>NC_053171.1:21040587-21738087 GCF_016835505.1 Polypterus senegalus
TGCAGGAGACACAGCAAACCTTCTGGCAATGACACGTATTGATGTGCCATCCTGGAGAAGTTGGACTACCTGTGCAACCTCTGTAGGGTCCAGGTATCGCCTCATGCTACCAGTAGTGACACTGACTGTAGCCAAATGCAAAACTAGTGAAGAAACAGTCAGAAAAGATGAGGAGGGAAAATGTCAGTGGTCTCCACCTGTTAAACCATTCCTGTTTTGGGGGTCATCTCATTGTTGCCCCTCTAGTGCATCTGTTGTTAATTTCATTAACACCACAGCAGCTGAAACTGATTAACAACCCCTCTGCTACTTAACTGACCAGATTAATATCCCATAAGTTTCATTGACTTTATGCTATACTCTGATTAAAAGTGTTCCTTTAATTTTTTGAGCAGTATATATATATATATATATATATATATATATATATATATATATATATATTTTTTTCGTGTTTGAAACAGAAATTACATATGACCACGCGAAAACAGAAATTGTGTATGACCACAGAACATATTATAATACAGGAACTAATCATTTTGTTTGTGGACGCCTTTTTTATATCGTCTTTATGAATTGTTATTATTTGTGTGACAGTTATTTTACTGATATTGAAAAGAAGTAAACACAAACATGCCGATCTATCCCATAGAAGTGCGCCCCACGTCGCCCTCTCTCCCAGCCCTCCTCTCTGGACTCCAGTGCTCAGCTGTCTGCCACCAGGCTCTTTCTGACAGAGGATTTATTTATTCGTCCGCGTGACTGTCGCGGAAACTGCCACATTATAACTTTTTTTGAATTGGCAGTACTTGATAGTAGAAGAGGTGAGGAAAACAGCTTTGCGTCTTTCTACTTTTTAACTGCACCAAGCTGTAAACAATATGAAGACGGCACCGCCTTCAGCGGCAAGGGGTCGTGAGAACAAAGTGGACGCGGGGAGGCACGGAATGTCGGGCTGCCTTGCCAGGTCGAGAGCTTCGCAGTTTTAGGCGGCGTCCTCTCTTTTCGCACTGTTTGTGACACTTCGAGTCCCCGTCGGCTCCTGGGAGAGTGGAATTCTTTCCGAATGAGTGTGATCAGCGCCATCGAAGCAAAACTCTGTTTGTAAATTGCTCTGCACGACTACATACTGTCCCTTAAGGTGCCTTCAGGTCACTAAAACCCTGCAACATTCAAGGTTGCTTTTGTGATGAATTCTTTTAAGACGATGGAGGGTTTACATCTAAGAAGATGTACCGACCTCTTCATGTTAAATTTTGGACTTGGGAATTGTTTGGACCTTCTGCCCGTTAAGTATGGAAGGGCAGCGTCCACATTTCTCAGAATAATTTTTCTCTTAAATCACAGGCATGTAGTGCAAGGTTGTCAGGCAGAAATTTGCAGGATCGCATAGAAAATGTAATTTCTTTACCACAGCAGTCGTGTAGCGCCTTTCAAAAGGGATCTGCTACCGAGAGATGATCTCAATACATTTAAGCTGCTGTGAGTGCTACTTACCTGTTGTGTTATAGCGCCTTTAAAATGTACTTTAACCGAAAGCACTCCAGTACTGCTCAATGTATCTTTACTTCATACTTGTTAATGTTTTACTGTTTAATAATTTATATACAGTACTACATTTTATTGTTTTTCCTTTGCACTCAGTGAGCGAAGCCACTGGGTAATCAGCTAGTGTATATATATAAAATCCAATGTCTGTCTGAATGCCTGTCTGCTTTTCACGAGAGAACTGCTCAACAGATTAAGATTGGGTTTTTTTCTATAATTTGCTTGAACATTCCGGTTGATTTTGCAACTTCTGTCATCCGTGCTAAGTATCATAGTTCAGTTACAGCACCGGTTTATTTGTGCAATTCCGAGAAAGAGGCTGCAGGCCGAGAGAAAGAGAAGGCGGGGACTGCAGGAGTAGCAAGCTAGGCAGGACCATCCTCACTCGCACGCCAGCCTCCATTCCAGTCGCTCTACCTCTCACCACGTGTTGGAGTGCACCTTGCCTCCACTTAGCTAGCGATACCTGTTTGTTCAGCAGACATCACCATCTAGAGATTGTTAAAGAGTTATGTTTCACGTTTTTGAGAGAGAAAGATCAGAGTTATGTGTGTGTGAGAGGGTAGCTGCCAATTGCCAGAGATATCATGGCCATGTGCTTTTCTCCCCACACAGTGGATGCTCTCCCATCACAGCCAAACACGATCAGATACAGTGGTAACGTTTGATGCTGAAGTGTACCTATCTTCCGCTTTATCAGGGATACCTTGCCAACATTTTACATTTTAGGCAAAGAGATCACAGCTACATTCTCAACCCTGATAGCAAAACCAAAAATATTGTATATCAAGAGGCCCTCAGATACGAAAGTTATCAATATAAATTCTTCTCAATACAAAGTAATACATTTTTTTAAATTTTTATTTATTGATTTTTAAAGTTTGTCTTGTTTCACTACTATGCTGGTGGAGCTGTGAGGGACAGCTAGTATATACTGTATATATATATATATATATATATATATATATATATATATATCAGGGGTTCCCAACACGTTGCTCACGAGCCACTGGTAGCTCGCAACCCCATTCCAAGTAGCTCGCAAAAGGGTTAATGAAGCCCACATAAACTTGATTAGTTGAATTAGGGTTGGGCGATCTTTCCAAAAAATCATATCACAATCCACAATCTGAATTGCAATCTATGTTTTCAATGTGGCATACACTTAAGAGAATATCCGGAGTCAATCTCATCAAGACCTAAGTAACACTTTATTTTAAATATCAAACAAAGTTGAATTCAGTTGTTCTCTTATTTCGCTATGTATCATAGTTCGCTTGCGGTACCGACAAAAAGGCAGTGGGCCGAGGGGAGGGGCCTTCCTCACTCACTCGCCAGCTTCAGGGCATGTTCCTTAACTCCGCTTAGCTAGCAAACGAGAGAAGTCACAAAATCAACTGGAATGTTCAAGCAAATTATCAAAAAAAACCCGATCAAAATCTGTTAAGTAGTTCTCTCGTGAAAAGTGGACAGACAGAGAGACGATGGATTTGATATATTATGTATTAGTAAACCTTCCAAATAATGTGAAGTTAAAGTGTCAACAGCATTCTCAGCATTTCTAGAGCTTATTAGAGCCACATAACTATAAGAATCTTCACCAAGCAGCTCTGAAAATGTCTGCTTTGTTTTGATCTCCATACCTCTGTGAGTCTGACGTCAATGTCATGAAGTCAAAGTTCAGAACAAGACTGACAGACATACACTGAAATGACTCCATAAGAGTGAACCTCAGTGGCTCCACTCCACCATACACCTCCATGCCAGTCATCTGACTAACTTAACAACACAACACACATTCAACTGGACCTGTGAATAAAGTGACACAGTGACATGGAACAAAATGACAGATGAAGAAATCAAGTCTATGGATTTGGATTTGCATTGTTTTGTTTTGACAGCATTCATGTTTTAATTCAATAGTGTGAGATACACGAGAAAATGCATACAGGCTTACAAAATGCACTTGCAGGTGAACTAAATATTTTTTGTGATGTTTTAATACAAAATGTGAGTTATGGACACCAACATTTTCTAAATGTTCAGGCAAAACAAGCTTATTCAGTTTGTTTGGGTGGAAATAAGCCATGAGAATAAACGTTAGAAAACAGGAGTAGCTCTCGGCCATTTTCATTTTGTAAAAGTAGCCCTCAGGGGAAAAAAGGTTTGAGATCTCTGATATATATATATATATATATATATATATATATATATATAGTGGTGTGAAAAACTATTTGCCCCCTTCCTGATTTCTTATTCTTTTGCATGTTTGTCACACAAAATGTTTCTGATCATCAAACACATTTAACCATTAGTCAAATATAACACAAGTAAACAAAAAAAGCAGTTTTTAAATGATGGTTTTTATTATTTAGGGAGAAAAAAAAATCCAAACCTACATGGCCCTGTGTGAAAAAGTAATTGCCCCTGAACCTAATAACTGGTTGGGCCACCCTTAGCAGCAATAACTGCAATCAAGCGTTTGCGATAACTTGCAATGAATCTTTTACATCGCTCTGGAGGAATTTTGGCCCACTCATCTTTGCAGAATTGTTGTAATTCAGCTTTATTTGAGGGTTTTCTAGCATGAGCCGCCTTTTTAAGGTCATGCCATAGCATCTCAATTGGATTCAGGTCAGGACTTTGACTAGACCACTCCAAAGTCTTCACTTTGTTTTTCTTCAGCCATTCAGAGGTGGATTTGCTGGTGTGTTTTGGGTCATTGTCCTGTTGCAGCACCCAAGATCGCTTCAGCTTGAGTTGACAAACAGATGGCGGACATTCTCCTTCAGGATTTTTGGTAGACAGTAGAATTCATGGTTCCATCTATCACAGCAAGCCTTCCAGGTCCTGAAGCAGCAAAACAACCCCAGACCATCACACTACCACCACCATATTTTACTGTTGGTATGATGTTCTTTTCTGAAATGCTGTGTTCCTTTTACGCCAGATGTAACGGGACATTTGCTTTCCAAAAAGTTCAACTTTTGTCTCATCAGTCCACAAGGTATTTTCCCAAAGGTCTTGGCAATCATTGAGATGTTTCTTAGTAAAATTGAGACGAGCCCTAATGTTCTTTTTGCTTAACAGTGGTTTGCGTCTTGGAAATCTGCCATGCAGGCCGTTTTGCCCAGTCTCTTTCTTATGGTGGAGTCGTGAACACTGACTTTAATTGAGGCAAGTGAGGCCTGCAGTTCTTTAGACGTTGTCCTGGGGTCTTTTGTGACCTCTCGGATGAGTCGTCTCTGCGCTCTTGGGGTAATTTTGGTCGGCCAGCCACTCCTGGGAAGGTTCACCACTGTTCCATGTTTTTGCCATTTGTGGATAATGGCTCTCACTGTGGTTCGCTGGAGTCCCAAAACTTTAGAAATGACTTTATAACCTTTACCAGACTGATAGATCTCAATTACTTCTGTTCTCATTTGTTCCTGAATTTCTTTGGATCTTGGCATGATGTCTAGCTTTTGAGGTGCTTTTGGTCTACTTCTCTGTGTCAGGCAGCTCCTATTTAAGTGATTTCTTGATTGAAACAGGTGTGGCAGTAATCAGGCCTGGGGGTGGCTACGGAAATTGAACTCAGGTGTGATACACCACAGGTTATTTTTTAACAAGGGGGCAAATACTTTTTCACACAGGGCCATAATGTAGGTTTGGATTTTTTTTCTCCCTAAATAATAAAAACCATCATTTAAAAACTGCATTTTGTGTTTACTTGTGTTATATTTGACTAATGGTTAAATGTGTTTGATGATCAGAAACATTTTGTGTGACAAACATGCAAAAGAATAAGAAATCAGGAGGGCAAATAGTTTTCACACCACTGTATATATATATATATATATATATATATATATATATATATATATATATATTGTAAAAGAAAGACACACAAGTCATCTTTTCAGGTTTCTGGCCCCGTATACTGTAAGAAATATGCAAAAAAATTTATTTTGTCAGTGAGGTATCGATTTCCATATACAATAGCACACAGTCAAAATGGCGGAGTGGGGAACATTTATAGTGAGAGACCGGAAGTAGAGAGAGAGGGTTCCAGGGAAGGAACCGAGATGGATGCTGGGAGCGCTGATGTCATCAGGGATCGACAGAGGAAAGGCGGAAGTGGCAATGTGTGGTCAGGGAGTCGTGGCAGATTCATGGTGGCGGTGTGTCTTTCTTTCTGCAGTAATAAAGAGAGAGAGGTTAATACCCCACCATTTCCTTCTGGCATGCAACTTCACGCTACAGTTTGGGTCCGTACACAGTCCCCTAATCGCACTTGCGTGACAATATATATATATATACATACACATAGTGGCGGGCAGCCAGGTCCCTTCTACATATGTTCCCGTGGAGCATCTATGGGCGTCTCAGTACCTCCCCCAGGACTCTTGGTGGCAGCCTCCCTGGCTGATGATGGTGCCTCAGTTTCCCGCAGGGCTCCATGGGAGATGGAGTTCTCCACAGCCCTGTTGGGATCTGCGGTGGCTGCCAGGGGGTGCTGCATGGGTTCCTGAGCGGGCCTGGACAACTCTACAGCCCCGCCTGGTGGGCTATAAAAAGGGCCAGAATTGGAAGGAAGAGGACGAGGTTGCCAGAGAGGAGTGGTAGTACAAGAAGGGAGTGTTGGTGGTGTTTATTATAGTTTATTATTAAGCATATTGTATATAGATATTGTGAAGGACAGCCGGGTCCCATGCCCGGCAGGGATGCCCCTGCTGCTTATGTTCCGGGGGAGCCACCATGGGCAGTTCATTACCTCCCCCGGAACGCTTGGTGGCAGCCTCCCTGGCCACCGGTGATTCCCCATCCACCCGCAGGGCTCCATGGGAGATGGAGTCCTCCACAGCCTGGTTGGGGGCTCAGATGGCCGCTAGGAGGCGCTGCATGGACTCAGCAGCCTGGCTGGACGATTCTTCAGCCCGACCCAGAGGTGCAATCAGGACCAGGTGGTCAAGCACCTGGAACACGTCCGGGTGGGTTGTAAAAAGGGCCAGCCAACACCACTCAGGGAGCCAGAGTCGGGAGGAGGAGGACTAAGCTTGAGGAGGAGTGGTGGAACAGCAGAAAGAGAGTGTTTTGGTGGTATTTGTGCTTTGGGACTGTGTTGGGCTGTGTGGCACGGGGAAGACGTGTCCCACAGCTGAAGAAAATTAATAAACTTTGTCATCACTTTTTACGTGCCTCTGCGTCAGTCTGTGCCAAGTCGGGCGCTTATATAGCATCTTTCACAATATATATATATCTATATATATATATATTTATATATAGATATATATATATATTTACATATATATATATACACTGTGTGCACAATTATTAGGCAAGTGAGTATTTTGACCATATCATCATTTTTAATGCGTATATTCCAACTCCAAGCTGTATTAACTTGAATGCTTATTGGATTTAAGCACGTCAGGTGATGTGTATTTGTGTAATGAGGGAGGGTGTGGCCTAAGGAGATCAACACCCTATATCAAGGTGTGCAGAATTATTAGGCAGCTAGTTTTCCTCAGGCAAAATGGGCCAAAAAGGAGATTTAACTGACTCTGAAAAGTCAAAAATTGTAAAAGTCTTTCAGAGGGATGCAGCACTTTTGGAATTGCTAAGATATTGGTGTGTGACCACAGAACCATCAAACATTTTGTTGCAAATAGTCAACAGGGTCGCAAGAAACGTGTTGAGAACAAAAGACGCAAATTAGCTGCCAAAGATTTGAGAAGAATCAAGCGTGAAGCTACCAGGAACCCATTATCCTCCAGTACTTTCATATTCCAGAGCTGCAACCTACCTGGAGTGCCCAGAAGTACAAGGTGTTCAGTGCTCAAAGACATGGCCAAGGTAAGGAGGGCTGAAACCCAACCACCACTGAACAAGAAACATAAGTTGAAACGTCAAAACTGGGCCAAGAAATATCTGAAGACAGATTTTTTCAAAGGTTTTATGGACCGATGAGATGAGAGTGACTCTTGATGGACCAGATGGATGGACCTGTGGATCAGTAATGGGCACAGAGCTCCACTCCAACGTGGAGGTGGGGTACTGGTATGAGCTGGTATTTTTAAAGATGAGCTAGTTGGACCTTTTGCATTGAAGATGAACTCAAAATCAACTCCCAAACCTACTGCCAGTTTTTCGAAGACACTTTCTTCAAACAGTGATACAGGAAAAAGACCATGATTTTTATGCAGGCCAATGCTCCATCACTTGCATCGAAGTTCTCCACTGCGTGGCCAGCCAGTAAAGGCCTTAAAGATGAAGGAATAATGACATGGCCCCCCTTCCTCATCTGACCTAAACCCTATCGAGAACTTGTGGGCACTTCTTAAGCGCTAGATTTACGGGGAGAAAAACAAGACACCTCTCTGAAGAGTGTCTGGGAGGCTGTAGTCACTGCTCCACAAAAAGCTGATCGTCAACAGATCAAGAAACTGACAGACTCCATGAATGGAAAGGCTTATGACTGTTATTGGAAAGAAGGGTGGCTATATTGGTCATTGATTGATTGATTTATTTTTTGAAATGTCAGAGATGTTTATTTGTAAATTTTGAGGTGTTTGTTTATTATTCTCACTATAACAGATGAAAATAAACAAGTGAGATGGGAAAATTTTCATTTTCCTTTAGTTGCATAATAAATCTGCACACTAATAGTTGCCTAATAATTGTGCACATATGTATTCCCTGATGATGTTCACACTCACATTTCCGTTGTGAAACATTCAGGTTTCAGGTTTATTAACATTTTGGATTGACTGATAGCACTGTGTTTGTTCCATATTAAAATTAATCCTCAAAAATACAACTTGCCTAATAATTGTGCACACAGTGTATATATATATACTGCTCAAAAGAATTAAAGGAACACTTTTTAATCAGAGTATAGCATAAAGTCAATGAAACTTATGGGATATTAATCTGGTCAGTTAAGTAGCAGAGGGGGTTGTTAATCAGTTTCAGCTGCTGTGGTGTTAATGAAATTAACAACAGATGCCTAGAGGGCAACAATGAGATGACCCCCAAAACAGGAATGGTTTAACAGGTGGAGGCCACTGACATTTTCCCCTCCTCATCTTTTCTGACTGTTTCTTCACTAGTTTTGCATTTGGCTACAGTCAGTGTCACTACTGGTAGCATGAGGCGATACCTGGACCCTACAGAGGTTGCACAGGTAGTCCAACTTCTCCAGGATGGCACATCAATGCGTGTCATTGCCAGAAGGTTTGCTGTGTCTCCCTGCACAGTCTCAAGGGCATGGAGGAGATTCTAGGAGACAAGCAGTTACTCTAGGAGAGCTGGAGAGGGCCATAGAAGGTCCATAACCCATCAGCAGGACCAGTATCTGCTCCTTTGGGCAGGAGGAACAGGATGAGCACTGCCAGAGCCCTACAAAATGACCTCCAGCAGGCCACTGCTGTGAATGTCTCTGACCAAACAACCAGAAAGACTTCATGAGGGTGACCCAAGGGCCCCATGTCCTCTAATGGGCCCTGAGCTCACTGCCCAGCAGCATGCAGCTCGATTGGCATTCGCCATAGAATACCAGAATTGGCAGATGGACCACTGGTGCCCTGTGCTTTTTACAGATGAGAGCAGGTTCACCCTGAGCACGTGACAGAAGTGAAAGGGTCTGGAGAAGCCATGGAGAAACATTATGCTGTCTGTATCATCATTCAGCATGAGCAGTTTGGTGGTGGGTTAATGATTGTCTGGGGAGGCATATCCATGGAGGGTCACACAGACCGCTACAGGCTTGACAAAGGCACCTTGGCTGCCATTAGGTATCAGGATGAAATCCTTGGACCCATTGTCAGACCCTATGCTGGTACAGTGGCTCCTGGTGCACGACAATTCCTGGCCTCATGTGGTGAGAGTATGCAGGCAGTTCCTGGAGGATGAAGGAATTGATACCATTGACTGGCCACCACACTTTCCTGACCTAAATCCAATAGAACACCTCTGGGACATTATGTTTTGGTCCATCCAATGCCACCAGGTTGCACCTCAGACTGTCCAGGAGCTCAGTGATGCCCTGGTCCAGATCTGGGAGGATCCCCACAACACCATCTGTCATCTCATTAGAAGCATGCACCGATGTTGTCAGGCATGTATACAAGAACACAGGGGCCATACAAAGTGCTGCGTACAATTTTGAGTTGCTGCAATTAAATTTTGGCAAAATGGACTAGCCTGCCACATAATTTTTTCACTCTGATTTTTGGGGCGTCTTTGAATTCAGGGCTCTGTAGGTTGATCATTTTCATTTCCATCAAACGATGTGGCATATTTTCTTTCCTAACACATTACCCAGTCTATATCAGTATAGATATCCAGGAGGATTTCCCTCTGGTGGAACTCCTCCCGCCTTGTCATGCTGTTTCTACTTGCCTGTGGGGTGTTAATCAGGTAAGGTGCCTTTGTTGGCACATCAAGAATGCAAGCACAGGAACTGATCCCCCACCATACCAACACTGCGTGAGGATGTGATCAGCACTAGTGATGGGGATTTCAACTTCAGCTTAACCTACTCATTCAATTCTTTCGAATTGCCCAATTAAGTGAATCGATTTATTTCACTCATTTTGATTAGTTGGCATTAAGAGTTTGCACGCTGCTCACTTCTAAAGAGAGCCTTTCCTTCTGGTGCCATAACTAGAGCCTGGTGCTCCCAGCTTCATTGAGTACTCCCAAACTCAGTAGCATTTCTGGACTCCCACTTCCTGAGCAGATACCCACGTGAATAGTTACTGTTTCTATTTGCTGCTTAGACTCTCCAGTTTCCTTTCATGGCTCTCATTAAGTCACAATTCCAAGCAGGTCCTTCTCCAAGCTCCACTTTGGAGTTCCTAATTCCAGTGTGTTATCGCTCAGATCACCTTTCAGTCTTCCCATTCCCTGTTCAGGTCTCCCAGTATCCATACTGGTCCTCCAGTTCAGCACATATTCTACAAGATCCTTTCACTGCTTCCGGATCCTCCTGTTTACAACTAGTGGTCCCATTTCCAGTGCATATCCTCCAGTCCCACCTGCCTCCAAGTGTAGGTTCCTTGGTGTCTTTTCAGTACTATCAGTTCCAGAATAGAAAATCTAATAACTGTTTAGGATTTGTTTTTTTGTTTGTTTTTTTGTGTAGATGCAGAATTTATCTTTGGTGTTCCTAATACCAGTGCAAATTTTTCAGTCATGTTGCAGGCCTCCGAGATCTTCCAGTGTGGATTCCAGTGTCGATTTCTCTGTGAACCCTTTGGTGCAGCCTGTTCCTGAGTGGTAAACATTAACCTTCATCTCCACCTAAAGCTTTACTGAACTGCAGCATGAAACATTTACAGAATGTCTGATTCCTGCAGCAGGTCCAAAGTGCACAAGTCTTGTTCATCTGAAAAGACAGGCAAAGAACAACTGGTCAGGTAAGGTTTCGTTTCTTTTTTTTTTTTATTTCTGCTGTAGCCATTAAATGGTTGAACTGTTTTCTTTTCTGTGATGCTCTTTGTGTTTCCAAGATATGCCTAGAATTTCTGAGATTCAGCTTAGTTTGCCTGTAAAAGTGTGGAGTTTTTCAAATGCCCTTCAGTTATTGTGGTACACCGGATGCACAAAAAAGAAACGGCAGTGATCGTTTTATCTGATATGTGCAGGCATGGCCTCTCAGCAGCTCATGTGTTGCACACCAAAAATGCTGTCTACAATTTTCACCAACTTTGGCAATGCAGAAAGCTGAAATATTCTCGTGCATCTTGTATAAGACTGATCCAGAGCATAGTTAATGGCTCGTCCATTAAAAGGCAATCATGTATGTTTAGGGATCTTTTCTGCACTAACAAAGTCTAACTGGGAAACACTTCTACGGTTTACAGGGTCCTTATTGTCACATGTAAAGACTACAGTGAAATTCTGAGTTCTATGTGCTAATCAACATGCAACACATCGCCCTGTCTGGTGCCATGATTATCGAGTAGAACTACATGACCTGGGGCCTCATGTATAAATGGTGCGTATGCACAGAAATGTTGCGTAAGAACTTTTCCACGTTCAAATCGCGATGTATAAAACCTACACTTGGCGTAAAGCCACGCACTTTTCCACGGTACCTCATACCTTGTCGTACGCAAGTTCTCCGCTCGGTTTTGCAGACTGGCGGCACCCAGCGTCAAAGCAGTGCTACTGTTCCTATGTGGTTACACCTTATTTTCCTGACGCTGCTTTATAAATACACCAAAACTAACCGCATATTGTTTATTAGTGTAATGCATCTGATTGTAATTAACTTGTAACAATATAATGGTCCAGGGAATAGCCGTAGTATTCTAAATACCATAACTGCTTTAGCGTTGTTACTCTCACTGCACCTTCCTCTTCTTCTTATTTTTCTTCTTCTTCTTTCAGCTCCTCCCGTTAGGAGTTGCCACAGCGGATCATCTTTTTCCATATTACTCTCACTGCACGACTCGGAGTATTTATATCACTGTATCTGAGTGTGAATCACAGCAGTAGCTGATCGGAAAGAGAATTATCGGTATACAGCTTCAAGGACACACTGTCAGAAAAATGTTTCAAAGCTTTTCCTGAACGGACCTCGTGGTTCAGAAACAGTTTCATCCCAAGAACTTTAAACGCACTCAATCACTGCTCCTTGTAGAACTGTTTGTACTTATAAGTACAATCACCCCACTGTAAACTTGTACTACAGTTATAATATTACACAACCTGAGCCACTTTATAAAGCGTGTATTTACATATGATGATGATATCATTTTTAAGATGAAATGCAGCAAAATATGCTTATTATATTATACAGATAAAACTTTAACTTCATTTAAATAATCTATATTCTTCACTGGGACTGGCGTGAAGGGTAGAATAATTAAACATGTACTACGAAGATATTTCAATGTTCCTTAAAAGTTTTGAAGAATCGGTGCTCTAAGCATACAGATGGCTTAATGTCTATTACAGAGCTGATTGTGTGGCGATCGGTTACTTGGAGAAAGAAAAGCAAGGACTGCAGGGGTGGCCACGCCAATATATATTGAATATAAAACAGAAAGAGAAAATAACGACACAGCTAAAAGCATGCGGCAAATTTGACAAAGTTAAGCGCTTGTGTCATGAGCACGAGGCGGCTATGCAGTGTCCGCAACGGACGTGGCCATCCACCGTGCATAAGATACCATATTGACATTGGCGGGCAAAGGGGCCACAGATTCTTTCTCTGCCCAGGGTCGCCACAAGCCTAGAGCCGCCCATGAGTACTGCTGCAATAAATTATTTAATCTAAGGTCGCGCACAATCACTGCGCCATGAATCCCATGTTTAATAACGTGCTTTAACTCCTATTATCATGAAAATGACATCACGTATACATCTCAGTATTTTAGTTATTCAGAGAGCTGTAATATCACGAATGTAATGGATTCTGTGTCCAGTTGGAGGAAGAGAGCCGGTTTAAGAAGCAAGTAGTGATTCACACACACAGAGCACATAGAAGATCACATGCAAAACAAAGCATTTAACGTGCTACTTTAATTACGATGTGATTTGAGAAACTGGTTAATTAAACGATTTTAAGATGAATTTTATGATGTTCTACTTTAATGACAAAATAAACTACATGATTAAAATGGAAATTTCGAGATTGAAGTTGACATTTCGTGCTTTTTCCCACTGTGTTTTTTTTTCTCTGTACCCTAATAAGCTTTCATATGACACTCACATGGTGGGCTACGACTCGTCTTTTCACGGCGACTTTGATATGTGACTTCTTTTTTATTTCCAGCACTGTGTGATTTTGTGAATGTGAGCTTTCAAGTTTCTCCAACACGCTATGTCACTCGATCAACTTCCTTTTGTTGATTATACCACGGTTTATTTGAACAAATAGTATGTTTTTCCTTTGCCTCCACTTGGTATTCACTGAAATTCTTATATTTTCCCCCGTGCTTTTCCCATTGTCTTTTCACAGAACGCTGAGCTTAAGATCTATTTATATTGATTTGCATATTCAAAGAGGTGTAATTCTGGGCGGAGACGGGGCGGGACAGAAGATGTGTGCACGTGCGTTAGTTTTCACGCAGATCAGGATTTATGGAGCAGAAGAATGCGGAAGTTGGAGTACGCACAGATTCCTGCATCTGGAATTTTCTGTGCGTAAGCACATTTCGGCTTTTGTACTTACGTCATGTTATAGTGCGAATTCTACGCACAGCGTTATGCATGAAACACTGAAGATGAACATGATTTCAGTTGATGAAGATGAACATGATTTCAGGGCATAATTTATTAAAAAGCAAAAGCTGAAATGTCTCATTCTAGACACATCTCAAGGAGAACGAAATCAAACAGGATACAGATGACCACCATTTGACACGCCACAGCAAAGGGTCTGAGTACTTCTATGAATGCGAGATTTTAGTTTTGATTTTGAATAAGTTTGCAATCCTTTCAGAAACAACATTTTCAATTTGTCATTATGGGTTAAATGAGTGTATATTGATGGCAAAAATGGGCAAATTTATCAATTAGAATGAAATCTACAACAAGATAAAGTGAGCAGAAAGTGAAGGAGTCTGAACGTTTTCTGAATGCACTGTATGTCTTAAGGTGAGCCTAGATCAGGGTTGCCCAATGCGTCGATCGTGATCGACTGGTAGATCACAAAGGTAGTTCAGGTAGATCGCGTTGCATTCAAAAAAAATTTTTTTTTAATGTTAGTCTATCATATATCCTCCCTATGGCATTTGCCATTTGATTGACATGCAGGTCGGCCAGTCAGTTTCTTCTCTTTTAACACACTGGTCATCCTGCACACACACGATCAAACGCGCGAGCTACTGCAAAACACCGGCTGTGATCTAGTTAGCCTTCCAATTTATATCGACTAAAGAAGGGATTTAAAAAAAAAAATTGTTGGTTATTGGCTGGATGTGGAATTGGAAGAGGATTTTTTTTTTCTCACAATGTCACAATCGAAGTGCGTTTGTCTGATCTGTCAATCTATCATTGCTATTCCAAAAAAGGAAAATGTGGAAAGGCACTTTCGAACTGTTCATAAAAACTACGAAACTGACTTCCTTCCGAAAAGCGATCTGAGAAAGAGAAAGGAGCGGGAACTAAAATCGCAGTTAATCGGACAGCCGTCATTTTTCACTCGAATGAATTCAAAAGCTCCTAGACTGCATTATTTGGCTCTACTTATTTATGCGAGTCAGCCTACTCCCACATGTTATTGTGCCATAAAGGTTATTCAGTTATGCAAGGTACGACAACATATACTGTATTTTATATACTAGGCTGACCCGCCTTTTAAGGCGACTGACTTTTAAGTTGACCACTTCTTAAGGCAATTCAATATGTAGATCAATTTGATATTTTATACAAACTCATTCATTTGGTTATATTGCATTTGAGCGGTATTACTTTAATACTCGTAGTTTCTGTTATTTTTGTGATTAAATTTAAACTTTTTTTCTATATTGAGGTCGCCCTTTTGAACCCCCCTGATATTTACTACGCAGTGAGGCATTTGTACTCCATCAACATGAATTATTTCCAGAGACATAATTTTGTCTATTTTTCCAGCGCATCGCGCACAAAAGCAAGGAACGATGGGAGAACCAGAACTCTGCTCACATCGTGCCGCTTCGTACCGCAAGCTGCAAGTAGTAATTGTGTGATAAGCGGAATACCGCTACGCTTTCCACTCACGGGACGGAAGGACAATCCCGACTGCTTTTCTATAGTAAGAAAGAAGAAGAAGATATCGGACAGTCTGGAGTAGAAAATCATCTTTTACCTGGAAAAATGAAACTACAAATCCCATCGCGCATTGCAAAATGGACAGGGCGTGTGTGAAACTCTGCACCTACGTAGCACTCACGGGACGGAAGGACACCTGACCGCTTTTATATAGAAGGATAAAGTATACTCAGTATATATTGTATATATATATTTTTTTTAATGTAGGTAGATCATTTCGATTTGGCCATTTTAAAAGTAGCCCGCAAGCCAAAAAACTGTGGGCACCCCTGGCCTAGATAGATATGAAAGGCACTATATAAGGTCATCTTCATGCCCTGGTGAGTCTCACTTAAACAACACATACATACACCACCCTTTCTGGTGGGGAGTCTGGTCAGGATTTAGATAGATAGATAGATACTTTATTAATAAGTAGGTTGTATGATTTATCTCTTAAAAAGTCAAATGCAGTTTGTTTATTTAATCTATCATATAGTGCCTTTCCTATCTATCTATCTACCTATCTATTATATAGTGCCTTTCACATCTATATATCTATCTATCTATAATATATTGCCTTTCATATCTATCTATTTATCTATCTTTCAGCATCACTGTTGTCTCCCACAGGCACCTGCAGACATGTCCACTACCGAGTCTCTAAAGTTTCAGCCTCCATCTTTGATTCGAGAGCTCATTCGAGATGGCAAGCTTGGAAGAAGAAGCACATCTGGTATGGCTGAAGGTAGGAGCATCCCAATCAGTCAATGAGCAGACATGAGTCCACTGAGGTTCTTGTTCATTTTCACCGGGTCTTGACTTAAGGTCATTAAAAACAAATCAGACTAGCACCCTGCCCCTAAGTGAGGATTATTTAAGGTTATCTCCTAAGGTGCTGCTCTAATCCTCAACAAACGCTGCTGGGGTATCCTGAGCTTGATTCTTGGTCATTAGGTGTGAGTCCTAACCAAACCCTGAGTCATAACTTTATTGGACCCTGGAACACTGACTTGTATTTTTAAAGAGGGAACTAGCTTTGCACCCTGACCCTGACTTAAGGTCCCCAAGAACAGATTAGCCTGGCACACTGCCCCTGGCTCTTTGACATCTGGCACCTAAGACATGAACCCCAGTCAGATGAATTTGCCTGCATGCTCAGATAATTAATCATCAGGGAAAAGATGACAATAAACCATGGTCCTGATTTACAGTGATCAGGAAACAGCTCTGGCACTCCAAACCTCAGTCTTTGGTTGGTCTTACTTTAACCCTGACTAGGGTATGCTCCCTGGCACCATGTTCCCGACTGAAGATGATGACAAACAAGACACTCTGCCAATCTGACCCAGCCACTTGATTTTGGTCTAATGCCTTGAATTTGACTCCTGCTTATCTAAGGAAAGGTGGTCTGGCAAAATAACCTTCACATAGGGTCATCAAGAATAATTGCCTTTGCACTCTGGTATCGACTCAGGGTGATTAAAAGCATGGCACTTTGACCCTATTTCTCATTTGCCAGCCACTGGTGTGATGCCTTGCATTAAACACTTCATTTCACCCCAGTGTGTTTTCTGCTTATTTATTTCCAGGGTACAAGCAGGCCAATATTGTCATCTTGCCAACCGCTTTGGCTCACAACTTTAAACAATTCTGCCTTGCCAACAGTGGCCCTTTGCCTTTACTGTACAAGAGCCAGCCTGGAGAAAGTAGGTGCCCTGACCTGGCAGATCAGTCTGACATCAGGTAAGAATAACCAGTAAAATGATCAAAAACAGAAATGCCATTCTGCCAGTGTTACGCTTCTCACGTATTATTTCCTTGCAATACTTACAATGAGGTAACGCAACACAAGGTACAAACACAAGGCCATCAGTCATCAGCATAAAAGCTCAAAAGTGAATATAGATTGCATGTGCTGAAAAGTTACAAATACTGAGGGGATGTTAAAGGCAGCACTGAGTAGAAGAACAACAACAAACTGCAACATGATGTGAATTCATCTGTCCAACTTCTATCTCAGGCATCCATTTCAGGATCACAGGGGCCGGCCACGCATATGCCAGCCAACACTGAACACAATGCAGGAAGTAACTTTGGAACGGGCACCATTCCACGACCAGGCACTCTGCTGTGTACAATCACATCTCTGTAGTGTGGGAGGAAACCAGAGAACCTGGAGAAGACACACATATTGGCATTGGCATTGACAAGCTCGCTTTCAAAAAAAAGTTCAGACAGGATGTAAAATGGCAATGAAAAGAGAACACGGTGATTTATAATTGGTCTTTTAGCTAAATGTAATGGGAAAGCATACAAAGACAAGATATGATGAATAGTTTAAACTGGGGGTCTCCAACACATTGCTTGCGCGCTACTGGTAGCTCACAACCCCTTTCCAAGTAGCTCGCCAAAGGGTTAATGAATCCTACATAAATTTGAAAACTTGATTAGTCAAATTAGGGGTGGGCGATCTTTCCAAAAAATCATATCACGATCCTTTTAACACAAAATCACGATCCACAATCTGAATTGCAATCTGTCTTCTGTTTTCAATGTGGCATACACTTAAGAGAATATCCGGACTCAAACTCATCAAGACCTAAGTAACACTTTATTTTAAACTAGACATTAAGCCCGTTACAATATCGGCGCTAGAACAGTAGTGCATAAACATTTGTATGAACAGTCTATATTAAATGGCAAGGGGCCTTGTATGTGGCTGTAATATGCGTCACTGTATTGTGTGCCTTTAAATTTTCTCTCTCAGTAATACTGGTTTGTATTTCCGTAAAATGCCTGTAATTTTGTCTGACAGTAATACAGTGGAATCTCGGTTCATGACCATAATTCATTCCAAAACTCTGGTTGTAACCCAGTTTGGTCGTGAACTGAAGTAATTTCCCCCATAGGATTGTGTGTAAATACAATTAATCCGTTTCAGGCCATATGAACTGTATGTAAATATATATTTTTTTAAGCACAAATATAGTTAATTATACCACTGAATGCACAGGAAATAGTAAACTAAATGTAAAAACATTGAATAACACTAAGAAAATCTTGAACAACAGAGAAAACTAACACTGCAAGAGTTCGCACTATAGCGCTACCAACCGCCGGCTAAAAGCACTTTATTTAATGAGTTTTAAGCACAGGGGAAAAAATGAACATTTGAAAAATCCTTAATTTAATAAACAACTAAGAAAAGTAACATTGCGACAATGCACGCGCGCTCCTGTATGTGTGTGTGTGTGTCTGTCTCTCGCGTGTCTGTCTCTCTTAAATGGGCGCCTCTGTGTCTGTGTGTATGTGTGTGTCTCTCTCGTCTGTGTGTGTGTATGTCTGTCTGTCTCTCTCACGCGTGTGTGTGTATGTGTGTGTCTGTGTCTGTCTCTCGCGTGTGTGTCTGTCTCTCTTAAGCGGGCGCCTCTGTGCCTCTCGCACGTGTGTGTATGTATATGTGTGTGTCTGTCTGTCTGTCTCGCTCGCACCTGTGTGTGTGTGTGTCTGTCTGTCTGTTTGTCTCACGCGCGCCTGTGTGTGTGTGTCTCTCTCTCTGCACACACAGGAAATGCACAGGAAGAGACTGAACATGTGCCGTGTGGTCCTGCGCATGCACACTTCACCAGAAGACACACACACACGGACACCTGGACGCACACAAGGGGTTTTATTAAAGAGGATATCAAACAAAGTTGAATTCAATTGTTCTGTCATTCGCTAACTAAGCGGAGTAAAGGAACACGCCCTGAAGCTGGCGAGTGAGTGAGGAAGGCCCCCCAACCATCCCTGCCCAATGGGCCACTGCGTGTTTCTCGTATTCGCGCAAATAAATTGGCACCACAAGCGAACTCTGAAACAGAGCAAAATGAGAGAAGTCGCAAAATCAACCGCAATGTTCAAGCAAATTATAGAAAAAAACCCGATCTAAATCCATTAGGTAGTTCTCTTGTGAAAAGCGGACAGACATACAGACAGACAGAGAGACTTTGGATTTTATTATATTACATATTAGTAAACCTTCAAAATAATGTGAAGTTAAAGTCTGAACAGCATTCTCAGCATTTCTGGAGCTTAGTAGAGCCAGATAACTACAAGAATTTTCACTAAGCAGCTCTGAAAATGTCTGATTTGTTTGGGTCTCCATACCTCTGTGAGTCTGACGTCAATGTCATGAAGTCAAAGTTCAGAACAAGACTGACAGGCGAACATCTAAATGACTCCATAAGAGTGAATCTAAGCGGCTCCACTCCACCATACACCTCAGTGCCAGTCATCTGACTAACTAACAACACAACACACATGCGACTGGACATGTGAGTAAAGTGACACAGTGACATGTGACAAAATGACAAATGAAGAAGTCAGATCTGTGGATTTGGAATTGCATTGTTTTGTTTTGATAGCGTTCAAGTTTTAATTCAATAGTGTGAGATACACGAGAAAATGCATACAGGCTTGTTTTGTGATGTTTTAATACAAAATGTGAGTTATGGACACCAACATTTTGTGAATGTTCAGGCAAAACAAGCTTATTCAGTTTGTTTGGGTGGAAATAAGCCATGAGAATAAACGTTAGAAAACAGGAGTAGCTCTCGGCCATTTTCATTTTGTAAAAGTAGCTCTCAGGGGGAAAAAGGTTGGAGACCCCTGGTTTAAAATAATCAGTTTCATTTACAGTATTTTGGTAGATAAACACTCAAACACTCTAAATGTGATGCCTCCAAAAACGTACCACTGTGTTACATCAGCTTTCCTTTTAATTGAATCCTCTTAAGATGAAGCCTAAAAAAAAAAAAAAAATTCAAGAACAACTTAAGATCATTTATGTGAGGTACAATGTCTAGTGGGGGCTGGGTGGTCTTTTGGAGCCCCTGCAGATTGTGTTTATTTTTTCTCCATTTTAACTTAATTTTTTTCTTTTTTCTGTCCCACCTGGTCACCTGACCTGCTCACATGACTCACATTTAGAGACTTAAAAAAAACAATTCTATATTTAAATACTCTACTAATTATGTGTAAGTCTTATGCAAATGTGCATTATTTATTTCTTGCATACTATTTATTCTGTATTATTCTTACCTAATTTTGCATTGTTTATTTTCTTGCATACTATTTAGTCATTGTTATTCTTCTCTAATTTTGCATTATTTATTTTGTTATATAGTATTTATTCAGTATTATTATTTTTCTCCAATTTTGCATTATTTATTTTGTTATATCCTATTTATTCAGTATTATTTTTCTCTAATTTTGCATTGTTTATTTCTTTGCATACTATTTATTCATTGTTATTCTGATCTAATTTTGCATTATTCATTTTGTTATATACTATTTATTCAGTATTATTCTTTTCTAATTTTAACTGTTTTTTACTTTGCTTGTAACTACTTCTCTGACATCTTATAAAGCACTTTGAGTGACATCCTGTGTATGAAAATGTGCTACAGAAATAAAAGTTGTTGTTGTTATTGTTGCGAATGACATTCAATGATCGTTTGGGAACTGACGACACTAATTGATGTGACATTTCTTTTCCATTCTTGCTTGATATAAGACCACTGTCCGACGGCGGGCGCTAGACTGGCCTTACCTGCAGTCCAGTCCTTTCTCCTATTGAACACATGGGAAGTTCAAAATGCACCAATGGAGACCCAGGACTGTTGAGTATTCTATATCAAGCAAGAATGGGAAAAAAAACACTTTCATGTGGTAGAAATCAGCATCTTAATAAAAGAGAGAAACTTATCCTCTACCAGGACAAGTTTGATAAAAACCTTTTTGAGTCGGGACTACTGTGGACTGGAAGAAAGTCTTATGGACCAATGAATCAAAATTTGAAATCTTCAGGTCATCACGCAAGGTGTTTGTATGTCATCGAGGATGGCACCTCAGAGTGTGACACCAACTGTCAAACATGGAGGAGGAAGTGTGGTGGTCTGGGGTTCTTTAGCTGGAGGCAGAGTTGGTGACTGGCATTCTAAATCAAAAGGCTTACCAAAGTTTGGCTGTTATATTAACAAAAGGTGCAGGCTACTTTGATGAATCCACAATGTGAATAACACTTTGCACACTTAATGACTTCTTGACTTATTGTTTTTATCTGATCTGTGCCAGTGTAGTATTATCTAAGTAGCACTTCAGAGGGTGTAGTAACACAATCTGTAACAACTCTGATTTAAGACCCACAGAGGGTTTTAAAGTAATCACCAGAAGTCGGGACACCCGTGCCAATTGTTTGCTTCAACTTGCAAGGCTTCATTGACCTTAATTGCTGCATAACATCTGTAGGTTGTTCCCTGAAGAAGGCCCATTTTTTTCAGTTTTTGCTAAGCTAAATTTTAAATTAAAACCCCCGGAAGTTTACTATTTACCTTTTTACCATTTTAGATCATTCATTGCATTTCAACTGATTACATCTGAAGAAAAACGGAGGTGTTCTAAAACCTTTGACTGGCAGCGTAAATGTTGAGAGCACGCTCAATACGGCCCCAAGGAGATGCGGTCGCTCCTCCAAAAGCCCCTCTTAAACGGTGATACAATGGGAAACAAATTGTTTGTTTTATTTAACCTCCTCTTTGTTCAATCAGCTGCTGGCTTGCTGCTGCTACCATGCTGCATGATCTGCATCTCATGTAGAGCTTCGAACATTTAAAAGTCAGCACCGCAGCTGCCTTTTTTGTCTCACTCCCCAGACATCCTCTGCTTTATTCTTTATTATGCTTTTTACGAATAAAGTTTCTGTTTCTTGAAAACCCTGAATGAACCTGTGCACCTTTGCGACCCAAGCGTGACAATGCATATATCACTGCTCTGTTTTAGTGTATGCCTTTGACTTATACCTAACCCTGCAAGTCATCTAGATATATATATATCTAATCCCAAGCCTAAAAGTGCAACAATTTGTGCAATGATTTTATGCGACTTTTTTTTTGTCACCCTTTAAATTGGGCTTATTTTAAAACCTGCATATATATGTTTGGTATCATTCTTTTCAGAATTTGTCAAACATTAATGCGATGTTGTTAGATTTTCAGATTCTTATTCTGTTTTTAAATTAGAAACTAAAAAATCTCAAGAACTCACGTCCCAAAAGACAAGACATTGTGCCAAGCGATTTAACCACGCCTGGAGCCGGAAATAAAAGACAAAGAGTAAGACAGCTGCTGTACAGGCTTTGAAATGCTCAAAGCGCCACGCGAGATGGAAATCACACGGCACGGCAGCCGCAGCAGCAGCAAGCCAGCAGCTGATCGAGCAAAGAGGAGGTAAAAAAAACTGTGTTTATTTCTCATTGAATCACAGTTTAAGAGGGGGCATTGGAGGAGCGGCCATGTCCCCTTGGGGTGCGTTCAGTCCCCTTCTTCACAACGTGAGCAGCAGAGACATGAAGGGGGGGTTAGTGAGCGAAGCGAGCAGGCGGGGAAGACCCTAAATCAGCGTTTCTCAACCTTTAAGTATTTACGACCGGAGTTTTCATAACAGTTTTAATCGCACCCCCCTAACGTTTTTTGAATCCCTAATAAAATTTTTTCCTATATTTTTTTCTGCCGATGCACTGCTACAAGTTTTATTATACCTACTTAACTTTTATCGACATTCATCTAACTCTGTATTTATTTTTCTAGTATCAGAATGTAGTTTAAGTACATTTTTTTTGGTTTCAATAGATGTATTTTTCATATTTTCAATTCTTGTTTTCTTTTTTTCACATCTTTGCGCCCCCTTTTTTGTTAACTTTTTAGGTTGAGAACTGCCACCCTAGTGTGTGTGTATATATATATATATATATATATATATATATATATATATATATATATATATATATATATATATATATATATATATATATATATATATATATAATATACAGTATATATATATAATATATATTATATACACTCACCTAAAGGGTTATTAGGAACACCTGTTCAATTTCTCATTAATGCAATTATCTAATCAACCAATCACATGGCAGTTGCTTCAATGCATTTAGGGGTGTGGTCCTGGTCAAGACAATCTCCTGAACTCCAAACTGAATGTCAACATGGGACAGAAAGGTGATTTAAGCAATTTGGAGCGTGGCATGGTTGTTGGTGCCAGACGGGCCGGTCTGATTATTTAACAATCTGCTCAGTTACTGGGATTTTCACGCACAACCATTTCTAGGGTTTACAAAGAATGGTGTGAAAAGGGAAAAACATCTGGTATGCGGCAGTCCTGTGGGCGAAAATGCCTTGTTGATGCTAGAGGTCAGAGGAGAACGGGCCGACTGATTCAATCTGATAGAAGAGCAACTTTGACTGAAATAACCACTCGTTACAACCGAGGTATGCAGCAAAGCATTTGTGAAGCCACCACACGCACAACCTTGAGGTTGATGGGCTACAACAGCAGAAGACCCCACCGGGTACCACTCATCTCCACTTCAAATAGGAAAAAGAGGCTACAATTTGCACGAGCTCACCAAAATTGGACAGTTGAAGACTGGAAAAATGTTGCCTGGTCTGATGAGTCTCGATTTCTGTTGAGACATTCAGATGGTAGAGTCAGAATTTGGCGTAAACAGAATGAGAACATGGATCCATCATGCCTTGTTACCACTGTGCAGGCTGGTGGTGGTGGTGGTGTAATGGTGTGGGGGATGTTTTCTTGGCACACTTTAGGCCCCTTAGTGCCAATTGGGCATCGTTTAAATGCCACGGGCTACCTGAGCATTGTTTCTGACCATGTCCATCCCTTCATGACCACCATGTACCCATCCTCTGATGGCTACTTCCAGCAGGATAATGCACCATGTCACAAAGCTTGAATCATTTCAAATTGGTTTCTTGAACATGACAATGAGTTCACTGTACTAAAATGGCCCCCACAGTCACCAGATCTCAACCCAATAGAGCATCTTTGGGATGTGGTGGAACGGGAGCTTCGTGCCCTGGATGTGCATCCCACAAATCTCCATCAACTGCAAGATGCTATCCTATCAATATGGGCCAACATTTCTAAAGAATGCTTTCAGCACCTTGTTGAATCAATGCCACGTAGAATTAAGGCAGTTCTGAAGGCGAAAGGGGTCAAACACCGTATTAGTATGGTGGTCCTAATAATCCTTTAGGTGAGTGTATATATAAAATATATTTTATATATATATAATATATATTATATATATATATAATAAATATTATATATATAATATATATATTATATAGTGTATAGTATTAGTATATAAATGTTACTTGCAATGTATATTTTTTATTTATTTAATTTCTTCTGTATTTTTGTCAACCGGTTCGAGGAGGCACACACATAAGAATTTTACTATATTATGCTCGCATGACAATTAACTTAATCTTGAGGATACCAATTCACAGACAAGATGGCCCAAGTGAGTCCTTATTACTGAGGGTGGTAGATAATGTGTGAGGGGATGGAGGAGATCCCATATCAACAGCACATTATCCATCTGCTGTGATTTCACATCCCATCAAATGATAAAATGGCTAGGCTACAGGGTGCCAAGAAGAATACAGTTTTATACTGTCTGTAAACTGAATATGAGCACAACCGCCAGTGTAATGTATCGGGTAAAAAAAAAAATTAGATGTTGCCATTACTGTGTTACTAAGATAATGCAGTCCTCTTGAATTCTTGTTCTTGTTCTCCAGGAATCGAAGGAGTTTAAGAAATAAGAGCAAAGCACCTCCTGTGGGATTTTGGGAAGGTAGATGTGTGGCATGTCAGGATTGAACAGAAATGTGTGGTGTTTGTTGTTTTGTGGATTTTTTTTGATGCCATATTAAGTAAATAATTTGTGACGTTATGTTTTTGGACGGTTGCTGTAATGTCATAGGGCGCATTTGTATTTAAAACTGAAAAGTTTGTCAGAAACAGCTTTACTATTAATAAAGCAAAGACAAGGCTAATGACATCTGATTTCTTTCTGTAATTTAACTTAAAGGAATGGGTTCAGGTTTTAGCCTTCCTCTTATCAATCGTTTGTATGGAAAGATCGAAACAGTCATGACCATTTGGTGAAGCTTCTTGTTTTTCTTGGGAGATTTTTATGCTGTTCCCTATCCACTAACGTGTGATTTGTGTATTTGTGACTTTGAAGGACAGATTGTCCCCTGTACTGCAAGTTTCAGGATGGCATTTTCTGTGGCGAAGAGTCCAATTTATTAAAGTACTCGGAAGAGCTGGAAGACATGGTGACCTTCTACCTGGGATGCAGCTTTGGATTTGAACGTGCTGTTCAGGAAGTGGGGGTGCCCATCAGGAACTTGGAGCAAAACCGCAATGTCAGCATGTATAAAGTAAGAGCAACAATAATCCTCTAGAGCAGGGGGTCCTCAATCACGGTCCTGGAGGGCTACAGTGGCTACAGGTTTTCATTCGCAGGGCTGGGCAAAGCTGGTCCTGGAGGGCCGCAGTGGCTGCAGGTTTTTGTTCCAACCCAGTTACCTAATTAGAAAACAATCCTTGCCAGTTTAATTTCATGACTTGTTAGTGCTTTAACCCTGCCATGTCAGGTCATCTGGTATCCTAGATTTTGTTTTTTTTCCTTTCTAAGGATATCACTCAAATTATTTGAAGTCTAAAACAAATGAGTAATTCTCAGTCCTTCACTTTTTTTTTCTCTTCACTTTCCTTCCAGGGTGGCACAGTGGCGCAGTGGGTAGCGCTGCTGCCTCACAGTAAGGAGACCCGGGTTCGCTTCCTGGGTCCTCCCTGCATGGAGTTTGCATGTTCTCCTCATGTCTGCGTGGGTTTCCTCCCACAGTCCAAAGACTTTTTAGTGGTGCCGGTTTGGTGCATTGGTGATCCTAAATTGTCTCTAGTGTGTGCTTGGTGTGTGGGTGGGTGTGTGCTTGCTGGCGCCCTGTACTGGCTGGGATTGGCTCCAGCAGACCCCCGTGACCCTGTGTTAAGATATAGTTGGATGGATAATGACTGACTGACTTTCTTTCCAAGTATTTAATTAAACCCAATTGTGCATGATAAATATACACAGGTGTAAATGGAAACAAGCTATATGGAGAAAGTCTGGTCTCTTTTGTCATCCATCCATTATCCAACCTGCTATATCCTAACTGCAGGGTCACGGGGGTCTGCTGGAGCCAATCCCAGCCAACACAGGGCGCAAGGCAGGACACAAACCCCGGGCAGGGCGCCAGCACACCGCAGGGCACACACACCCACACCCACCAAGCACACACTGGGGACAATTTAGAATCGCCAATGCACCTAACCTGCATGTCTTTGGACTGTGGGAGGAAACCCACGCAGACACGGGGAGAACATGCAAACTCCATGCATGGACGACCAGGGATGCAAACCCAGGTCTCCTTACTGCGAGGCAGCAGCGTTACCCACTGCGCCACCCTTCCGCCCTCTCTTTTGTCATTTCCATCATATTGCTAATAAGTATCAATTAAAAACTGAGAATACATCTGTTTAAGACTAAAATAAGCAATAAGGGTTCAAAATCTTAAGTGAGACCATTAAAATGAAGCATAAGTGTTACTTGAGCAGTAAGTGCTTCTTATTAAGCAATTGGGTTGGAGCAAAAACTTGCAGCCACTGAGGCCCTCCAGGAATGACTTTGCCCACCCCTGATCTAGAGCAGGGGGGGTCTTCAATCACGGTCCTGAAGGGCCGCAGTGGCTATGGGTTTTCATTCCAGCCAGTGTCCTAATTAGAGCTCAGTCCTTGCTGGTAATGATAGTTGGTGTTGAACTCTATGCCTTGTTAGTGCTTTCATTCATCAAACTACTTTGATAGATCGGAGGTCCTCAATTACAGTCCCGGAGGTCTGCTATGGCTCCAGGTTTTCATTTTAACCAATTTCTGAATTAGAACCCTTTTATTTACTACTAAAGCAATACGATTTTTGGCCTTAATTTTATTTCTCTTGCCTGTTACCATTCAGAACCCTTAATTGCCTATTTTAGCAGCTGCATTTAAGTTTTAATTGTTGCCTGTTTTTTTAATCAGACGTTAGTTAATAATGAGATGCAGATAACCAATAAACCAGCAGCTCTCCAGCTCATGTGCTTACCATGAAGTGTCTGTGATAAAAAAATGTTTAGAAATGAATGAGAAGGGAAATGGAAGGACCATCATTAAGTTTAAATCTGTTCTGGTCCACAAAACACTTAGATAACGTTCTCACAGAAGGGAACTCTACAGTGCAATTCAAATGTCTCTTGGATGAATGCAAGCATTAACTCTTTCAGGGCTGATGTTGACTTTTGTTAAAATTCAGGGTTAGAGGACGGTAATGGGCTGTAACGTAAACTGTGACAAAACTCGTCCTTATCTTTTAGTTTGACTCTGTTTGGTTGAAGGAAAGTTACGCAGCTTTGTTGATTTGACTCGATTCCTTGCGCGTGCATGAGTAGTAAAGAGCAAACAGCCTCTAAAATGGCATCGACATCTGCCGAGACTAAAACAAATGTGCAAAGCAAAGCACTCCATGGACGTTTTACGTATTATCGCTCAATTGGACTCTGACTTGTCGAACTCTGAGTTTGATGCAAGTGTTCTGGAGATGGATATCGAAAATGAAAGTGAGGTACCAGCATCAGCCTATCGGTCCCCAGCTGATGGTGGTGCTGAACACGTTCGTATAGCTGATACGCCTACAGCAGCTTTCGCTTAGGAGGACCACCACTTATAATGACAAAAGATACGAAACATATTGGGTCACACTGTAACCGCCACCGTCGCCCACCTGCTGTGCGAAGACAAAGAGGTAGTCGGCCCGCCGTGCATTCCTGCTGTGAAGTCATAACTACTGGTTTGCAGGTTAAAACACAACACAGCAACAGTGCTGGGCAAGTGGCAACGACAGAGTAATAGCAAGAGATCAAACTTTTAACTTGCAATAAATAACTCCAGAGAAAACATGGGCTCCACCAAGGGTGACTTGGCATCATGACAAAAATAGCGCAGGTCCTAAGTTTTGATTTAACTTGCGATTAACGAAAAACGTTAATGTAGTAGGCAGGAATCGAATTTGAATTCCCTGTGTGAACTTGACCCGGACACAGACAGGCGGACATCTTGTTAAAACACCACCACTCGTTTATTATACAAAATATTTACAATAATAGGTCACTAAGACCCCAGCCAATGGTCACTCAGACCTCAGTCACGTGCACAAACCCCAAAACAGTCACAGTCCTGGCCACAATGCCTTGTCTTCGGGCCGCCTCCCCAACTCCTCTTGCCTCGTCCTTCTTCCACCCGACTCTAGCCTTGAATGAATGGAGACGGCCCCTTTTATAGAGGACCCGGATGAGCCCCAGGTGTTCCCGGCATTCTCCGTTGGCCACGCCCCAGCGTGGCGGAAGTGCCGGCTGTCCTCCTGGCTGCTCTCCGGGCGCCATCATAAATCTTCCCCCCAGCACTTCCTGGTGTGGCGGAAGTGCTGGGGCAACAAGTCTCCAAGACATCGGGGCGCCTCCTGGCGGTGACCACGGGCCCCTACAGGGAAAGGCTTCCATGCCCTTGACCCGTGGCCCCCAAAGCAACCCGGAAGGCAAACCCCACGTGATCCAGGCAGGGCTCTGACCCTCTTCCGGTCCCTCCTGGCGTCCCGGCCGGGTCATGGCCCCTGGCATCCTTGACACCTGCTAACTACCATACTACCACTACAATTGGAGTGGCACACTTTCCCTCCTGATAGATCACTTTTCAGTTGGTAATGCCACTCATTCTGCCCCTGAGCCACTCCAACTACCTTCTAGGTGAAAACAAGCCTGGAATGATATGACACAATGCATTGCGTGCTTTTCAGATAACTGAGTTTTTGGAAAACATTTTCAGCCCTCAAAGAGTTAACAAGCCAAACAGTTCAATAGCAAGTGTCGTTATCAGCATGGGCTGCTTTCTAATTAGGAAACTAGTTGGAATAAAAACCTGCAGCCGCTGTGGCCCTCCAGGACCGTGATTGAGGACCCCTGTTCGAGACCGTGTTCTCCTTCAGTGTGTTTGTACCCGCTTTAGTGTGTCCTGACTTACTTGTATACTGAATATCAGTCCTTAGACCCATTATTTTTTTTATCTGGGCCACTGGTGCCAGGTGAGATCAACCTTAAGAAAGACAAAGTTTATTTTAGCAAAATAGCAGGTTTAATAAACTGATTTTTTAATAACACAATACTTGTTAATCAGAAGGGTTCTTCAGAAAGTTTTCAAACCTTTTTATTTCCAATACCATTTTCATGAAGACACTCTCTAGGACTTTGCACCATTGTAACCCTTGGTCAGGTGGTTTGGCACCCTCTGTTGATGACCATTCAGTCAATATGTGAGTTGTCGGCAAGTCCTAAACCTGGCTGCACTTTAGTCATTTTGCTTTAGCAAACTGGCAGGTGTTATGCAATTTCTTGGAGTTGGAATTCAAAACTGTTTCCACACTCAGTGCGGGGACATTGCTGAGAAGTACACGAGGGGACAGTGATGTTCTACAGTGGTCAGACATGTGTGATAGATGTAGAGAACTGGGGATGGTGGTCATCATCAATCACTGAGGAAAATCAAGAAGAGGTCAGGCCACTGTGCCCATTGACTGATGAGTGGCATAAGAGGAAATTGCATTGCAGTAAGGAGAGACCATTGATTTGCAAGTGATGAAAAGCGGAGAGAAGTGCTGCATGACTGACTTTATAATCAACCAAAAACAGTTTCTTTGAAAGGTATCCATGAGCTTGTAGACTGCTAGTCTAAGTGGAATGAGGAGCAGCAAGACTGGATTAATGAGTCAGGAATTTCATATGTCTTGTGATAGATGGCTGGGGACTTTGACACCCTTTTGATTAGAGGACCGGGGGAGTGGACATATCACCAGCAGAACCTCCCCGGGGCAGGACACGAGAGGGCCGCCCCCCTGGTTTACATTGGGGCCACGGGACTGGAGCTTAGAAGCTCAACCCTCCGCGAGTCCGTGGCCACCACCACCAGGGGGCGCCTGGACAGTCCTACAGCCGTGGTCTACAGCACTTCTACCACACCCGGAAGTGCTGCCGGAACTTGATCAAGGAGCGCCTGGAGCACTTCCAGGTGTGGTATAAAAAAGGCCGCCTCACTCCAGCAAGAGAGCCAGAGTCGGGAGGAGGAGGACAGAGCTTGTGAGAGAGGAGTAGTGGCGGTCGGAGAACAGAAGGAAGGAAGGACGGAGCTTAATTGTGGTTTGTGCATTGTGTTGTGCCAAAGAGCAATAAACGTGTGTGTTCTGGACTAGCCGGGCTAATCTTCTACAGTCTCAAACATAAATAAAAATTTGTGATAGGTAGATAGGATGAACTTTATTTGTCTCTGGTGTGACACCACCAGGGGCGTACAGCCACCCTAACCTGGACACACACAGGTTCCACAGAACACCCAGTTTATTTACAACAAAACACGCTGTGCACAAATCACCAACACAACAGACCCTTCTTGCCACCAGTCCTTCTCCCTCCAATCCTCCCTCAGGCTTTGTCTTCTCCTCCTGACTCTGGCCACTCATGGAGCGAGGCGGCCCCTTTTTATAGGGCACCTAGAGTGACTCCATGGGCCTCATGCATAACACCGTGCATAGAACTCACAATATAACATGACGTAAGCACAAAAGCGGAAATGTTCATACGCACAAAAAAATCCAGATGCATTAATCTGTGCGAACGCCAACTTCCACGTTCTTCCGCTCCATAAATCCCAGTCAGTGTGAAAAGTAATGCACCTGCATGCGCCTGCTGCCACTCCCCAAACTCCTCCCAGAACTATGCCTCTTTGAATATGCAAATCAATATAAATAGCCCTTAAGTTCAGCGTTCTGTGAAAAGGCAATGGCAAAACCACGAGGGAAAACAGAAGAATTTCAGCGAATACCAAGTGGAGGCAAAGAAAAACGTACTATTTGTTGGTTTAAACAGTGGTATAAACAACAAAAGGAAGTTGATCGAGTGACATAGAGTGTTGGAGAAACTCAAAAGTTCAAGTTCACAAAGTCGCACAGTGCCCGACATAAAAAAGAAGTTGTCAGATATCAAAGTCGCAGTGAAAAGGCGAGTTGTAGCCCACCGTCTGAGTGTCATAGGAAAGCTTATTAGGGTACAGAGAAAAACAGCACTAAATGTCAACTTTAATTTAATTTAATCTCGACATTTCCACTTTAATCACGTAGTTTATTTTGTCATTAAAGTAGAACATCATAAACTTCATCTTAAAATCGTTTAATTAACTAGTTCCTCAAATCCCATCGTAACTAAAGTAGCACGTTAAATGCTTTGTTTTGTATTTGATCTTCTATGTGCTCTATGTGTGAATCACTACGTGCTTCTTAAACAGACTTTCTCTTCCTCCGACAGGACACAGAATCCAATACATTCATGAAATTATAACTCTCTGAATAATTAAAATACTGAGATGTATACGTGATATTATTTTCACGATGATAGGAGTTAAAGCATGTTGTTAAACATGGGAACACGGTGGCGCAGTGACTGTTCATGTCTCACGCAAGATGCTTGTTGCGCCGTGTAGCAGTACTGTCTCTTTCAAACGTACTCACCTCCAATTCCAGTCCTTACTTTTATTTCTCCAAATACCCAATCGCCACACAATCAGGTCTGTAATAGACGTCGAGTCATTGTAAGCTTAGAATGCAGATTCTTCAAAAATTTAAGGAACATTGAAATATCTTCGTAGTACGTGTTTAATTATTCTATCCATCAATCCTTCCAGTGTCACGCCAGCCCCAGCAAGAATACAGCGCGAGGCAGGAACAATCTGTGAACGGGGCGTCAGATCCTTGCTAGCGCTGTGACACCGTGTCCTCACATGTTTAATTATTAACAATATAGATTATTTAAATTAAGTTAAAGTTTTATCTGTTTAATATAATAAACATATTTTGCTGCATTTCATCTTAAAAATGATATCGTCATCATATGTAAATACGTGTTTTATAAAGTGGCTCAGTTTGTGTAATATTATAACTGTATCGCAAGTTTACAGTGAGGTGATTGTACTTATAAGTCCAAACAGTTCTACCAGGAGCGCTTGATGGAGTGATGAGAGTGCGTTTAGAGTGCTTGTGATGAAACTGTTTCTGAACCGCGAGGTCAGTACAGGAAAGACTCTGAAGCGTTTGTCGCATGAGAGCAGTTCAAATAGTGAATGGCAGAGGCAGCGTATGCTTGATGCTGTATACCGATAATTCTCTTTCCAATCAGCTGCTACTGTGATTCACACTCAGATACAGTGATACAAATACTCCGAGTGGTGCAGTGAGAGTAATTTGGAAAAAGATGATCTGCTGTGGCAACCCCTAACGGGAGCAGCTGAAAGAAGATGAAGGTGCAGTGAGAGTAACAACGCTAAAGCAGCTATGGTATTTAAAATACTTTGGCTATTCCCTCGACCATTATATTGTTACAGGATAATTACAATCAGATTTCTTAAACTAATAAACAATATGCAGTTAGTTTCAGTGTATATGAAAATGCTGTGTCAGGGATGTTAATCTAAAAAAGGTAACCACACAGGAACAGTAGCACTGCTTTGACGCTGGGTGCCGCCAGTTTGCAAAACCGAGCGGAGAACTTGCGTACGGCAGGGTATGAGCTACTGTGAAAATGTGCGTGGCTTTACGGCAAGTTTCGGTTTTATACATCGCGATTTGAGCGTGGAAATGTTCGTACGCAACATTTTTGTGCATACACACCGTGTATACATGAGGCCCCAGGTGCCTAACGAGCTTCTTCTGGCCACACTTACGGGTGTGGAGGGAGTGTGACCAAATAAGGCTCTGGAAAGTTCCATGCACCCCCTGACGGTGGTCACAAGTTCCAACAGGTTTGAGCTCCCATGCTCATAATCCGTGACCCCACTGGGAACCATGAGGCTGTCTTTTATCAGCCCAGGGAAGAAACTGTCCTGATAATACTCTCTCCCCTGGTCCTTCCACACACTGGGCGTACTGGCCGGGTAAGGATTCCTGCCACCCACCACACTGGGTAAATGAGAAAGTGGCCTATCTGTATTGCGGGCACCAGGAAGCTCTTTACGTTTCTTTTCATCTGACATTTGAAACACCACTCTGAAATAACAACATTTAAGCAGAGATCATTTCATGTCAATGGTGCGGTGTGCATCACCACAAAGCACAAAAGGCCTTTGATATTCATTCATAACCAGCTGCTCTTTCCACCTTCCCATCAGGCTGGTATTTAGGTGGGTTGCACAGACACATGCCACAAAGGTGTCCTATTAAGTTTAAAACCTGCTGGTCTGGTCTAATAATATCAATGGTCAGTTTTACCATCCAAATCTAATTTATCTGTCATGCATTTATTCCCATGTTCTCTAACCTAATCTTGTCTGTGCTGATTATGTTCTTTATCAGGAGGTTTGACGTCTGCACGTCAGCCCTGATCTGTTTCACTTTGCCCTCCTCTCATCACAATTCACATTGCTGCCATTGTACTGTACATCTTTAGTGAGCCCAGGGTGGTAAAATCAAATATTAGTGGGAAGTGCTGTAAAGATTTTTTTAAACGTGAATTCTTTGCTTTTATTTAAGAGGGTTTCATTCTTCACAGCCATGCTCTGCAAAACAGAAGGAACTCATTTAAGGTTAGATAAACTGGCTTTGTTCCTGCCTTGCACCCTGTGCTAGCTGGGATTGGCGCCAGCAGACCCCCACAACCCTGTTCAGGACTACATGGGTTAGAAAATGACTGACTGAGTAGTACACAAAAGATAAATAAAGAAAGATATGTAATTAAGAGAAGTAGAGTTCTTAAATATAGAAATTGTTTAATGTTTTCAAGTTTATAAGGGACAGCCCGATGATAAGGTCAGGTGGCCAGGGTGCACAGAAAAAATGTAAAAACAAAATTCCACTTAGGCTGGAGAAAAAATAAAATCTGCAGGAGTTCCAGGCCAAAAAGACCCTCCCAGCTCCCACTGGGCATTCTGCCTAACATACAGTTAATGTTCTTAAGTCGTCCTTTATTGGTTGGTTTTTAGGCTTTGTCTCCGCCCTAAAAGCCTTGTGCCAGCAAGAAACAAGAGAATATGTCTCCTGTCTGAAACTTGTGCTCGCAACCACTCCTTCACATCTTCCTCATCGTCACTTTTTTTTTTAACCTTTTCACACAGGTGGCATCTAAATTTCTCTGCCACAAGACATTCAACAGAAGTCAGTTTATTAGCACATCGCCGCATTATGCCATTTTGAGGGCCAATTGCACATGAACTAGGAAACAGATTGATTTGTGGCCCTGCTGTGGCAAGTCAGAAACTTCAAATTAACTACAGAACAAGCTAAATATAGCTGTTTTCTGTCTGGGACCATTTATATTCTTAATGTTAATTTAATATTGGTGGTTGGCCCTAGTGTGTGCTTGGTGTGTTTGTGTGTGTCCTGCGGTGGGTTGGCACCCTGCCCAGGATTGGTTCCTGCCTTGTGCCCTGTGTTGGCTGGGATTGGCTCCAGCAGACCCCCGTGACCCTGTGTTCGGATTCAGTGGGTTAGAAAATGGATGGTTCTATAGTGTGCTTTCATGAGTGGGCCCCTTGGTGGACTGGCATTCCTCCCAAGTGTTCATTCCTGTCTTGCACCCAATGCTTCGTGAACAGATTCCAGACCCTGATGGAATGTTAAATTGGATTGAACTCTTTAGAGAGAGATGCCTCACAGTAAGGAGACCTGAGTTCACTTCCCGGGTCCTCCCTGCGTGGAGTTTGCATGTTCTCCCCGTGTCTGCGTGGGTTTCCTCTCACAGTCCAAAGACATGCAGGTTAGGTGCATTGGCCATCCTAAATTGTCCCCAGTGTGTGCTTGGTGTGTGTGTGTGTGTGTGTGCGTGTGTGTGTGTGTGTGTGTGTGTGCCCAGCGGTGGACTGGCACCCTGCCTGGGGTTTGTTTCCTGTTGGCTTTGATTGGCTCCAGCAGACCCCCGTGACCCTGTGTTAGGATATAGCGGGTTAGATAATGGATGGATGGATGTTTAGAGAGAGTATTGTGTTTCATTTGTTTTTACGGATGAAGATCGAAAACTGATATTGAATACCCACATCTGAGAACCATTTCATTAGGATGGACTCTGAAGGGCTGATTAGCCTGTCTGCATTGCCGTGTCTTTTTGCACTCTGAATAATGTTAATGGCTAGTAATAATTTAAAACGATCCCATAGTCCAAAGGCATGCAGGTGAGGTGAATTGGTGTTACATAATTGTGTGTGTGTGTGTTTGCCATGTGATGAACTGGCACCCTGTTCAGAGACTGTTCCTGCCTTGTGCCCAGTGTTTGCTGGCATTGTCTATAAGAAGGTTAGTGAATCCTGGTGGAGAAATTCCCTTGCAGTATATCAACTTAGTTGCTCACAGCTGTCAGTCAGTATTCAGCAGTAATCACACCACAACTATAAATTCTGGAAGAAGCCATATTGCTTTCTAAAATGACACCTTCACTATAAATGTCCTTACCATTCCCATCACATCAATGACAAGCTGGACTGGTCTCAAAACACACAGGAACTATATAAGAAGGAGCAGAGAAGGCTCTTTTTATTAGGAGGTTGCATTCCCTTAATGTGGGTATTTGTAACTGTCCAGTTTGGCTCCACATTCCCTGGTTGCTTCCGGAAGCCATTTGAACCCAGAAACTGTTGAAAACGTACCTGAGGATGAGCTGGGCAAGTGAGGACACACACACTCAGCAATGAGTTGGTGTAAAGTGTTGGGTACTTTTATTTGAAATGACAATCACACAGAATGTTCAAAAGTGCAGTGCTCCAGATCTTCAATAAGTAAATAATCCATAAAAAACGGTGCCAAGTAGAAGCTAAAAATGTCCAATAAATAAATCCCAGGCTGCATCAATCCTTTATAAAATCCATGAAACCCAGTGCCTCCTTCCTAAATCTTACGTCCCATCTGCTTACCCCAGACAGGATCTTAGCAGCCAGGGGAGACATCCACCAAACAGCACCGTGAACCCTAGCATGTTTTCAGACCCTTGCCCTTCCCAGGCTCACAGTAGGGCACCACACTGAGCCTTGCTCCTCCGACTCCAGCTGCCACTCCTCGGCCATACGTGGGAGCTCCAATGGAGTGGTTGGTCATTCCTGCTCCTCAAAATCGATCAGCAGGAGTGAACCCTGCCCCTCAAGAACCAACCATCAAACCTGCCTGTTTCTATTTCTACTTCCATAACCTCTGTTCTTCCTTTGTGTCTTCTCTTGTTCCTTTCCTTTTTGACCCCCCAAATCCAGACTCCCTTTATAACGCCAGTCGGGTGCAGGTGCTGTCCTCACCCTGCTCTGAGATATGAATTAAACAATTGACTGACACACATGCATTTATACGTGAATACGCGATCAGCCATCCACCCAAATCAACCTCGGAGCGTATGGTGCACGCTGTGGGACTCGCAATTATAAAATAAAAATAGCGCTTTGCCATAGACCTCTTATCACACACTGCCAAGCCGCAAGCTGCATGAGAAGGTTCCACAGACTACAGTGTGTGTGTGTATATTTATTTATCTATCTATTTATTTATTTATTTATTTGATTATTCTTAAAAAGAAGCCTCTGTAAAAAGTCAAATTCCCCAAAGGCGACAAAAAAGTTCTATCTATTATATAGTGCCTTTCATCCATCTATCTATCTATCTATTATATAGTTCCTTTAATCTATCTATCTATCTATCTATCATATAGTGCCTTTCATCTATCTATCTATTATATAGTGCCTTTCATCTATCTATCTATCTATCTATCTATCATATAGTGCCTTTCAACTATATATCTATCTATTATATAGTGCCTTTCATCTATCTATCTATCTATCATATAGTGCCTTTCATCTATCTATCTATCTATCTATTATATAGTTCCTTTAATCTATCTATCTATCATATAGTGCCTTTCATCTATCTATCTATCTATTATATAGTTCCTTTAATCTATCTATCTATCATTCTATCTGTCTATCTATCCATCCATTATATAGTGCCTTTCCTATCTATCTATCTATCTATTATATAGTGCCTTTCATCTATCTATCTGTCTATCTATCTATCAAGGGTGACATTCTGAGTCCATGGTTTCCATTTATTACAAGTGGCATCCAACAGCCCACCAACCCTAAGCACTTAACTGTTTACAGATCAAATAAAGATGAGCCACTCAATACATTTACATTTTTTAGTCATATTTTATCAGAAGAAACAAATGTTTATCTTGTGGTCCATTCAAATTCAAGTTCTGAGTTCTACCTTAAACGCTCTGTCCTTTGCTGTAGCTCTTTGTCTGTTGCGGTTGAATGTCCGCTGGGCTCAACTCGAGTCATCTTCTGGTACACTTATTTTCACATCAAACTTTCTTCTAGAAATTGACCTAAACAAAGAATATATGAAGTGTGTATTGTGTGATGTGTAGCCCATTTTGTAAAGATTTGTTTTTAGATTATAGTGCTATGTGATCAGCTCAGCTTGTTAGACACCATTAGCCAAACTGGGGTCAACTAACCATCCTGTGAGATTTATTTTGGACAAAGGTGAAACATTTATAGTTGCTCCCATAATATTTCAGTCCTGTGTACATAAAATTGGGGCAGACATTTGGAGCCCTTCATTAGGTAATATTGGGAGATATTAAAGGACAAAGATGCACAAAGTCATTATCCTCCTTAGCGCCTTTCTGTTTGCTCTTTGTCTGTTTCTATCTTATTCTTTTCTGTCCTCCCTTTTTATTCTCTTCTATATCTTTCACACCTTTTAAAGAATTATTTATAGTTTATAAAAAATGGGGAGTGGCAGTACCATGGAGCAGTGCTGGTCCTTCTTTCTGCCCGTTACCTTCAGTGCCTTGGGTTCCATTCCATGCCCAGTTGCTCTCTTGTGGTGTTTACAGGCTCTCGCTCTCATGAGCATTTCTTCTTTGTAGTCCAGTCTTCCATTGTATCTCAAAGACACACGCCTGTTAAGTTGGTTCATTGGGAAATTATAGTTGAGTTGCTGTTGTTGTATACATGAGTGTGCCTTGTGATATACTTAACTAAGGTTCTACATTTTGCTTTCACGCTAGGGTACAGCAACCCAGACCAAGATGAAGAAGGTTCATAAAGTGGATGGATGGATGAATCACACTGTTTACCAGCAAACAACTTTAATTTATGTAGCAGCTTTCTATTATGAACACCATCCCAAGATGTTTGACAAATCTTGTTAAACATTAGAACATTAGAACAATCTAGACGAGAACAGGCCATTCAGGCCAACAAAGCTCGCCAGTCCTATCCACTTGTTTCCTCCAAGAAAACATCAAGTCGAGTTTTGAAAGTCCCTAACGTCTTACTGTCTACCACACTACTTGGTAGCTTATTCCAAGTGTCTATCGTTCTTTGTGTAAAGAAAAACTTCCTAATGTTTGTGCGAAATTTACTCTTAACAAGTCTCCAACTGTGTCTCCGTGTTCTTGATGAACTCATTTTAAAATACAAGTCTCGATCCACTGGACTAATTCCCTTCAGAATTTTAAACACTTCAATCATGTCACCTCTTAATCTTCTTTTGCTTAAACTGTAAAGGCTCAGCTCTTTTAATCTTTCCTCATAATTCAACCCCTGTAGACCTGGAATCAGCCTAGTCGCTCTTCTCTGGACCTTTTCTAGTGCTGCTATGTCCTTTTGTAGCCTGGAGACCAAAACTGCACACAGTACTCAAGATGAGGCCTCACCAGTGCATTATAAAGGTTGAGCATAACCTCCTTGGACTTGTACTCACAGATCGTGCTATATAACCTAACATTCTGTTAGCCTTCTTAATGGCTTCTGAACACTGTTGGAAGATTGATAGCTTAGAGTCCCCTATTACTCCTAAATCCTTCTCATAAGGTGTACTCTCGATTTTCGACGCCCATTGTGTATTCAAACCTAATATTTTTACTTCCTATGTGTAATACTTTACATTTACTGACATTAAATTTCATCTGCCACAAATCTGCCCAAGCCTGTATGCTATCCAAGTCCTTCTGTAATGATATAACGGATTCCAAATTATCTGCTAATCCACCTATCTTGGTATCATCTGCAAACTTAACCAGCTTGTTACTTATATTCCTATCTAAATCATTTATATATATTAAAAATAGCAGCGCCCTAGCACTGACCCCTGTGGAACACCACTCTTAACATCGCCAGTTCTGATGAGGTTCCTCGCACCATCACCCTCTGCTTCCTGTGTCTGAGCCAATTCTGCACCCATCTAAAAACATCACCCTGAACTCCCACTTCTTTTAACTTGATGCCCAACCTCTCATGTGGCACCTTATCAAATGCTTTCTGAAAGTCCAGATAAATAATATCATAAGCTCCACTTTGATCGTATCCTTTTGTTGCCTCCTCATAGAATTCCAACATGTTAGTAAAACACGACCTCCCCCTTCTGAACCCATGCTGACTGTTCAGAATAACTCCTGTCCTTGTCATGTGTTGCTCAATCTTATCCTTAATAATTCCTTCCATTAATTTTCCTGTGATGCTTGTTAAGCTTACTGGCCTATAGTTGCTTGGATCTGCCCTGTCACCCTTTTTATATAATGGGATGATATTTGCCATTTTCCAGTCCTTTGGAATCTCTCCAGTGCACAGTGACTTCCTAAAAATATGTGTCAAGGGTTTATATATGTACTCACTAGCCTCCTTAAGAACACGAGGATAAATATTATCTGGGCCTGGTGATTTGTTTGATTTCATCTTATTTAATCTGAGCAGCACTTCTCCCTCTACAATTTCCAAATCCCTCAGTACCTCCTTAGTAGTTGTGTTTACCTCTGGCAGGTTATCCACTTGCTCACTTGTAAACACCTCAGAAAAATGTAAGTTTAGGGCATCTGCTATTTCATTGTCTGTATCTTTTAATTCCCCTTTACTATTCCTGATGCACTTGACCTCCTCCTTAACTGTTCTTTTACTACTAAAATACTGAAAGAATCTCTTGGGGTCTTCTTTGCCTTATCTGCTATATTCCTCTCCAACTGTCTTTTAGCCTCTCTGATATCCTTCTTAATGGTTGCCCTCATGTTCTCATATGCGTTACGATTCTCTTTGCAGTCATTAGTCTTATATGCCTTATACAGCAGTTTTTTCCTTTGCAACTTCTTTTTTAAATCTTTATTAATCCATCGTGGAGTTTTTTAGTTTCCTATTACTTCCAAATTTAGGTATGTATCTGTCCTGCATTACATGTAAAACATTTTAAACCTGTTCCACTGCTCCTCGACTGTCTCCACATTTAAAAGCTTATCCCAGTCTATCCTACTTAGACTTTGTCGCATCTGCTCAAAATTAGCCCTACTAAAGTTCAACTTAACAATTTTAGTCTTTGCATCTGTACTCTTACAAAATACTGAGAATTGTATTACATTATGGTCACTTGACCCTAGTGGTTCAATCACCTCTACACCCTCAATTCTATCCTGATTATTACAGAATACTAAATCCAGATAGGCTTCACCCCTTGTTGGTGCTTTAACATGCTGTGTTAAAAACAGTCGCTGATTACTTCTAAAACTCCTGCTCTTGTGCTCCTCCATCTGTAAGGTTATCCCAGTTAATATTTGGATAATTAAAGTCCCCATGACTATAATATCCCCTGTAAACTTGCCTTTTGATATTACTAAAAGATGTGTGTTGAAATTACTGTCTGAATTGGGTGGTCTATAACACACTCCTAAAATGAGACCTTTTCCCTAATATTTTCCAGGCGAAGCCACATGTCCTCACTAAGATGGGGCTCATCATCCAACTGAAGATGACTTACATTTAATTCCTGTTTGGCATAAACAGCAACCCCACCTCCTTTTCTGTTCTGTCTATCCTTCCTAAAAATGTGTATCCCTCTATGTTACACTCATCCCCATCTTTGTTATTTAGCCAGGTTTCCGTTATTGCTATAATATCATAATTATGCTCTGCTACATACAACTCCAACTCACTTACCTTATTTTTGATACTTCTAGCATTAAGGCAAGCTATTTTTAATGTGTTAATCCTTCTATCTTTACGTGTTTGCTTAAAATTTACATTACTATGCATTTTTATTTCTACACCATTGTTTGTTCTTCCATGTATAGATCTAAATCTGGCCTGTCCTAAACTCCCTGCCACCCCATTCCCTAGTTTAAACAATCCTTGACTAGCCTACACATACGCCTCCCCAATACATTGGTGCCCCCCCCTGGTTCAGATGTAACCCGTCACAGCGGAACAGGTCCCATCTGTTCCAAAAGGAGTCCCAATGCCCCATAAACCTATACCCTTCTACCCTGCACCAAGATTTGAGCCACGCATCAAGCCTTCTAATCTCCTCAATCTTACCTGGACTGGCGCATGGCACAGGCAGAACTTCGGAGAAGACTACCTTGTCAGTTCTGCTCCTCAGCTTGGTACCTAACTCTTTGAATTTGGATTGCAGAACTGACAGACTACCCTTATGTATGTCATTTGTTCCAACGTGGACAATGACAACTGGATCCACCCCCGCTCTTGCCAAGAGCCTATCCACTCTTCCAGGGAGGTCTCCCACCTGTGCTCCCGGAAGGTAACACACCGTGCGAGACTCTCTCTCTCTGGAGCACACCTGCGCTTCAATCCCCCTAATGATTGAGTCCCCAACTATCACTACCTCTCTCTTTTTGGGAACTGGTTTTGAGGTGGCCCGTTGGGGCTCCTCAACCCTGCCTACCACCTCAGAATTATCAGAGTCACCGTCCAGCTCCGCTAGGACATGATAATGGTTAGACACTTCTAATTCTGGGGTTGATGAAAGTCGGAGAACAGACAGGTTAAGTGACTGGCATAGGCTGGGTGACACAGGGAGTCTGAGGTGTGGACAGAACCAGACTTGCAGTCCAACATGTAGGCATGAGGCCACACTGCCTGCCACACAGTGGTGCTTAGCCATCTGTCAGATTAAATGTAAATGTTTAGTAGGATAAGCAAGCTGTGGAAGTGTTCACAGTCTTCCCTGCCCTCCATGCCATCACTCCTCGCTCATACTCTGCTGGTTAACTAAACGGTAGACTCCATGGTGGCCCTACAGCAAGCATAACTTATATCCTGTTTGGTAACATTAGAACATTAGACACATGTTGAAGAGAACAGGCCTTTCAGCCTAACAAAGTTCACCAGTCCCATCCATGTATTTCCCCCAAAATAACATCAAGATGAGATTTGAAGGTCCCTAAAAGTCCTGCTGTCCACCACACCACTCGGTCATTTATTCCATGTGTCTGTGGCTCTCTACGTGAAGAAAAACTTCCTAATGTTTGTGCAAAATCTAACCCCTAACAAGTTTCCAACTGTGTCCCCGTGTTCTTGTCAAATTCATTTTAAAGTAACAGCCTGGATCCATTGTACTAATTCCTTTCAAAATTTCAAAACTTCAGTCATGTCACCTCTTAACCTCTCTTTACTTAAACTAATAATGTTCAGTCATCAATCTGAACTTCCACTGTAAACCCCTTTTAATTGCTAAATGTTTGTGACAAACTGCACCTTAGAATGAAACACTCGGCTGAAATGCATGTCATGAACACAACCAACCAAAAACTGGATTTCTAGGGTCAGATTGTACTGGGGTTTAGTTTAACAGCCTTCTTCCTCCTGCCCTTTTTCTAGACCTCGGTGCCTTGCCATGCAGTGGGGTCATTTCAGTGTAACCTGGTCGTCTCCATGAGGCCGATTCCTGAGGGAAAACTGAATGCGGTTGCACAGGCCACCCAGTCTGCCACTGATGCTCATGGGGCTCCAGTTCACATCGGTCACCCTGGTAAGTTTCATGATAGCCTCGGACAGGGATAGTCCAACTCTGGGTTCAGCAGCGTATCTGAACAGCCCTTACGGGTGGCGGGGGGTTTATGTATTATGAACACTGAGAGATAAAGTGCATAAGCAACAGCAACTGACAAAGTCAACTGGTGTATGAAATTGATTTGTGTCTCTCTTGTGGCAAAAAACATCTTCAAGAAGGTGCATTCTTTTTCATTACTTTTGTATGTTAGCACTAAATGATAATAGAAGAAAACATATTTAAAACAATTCTAAATACGGCGGCATGGTGGCACAATGGCAGCGCTGCTGCGTCGCAGTAAGGAGACTTGGGTTCGCTTCCCAGGTCCTCCCTGCCTGAAGTTTGCATGTTCTCCCCGTGTCTGCGTGGGTTTCCTCCCACAGTCCAAAGACATGCAGGTTAGGTGCGCTGGCGATCCTAAATTGCCCCTTGTGTGCTCGGTGTGTGTGTGTGCCCTGCGGTGGGCTGGCGCCCTGCCCGGGATTTGTTCCTGCCTTGCGCCCTGTCTCTGGCTGGCATTGTCTCCAGCAGACCCCTGTGAACCCTGTGTTAGGATATGGCGGATTGGAAAATGACTGACAATTCTAAATATAGTTTCATGGCACGATGGGACGCACTGCTGCCTCCATCCAGGAGTTTGCATTTTATCCTTGCATCTGTATTGCTTTTTTCCCAGGTACTGTGATTTTCTTTCCACAGCCCAAAGGTCTCTGTAAAACAAATCTGACATTACTATAAAGTCTTATTCTTATACTTTCATTTTTATCACCCGTTCATGGAGCAGTCACATGACCTAGCGTAGCTAAACCTTGATTTCAATGGACGGTGAATCATGAAGCTCCACTCGTAGTTTATATAGAAACGTGATGGCTCCCTTCACCATACGTTTGAGTAAATGACCACATATGACTCAGTGCTGGGTTTACTTAATGCAGCGGTTCTCAAACTGTGGGGCGAATAAATGAACAAGACATCAAAATTAATTTTTTACATTGTTATTTCAAATTTAAACTTGCAACCATATAATCACAACGAATGCAATTGAACTAAAATTAAAATAAAACATTTCTAAGGCATAGATCTAATGTGTAGCCAATATTGCCAAATTGAGTTAAATAATTGACTGCGTATTGGGTTATTTTCATGATACAACTAACAGCGGTATAATATTTGTCAGACAAAATACGTTCGTCTCGCACAGATTGACTTCATCGGTGTTCTTGTTTACGAGATTTTAAAAAAATTAAAACATATTTAATCGTTTCTTTACATTAAAAAATAATTAAATAATTTATTCTTTGTTTTTGGGATTAGAATTACTACCAAAAACCACAAAAGGCATTTTAACAGTTATTAAAGCACTTTAAAAAAAATAAATTGCAATTATTTCATTGAAAGTTAGGGCTCATTTATACTTCACGCGACGCGACGCATGCTGCAGCGGACGCTCCTGCTACATAGCGTTGAAGTGTTTATACTTGCGCGTACTTTACGTAAATCTGGAGGAGTCCACCAGGTGGCAGTGTGAGATATTATCACGGTGAGAACATGTTTGGCTTCTCTGTGTTGTGAATTGCCTAAAACACCTATTAAATTCCGATAACACCTTCCCGCAATATCTGTGAAAAGGATGTTTATTGATTAAATCCACCAATCCAGGGATGTGTCCATTCCAACAAGCATTGGGCACGACTGAGAAACAATCCCTGGACGAGGTCTCCGCTCATCGCAAGGTGAATACAAGCACACATACACTAGTGTCATTTTAGCGGCACCAAATCCCCAAATCTGCTTATCTTTGGAAGGAAACCGGAGCACAGTGTGGAATACAAGCAGGAAATACCAGCAACGTAACTCCCTGCGAGACAGCAGTGCTATTGCTCCACCACCGTGTCACCCCCATGTGTGTAATTATTAACAGTATTCATTATTTAAATGAAATAATATGTAAAATGTAACATACACACTTTAATGCATTTCATCATGAAAGTGATATCAAGTATGAATCTAAAGATTCTAAATGTGCAGAGAGTTGGAATATCATACATTTAATTTGTTCTGTGTGGTGATCTTTTGCTGCTTGCCGCAGCTGTCAGGTCCAAGAAGCTCGTAGCGATTAAAAACTGGGATGACGTTTACGATGGTCTGCTTTAATGATAAAGTAAACTACGAGGTTAAAGTGGACAATTCGAGATTAAAGCCGAAATTTCCACTTTAATCACAAAATACACGTTTTCACTGTGTCCTTTATTTTTTTCTCAGTGGTTCAAATATAACGCTATACATTATGTTGCTGTTGTTAAGTTGCAAAAATAAAAAAATTAAAAAGACGACACAAAAGATGGTATGTGAGACTTTTAAAATGTATCGTGTCATTACGATCGGGAATATGCGACGCTTGAATATAAAAGCACCACGAATGCATCTGTATGTCGGCATTTTGCTTCAACACTTTGAACCATTCATCAAACAGCAAAGCGCGCACATCGATCCCCGAAGGATCTCCATAGAGGCTTGCTGTCACAGTAAGGAGACTTGGGTTCGCTTCCCAGGTCCTCCCTGCGTGGAGTTTGCATGTTCTCCCCGTGTCTGCGTGGGTTTCCTCCCACAGTCCAAAGACATGCAGGTTAGGTGCACTGGCGATCCTAAATTGCACCGTGTGTGCTCGGTATGTGTGTGTGCCCTGCGGTGGGCTGGCGCCCTGCCCGGGATTTGTTCCTGCCTTGCGCCCTGTCTCTGGCTGGCATTGTCTCCAGCAGACCCCTGTGAACCCTGTGTTAGGATATGGCGGATTGGAAAATGAAACGCTGGGAACGCGTGGCAGCCATGATGCGGACGCGTACGCGTTCTGAGCGTGAAGTATAAATGAGCCCTTAGCCGAACACATGCAAATCTTATGGAAGTAAAAGTTATAGGATACCGCAACACCACACGAGTATCATACCTTTATTAGTTGTATCGTGGGTTATTCTCATCTATCTTATATTATGCAGGGGGCACAGAATTATTCCAGGTAGAAAAGGGGGGACGCGAAATATGAAAGTTTGAGAACCGCTGACTTAACGTAAGGCTTTGTCTTGTTTTCTGAAGGAAAGTAAAGCGGCTTTTGGTTGAAATTTCCATCTGTTTTATACAGATTCATTTCAGGATCAGCTTGAACCCTTTACTTCTACACTCCTCTCAAGTAACGTCAAGTTAATCTTAGTGTGTTACATTATTACCAACTATAAAAGTGCACCAATAAGAAAGTTTGAATGATTAGCCATGGCTACAATTACCATTAATTTAACAGCCATTTTGGAAATGTTAGTCCTTTCACCAAAGAAAAATAAGTGACCAATCACTTGAGCAAACGTTATACTGTCGGACCAAAAATATTTACTAGCATTCAAGCATCTTACTCTGTTTCACATTTCTTGCAGTGTAAATTATTATTGTACTGCTTTTATTTAGTCTCATTATGCAATTTAAATTTAAAATGCTATTTGTATCCATCCATCCATTTCCAGATTCAGGTAGCCGGGGCCATGGACTATCCTAGAAGCGATGGGCACAAGGCGGGACCCATTGATGATGAAACAGGAGACAGTCACACACCCATTTCAGCCATACAGGCTCAACTTAGAATCACCAGTTAATATATCCTGCATGGAGGATAATCGGAGTACAGTACATAGAGGACAACTCATGTGGGAACATGGAGGGCATGCAAAGTCCACACAGACAGTGACTTCACCTGATGTAGTGAACAGCATTACAGGCCCCCGGGCAAAGCAGTGCACTTGGGCCCCTACCTACACAACTACTCAACGAGTCACAACATACTGTAGATTAGCATGGGACCCCCCGGCGACTGCCCAGCTTGCCCATGCGTTAAGAAGGCCCTGCCTTGTCGCCTAGAGTTGTGAATCACTAGTGTTATCACCCGTCTTATACGTTGAAATGAATGTATTATTTGTTGTGGTTACAGTGCCAATATTTGAATGAATCAATACATTTTATTAAAACATTCATACAGGATGTAGACATAGTAATCAGGTTTTACAGTAATCCATTAGGTGGAATTTCAAAGGATTGTATGGCCAAATTCAAGATACCAAATCTAACATTAAAATATTGCTTTACACTTGTCATGTTTTAAGTTCGGTCCGGGGCATACTCCGCTCGCTAAAAGCCATCATCAAGATGTACACATTTAGCCTGATTTGAAGTCCCTTGATGAAACTGCATTATCTTTATTCAGCTGAAATAAGAACAGCTACAAGGATAAAAGCATTTTCGGTGCACATGTGCCTACATTAATGGATCCATCATCTGGAAAACTTTTGATAAGGCATTCATATGATAATACACTTCCTGGAAGTAGCTGCCATATAATCCAACAGGGCTGCCAAATATATACTGTATCTCTTTCTATCGGCTCAGCATTGTGAACTAAGCCGCTTCACTAAAATCAATTTATCTGAACTTCATACAATAATTAAACAGTACACTTGTGTATTAGACTCCGTTCCTACAATATTCTTTAAAGACGTTTCTGATCTACTTACCAACAACATTCTTGACATAGTAAATTGTTCATTAGATTCTGCCAATTTCCCAGATTATTTCCAAACTGCTGTAATTAAGCCTCTGCTCAAGAAAAATAACCTTGATTGCTCTATCTTAGATAATTATAGGCCAATCTCTAATTTGCCCTTTCTCAGTAAAATTCTAGAAAAAGTAGTTAAGTGATTATTTGAATAAAAATTTTATTCTTGATAAGTATCAGTCAGGTTTTAGATCAAATCATAGTACTGAAACAGTTTTAGTGAAATTACTAAATAACCTGTAAATTAATGCAAATGCAAATAAAATATCTGTACTTGGTCTGTTAGACTTGAGTGCAGCATTTGATGCTATAGATCATCCAACCATCCATTATCCAACCCGCTATATCCTAACACAGGGTCACGGGGGGTCTGCTGGAGCCAATCCCAGCCATGATATTTTTATAAACAGCTAGTGGGTAGGGCTTCGGGTACGGCCTTAGGCTGCTTTAAATCATGTATAACTTGTCAGTTATGGCAATTGTGCATCTAAAATACACAATATTCTTCTGTACTTTGGAACACTCTGGCTTCACGGTACCCCGACCCACCAGGTAGCCTAAATACTTGGTTTCGCTCAATCCAAAGAAACATTTCTTTGGATTAATCCGAAGTCCGGCCTCACCCTGTGCCCAAAATACCGCTTGTACCTGCTGTAGGTGTTTCATCCATGTGCTGGAATAGATGACCACGTCATCCAGGTAGGCAGCACTATGAGTTATGGGACCTGAGCACTTTGTCCACCAGACGCTGGAAAGTTGCTGGAGCCATGTGTAACCCAACCATGGAAGGACATGATACTGCCAATGTCCGCTAGGTTTACTAAACACGGTCTTAACCTTCACGCAGTGGGTTAAAGGAACCTGCGAGGACCCCTTTGTCATGTCCAGCGTCGTCAAATACTGAGCTTGTCCTAGCCTCTTGAGGAGGTCGTCCACTCATGGCATTGCATAAGTATCAAGTTGGGAGACTTTATTAAGCCAACGGAAGTCATTGCAAAACCTCCAACTGCCGTCAGGCTTATTGGCCAAGATGATGGGACTGGACCAGGGACTATGACTTTCCTCTATTACTCCTAGTTCCAGCATGTGCTTGATCTCAAGATCCACTGCAGCTCTTTTTGCCTCAGGAAGGCAAAACGGGCGTTCTCAGACTACAACCCTGGGCTCTGTCACAATCGGAGAGGTCCTTCCAGGGTTTTCACTCACTACCTCCGGGACGGATAGGATAACTGTTTCCAGCTCCTGTCGCTGTCTGGGACTTAAATCCGCACCGAACTTAAGGCTACTCACACGAGCAAAGAGCGAGCGGGGCTGACTGGAGGAGGGTTCGGGATCCCTATCCTTCCACGGTTTCAGCAGATTTACATGATAAACCCGCTCCCTTGGCCGACGATTGGGTTAACTCACCAAATAGTCGACGAGTCCTTTCCTGTCCTTAACTTCGTATGGACCTTGCCAATGGGCTAGTAACTTAGAGTGGGAGGTATGTACTAGGACCATGACCCGATCTCCCAGGGCGGAACTCCCGGAGAGACGTGCCTCGGTCATAATAATGGAACTGTGCTGCTGGAACCTCTTCCATGTGATTTTTAATGAGGAGCTGAAATTTACCAAATCTATCACATAATTGTGCAATATACTCCAATATTTTGGTAGAGGGAAGAGCCTCTTCTTCCCATCCTTCTTTTAAAATGTCTAATATGCCCCAGGGTTGTCGCCCATACAATAATTCAAAAGGAGAGAACTCCGTAGAGGCTTGTGGGACTTACCGATAGGCAAAAAGGACGAGTGGGAGGAGCCGATCCCAGTTCCTTCCATCCTCGCTGACCACCTTACAAAGCTTACTACACTACATGACACAGTTTACTATTTGGTTTTGTTTTTGTCTGATAAACAATCAAAATCAGGCACTGAATATGAACAATCTTACACAATTTTTTATAATTTTTTAATATTTTCTATGTCATTTGTGCTAAACAAATCTGCGCTGCCTGTTGGCACTTTTTTCCTTTTTCTTTTATTGCCCAGAATGGGCTAATTTGTAATGAAATTTTGGTGAATTTTAAGGTGTGAGGGTATTTTACTCTAAATGTCTACAGCACACAACATATCCTGTTCCAACGACAATGTGCTTATTATAATGAATGCCTTCAATATTGAATTCAAAAATCTCAAATACTGGGCTTTGTTATTTTCTACCAGCAATACTGATCTCTGATTCCATCTCGGGCACAAACAATTTATAGACAGAAATTTGCCACCTGCAGGCCTGAAAAGATACCAAAAATTAGAAAACAGAATCTACTGTGTGCTGACAGGGGTGATCATGAAAATCATGGGGGCTTAGGAAGAACAAGGCTCTTAGGCTTGAATCAGTGTGCAGACCCCACTTAGCTGTATTGAGGGAAATAAAAAAAATCAAGCATGTAGTGCCAAGGTTAGGGGCAGTGAGACTTGAATAGCCCATTATAAGAATAGTAAACCCATAATGAATATGTGCGGGCGGCTGGTGATGGATGACTTTCAGTTTTAGAGTTAAAAGTTATCAGGGTTAAAAACTAACAGCAAGAATATTCATTCAAAAATGAAAACTAAAATTATTTTAGTAAATTATTATTTTATTTCAGTTAGTCTTTCCAGTTACGTTAATAATTTCATTTAGTTTTAGTTTTTAATTTCGGTTTTGTTAATTATTTTAGTTCAGTTTCCGAAAATGTTTCTGTAATAATAGTTTCAGTTTTGATTTTAGTTTTCATTAACTATAATAGGGGCGGCACGGTGGCGCTGCTGCCTCGCAGTTAGGAGACCCGGGTTCGCTTCCCGGGTCCTCCCTGCGTGGAGTTTGCATGTTCTCCCTGTGTCTGCGTGGGTTTCCTCCGGGCACTCCGGTTTCCTCCCACAATCCAAAGACATGCCAGTTAGGTGGATTGGCGATTCTAAATTGGCCCTAGCACGTGCTTGGTGTTTGTGTGTGTCCTGCGGTGGGTTGGCACCCTGCCCAGGATTGGTTCCTGCCTTGTGCCCTGTGTTGGCTGGGATTGGCTCCAGCAGACCCCCGTGACCCTGTATTTTGGATTCAGCGGGTTAGAAAATGGATGGATGGATGGATTAACTATAATAACCTTGGTATAGAGTATGCCATTTTGGTCGCTGCATTGGAGGGATTTTCCATATCGGAGGACGTTATTTCCCATCCGTCCATCGCCTTAAAAGGTGTGCTGGGCAATGTTCCAAGGCTTTAAACTCTTTCTTCATATGCAGGCCCCCACTTTGGTGAATCATGCCATTCCAAACAAGGAAAAGAGAGGATACAATTTCATGCTGAGTTTGACACACAGAAATAGTGCACGTTGCCCATTTCACAGTTGTCCTTAACTTGTCTTGTCTTAAAATGCTTGCCCAGCAGTTCTTATGTGGTGAACTCCTGTGTGCTAAATCTGACTTTGTGTTAGCTGTACATGTGAGTAGAAAGAAAAGTAGATTTATAAAATATTTTTGTACAGCACACAGTGACATATTAAACATATAAACTTATTCCATAAGTGCATATGGGTAATAAGGTCATTACGTCAGTCACATTAGCAGAAACACAGGCACAGTGAAATATAGTAACGTCATTAATACCTGACATTGGGGCAGGAACTCTTGGACCCCATGGATTGTTGCCTTGTGCAGTGTGCTTTACCCGCCTCAGTCTGAGTTATTGCTGAATCTGGTTAAGAATAAAGAATGTCCGAATACCATCATTTAAAACCTGTTGTTTTATTTTCTATGCTTATATTTCATTCATTAGCCTGTAATACATATTGTCAGTATGCTAACCACACTGAATTTTTAAACAAAGTTTTCCAGACATTCAAAAATACTGTACTGCAGAAATATTACATATTTTCTATAATCCATTAGATAGTTTCAGGTAATGTTTAAAACCTTTGGTCTAATTCACAATGGCGATAAATTCTAGTTTTATTCCATCACTTACAATGCATACTGGTAGTACTAATTAGAGTAATATACATGTTTGGATTTTTCCCCTTAACTTTGGAAATACAGTAGAGTCTCGCTTATCCAACATTCTGTATTATCCGACGTCCCACTGCAAAAAAAAAAAACAGAAAAAAAACGCATCAATCGGCAACAAGAACTGCAAGTTGCGAGCATGAGCGTAGTCTATTTTTAGTTGTTAAGTTCATTTTTTTCAGTTAAACGTTTCTGTTGTTTTGTTGTAAAACACGATTACAGTGGATTATGTGGCCAGCCCTCTCTGGCATGTGTGTGTGTGTGCGTGTGTCTCTCTTGCTCGTGTGTGCGCGCCTGTGTCTCTGTCTCATGCGTGCGTGTGTGTGCGTGCGCCTGTGTCTCTCTCTCGTGCGCGCGCGTGTGTATGCGCCTGTGTCTCTCTCTCTCTCTCTCTCTCTCTCTCTCTCTCTCTCTCTCTCTCTCTCTCTCTCTCTCTCGTGCGCGTGCGTGCATGCATGGGTGGGTGCAGATGTGTCTCTCTCTCTCTCTCTCTCTTGTGTGCGTGCATGCGTGCGTGTCTGTCTCACGTGCTCGTGTGTGTGTGTGTATGTGCGTGTCTCTCTTTCTCTCTCGTGTGTGTGTCTCTTTCTCATGCGCATGTGTGTCTGTGTTTCTTTCTTGCGCTCTCTCTCTCTCGCTGCACAGGGAATGCACAGGGAGAGACTGAACACGTGCGGAAATCATCGGCACGCACAAACCGAAAGGGAAACTGGCTCATTCATATATCTAGTGTGTGATTGTGAACAGATGCAAAAGTTTGGTGAACTTTTTGGTCATAACCAGGGTCTAGTAACACTTTTTACAACTTTAAGATAACTCTGTTTGGATGTAATAATTTGATCAGTGTTCCATTAGGAGTTTCATTACCCCTATGGTAGAATATCTATGGGAACAAAATACTTTGTCAGCAGTTCTCTTGGTAGAGCTGAAGATGTACTTTCTCAAAGACTGCTAAAGCCTAATAGTGAAAATAAAAAGCAAAAGTGTAAAAGGCTAAAGCAAGCAGTTAACAAATCCTTATATATACAGTAATCTGATGCTATCCGTATGTATGGTGTTCGTGTCAATACCCCGTATGTATGGTGTTTGCATCAATACTTCGACTCAATACAAGTTAGAACCATGCAATGAGACTCTGCCTCTGTAGTTAGAACATGACGTGGCAAACGCGGACACAGTATTGCATGATTGGCTAAGAATGTTCGAATGGTTCAGTGACACCACTGGACAGCCGAGTATAGTAAGTCGGTGTTGGTTCGAGCAGATAACAGTAAGTTCGGTTGGTTTTTAGAACGTTGGTTTGGTGGGGCGTACTTTCCAGGACTAACATCGTCGACTGACTTAAACCCTTCGTCAGCTAAGTAATTTAGAACGTATCGCCATTTGCTTGGTACATCAAAATCTTTTGGCAGTTCGGTTTTGGCATCCGTCCTTCTGACATCTATTGGCAAACTGAGTAATGACGGCTTAGTATTAACAACAGTCATTGTATAAATTTTAGCCGATCTCAGATCTAAAATGATTACGCCAACATAATTATTACTCTGACTCTGATTAGAGTCGTAAAATACGGTTTGTTTTGAAAATTTGTTTGCTGGAAAAAATCAAATGAGGTGCACCAAAGAGCCGAGTTCACGTCAGCTCTTCATCACATCGGCCGAAAAGGTCTATTTTAATTACAGATCAGTGCCATTATAACAAAATCATTTCAAGGACTTAAAAAACAAATAATTCTTCGCAGAGAAAGTATGGATTTCACAAACGTAGAATTTGTAGCCCAATTCAATCGGGCTCCCAGTCGCTAGTATAACGTAAGAAGACATACTTACTGTATTATGTATAGGATAGATGAAGAACAATATTTCATACGCTATAAGTGAAAAGCTTTGTGTATACACAGACCACAGTGACGCCCTGATCATTAATTGAACTTAATTCCTGCCAGCATTGATACATACTGATACAGAGTTGACCAATTTGGAAAGGGGCACAATAAAAAACATGTGGGCATTGTGGACCATGGGCACCAACACTGGGTGTCCCTGATTTAAGGTCTAAAATTCAGTGAAGACCTGTGATCCTCCCTAAATGTTGCTACAGTGACATCTTCAACATATTCAGTTCTGTTCATGTTTGCATAGCCCTCTTCATTAAACGCAGGCTCACATATCCAACTCTCTTTCAGGGCTTATTGGAATTGATGATTTGGGAGTGCCGGATTATGGGGATGCAGTGGAGCTTCACCCTGGAGATGTCCCTGTGTTCTGGGCTTGTGGTGTCACAGGGATGGAAGCTGTAAAGAGCTGCAGTAAGTACTGAGTAAGCATGGGAATATTAAATCATGACCCACAGATGCCTTCCTGAATTCTCTGAAGTACATTTAATAATAATAATAATAATCCTTTACATTTACATAGCACTTTTCTCACTACTCAAAGCACTTTAGACAGTGAGTGGGGGCCACTTCAACCACCACTAATGTGTAGCATCCTCCTGGATACGGTGATGGCAGCCATTCTTGCTCACCACACATTCACTAGGTAGTGAAGTGATGAGACAGAGATAGCCAGAATGAACAGGCCATGGAGGACAATTCATCGTGGACATTAGGATACACCCGACTCTTTTATGAAGGATGCCCACAGGGCATCAGGATCTCGGTTTTACATCTTATCTGAAGGACGGTGCCACTTTTACAGCAGTGCCGCTATCACTGCACTGGGGCATTGGCACTCACATTCAGACCACACAAGAGCATCTGGCTGCAGCCACTGTAAGGTGTTGAGCTCCACAGTAGGCGGACTTCAAATTTGAACGCAGTTACGTCGCACACGAAATGTTGTTTTTGTGTTGTATCCCGTATTGCAATATATTGGAATAAAAGGTTTAAAAAAATATAGGATGTACTTAAAATAGATAAATTAAGAACAATCGACTTTGACAGCGAAAACTAAATTGCGTTTTTGTTACTGAGAAATAAACATATTTCTAATTAACAGTGTTTTTTAATGCGTAAAATGTATAAAAATATGACAATATCTTTTCTTATTAATTACAAGGTAATACATTACTGTTAATAGCAACTGTAAGCTTTTTATTTTCAAGTTACAAGTACAAACAATGCTGGTACATTTACACTGTAATCTTTTATTTTAACTTCTAGTAGTATAAGAATGAACATGGAAACGAGTGAACAAAATTTTGAAATAAGTTTGATTGTAATTTTGTATTTACATTGAAGAAAACAACACCTTAAAAAACAAACAGCCAGTGCCTCCCTCCGTCCATTATATCTCAAACATAGCATTGACCCTTAGGCCCTGCTCGTCGACACGTGCCTTTAGAAAGAGCTCCATGTCCTCTGCACACTGAAAAACAAAGACGAAGAAGTCCCTTGCTTCAGTGTCTTCTTCCTCCAGCATGTCTCTTAAGACATGCCCACAGAAGCCCTTAAACCAGCTCTCTTACTTAAACCTGGGCCAGGAAACAAACATATCTGTGTGTTTCTCTGCCATGGAGCACGATAAAAAAAACAAGTTTAAAAATGGCCTTCGTTTTAAATATTTCCATGTTGTAACGCGGGGCGGCACGGTGGCGCAGTGGTAGCGCTGCTGCCTCGCAGTTAGGAGACCTGGGTTCACTTCCCGGGTCCTCCCTGCGTGCAGTTTGCATGTTCTCCTCGTGTCTGCGTGGGTTTCCTCCGGGCGCTCCGGTTTCCTCCCACAATCCAATGACATGCAGGTTGGGTGGATTGGCGATTCTACATTGGCCCTAGTGTGTGCTTGGTGTGTGGGTGTGTGTGTGTGTCCTGCGGTGGGTTGGATTGGTTCCTGCCTTGTGCCCTGTGTTGGCTGGGATTGGCTCCAGCAGACCCCCGTGACCCTGTATTCGGATTCAGCGGGTTAGAAAATGGATGGATGGATGTTGTAACGCATACAAAGCACCAACATGATCAGTGTAAGCGGACTAGTTGATTACTAGAATTACTAACAGCACATTTGTATATGAATGACTCTGTCCCAACCTTTACGATCCACTTGCGCGGTTTCCAGTATATCTGTGCAGGTCACGTGTTTCCGCTTACTGTGGAGCTCAACACCTTACAGTGGCTGCAGCCTGACCCTTCTCAGACCGCAGGGCAAATCCTGGCCTCGCCTGCTGGCTCCACCAACGCCTCTTTTGGCAGCAACCCAAGTTTTTCCTAGATGGTCACCCATCCAAGTACCGACTGGGCAAAAACATGCTTAGTTTTAGATGGATGACCTCTTCTAAAGCACATGTGGTATGGCTGCTGCTTTTTTTCAATCAGTTATTTTTTTCATGTTCATGGTATATACATGGGTTTGCTGTGGGAATGTGTGAAGCAGTTTTTATAAGTTTTAAAAAATACTGTGCCTGTTCTTGCTGTTTAAAATGGGGTCTATGGGGCATTGGTGTGAATGTGAAAAAAAAAAAAACACAAACCTTTTAAATGTTCAGATTTCATCCATTTTGAAACATCAAAGTCTTTAATTCACGAAACATGTCTTTGAGTTTCTGAGGAATGTTTGGATCACTGATTCATGGCACAGATTTTCTTGGGTTAAGAATGTCCTGTTTGGATATCTGCTTGCACCAAACCACACATGTGTCCAAAGTTGTTGTGGCGAGTGGCTGGGGGGTGGTACCCAGCCGGGAAGCCCAGCAGGACCGCAGGAGGGCTTACGCCTCCTCCAGACCACGAGGGGGCAACCACCCTGGTGGCTTTGGGGACCACGGGAACAGAGCATAGAAGCTCAACCCTATAGGGGCCCGTGGTCACCACCAGGGGGAGCCCGGGTGTGGCAGAAATGCTGGGGGGGAAGAAGACCAGGGACACCCGGGGTGCTTCTGGGTGCACGGCCGGCACTTCTGCCACACCTGGGAGGGCCGGCGGAAGGTTATCGGGAGGCACCTGGAGCTCGTCCGGGTGAGGATAAAAGGAGCCGCCTCCCTCCATTCGATGGCTGGAGTCGGGAGCGGAGAAGACAAAGTCTTGGAGAAGAGGAGTGAGGAGAGAGACTCATTGTGAGGCCTGGACTTTGGGGGAGTTTTGGGGTTGTGTGTGCCCTGTAATTGGTGAATATGAATAAACGTGTGTTGGGTTTTGTACCTACGGGGTCCACCTGTCTGTGTCTGGGCCAGTTACCACACTGAGAAAATCAGAAACTAAATACCGTAGAGATGAGTAACGTTTCCGTAGGAAGCCATTGTAGTGCTGCTGCTTCATATGTTTAGTGCCCTGGGTTTGAATATCACACCTTCATTTGAGGACTGCCATGAGTGCACATGGGGTTCCTCACCTTCCTTAATTATTTTTCTTAAATGCTGCCGCAGATGTCCCATATGAGCCTGTCTTACAGGGGCTCCTCTGGCCTTCACTCACTCTCCTGGCTGCATGTTCATCACAGACTGTAACGCAGAGAAGCCATCTCCTGGACGGTGTCCTGATGCAGCAGATTCCATCCAGGCCATCTGTATCTCACAGGAACCCTTACACTTCAGTGTTGCCTCAGATGCTGCAATCCAGAAGATCAGATCCCTGGAGCTCCTGATTGGGGCTGACCCAGGTAAGCAAACAGGAGGGGATTCTCTCCATCGGTGGCCATTCACAGAGACCATTTTTCCAGTTGGAAGGCATTTCAGGGGCCTTCTGCCAAGAAAGAATTCCACTTTATAACAAGTAAAAATACCATGAAGGTTTGGTATGAAAAGCTGAAGTTTTGAAAAGGCTGTTCACACAGAGCAGGTTGGTAACATATCCTCACAAACAAACATATGCACTACATACAGTGTGAAACACAAAATGAAGGGTCAAAGTGGGACCAACAACAACATTTATTTCTATAGCACATTTTCATGCAAACAGTAGCTCAAAGTGCTTTACATAATAAAGAATAGAAAAATAAAAGACACAGTAAGAAAATAAAATAAGTCAACATTAATTAACATAGAATAAGAGTAAGGTCCAATGGCCAGGGTGGACAGACCAGAGCCTATCTTTGCAGCATTGTGCACAAGGCAGGAAGCAGCCCTGCACAGGACGCCAGGCATATTAAAATATACGTGTACATTTCCTGATTTTAAAGTATTCTGTTACTGTTTTACATTCGCAGTGGTAGCGCTGCTGCCTCGCAGTTAGGAGACTCGGGTTCGCTTCCCAGGTCCTCCCTGCGTGGAGTTTGCATGTTCTCCCCGTGTCTGCGTGGGTTTCCTCCCACAGTCCAGTTACATGCAGGTTAGGTGGATTGGCAATCCTATATTGTCCCATGTGTGTGTGTGTGTGTGTGTGTGTGTGTGTGTGTGTGCCCTGCGGTGGGCTGGCGCCCTGCCCGGGGTTTGTTTCCTGCTTTGCACCGTGAGTTGGCTGGGATTGGCTCCAGCAGACCCCCATGACCCTGTAGTTAGGATATAGTGGGTTGGATAATGGATGGATGGATCTTTTACATTTGTAAATATATGTCTTCAGAAAAGAGTTGCTTTTAAGAATAAATAAATTGAAACCTAAATGGAGAGTGGTACTTTAGGGACATTCAGAACTTGGCGTCTTGACACTTTGAATAAGTTAGATGAGCAGGATTGGTGAGTTAATCACCTGGATTGCCTTTTTCTCATCAAAATTGAACTAATGTTGTAACTTGAGGTCCTATTATTCATTAATATCTTTTCAGGAAACAGGGGAATCCAAGCATTGTTTATCCCGGATGAGCTGCTCAAGGCCTGTCTGTCCATGTCTCACGCTAAGTCAGTTCTCATCACCTCTGGGTTTCCCACTCACTTTGATCAGAACCCGCCAGAAGAAACAGATGGTCCACCAGGAGCCCTGGCCATGGCTGCCATGCTGCAGGCACTGCAGAAGGAGGTTGCTATTGTGACAGATCTGCGGGCCCTGGATATGTTTAGAGAAGTCATCGCAGATGCAGTAGAACAAGGTATGGTCTTACTTTGGCAGGACCAGGCACTGTGCTGTGGCTTTTATGGGCCATGGGGCTAAGCAGTTAGAAAGCAGCACTGTGCCCTATCATGCATTACTGAATCAAGCTTTAGAAATCGTCATCTACCTTTTTTGTTTCTGTATTGTAGTTATCTCAGTGTGTGCTGATGGTGAAGTTTAACATGTAACCCAACTGTATTTTGGTCACCAGGCATTTTAAGGAGTCCAATCCCCCTTCTGAGCTTCCAGGAAAACAGCCGTGAGTCAGCCCTGAGGTTCTTGTGCTATGATGGCAAAGTCCAGACTCCCAGGTAACAAGGATAACTGGCTATGAATGTTTATATATTCTGCAGTGTCTTAGGCAGCCCACCATCCCATAGCGGCTCAGTTAGCTCTTAAAAGTGCTAAACTAATATATTTGAGCTGCACATAATTAAAGTGTTGATAACTATACAGTAGCAATATATGGGAATACTGCTTATTCAGTTACTGTAGTTTTTGTCTTTGACGGCTAAGTTTGTCTCATTATCTGTCATTGGATTTTGTCCAAATTGTCCTGATGCCTGTTCATATATTTTTTTTATGTTTGTTGGTTGTCAGATATTTTCACTAAATTTACTGTTTTATTTCTGAATGTTTGTTCATTTCTTCTATTAAAAATATCAAGATATTTTTGAACAGTCATTCATTTTTTAAAATCTGTGTAATCCATGGCCGTTACAAATCCCAAAAAAGAGCCCTAGTCTGTCACACTCCCACAGTTATTCATGCTGGGCCAGTTTATAGTCCCTGTGAACCTAGCGTACATGTCTTCTCATATGGGAGGAAATCTGGAACAGGCAATGGAAGATGAAAAGGGTCTGGACAGTAACTGAGCTAAGAGTTACACCCAGCCTCCAGCAGGGGTGAAGTAACTACGCAAAGTAATGCAGTACTCTGTGATGCCATATGTTTGTAAACTTTAGTAAGTATTTTAATGTCATGGCCATCCATCCATCTATATATCTATCTATATATATATATATATATATATATATATAGTGTATATATACATATATATATACACAGTGATACCTTGGAGTCTGAACTTAATCTGTTCCACAACCCTGTTCGAATTCCAAGACAATTTTTCACCTTTCAAATAATAGAAACTCGATTAATCTGTTCCTAGATCCCACAAACTCAAATTTTCAAAATTATTTTAACAGTAAATATATTAGATTTTAAGGTAAAATATTAACAAATAATAATATTTGAAAAAAAAAAATGTAAATTAATAAAATTAAAAATTGTAGCTCTAACAGCATTCCTCTTACTCTTATTTTCCTCACTACACTTTTTAGGACCCATGAGGAATACACTAAGTTGTTATTATATAAAAAAAACGCAAAACCGGCACAAAAGCATAAAATTAGCAGCAAAAATCACACAAGATGCTTTCACTACAGCTTCCGACAACAAACTGAATGACAAAGCGTATGGGTGGCCCGAGCGATGGGGAAACGTACGCACAAACACACACAAACAACGTGCTGGGTGTTCGGATTCCAAAGTAGCGTTAGGATTCTGGGGCAAAATTTGCTAGCATTTTTCGTTTGGATTCCAAATTGTTCAAGTTCTGGGGCGTTCGGATTCCGGAGGCAATACTACTGTATATATATATATATATAATGTGTTATAAAAAATCTTGGGAGGGAGACTAGGGAGACGAGACGTGATCTTCTCGGAAGACAATATCATGTCCTGCGCGAGAGACACTCAGAGGTGGGTGGAGTAGCCAAAAATTGTACTCAAGTAAGAGTAGCGTGACTTCAGAATAATATTACTCAAGTAGAAGTAAAAAGTAGTCATCCAAAAAAATTACTCAAGTAAGAGTAAAAAAGTAGATAGATAGATAGATAGATAGATAGATAGATAGATAGATAGATAGATAGATAGATAGATAGATAGATAGATAGATAGATAGATACTTTATTAATCCCAAGGGGAAATTCACATAATCCAGCAGCAGTATACTGATACAAAAAACAATATTAAATTAAATAGTAAAAAAAAAAATGATGTTAGCATTTACTCCCCCAGGTGGAATTGAAGAGTCGCATAGTGTGGAGGAGGAACGATCTCCTCAGTCTTTCAGCGGAGCAGGACGGTGACAAAAGTCTGTCACTGAAGCTACTCCTCTGTCTGGAGATGACACTGTTCAGTGGATGCAGTGGATTCTCCATGATTGACAGGAGTTTGCTTAATGCCCGTCGCTCTGCCACAGATGTTAAACTGTCCAACTTTAATCCTACAATGGAGCCTGCCTTCTTAACAAGTTTGTCCAGGCGTGAGACGTCTTTCATCTTTATGCTGCCACCCCAGCACACCACCGCGTAGAAGAGGGCACTCGCCACAACCGTCTGGTAGAACATCTGCAGCATCTTACTGCAGATGTTGAAGGATGCCAACCTTCTCAGAAAGTATAGTCGACTCTGACCTTTCTTACATAGAGCATCAGTATTGGCAGTCCAGTCCAATTTGTCATCCAGCTGCACTCCCAGATATTTATAGGTCTGTACCCTCTGCACAGTCACCTCTGATAATCACAGGGTCCATGAGGGGCCTGGGCCTCCTAAAGTCCACCACCAGTTCCTTGGTCTTGCTGGTGTTCAGGTGTAAGTGGTTTGAGTCGCACCATTTAACAAAGTCTTTGATTAACTTCCTGTACTCCTCCTCCTGCCCACTCCTGGTGCAGCCCACAATAGCAGTGTCATCAGCGAACTTTTGCATGTGGCAGGACTCCGAGTCATATTGGAAGTCTGATGTATGTTGGCTGAACAGGACCGGAGAAAGTCCAGTCCCCTGCGGCGCTCCTGTGCTGCTGACCACAATGTCAGACCTGCAGTTCCCAAGACGCACATATTGAGGTCTGTCTGTAAGATAGTCCACGATCCATGCCACCAGGTGTGAGTCTACTCCCATCTCAGTCAGCTTGTCTCTAAGGAGCAGAGGTTGGATGGTGTTGAAGGTGCTAGAGAAGTCCAGAAACATAATTCTTACAGCACCACTGCCTCTGTCCAGTATTTGGTGAAAAGTCTACTCAAGTACTGAGTAACTGTTTGATCATAATAAATTATTTTTTTTTTAGAAATGTAATAAGACAGACAACAATATAAAATAATGTGCAAATTCTGCTATTTCCAAATAAAATACAAAATGAGTAAAAATAAATCACTTCTTTACAAAATAAAGATGCACAAATAACACAAAGTTCCAAATGTCAGTTTTTCACAACAAAGCTTTTGAAGCCGATACCTACAGTAGGTAACATGTATGTGTGAACAGTGCAGACTACTTACAGTGACGAGATCTCCTGTACACTGACAGTCTCATACTGCAGATTCACGCGCCCTCCAAATGGCACAACTGATAGACAATACAGTAACATTCGAACAAGGCAGCTTCTGCACAAGAAGTCTCACTTTACCTTGACTGTCTGTGACTGTGCCTGTTTGGTTAAAACGTGTGTGTTCTTCACTCAGTGAAGTGAAAGTTAAGCTTCAGCAGGAGTTGACTGTCAAGGTTCCTGCAGTGAAGATGTGACCGTTTAGTAGTGAACAGGAGCCCTGTATGACTAAAAAGTCTCACAGGCTGCAAGACGCAGGAAGTTTGTGTGTGGTCATGTGACTGTATGGCTACGTCTGATTAGTGAAGCGGAGTCATGTGATTATTGTTACTACGTCTGATTGGTGAAACAGTCATTCAGTAGATCCACAGGCGACTTCTCTCCAACTAAAATATAGCGTATATAAATGTGTAAATGAAAAAAAGTAACGAGCCGAGTGTTGCCCAATGTAGCGGAGTACGAGTAACGTTTCTTCTTCACAAATGAACTCAAGTAAAAGTTAAATGTATGGTGCAGTAAAACTACTCATAGAAGTACAATTTTTTAAAAAAGTTACTCAAGTAAATTTAACGGAGTAAATGTAACTCGTTACTACCCACCTCTGGAGACACTTTAACGTCACGCGAGACAAGGCAGTGAAACAACAATTAAAACAAGTTCATGGACATCTAACCTAGCAGTTGTTGGAATGCTTTTGGCAAACACACTTCATGTGCTCCCAACTCTTAAAAAAACGACAAGCAGAACACGCAGCCTGCCAGCAGCAGTAAGACAGCAGGTGATCCGACCGCTTCTCCTTAGCGTGCGTTCAGCCCTACCCCTTCACAATGCAAGCAGCATTATACGTCCTGTGAGAAAGAGATGTAACCACGCCCGGAGTTGGAAATAAAGGACAAGTATTGTTTTTACAAAAGTTTCAAATTAAAAGTGAAAATAATGTATATGTAACAATTCCTATTAAAAATAACAATCTCTTTAAATTGTATATCCGCTAAACCAAAGCCAGAGTTGGGCGAGCAAAGTGAGCAGGGGGAGGCGCCCCCTAATTTCCTAAGCCCTATACCCTAGTATCAGGTGCCTGGCAGGAACCAACTCTGTACAAGGTGCACATCACATTCAGCATGTGTCTCATTTAGGACTGTGGGTAGGGCAAGAGAGGAAGGCTAACCTACCCATTCAGTACAAATGCAGTTAGTCAGATTACAGTGCGAGTAACCTGTGTGTATAGCCAATTTAGAAACAGATATGCAGGAGTGCATAAAGCCTGCTGATTCTAGACTTCTATATTACTGTGCAGCAGCAGCAGCTAATTTCAAAGAATTATTGAAGGCAGGTGACAAGGACCCATAGGAGTGTAGGTGTCAGTCAGTAATTTGCAAACCTGCTTAGTCCTGAACAGGGTGGCAAGGGTCTGCTGGAGCCTATCCCGGCTATTCAAGGCAGGAACAAACCCTGGACAGGGTGCCAGTCTATTGCAGGGCAAACCTAAAGACACCCCATCCACACACTAGGGCCGGTTTAGGATCACTGTTTCACCTAATCTGCATGTCTTTGGGCTGCGGGAGGAAACCCACGCAGACATGAGGAGAACTCCATGTAAGGTGGGCCCTGGATGTAAACCCTGGTCTCCTTACTGCGAGGCAGCAGCACTACCATTGCACCACTGCCCCGAGGGCAGGTCAGTCAGTCAGTCAGTCATTGTTCAACCTGCTATATCCTAACACAGAGTCACGGGGGTCTGCAGCACCTGGCACAAGACAGGAACAAACCCCGGGCAGGATGCCAACCCACTGCAGGGCACACACACACACACACACACCTACACACCAAGCACACACTAGGGACAATTTAGGATTGCCAATGCACCTAAACTGCATGTCCTTGGTCTGTGGGAGGAAACCCACGCAGACACAGGGAGAACATGCAAACTTCACACAGGGAGGACCTGGGAAACAAACCCAGGTCTCCTTACTGCGAGGCAGCAGTGTTACCACCGCGCCACCGTGCTGCCGAGGGCAGGTGTTAATTTGAAATATTATTGCCTCTTCCAGAATATATTGTTGGCTAACTGTTGTGAGCTGCACTTATTGCCAGCAGCAGCCAAGTTGACTTAATGCAAATGGAATTGTTCTGCACTGACATTCACTGCACGTGTTATGCATTCACTCATACAGAATTCGCTCTGCGTAAATACATACTTTAAGTATGCCAACATTTATTGAGGAATAATGCAAAATGCAACGTTAATAATGCACACCAAGCCATAATAAGCTAGCACATGGATTGCATGTAGCATCTCATTGATATGGAGGTACCAGACATACTTACCTACCCAGTAAGATGATCACATAAAGGAGTCCATCTTTCTTGATTCTTGTTTTAGCCTCACAGACAACATTGTATTTTGGTTCAATAGCACCCTCTAGAGGCCACAATGTATGCCTGTAGTATCTGACCAGACATACACTATTAACGTACCCAGCACAACTGCCACATTGATTAGTACAGAAGGGCCGGACATTCTTATTTACATACGAGTAAAGAAATGCACATCCAATTTTCTAGCAGCACCAATATCTATATGTTAACGATGCTTTGTTGTTAAATTGAACAAACAGCCAGTTTCAGCACTGAGACAATGTCAACACAGAGACTGGATATGAAAAGAAGTCATAATTTAGGCATATTCAATTTTCAAATACTCACCTTACTGACCAATACACAAGCAGGCTAGAAAGGTTAAAGCAGGGATAGACACCTGTGGTCCTGCAGGGCTTCGCTCCAAATCGGAAACTATTATTTGTGGAATGGACTGTTTAATTTGGCTGGTTTGAATCTGCTTTTACTTATCAAAGTCTAAAACATTTAGCAATGCATTGTCTACTTTCCTGAGAAAAAAAACAAAATCTTCCATGCGCCGTGATTAGTAACTTACAGTTCTCAAGTTTTAAAAGAGCTTCTTCCTGACAATACCCGCAGATAAAAAGGGCGCACAGAGACAGAACCTTACTTTTGCCATACCCTTAAAGAATCCATCCCATCCTGAAGTTCACACTAAGCAGAGTTAGTGATGCCTGCCAGGGCCATCTTAACAGCATTATAGGCCCACCGTGCACTGGGACCCCTACCTACACAACCACTCAGCAAGTCACAACACACATAGATTAGCATGGGGCCCCTATGCTTGTGGGGTCCCCGGGCAAGTGCCCAGCGTGCCCATGCATTAAGACGGCCCTGATGTCTGTATCCGTTTTCTAATCCTGTTTTTCCCAGTACAGAGACTTGAGGGGCTACAAACTGTAGCACTGGATTTCAAACCAGTAACCATCCATCATCCAACCTGCTACAGTGGTGTGAAAAACTATTTGCCCCCTTCCTGATTTCTTATTCTTTTGCATGTTTGTCACACAAAATGTTTCTGATCATCAAACACATTTAACCATTCGTCAAATATAACACAAGTAAACACAAAATGCAGTTTTTAAATGATGGTTTTTATTATTTAGGGAGAAAAAAAATCCAAACCTACATGGCCCTGTGTGAAAAAGTAATTGCCCCTGACCCTAATAACTGGTTGGGCCACCCTTAGCAGCAATAACTGCAATCAAGCGTTTGCGATAACTTGCAATGAGTCTTTTACGTCGCTCTGGAGGAATTTTTGCCCACTCATCTTTGCAGAATTGTTGTAATTCAGCTTTATTTGAGGGTTTTCTAGCATGAACCGCCTTTTTAAGGTCATGCCATAGCATCTCAATTGGATTCAGGTCAGGACTTTGACTAGACCACTCCAAAGTCTTCATTTTGTTTTTCTTCAGCCATTCAGAGGTGGATTTGCTGGTGTGTTTTGGGTCATTGTCCTGTTGCAGCACCCAAGATCGCTTCAGCTTGAGTTGACGAACAGATGGCCGGACATTCTCCTTCAGGATTTTTGGTAGACAGTAGAATTCATGGTTCCATCTATCACAGCAAGCCTTCCAGGTCCTGAAGCAGCAAAACAACCCCAGACCATCACACTACCACCACCATATTTTACTGTTGGTATGATGTTCTTTTTCTGAAATGCTGTGTTCCTTTTACGCCAGATGTAACGGGACATTTGCCTTCCAAAAAGTTTTTGGCCGTTTTTGCCCAGTCTCTTTCTTATGGTGGAGTCGTGAACACTGACCTTAATTGAGGCAAGTGAGGCCTCCAGTTCTTTAGACGTTGTCCTGGGGTCTTTTGTGACCTCTCGGATGAGTCGTCTCTGCGCTCTTGGGGTAATTTGGGTCGGCCGGCCACTCCTGGGAAGGTTCACCAATGTTCCATGTTTTTGCCATTTGTGGATAATGGCTCTCACTGTGGTTCGCTGGAGTCCCAAAGCTTTAGAAATGGCTTTATAACCTTTACTAGAGTGATAGATCTCAATTACTTCTGTTCTCATTTGTTCCTGAATTTCTTTGGATCTTGGCATGATGTCTAGCTTTTGAGGTGCTTTTGGTCTACTTCTCTGTGTCAGGCAGCTCCTATTTAAGTGATTTCTTGATTGAAACAGGTGTGGCAGTAATCAGGCCTGGGGGTGGCTACGGAAACTGAACTCAGGTGTGATACACCACAGTTAGGTTATTTTTGAACAAGGGGGCAATTACTTTTTCACACAGGGCCATGTAGGTTTGGATTTTTTTCTCCCTAAATAATAAAACCATCATTTAAAAACTGCATTTTGTGTTTACTTGTGTTATATTTGACTAATGGTTAAATGTGTTTGGTGATCAGAAACATTTTGTGTGACAAACATGCAAAAGAATAAGAAATCAGGAAGGGGGCAAATAGTTTTTCACACCACTGTATATCCTAACTACAGGGTCACGGGGGTCTGCTGGAGCCAATCCCAGCCAACACAGGGCACAAGGCAGCCCACCACAGGGCACACACACACACCAAGCACACACTAGGGACAATTTAGTATCACCAGCTGTAGGGTGAAATCAGTTTATTGCATCACCGGGCATTTAATACGTACAGTAAAACGTATTTTTTATCGATTCCCAGGTATGACCACTTGGTGGCAATAGAGAGTGCTGGGATGGCCACCGATGGCAAATATTACAACATGAGGAAAGTGAACATCCAACACCTGGTGGATCCCATTGATGTTCTTTTCAGAACGGCCAGTGATATTCCTTACATTGCAACCACAGGTGAGTGAGGAGCTCCATTGTTTTTAAAAGCTGAAACTTGAGTTATGTGTATGGAATGTAATTTGATTAATCAATTAAATAAAAAAAAAAATAAAAAAAAGCTGAAAGAAATGGCAAAATTCCAATAAGGATATTCCAACCACTCGGAGTCTGGTCCGTCTGGCTAGTGTGACTAGGCAAGCCGTGGAGCAAAGTTCAGAGCTCTGGTATGACCAACATCATTCGCATGTGTCCCTGCCACTTAGTAGTGCCCTGTTTGTACAAATTGTCAGCATGTCCTGCCCTGTGCTGGTGTGGCACCTGTGACATCTAAGCAATACACAAGAAAGTTTTGGTAAGCAATATTACAACATGAGGAAAGCGAACGTCCAACACCTGGTGGATCCCGTTGATATTCTTCTCAGAACGGCCAGTGACATTCCTAACATTGCAAGCACAGGTAATTAAGGAGCTCCATTGTCTTTTAAAGCCAAAGTTTTGGTAAGCGAGTGTTTACTAGCAGACACCTTGACAGCAGTCATGTAACTACTGCCCGAGAGTCGTTTTCTTCATTCGTTCACATTTTTTCAACTCAATTCAGTTTATTTTTGTACAGCCCTTTTCAGCAGGGACACATTCAGAACATTTCCTCCTATTTACAATATGGTTACAGTAAAGTACATATCCTTACAATATTTACACATACATTTCTGTTTATCTGGCTTTACCATGCTGCTCAGTGACAGTTGCAGAAATCCCAGCTGGACATTTTTAGCCGGTGGCCAGAATGGTGATATTAATTGGCATTCTTTTGGTCTGGGTGTGCCTGATGAGTCAGGCTAAGAACCTCACCAACTTCCATCTATCCTCACGGCATAAACAACATGCCACTGAGACGTGCTTGATGGCGGCTCCCACGGGAGGGGGAGTCCACAGGTGTAGATCGTATACACACATGCAAGGCCGGAATGATAAACATTTTGCTGGACTGGCTGGAAACCAGCACTTCTCCCTTGGCTACAGTGAAATATTTTGTGTTAAAAGTGCTCTGAAACACTGTCTTCCTTTCAGGTATTGATGATGGAGGAAATGAACTGGGAATGGGAAAGCTGAAAGACAGAGTGAAGAAACACACTCCTAATGGGGACCTGATTGCCTGTGACGTTGAAGCCGACTTTGCCATTACTGCTGGTAAGCAGAAAGGCCTTTCCTGGTCACGGTCCAATTCTAAATGCTGCTGTGCCATGTTAGGTGCATTGGTGATCCTAAATTGTCCCTAGTGTGTGCTTGGTGTGTGTGTGCCCTGTCGTGGGCTGGCACCCTGCCCAGGGTTTGTTTCCTGCCTTGTGCCCTGTGTTGGCTGGGATTGGCTCCAGCAGACCCCCGTGACCCTGTAGTTAGGATATAGCGGGTTGGATAATGGATGGATGGATGGATGGTTTAAATGTGAACTCGGCAGGCCGGGGTCTTCATGAATGTGAGTGTGGAATCTGCCATGCAGGAACTCCTGAGCCCCTCTACCTGGGACCTCAAGGCTTTCAGTCAGCTGTGACAAAGCAAAGCCCCGGGAACGAATGAGTACAAATCTCTGAGATGGCAAACTGCAAGAGGCAGAATTGGTGTTTTGTAAAACAAGCCCCTGTTTGGTGGGCCAAGCTAGGGCTACCATAAATTATCTTCAATTTACTTGTGCCCAGCCAGTGCTAGTCTTGACCCGCAATGGTGCCTGTCGGGATCTTCAGCAGGTTAAATGCATTTTGGTGCTGTTTTGAGAAATTTTTTTTCTACATTTATTTAGAATTACTTTCGAACTCACCTCACTTGCCAACCTCTGGGGAGGGCACTACGCACTAGCATCTTTGCGGTTCTGCTGCTCGTGTATGGGGATGCGGATGTACAATTTAAAGAGATTTTAATTTTCATTTGAAGTGTTGCATTTGCATCGACGCGACATATAACTGCCCGTGATTGAATTTTGTTTCTTTCTCTCTATTAAATAAAACAACTTTTTCGAATATTTGGTTCTGAGATTTGTTAATTGTCATTGCAAAAGCTATTCTAACGGGAAACTGTTAACATTTTAATACGAATGGCATATCAAGATCTCCTTAGGTGTGTAATGTTATCCCCTGAAGATGTACCACTTTACCTTTCTTGGATGCATCCTTCTTTCTACAGTAATTCGTGCGGTGGAAGACCGGACGTTGTTAATGGTTGTAGATATTCTTTGTGATATTGTAAGTTAATGTTTTCATCCATCCATCCATCCATCCATTATCCAACCTGCTATATCCTAACTACAGGGTCACGGGGTTCTGCTGGAGCCAATCCCAGCCAACACAGGGCACAAGGCAGGAAACAAAGCCCAGGCAGGGCAGCCCACAGCAGTAATGTTTTCATTTTCCACATCACCACCAAATGTTTCAGCATAGTCTAATGATATGCATTTAACCATTTTGCCATGTTACCAGGGTGGCGCAGTGGGTAGTGCTGCTGCCTCGCAGTGAGGAGACCTGGGTTCGCTTCCCGGGTCCTCCCTCTGTGGAGTTTGCATGTTCTCCCCGTGTATGTGTGGGTTTCCGTCCAAAGACATGCAGGTTAGGTGAATTGTCCCGTGTGTGTGCTTGGTGTGTGTGTGTGTGTGTGCCCTGCGGTAGGCTGGCACCCTGCCTGGGGTTTGTTTCCTGCCTTATGCCCTGTGTTGGCTGGGATTGGCTCCAGCAGACCCCCGTGACCCTGTAGTTAGGATATAGTGGGTTGGATGTTACCATTCGACATTTTTGGCATAAATTCATTTGACTTCCTTGTTTCTATGTGCTAGGAATCCCCGTGTATTCATTTCTTCTGTTGATAACCCTTCAATAAGATTTGGACATAATACGTCTTCTGTAATTGGGAACTTAAAGTGAGGAAAACGTTAAAATTTATAAGAGCTGAGAGAGCAGGAAGTGTGTCTGCCAAACGCATTCACAAGACTGAGAGGTGAGAGCACCCTGGTCTTGTTTGAAAATGGGTGAGAGGAGGGCAGGACTTGAAAGAAACTTCTCCAAAAAGTCTCATTGCGTCGAAAGATTTTTTTTTTTATAATAGAGAGAATTATTTTATTAGTTGTTTCCATTTTTTTGTTTGTTACTGCACTAGTAACATCATTCCGTACTTTCGTGTGACATTTGATATCTGGTGAAGCTTTCACGTTAATTTCGTTGTCATGTGCACACAATGAATTTGTTACTTCCATGTCTCCTCAGAACAGTTGACAAAAATATAATACAAAAGACACACAAAACATATGCGTACATATACAGAATGCAACATACAGTATATACAGTATACGGCACTGTGCAAGAGTCCTGGGCACTTTAGATTGTTCACAAAAATATTTAACTTAGAAGGTTATTTTATGTTTTCTGAATTAGTGCTTCTGTAGAAAAGAATGTATTTTAGAGTCCAAAACATCCATCCATCCATCCATTGTCCAACCCGGTATATCCTAACACAGGGTCACGGGGGTCTGCTGGAGCCAATCCCAGCCAACACAGGGCGCAAGGCAGGAAACAAACCCTGGGCAGGGTGCCAGCCCACCGCAGGGCACACACACACCAAGCACACACACTAGGGACAGTTTAGGATCGCCAATGCACCTAACCTGCATGTCTTTGGACTGTGGGAGGAAACCAGAGACACAGGGAGAACATGCAAACTCCACACAGGTAAGCGAACCCAGGTCTCCTAACTGTGAGCTACCCACTGGGCCACAGTGCCACCCGTCCAAAACATTCTTTTTGAAAAACCTGAGGCAACACAGTAAGATATTTGAGTGTCCTGAAAGAAAGAAACTCCCATGGTAATAGAAAACGTTCAGGTTCAGAAACATAAGATCTTTGGCAGCATAAAGTGCAGTGCTTGGCTAAGGTGGTAATAATCAACGACATCACATGTCGGCCGAACTGGAACTGGAACAGAAGCAGCCGTGTAAAGGGAATAAAACTGGGCAGGGGCAACCTGACTGAAAAATGTGAGGTGGCATTTCAACCTGCAAATCCTAACTCATGGCCAAAGTGACCCAATGTGCTCATCCTGCATCATCAAGGTCTCTCCCGAACAGACCGGTGTTTCCAAGCTGTTTCTCAACAGGCAAGGCTGAGGACCAGAAACGCGTTGGTCGGCCACAAAAACTTGAGTGTAGCAAACAAGAAACACATCAAGCTTACCTTCAAAATCAGAAGATATAGCACCGCTACCAGCACTGAACTGGCAGACACCACTGGAACTCTGCTACGCTCGTCTACTGTACAGTCTGGAGACATCTTTTCAGGTGCAGTCTTCACAGAAGAGTTTTGACCAAAACGCCAGTCTTTGTGTGTGGAAATAAAGCCAAATGACTGACCTATACATGAAAACACAAGGCTTGGGGTGTTGAAATATGGCAGCAGATGTTCTCGGCTGAGGCGTCAACAGAAGGCAGTTTGGACTGGAGGATGGGACATGGGTGAATGTCTACAGGTGATAATGAAGCGCGGTGGAGGTTCCCTGCAGGTTTGGGGCAGAGCTGGTGATTTGATCAAAACTGCCAGCCTTCCCAGTGCTGAGAATTTCAGGCAGATTGTTATCTGTTATGCGGTACCATCAGGGAGATGTCTGATTGGTCCCAAATTTGTCTTGCATAATGAAAATGAGCCCAAAGACATGGCCACAATCATAAAAACACAAACAGGGAATCCTTCAACAGATGGTGTGGAACCACGGAGCCAACCATTGAGCCAACCATCGAGCCAACCACGGAGCCAACCATCGGGCCAACCACGGAGCCAACCATCGGGCCAGTCTGGGTTTACAGGTAAGACAGGCAAAGTGGAGTGACATGACTGAGCACACAAAGACCCTACAGAAACAGCGGAGCTAAGAGATGACAAAGGGTGGTCACACTAAATATTGAGTTCAGTGACGTTTTTTTCCTGTTCACTACACTTTCTACGAAGTTAATAAAAACTGTTCATGGTAATGTTTTTGAAAGTATGCCCACTTTCTTTTTTTACGAGTGTCCAAGACTTTTGCACAGTACTGACGCATTCTGTTTGTGTTACAGCATTTGAGTTTTATGAGTGGCTGTTCAGCCACCTTAAAACTTGTAGACAGAAACTGTGAATCTACTATGTGAGTGCCAACGGCTCTGTGCTGCTGCTGCAGGGCATCACCATGTATGCACCAACTGAGGATAATTTTTACCTAAGAGCTCAATGCTGCAGCACAGACTTTACACTTTACACAAAAATAAAGTAAAACGTTTCTAAACGGAGAAGAATAAGAGCAAATATGCTTGGTGTGGACTCCTGGTATTAATTATTTCCTTTCTGGCTCTACGCTATGTAAAGTTTTGACCGATCAGTTGACCTTACCTCTTGCACTTCCAGTTTAAGTCCTTGCTCTCACCTCTGCCACCCATTAAATGAATAAAGTCACCAGATTTTATAAAGATGTTCCTATAATGCCCCCTAGAAACTCCCCCAGCCTGGCATAAAAGCTTTACCATCCTGTGTTTTCCATGACTGTCCCTGCTAAACCAGGTTAAAGGAGCTGCCCTGGGAATTGGCCGATTATCTCTGGCAAGAGATTCCTACTGTCTTACTGGGCAAATCAGAGAAAAGTAACAGGCCGACATCACTGAGGGTGCACAGGGGACTGGATGGCTCACAGCACACGCGTTGTTGTTGTTTTCTGACTCCTGGTGGTTAAACTTTATGTGTGGAGATTCCCGGCTCCTAATGTGCACTCTGTGGGGGTTTCCTGCTGCAAGATGAACGTGGGCAGCAATGGCAGCCTTCAAATTCTGGCTTGGCTAAATGGCCCTCTGCGTGTTGGGCTTTCTTTCAAGCACTGTGGCCAGTTTTGTAATCTTTTTAGAGTTTGACTGGTTCATATCTCTACATGCAGGTGTTTCCAACTGGGGTGGCTATGCCATATCCTGTGCTCTCTACATCCTGAGGTGCTGTGCAGTACATGAGAGATACCTCCGGAAAGCTCTGGGCTTCCCAACAGTCTCCCATGAGAAGTCTTGGGCAGCCGCACTTCCGACAGTCAGCAAGGTAAAGTATGTGGGAGACGGAAGGTACAGAATTCTTTTTTTTGCTTTCATTATTTGCAGGTTCAACTACTCCAGGGGAGTAAAATCCTAAGATTCAGGTTAATTCTCGTTATATCATTAGCCCAAATTGGAGCTTTGCCTCCTTTCCTGTCTGTCAAGCCTCTCGTGGTTAAATGGGCATTGGTGACTAATGACAACGTGAAGAGTCGGGAGTCATCAGTGGAACTTTGACTATGGATTTGATGAGGAGATATTGACAGAAAATGCAGAAACAACACTATGATAAAAAGGTTTACTAGGCCAATCAGTCAAACAGTAAAGGCAAGAGAATGAGGCAAAAAGCGTTAAGCCAAAGGGCAACAACTCATTACACAGAAAACAAGATAAAACGGGAGAACCTGAGCAATCAGTCACTAACTGCAAAGAGGATACTGAAATTTAAAAACAATTAGGCCTAAAGAAGACGCCAGTGATGGCGAAGTGACTGTCATCATAAAGAGATAGGAGGGCATGGCAAGACATGGGGCACTACAGTAGGCATGGATTAAAAATTGAGTTCTGACTGTAATGGCACCAATAAACGCACATGAACTCTCAGTGTCTGTGCACCTTTTAAATGAAGTGTTCTCTACCCAACGTTGCAGACTGGTGCTGTGGCCTGAGTGCATTGTGGACCCACAGGCAAAATAGAAACTTTACCCAACTGTGCCAACATGCCACCCACTACTTTGTATATATTATGTTAAATGTAGCTGTCTTGCTCTGTGGTTGATAGATAGATAGATAGATAGATAGATAGATAGATGTGAAAGGCACTAAATAATAGATAGATAGATAGATAGATAGATAGATAGATAGATAGATAGATAGATAGATAGATAGATAGAAAGGCACCATTAGATAGATAGATAGATAGATAGATAGATAGATAGATAGATAGATAGATAGATAGATAGATAGATAGATAGATACTTTATTAATCCCAAGGGGAAATTCACATAATCCAGCAGCAGTATACTGATACAAAGAAACAATATTAAATTAAATAGTAATAAAAATGAAAAAATTAAAATAAAATTAATGTTCGCATTTACTCCCCCGGGTGGAATTGAAGAGTCGCATAGTGTGGGGGAGGAACGATCTCCTCAGTCTGTCAGTGGAGCAAGACGGTGACAAAAGTCTGTCACTGAAGCTACTCCTCTGTCTGGAGATGACACTGTTCAGTGGATGCAGTGGATTCTCCATGATTGACAGTAGTTTGCTTAATGCCCGTCGCTCTGCCACAGATGTTAAACTGTCCAACTTTAATCCTACAATGGAGCCTGCCTTCTTAACAAGTTTGTCCAGGCGTGAGGCGTCTTTCATCTTTATGCTGCCACCCCAGCACACCACCGCGTAGAAGAGGGCACTCGCCACAACCGTCTGGTAGAACATCTGCAGCATCTTACTGCAGATGTTGAAGGATGCCAACCTTCTCAGAAAGTATAGTCTGCTCTGACCTTTCTTACACAGAGCATCAGTATTGGCAGTCCAGTCCAATTTGTTATCCAGCTGCACTCCCAGATATTTATAGGTCTGCACCCTCTGCACAGTCACCTCTGATGATCACAGGGTCCATGAGGGGCCTGGGCCTCCTAAAATCCACCACCAGCTCCTTGGTCTTGCTGGTGTTAAGGTGTAAGTGGTTTGAGTCGCACCATTTAACAAAGTCTTTGATTAGCTTCCTGTACTTCTCCTCCTGCCCACACCTGATGCAGCCCACAATAGCAGTGTCATCAGCGAACGTTTGCACGTGGCAGGACTCCGGGTCATATTGGAAGTCTGATGTATATAGACTGAACAGGACCGGAGAAAGTACAGTCGCTTGCGGCGCCTTGTGAGACATGGATGCTATCCAGTGACCTGAGATGAAGACTGCACTCCTTGTGTCTCTTCGGAGAATCCTTGGGTCCCGCTGGTTTGACTTTGTGTTGCTCACGGAGTATCTAATGGGGCACATGACCTGCATTGTGAGGGAGCGTCAGTTACAGCACTACGGCCATGTGGCGCGTTTCCCCCGAGGGTGATCCGGCTCGTAAGATCCTCATTGTTGGGGACCTGAGTGGCTGGACCAGGCCAAGGGGTCGCCCACGTAACACCTGACTGCGGCAGATAGAGGGTCATTTCTGGAGGGTGGGACTGGACCGCGTTGTCTGCCTGGGGGGCTGCAAACCGGGATCTCGCGTTGCTTCGTCGTGTAGTGGGTGCAGTAACGCTCTGTACCAGTGCATGCTCCCCAACTTGACTTGTAGTGCCCTGTTGTTCTGGCTCAGGCCCCACCTGTGTGGAGCTTCTTGCCATCAAGACTGTTTTTAAGTACGTTAGAGTAGGATGGTAGGAAGGGTGACTCTCTAAACTGAACGCACATGAATCAGCATGAACTGCTTTGAAGAGATCTACATATCTACATGTTTTTCATTCTTTGTCTGCACGCTTTCTTTCTTGATTTGGCTGTGGACCAATCAGGATATCAGCAAAGGAGGGACTCTCTGGTCAGTTCAGGATGAGTAAAACTTAAAATGGGCTTTTTGGAGCAAGGAAAGGTGTGGGCGGCCATCAGCACCAGCAGCAGCAGTTTGAAGTGCAGTTCTCCTGTTGGGTGTAAATGGGAATTCAGTCTTCATCACAGCATCATCTGGCTCTTATAAATTGTCACTTTTCTGCAGAAGAAAGAGAAGCCTGGCCTAAGTCACAGTATTCAGGGCATTTACAGGTTTACTCCCGCTTAGCAGCCGTCCAGTGCTATTCCTTGCATTTTATTGTTCAGGTGGGAGAGTTCAAACATTTATTACAATTTTGCTTTTACATATAAATTTACATCCGTTACAATTGTTTAGTGTCTTCATAGTGTTGGATACGGTTATATAGTTAGGTGGGGGGTGTTTGTGAGGGTACACTGCAGCAAGGGTCATGTAAGGATCATTGTTAATTTGTTTTAGGTTTTTCTATACCATAAATATCACTTTCACAAAGTGTAATGGCCGAGTGTGCTTGTGTGTAGGTCAAAATAGGGGAAGGGGGCCCTGGGAATTTAACATAACTAAAGTAAAGAGTTTAACTTAATGAATCGAGCACATCATTTGTGGTGTGTCACAGTGCGACAGATGGACACCCCAGTGTTGCCTGGATGGTGTAAGAGTTGAATTTGAACCCTGGTCCAATGTGTCCGAGTCTCACATCCTTCTAAGCTGATGCTTAAAAGCTGACGCTGTTATTTTATCATTCACTATACTAAATGTATTTCTTGTTGTTTAATATAACCCCTTAAGAGAAAAATGTTATATTTATGACATACAGTAACCATTCTTCTATAATACTAAGTTTCCTGTTTTTGTACCCAGCTGGATAATAATATATACACTTCCTTATCACCACAAGGTGTCTGAAGGTGCAGCGCACATCCTGGCCAAGTCAGGCGTCAGAGTAGCACACAAAACCACAAACAATCTGCACTCGGTCCTCTTTAATGCTAAAAACAAGAAATCGACAGCAGAAACACGAAACACAGTTTATAGCATTCCATGCAGTTCTTGCCCAGCGGTATACATAGGACAAACATCAGAAAGAATCACAACACGTATACAGGAAAATCGCAATGCCATCAGAAGAAAGGACTCACGATCACTGATCTATACGCATACTAAATCAACAGGACATACATTTAACTGGGACAATGTACAAGTAAGATTTAAGGCCAGTACTAAAAGTGCGAGAGAGCTGACTGAATCTTGGCTATCAAATGAGGACGCCATCAACAGACATTAGGACATAAATCCAGCATACGCAAACTTAAGAAGAACTTGTTCATAATAAATAAAACTTTACGACCAATACCACCCCCCCCCTTCCTGATCACACTGACTTAGCCCCCCCCACGTAATTTTTGCTATATATTGCCTTTGATTCGATAGATAGATAGATAGATAGATAGATAGATAGATAGATAGATACTTTATTAATCCCAAGGGGAAATTCACATAATCCAGCAGCAGTATTCTGATACAAAGAAACAATATTAAATTAAATAGTAATAAAAATGAAAAAAAATTAAAATAAAATTAATGTTAGCATTTACTCCCCCGGGTGGAATTGAAGAGTCGCATAGTGTGGGGGAGGAACGATCTCCTCAGTCTGTCAGTGGAGCAGGACAGTGACAAAAGTCTGTCACTGAAGCTACTCCTCTGTCTGGAGATGACACTGTTAAGTGGATTCTTCATGATTGACAGGAGTTTGCTTAGTGCCCGTCGCTCTGCCACAGATGTTAAACTGTCCAACTTTAATCCTACAATAGAGCCTGCCTTCTTAACAAGTTTGTCCAGGCGTGAGGCGTCTTTCATCTTTATGCTACCACCCCAGCACACCACCGCGTAGAAGAGGGCACTCGCCACAACCGTCTGGTAGAACATCTGCAGCATCTTACTGCAGATGTTGAAGGATGCCAACCTTCTCAGAAAGTATAGTCTGCTCTGACCTTTCTTACATAGAGCATCAGTATTGGCAGTCCAGTCCAATTTGTCATCCAGCTGCACTCCCAGATATTTATAGGTCTGTACCCTCTCCACACAGTCACCTCTGATGATCACAGGGTCCATGAGGGGCCTGGGCCTCCTATAATCCAGCACCAGCTCCTTAGTCTTGCTGGTGTTAAGGTGTAAGTGGTTTGAGTCGCACCATTTAACAAAGTCTTTGATTAACTTTCTGTACTCCTCCTCCTGCCCACTCCTGATGCAGCCCACTTTTGCACGTGACAGGACTCCGAGTCATATTGGAAGTCTGATGTATATAGATTGAACAGGACCGGAGAAAGTACAGTCCCCTGCGGCGCCGCTGTATTGCTGAACACAATGTCAGACCTGCAGTTCCCGAGACGCACATACTGAGGTCTGTCTGTAAGATAGTCCACAATCCATGCCACCAGGTGTGAGTCTACTCCCATCTCAGTCAGCTTGTCTCTAAGGAGCAGAGGTTGGATGGTGTTGAAGGCGCTAGAGAAGTCCAAAAACACCAATAGCACCACTGCCTCTGTCCAGGTGGGAGAGGGATCGGTGAAGCATATAGATGATGGCATCCACCGCTCCCACCTTCTCCTGGTATGCGAACTGCAGAGGGTCGAGGGCGTGGCGGACCTGTGGCCTCAGGTGGTGAAGCAGCAGCCGCTCCATGGTCTTCATCAGATGTGAGGTCAGAGCAACAGGCCGGAAGTCATTCAGCTCACTAGGACGTGATACCTTTGGGACAGGAGTGATACAAGATGTTTTCCAAAGCCTTGGGACTCTCCCCTGTTCCAGGCTCAGGTTGAAGATGCGCTGTAGAGGACTCCCCAATTCCAACGCACAGGCCTTCAGCAATCGTGGCGATACTCCATCTGGACCCGCTGCTTTGCTGGCACAAAGTCTTTTCAGCTCTCTGCTCACCTGGGCTGCTGTAATTGTGGGTGGGGATGTCTCACCTATGCTGGTATCAGCAGAAGGATGGTTGGAGGATGCAGTACTCCGAGGTGAGAGCGGGTTACTGTGATCAAACCTATTAATTCTTGTAAGTCTAAGCATTAACCCCTGGCAGGGGTTGAAAGCTCAGAAATAAAAAACTACTTTATGACACGTAACTCGTCTTCTCCCTTTATGGATCTCCAGCTGCAAATATGCAAACCGTATGACAGACCTTCTCTTCCATATAAACTGTATATATATATATATATATATATATATATATATATATATATGTACAGTGTATATATATATATATATATATATATATTTACAGTCATATGAAAAAGTTTGGGAACCCCTCTCAGCCTGCATAATAATTTACTTTCAACAAAAAAGATATCAGTGGTATGTCTTTCATTTCCTAGGAACATCCGAATACTGGGGGGTGTTTTCCAAACAATGGTTTTTAGTGAAGCCGTATTTAGTTGTATGAAATTAAATCAAATGTGAAAAACTGGCTGTGCAGAAATGTGGGTCCCCTTGTCATTGTGCTGATTTGAACGCCTGTCACTGCTCAATGCTGATTACTTGCAACACCAAATTGAGTGGATTAGCTTGTTGCACCTTTAACTTCATAGACAGGAGTGTCCAGTCATGAGTGGTAAAAGGTATTTAAGGTGGTCAATTGCAAGTTGTGCTTCCTTCCCTTTGACTCTCTTCTGAAGAGTGACAGACAGCATGGGATCCTCAAAGAAACTCTCAAAAGATCTGAAAACAAAGATTGTTCAGTCTCGTGGTTTAGGGGAAGGCTACAAAAAGTTATCTCAGAGGTTTAAACTGTCAGTTTCAACTGTAAGGAATGGAATCAGGAAATGGAAGGCCACAGGCACAGTTGCTGTTAAACCCAGCAGGTCTGGCAGGCCAAGAAAAATACAGGAGCGGCATATGAGCAGGATTGTGAGAATGGATACAGACAACCCACAGATCACCTCCAAAGACCTGCAAGAACATCTCGCTGCAGATGGTGTATCTGTACATCGTTCTACAATTCAGCGCAATTTGCACAAAGAACATCTGTATGGCAGGGTGATGAGAAAGAAGCCCTTTCTGCACTCACACCACAAACAGAGTCGCTTGTTGTATCAAATGCTCATTTAGACAAGCCAGATTCATTTTGGAACAAAGTGCTTTGGACTGATGAGACAAAAATTGAGTTATTTGGTCATAACACAAAGCACTTTGCAATGGCGGAAGAAGAACACCACATTTCAAGAAAAACACCTGCTACCTACTGTCAGATTTGGTGGAGGTCCCATCATGCTGTGGGGCTGTGTGGCCAGTTCAGAGACTGGGGCCCTTGTTAAAGTCGAGGGTCGGATGAATTCAACCCAATATCAACAAATTCTTCAGGATAATGTTCAAGCATCAGTCACAAAGTTGAAGTTACGCAGGGGTTGGATATTCCAACAAGACAATGACCCAAAACACAGTTCAAAATCTACAAAGGCATTCATGCAGAGGGAGAAGTACAATGTTCTGGAATGGCCGTCACAGTCCCTTGACTTGAATATCATCGAAAATCTATGGGATGATTTGAAGCAGGCTGTCCATGCTCAGCAGCCATCACATTGAACTGAACTGGAGAGATTTTATATGGAAGAATGGTCAACAATACCTCCATGCAGAATCCAGACACTCATCAAAGGCTATAGGAGGACAGCGTCTACAGGCTGTTAGATTTGCAAAAGGAGGCTCAACTGAGTACTGATGTCATATCTCTGTTGGGTGCCCACATTTATGCACCTGTCTAATTTTGTTATGATGCATGGTGCATATTTTCTGTTAATCCAATAAACTTAATGTCCCTGCTGAAATCCTACTGTTTCCATCAGGCATGTCAGATATTAAAAGGAAGTTGCTACTGTGAAAGCTCAGCCAATGATTAACAAAAATCCAAAGAATTGAACTTTTTCATATGACTGTGTATATAGGCCATTGTTCTTTTCTTTTTGACCATGAGACACAGTGTGTGCGTAGAGAAACTCACACATCTCCTAAAACAAGAATAAAAATAATACATTAAAAATGTCATGTACATCCTAAGCAAACAGGACTAAGGTATCAACATCTGGATGCCCCGTTAACAACTAGGTGTAAGCAATCATGTTAAAGGTTTTCTGATAATGTAATGAATTCTTTTTAAAGAATAGTGACCTAATCAATGGATTGTATGAATAGAGCACAGAGGACACTTTTTTTGCCTGTGCAGAGATTTAGATAAAGAATAACGATTGACGCTTTCTCCTGCCTGTGTTTTATTGTTTAAATTGGAGCATTCCAGTGGTTGTCTGTATTCATAATTTTCTTCCACAATGGCCCATCATCACCCTGATAAACAGGTGCAGGTGAAAAATCTGTAGAAAACAGAAGGGCCTGCAGACACCAAGTAGATTAATATCAACGCTGGTTTCCTGTTGTACATGCGATACTGCAAGAATGGCTAAAACAAAAAATAATAAAAAAAAAATTGCTCTTATGACATATTTAAAAAGAATGCTATGTGCAGTACACATTGTTGCTTAGTACTGTGTAATGTTACTGTGTTTCAATATTGTATTAAACTGAGGGAACTGAATCCCGCCATTGGTCGGCTCTGTTTAGTAAATTGACCAGTCACCATGCGCTTTTAAGAGATAACGTTTTCCTTTGGGTGAAATAAAGTTGTTTCCATTTGTCATATAGTGCATTTCCTATCTATCTATAAAACAAGAGTCGTGACTAAGAGTTGATTCCCATGTTTATGTTTCAGGAAGAAAAACTATTGGAAATCCTGGTCAAATTTGGAAGTCGGAGTGGGAAGACCGGGAATCTTGGAATGGAAGTGGATGGCCTGCCATTCCATGACGTTCACTCCTCTATAATTGAGCAGCTGGCAGAGGTGACTCTACTATAAATGCAAGCACGCTGGGTCGTTGGCTGTCAGAGGGAAAGCCCCCCGACACCCCCTACCTAAACGGGTGAGCGAGGGGTGGAGTGTCCTGTTACACGAAGACCATGAAAAGGCTGCCTTGTGAACACAGAGAGTGGCCATTCAGTTGTTTTCAGTTTTGGCAAAGTGCAAACGTATTTTAGGGCACAAACGTCTCCACACAAAGATGGACTGATGGGAGCTCCTCTTCCGTCTGAAGCTTGTGGGGATGATTTGCCCTGCAGCTGTTTTCCGGTTTGATTGCGCCATCCTGTAATGTTTGGCTGTGTGTGAGTCAGAGCACAAATGTTAGCAGGATACACGCTACAAGTCAACGTCCCCTTTCACTTCTGTGATATTTTGTCATTTTGGGTTTTTTTTTTTATTTTTATTCCATCGCCATATTTCATCCTGTATTCTGTTCAAATACAGTAGAAGAAAACGGGTCTCTGAAATTTGACAGAAGAATGAAACTCTTGTTGAGCAGCTGTATTGTATTTGTGTTTTATTTGATTTCTCTCATTTCATCACGGGCACTTTGCATTTCTAAAGCATGGCGGTAGAGGCTGCTGGGCACTTTTTTGGTTTGTATCAGGATGAAGAAAACGGAATGCAACATCGTCCTGCTGCATGCGCCTGGGCGATCATGAAAGCTTCATCGAGACTTGAGTGGGTCTTGTATCACGTCAGGATGAAGGCAGACATTCGTCCTCAAACACCCATCAACTAATTCAGGGGCACACAAGGCAGGACCCCACTCTGCTCAGGGTGCTTGTAGCATGCCATGCAGTAAAATATACTGATTATTAGTTATGTCACTCTGACTGCTTTCAATAGATGTATAATAATAATAATGATGATAATTCTTTGCATTTATATAGCGCTTTTCTCACAGCAGGTTAAGGGTCTTGCTCAGGGGCCCAACAGTATAGCCACGCTAATCTTAACGGTTACTTGTACGCAGTGCTGGTCCTCAGCACATTTGTTATTATAGGACTTCAAGAACATAGGGGTCTGTATTACATGCCCCTTGAGTTACAAAAACTACACCCCTCGGTGTTGATAGAATGGATGGGTGGGTTTGGGGATTCCGCAGTGGGCACTGTTTGAGTTACATAAATGGGGGACACCGCCCTAGGCAGCTGCCCATACCTAATGGACTGATTGGCTCTGCTCACATATTTATCATACATACTATGTACAGTCCAGGTCATGTCAGCACATGACCACACCACACGATGAACCAGCTCGGGGTCCCGGTTAGCAACCCCCCCAGGCAGACACGCAATCCAGTCCCACTTTCTGGAAATGACCATCTACTGTATCTGCCGCTGCCAGGTATTAGATGGGAGTCCCCTTGGCCTGGTCCAGCCACTCGGGTCCTCATCAGTGCAGATCCTGAAAACCGGACCACCCACAGGGAACTGCGTCACATGACCGTACGGCACACACAATGTAGGGTAATGTGCCTCATTCGGGATTCCATGATCAACCACTCGTTTGACACGAAGTCAAACCAGCAGTACCCAAGAATTCTCCAAAAAGACGCAGTACTGAAGGAGTCCAGTCTTCGTCTCAGGTCACCGGATAGCGTCCATATCTCGCAAGACAGGGAGCACCAGCGACCTCATGGCCCCCCAGGCTCTCCCAATCCGTCGACTGACTTCATAGAAAGAGTCACCAGAGACGTGAATGTCACTGCCGAGCTAAGTAAACCTCTCAACGAGGTCGACACTCTCTCCGCAGACAGACACACTGCCGATGGCCGTGCCCAAGAGGTCATTAAAGGCCTGGCTCTTTGGTTTTTATCAGGACCCTCACAAGCCCAGACACTCAGACTCCTCACTCGGTCTCTTGAAAGCCCCGATCAGAGTAAAGACCCTTCCTGAAGTTCTCAAGTGGCAAAAATGTAGGGAGGAAGGCAGGTTTGTGGCTAAATTGAGCTTCACCTCCTGAGGAGGACACTGAAGGGACCTATTGTGGTTTATTGTATTATGGTGTAAAGCACATTAAGCTGAAATGTGAAATAAATACATTGAATTATTATATAAATATGAATATATCTTTGGTACATTGTATATTATTATATTGTATTGATGGTAACTGATATAATTTTTTGTATATATTTAAATATACACACACACATACATACATATACATGTATAAGGAACACACAGACATTCTATTATATATATATATATATATATATATATATATATACATAAAATTGAATGTCTGTGTATTCCTTATACTATTCTACATCCTTTAACTGATTCAGACAAAATGTTGCATATTTCTTCTCTAGGATAAGGTAGACTGCTTTGGAACCCAAAATTTTGACCCTTGGGGGTCCCAGTGGGTTTTTGTTTCTTCTACGAGGTGTGGCAGAAAAGTAATGAGACTGATTTTTTATTTACCAAAGTTTTTATATTTTTCAAACATCAATGTTATCCCCTTCAAAGTAGTTCCCTTGGGCAGCTCCACACCGATGGAGACGTTGTTCCCACTGTTGGTAGCAGCACTGGAAGTCTTCAACCGGTATGGTCTTCAGCATGTCCGTTACACTCTTTTGAATGTTTTCTAAAGTCCCGAAATGACGTCCTTTGAGGACATTTTTCAGTTTAGGAAAAAGGAAAAAGTCACACGGACTGAGGTCAGGTGAATAAGGGGGCTGGGGAACCACAGGAATGCCTTTTGAGGTCAACAATTCTGTTATGGAGAGGGTAGTGTGACGTGGGGTGTTGTCATGATGGAGCATCCATTTGTCTGCAATGCCTGGTCTCACGCGAATGACCCTTTTTCTGAGCCTTTCAAGGACATCTTTATAAAAAACTTGGTTGTCAGTTTGTCCAGGAGGAACAAATTCTTTGTGGACGATTCCCCTTTTGTCAAAAAAACAAATCAGCATTGATTTGATCTTCAATGAGCTTTCTTTGGTCGAGGAGAGTTTGCAGTGTGCCACTCCTGACTTTGCCTCTTGGTCTCAGGATCGTATTGAAAAATCCACACGACTTAAGAAATCTTGCTCATTAGCGATTCTGTCAAGAAGATCAAGACACTTGTTTTTTCGAATGTCCTTCTGCTCAGTTGTGAGGTTTTTCGGCGCCATTTTGGCACAGACCTTTCGCATGTGCAAATGTTCAGTCAAAATTTGATGACCGGTAAATCTGTTCAAATTTAACTGTTCACTCAACATTCTTAATGTTAAACGACGGTCTGATTTCACAAGAGTGTTCACACGTTCGATGTTTTCATTGGTTTTCGAAGTTGAAGTCCTCCCTGAACGGTGTTCATCTTCAACGTGTTTTCTGCCTTCCAAAAATGATTTGTGCCAGTGAAAAACTTGAGCTCAGGATAAAGAATGTTCCCCATCGGCCTGTTTTAACTTTTCAGACGTCACACTTGCTGTTTAATGGCACAACGTTGCTCCAAATTCCGCTGTTCCATTTTGCGTGACGCACAACCAAAAACGCAACTTCGCTAATAGCAGTCACAAAAATCACGTAGTTAACGGAAGGAGTTGAAACTCGCACTGAGCTATTAGAGCGTACTGATACACGGGCTCCATCAAGGACAACAGCGCAGCGTTGCCAGATCGCCTGCAGTGTTGCCAGTCTCATTACTTGTCTGCCACACCTCGAACGTGCCACAGTTTGCACACCAGTGCCACCTGTTGGCTCAGAGTAAGTATTACAATCCTGCACACTGCCCAATCTGGACCCAATTATTTTGTATATTTGTAAAACTGACAAGGTGTACTATTTTGGAACCCAATATTTTGCCCCCAGGAGGTCGCAGCTTGACATTACTTACCCAGGCAATGCCCTGTGCTGCTTCATTCTACTGTGAAATAAAAGGGAGCGTCGTGTGCTTTTGCAGGGGCTGTTGGGTGAGGCTTGATCAAGAGTGGAAGTGAAGCACAACACAAAGGAGAATCGAACGGTTTTTGTTTAACTCCTGCTTTGTCAGCATTTCTTTGTAGTTTAAGCACGATGAACTGTTCACCTTGAACTGAGAGAACAAGTCAGACATGGCAGCATTCGTGGCTACGGCCCTGCAAGGAGTTACCGCAATTCTGGAATCTAATCAGACCTGTTAAGAGCAAATTCTTGACTCACGAGAGCAGAGGCAGTGTGGATGACGCATGGGACAGCTAGCAAGAACAACAGGGTCACAATTTAAAAAAAACAAATAAACCATTGCTTTGTTTCCTTAACCCACTCCACAAATATACCAGGGTGATGCTGGGTACCTTGACTAGTTATTACATAAAAAAAGAAACAGTCCAATCGACGTACACTTTCCAAATGCAGACGGACTATTGGCTATCACTCCCCCTGGTACTACCCAGCATGCCCTGGGTGAACTATTTCTTAATTGCCTCACACAGGAGGGTCTCGGCCACCGCAGTGACTTCAGCTGTGCTGTAGAAAACGTCAGTTGCTCTGTCCATTGTAAAGAGTTTCTCAAGCTGCTCTTACAACATCCAGGCGTCATTGCTGACATTACAGTTTTCACTTCCAGCTCTGCGCTCTGCTGTGGCTCTGAAGCTCTCACTGTTTCCTGCATGAAGATCATTTGTTCAGATGTGTGCTCTTCTCGGAGTATTGTCTACAGAAAAAGAATGCACAATGCTGGGCACGTCTGAGGTCTCTCCATTCACCCAGCCATCTTTTTAATCCTCTCTCTTGTTCACTAGCTTTCCCTCTTTTCCCTCTTTCTCTGAAGTTCCACATCCATCCTTCCATTGAATCCATTTCAGGGTATTCACATCAGGCATAAGGTAGGAACAGAGTGTCTGTTCACAAGAGAAAGGTGCCGACTTCACCTGGAAAGTGACTGGGCACAGGATGCTGGCGTTGCCATTGTGTCTCCAGTCATCCTCTTTCCTTTCTCTTACTTTTCTTCTCCTCCTTTCTTTCACATTTCCCTCCTCATCCTCTCTCTTCTCCAAGTCTTTCTCCATTCATTTCATCAGCCTCTTATCTCTGGATTGAGAACAGGGTTTTGATAAGCTGACATGATGCCCCCATCACTTGAAGGTCCTCTTTGTCACTCTTTAGTGTGATTTTTTGATTTCTGAATTTCTTCGTTTCACACATTTTTTGTGTGTTGTGTGAGAAAAGAGGAAATGAACCCTGTGCCAGTTCTTGTGGTGCTCCTCCTAAAGTTTTAGAATTACATGACTTGACTTTTTTTAAATCCACATGGTGTTGTTCCATTGTAGACAGCGTTACGGTTTATATCAATTTAACCCGACTCTGCTGGCATTGACATTTTACTCATTAATAGTAACTAGAAACTCTAGTGATTCCACACACCAGTAACAGGGAGGACGGTGATCCGTGTGTCCCATCTACACTCCCTGAGCTTCACCTATGGCTGTTATTGTATGCTGTTTTTGAAGACCACATTAATGAGTTCTTGCCAAGTTCCAAAAAAAATCCTGAGCAGACCTTCATTAAGTGCATCAGTCACCCACTCAGGTATGGAGGGTAAGCCAAACAAGACTTTGTGCAATCACCACGGTGCGGAAGATATCACAGCATTTATGCCATCTGGTATTCCCCCAAATATGACTTTTAAGGTGTTAGGAATCATTTTTGCCAGAATAGTTTAACTGTAGGACTTCTCCTCAACATATGGTCTAGTGAGGGAAGTACTTGATAAACAATAGAACAATGGTGACAAGAACAGGCCCTTCATCCCAACAAGCTCTCCTATCCTGCTAACCTAGATTCACTAAAAAAGTCCTGCCACGTGCAAAAGTTGGCTGCATCAGGAGTGGGCAGGAGGAGGAGTATAGGAACCTAACCAAGGACTTTGTTAAATGGTGCGACTCAAACCACTTACATCTTAACACCAGCAAGACCAAGGAGCTGGTGGTGGATTTTAGGAGGCCCAGGCCCCTCATGGACCCCGTGATCATCAGAGGTGACTGTGCAGAGGGTGCAGACCTTTAAATATCTGGGAGTGCAGCTGGGTGATAAACTGGACTGGATTACCAATACTGATGCTCTATGTAAGAAAGGACAGAGCCGACTATACTTCCTTAGAAGACTGGCGTCTTTCAACATCTGCAATAAGATGCTGCAGATGTTCTATCAGATGGTTTTGGCGAGTGCCCTCTTCTACACGATGGTGTGCTGGGGAGGCAGCATAAAGAAGAAGGACTCCTCACACCTGGACAAACTGGTATAAAAGGCAGGCTCTGTTGTAGGCACGGAGCTGGACAGTTTGACATCCATGGCAGAGCGACGGGCACTGAGCAGACTCCTGTCAGTCATGGAGAATCCACTGAACAGGATCATCTCCAGACAGAGGAGCAGCTTCAGTGACAGACTGAGGAGACCCCACACTATGTGACTCTTTAATTCCACCCGGGGGGATAAATGTTAACTTTATACAAAGTTATTGTCTGTCTGTTATACCTGCATTGTTATCACTCTTTAATTTAATATTGTTCTTTATCAGTATGCTGCTGCTGGAGTATGTGAATTTCCCCTTGGGATTAATAAAGTATCTATCTATCTATCTATTATATAGTGCCTTTCATATCTATCTATCTATCTATTATATAGCGCCTTTCCTATCTATCTCCCTATCTATCATATAGTGCCTTTCCTATCTATCTATCTATCTATCTATTATATAGCGCCTTTCCTATCTATCTACCTATCTATCATATAGTGCCTTTCCTATCTATCTATCTATCTATTATATAGTGCCTTTCCTAACTATCTATCTAGCTATTATATAGTGCCTTTCCTATCTATCTATCTATCTATCATATAGTGCCTTTCCTATCTATCTATCATATAGTGCCTTTCCTATCTATCTATCTATCTATTATATAGTGCCTTTCCTATCTATCTATTATATAGCGCCTTTCCTATCTATCTACCTATCTATCATATAGTGCCTTTCCTATCTATCTACCTATCTATCTATTATATAGCGCCTTTCCTATCTATCTATCTATCTAAAATAACTTCAAGTCGAGAGTGAAGGTCTGTAATGTCTCAGACACCTTGATACTTTATTCCATGTGCACTTGCCGAGTTTCCAACAACTGTGTTCTTGTTGAAGGATTTATTTTAAACTTACAGGATCTGATAAGAACATTAAAACAATCCAGAAGAGAACAGGCCATTCAGCCTAACAAATCTTATCTGTCTAGTTGAGTCCTGAAGGTCCCTAAACTTCTCCTGTCCACCACACTACTTGCTAACGTATTCCTAGGTGTCTGTGGTTCTCTGTGTAAAGAAAAACGTAATGTTTACCATCAACAAGAGAGACAAATGAACTTTGGGAGGATTTTCATTTTGACAATATTGATATTCCCAGGTAACTAAGATCTCTTAATATCCTGTTTGATGTTTTTCATAATATTACCAAAATTGTGTTTAAAGAGGTCTTTATATTTCCTTCTATGTAATAATTCCCAGATATTTAAAGTGTTCTGATACAATCAGTGAAAAATGATCTCACCAGAGAATTCAGTGAAGAAAAATTAATTTTAAAGAGTTGAAGTTTATTATTACAAACTGAGGGTTCTCCATCAGTGTATAAAGTAATTAAATACATGCATTTATCGTGGGGCCAGGCCCAAATTTGCAGAATACAGTAAATATATGACACATATTTTTAGGAAGTCACTGTGCTATGGAGAGATTCCAAAGGACTGGAAAATGGCAAATATCATCCCATTATATAAAAAGGGTGACAGGGCAGATCAAAGCAACTATAGGCCAGTAAGCTTAACAAGCGTCACAGGAAAATTAATTGAAGGAATTATTAAGGATAAGATTGAGCAACACATGGCAAGGACAGGAGTTATTCTGAACAGCCAGCAAAGATGTAAAGAATTACACATAGGAAGTAAAAATGTGAGGTTTGAATACACAATGGGCGGTCGGAAAATCGAGAGTCCACCTTATGAGAAGGATTTAGGAGTCATAGTGGACTCTGAGCTATCAACTTCCCAACAGTGTTCAGAAGCCATTAAGATGGCTAACAGAATGTCAGGTTATATAGCGCCTTGATGTGTGGAGTACAAGTCACAGGAGGTTCTGCTCAAGTCTTTATAACACACTGGTGAGGCCTCATCTGGAGTCCTGGGTGCAGTTTTGGTCTCCAGGCTACAAAAAAGACAAAGCAGCACAAGAGAAGGTCCAGAGAAGAGCGACTGGGCTGATTCAGGGCTACAGGGGATGAGTTATGAGGAAAGATTAAAAGAGCTGAGCCTTTACAGGATATTAAGAGGAGACCTGACTGAAGTGTTTTAAATGATGAAGGGAGTTAGTGCAGTGGATCAAGATGGTGACTTTAAAATGAGTTCATCAAGAACACAGCTGGAAACTTGTGCAGGGGAAATTTCGCACAAACAGTAGGAAGTTTTTCTTTACTCAAAGAACGATAGACACTTGGAATAAGCTACAGAGTAGTGTGGCAGACAGTAAGACTTGAGGGACTTTCAAAACTCGACTTGATGTTATGTTAGAAAAACTAAGTGGAGAGGACTGGCGAGCTTTGCTGAGCTGAATGGCCTGTTCTTGTCTAAAGTGCTCTAATGTTCTGTAACCCTCATTCAGCTCTTATCAAAGGCCTTATCTGCATTCAAAGATCACTGGAGATTCATATTCTGTACATGAATATTTTACATTCAACAAGTGACAAAGATGTTTTTAATGAATCAGGCTGAACCTTGGGCTATTGTAGAGAGAAGCACTTTCTGTGCTCTTTCAGTTAAAATGTTCATCGATATCTTTTCATCAGTTATTCAGAAGTGAGACTGGTCTATGTGATGCACAGCAAATCTTTGTTGTTTGGGATAACAGTTATCAACATTTCTGGTAGAATTTTATTTTCTCTCGCCTTAATAAACACTTCTAACATTAATGGCACTACGTGAGTTCCACTGGTTGATCATCTGCCCCTTCAGCTCTCCTGCTTTGTGCCGACGTCCAGGCGTCGTGAACTTCAGAGAGCCTCGGAGGTGTTGAGCTCTTCCATGTGAAGTGCTATTTGTAAGAATGTACAGTACTGTAAGCACTTATAATATTCCTTTAGTAACTTTGCCATTACTTTGTGCTTCCTAGTTTTGTTTCCCCCTACACTTTTAGTCTCTGTAATAATTTATGTATTATTTGTTGTGCTAAAATCTTACTAGACTGTTTTCATAATGCTGATGATGTGACTTCAAAATAAGATGCTATGTTTCTTTTGAAGTGAAAAGACCAAATATGGATTGTAGAGCCAACCTATTCCTTAAGATTGCCTCAACTTGCTATGTAATATGCTCCTGCTATCCATCCATCCTCTTCCACTTAACCGAGATCGGGTCGCGGGGGCAGCAGCTTGAGTAGAGAAGCTCCTGAGAAGTTCTAGAAGACTCTGTAATCGGTTCTGGTGCCCTTAGAGTCTGCAGTTTTTTGTCCATCTTCAGTGTTTCCCAGAGTGTTCCTGCAGAAATCTCTAGGGAAGCATCGATCTTTTTCATTCGACTAGATTACCGTAACACACTCCTGTCAGGACCACCCAAAAAAAAGACATCAATCGACTGCAACGAGTGCAGAATGAGCTGCTAGAATCGTAACTAGGAACAGAAAATCTGAACACATCACCTCAGTTCTGATGTCACTACACTGGTTACCTGTGTCGTTCAGAATTGACTTTAAAATACTGCTTATGGTTTATAAAGCCTTAAATAATCTGCTCCATCTTATATATCTGAATGTCTGACTCCTTATATTCCAAATCGTAACCTTAGATCTTCAAATGAGTGTCTGCTCAGAATTCAAAAAGCTAAACTTAAAAGAAGTGGTGAGGCGGGCGGCCTTCTGCTGCTATGCACCTCAAATCTGGAATAGCCTGCCAATAGGAATTCGCCAGGCTGATACAGTGGAGCACTTTAAAACACTGCTGAAAACACATTACTGTGACATGGCCTTTTCATAACTTCATTTTAATTTAATCCTGATGCTCTGTATATTCAATTTATTATCATAACTATTCATGAGGGCTTTAAAATCCGTACTGACCCCTACTCTCTCTTCTGTTTCTTTTCCCAGTTTTCTGGGGTGGCGACCTGCACCATCACCACCTAATCAAAGCACCGTGATGTCCCTACATTGATGGATTAAAAGCCAGAAGTCCACGTGACCGTCATCATCAAGTTCTTTAATGAGAACCCTGAATACAAAGAGGACTGGCTGAGGTCATTGATGTCAGGTAGAATGCCTAGAGGGGGCCAGGTGGTCTCGTGGCCTCTGAGCCCCTGCAGATTTTATTTTTTCTCTCCAGCCGTCTGGAGTTTTTATTTCAGACTTTACTCTTATTCTATGTTAATTAGTGTTCTCTGATTTTAATTCTAATTTATTTTGTCTTTTTTCTCTTTCTTCATCATGTAAAGTTGAGCTACATTGTTTGTATGAAAATGTGCTCTAGAAATAAATGTTGTTGTTGTGGATCGCTAAGAAAATATCAATTTATGTGGAAAAGAATTTTAGAAAGTCCTCATCAGCTAACGTTAATGGATAAAGATGCCAGCTGTAAGTTGGGTTTAATAGGGCATAAAGATCTGCACTCCAAATAAGAGGACATTGAGCTGTGATAACTACAGCTTTGCATTTGCTAAACTTACCAGAAGGCAGTACATTATTATCATCAATATTAAAACATTCAATTCTTCAGTAACTATCATAAAGATGGAACATACAGGATTCCTGGGTGTGTTGTACGACTGCCATCCCTAATGCAGAAACACAGGCAGATGTCGCCTCACTTTAGGCCGCAGGACGCTCATTGCTTAGTGCTGCTGCTTTACGCACTCGAACCCTTGGCCTGACCACACTGTGTGTGGACTTTGCAGTTTAACTCCCATACCCCACAGGTGTGTGTGCGTGTGTTTAATTGTTGACAGTGATATGAAGACAGGGAGGAAATTAAACAATGCTATTACACTTGTAACAAATAAATATGTACTGTAGGCACTGGTCAGATCGAAGGTGTATTTGCTGGAATTAGTTAAATTAGAATCTCCTTTTGCCAGACAAATTCTCACCCAGCTCATTCTTCGTTAATTCTTTGCATAAGGTTTGTGTTGTAATTTCTAAATCTAGAGGGACTTACTTACAAGAAGTACTGTATATTAAAATACAGTCAACCCTCGTTTATCGCGGTTAATCCGTTCCAGACTCTGCCGCGATAAATGGATTTCCACGAAGTAGGATTCTTTATTTATAGATCAAATATTTTCGCAGCCTGCTCAAGATTGGTTCCTGCCTTGTGCCCTGTGTTGGGATTCAGCGGGTTAGACAATGGATGGGTGGATGGATATTTTCACAGTTAGAGCATAGAAAACCTGTTTACAACCTTCCAAATACGTTTTTTAACATTATTAGAGCCCTCTAGACATGAAACAACACCCTTTAGTCAAAAGTTTAAACTGTGCTCCATGACAAGACAGAGATGACCGTTCTTTCTCAGAATTAAAAGAATGCAAACAGATCTTCCTCTTCAAAGGAGTGCACGTCAGGAGCAGAGAATGTCAGAGAGAGGGAGAGAGCGAGAAAAGCAAATAATTAAAAATCAATACGTGCTGTTGGGCTTTTAAGTATGCGAGGCACCGCCGGACAAAGCAGCTACAAGGAAGGGAGCAATGTGAAGGTAGTCTGTCAGCATTTTTTAGAGGAGCGTCCGTATCCTCTAGGCCAGTGTGCGAGCAGCCCCTCCGTCTGGAGCAGAGAATGTCAGAGAGACAGAGAGAGAAAAGCAAACAATCAAAAATCAATACGTGCTGTTTGGGCTTTCAACCGCACGGGAAGATATCGTATATCATTGAGGAGTTTTATTTAATATGTAATACGTGCTCTGATTGGGTAGCTTCTCAGCCATCTTGCAGTAGCGTCCCTTGTATGAAATCAACTGGGCAAAGCAGCTGAGGAAGCATGGACCATAAATTAAAAGACCCATTGTCCGCAGAAATCCATGAACCAGCAAAATTCTGTGATATATATTTAGATATGCTTACATTTAAAAATCCGCGATGGAGTGAAGCCGCAAAAGTCGAAGCGCGATATAGCGAGGATCACCGTACACTGCCTGCCATTTATATTGCAAAGTTGGCAAAAACGTCATATTGGACCTAAACTTGCAGGAGAGATGGTTATGGTCAAGAGTGAAAATGATTACGAGTACAACACATAAAGTATGCCAATTGTGGCGGCTCGGCACCATACCCAGCCAGGATGCCTGGAAGGACCCGGAAGAAGGATTATATCTTCCCCTGGGAAGCTCAATCCTATAGGGGCCCGTGGCCACCACCAGGGGGCGCCTGCTGAATCCTGGAGCCCTGGAAGGCAGCGCTTCTGCCACACCAGGTAGTGCATGCGTAAGTTCATCAAGGGGCACCTGGAGCACGGCAATCGAAGAGCGAAAGTCGGGAGGAAGAGGACAAGGCTTCGGAGAAAGGAGAGAAGGCCCAGGAAGTAAAGGGTGTTTGGTGCTGGAGCACAATATCTTGTGCGGGACTTGTGAACTTGTAAATATTGTAAACAAAGCGTGTGTGGTGGACTTAAGAACGGTGTCTGTCTGTCTGTGGTCAGGCTGGCTCTCACGCAATGAACAGCGCAAGTTACGCCTCCTCAACTCTCACACAGTGGGTATAAAAGGCACCTGCAATGGGAACCTCACTGAGTGATTGCTGGGCAATTAGTGGACTTCTGGAGATCAAACATGCCCCCTGAAAAGAGGACGACAGCCACACGTCCAGGTCTCGGACTTTAAAAAAGAGAAAATAGTGGCAATGTGGGAAGACAGGCTCTTTCTGGGACATCAATGAACATGTCAGGCAGAATGTAAGCACAGTGATGAGCGTATGGCGTCCGTGGGCAGAGGAGGGTTGGACCGACCACCATGCATTGTGGAGTTTAGCAATGCCATACCATTGCTCCAGTTTTTACAAAAGCAGGCATCCTCAATTAACGAATGGAAAACAAAAATACACAACTGCATTCTTACTTCAAAAATATATCATTTATTTAGCACTTCAGCTCTTATCAAAAATGCAAAGAGCTTACTTGGCATTTCCTCATAAAAACAAAATTGGCAGCAATTAAAATAAACACAAAAATCTATTTACATCATCAACCACTTTGCTGTCCCAATAAGCGAAGGCTTTAAGACATACAAACATTTCAAAGAGCAGACTTTTCAATAAACAAAACACAAAACCTTTCTATTTACAAGATGCAGAGGACAGAAAGATATGGAGGAAGATGATCCGCTGTGGCGACCGCTAATGGGAGCAGAAGAAGAAGAAGAAGAAAAAGAAAACCTTTCTATTTACATAGTCATATTTTCCAGACCTTTCTCCTCACTGATCACCACCAGTATCTCGAAATGCTTCACACATTTCAGGTTTCATTTTATTTTTGTATTTACGTCCAATTTCATTTTTTTCCAGTTCACATTTCAAGTGAAGTATATGTGTAACAGTCTGAGCAATAGCAGGAAATAACTGAAAAAAGACTTAATCAGGGTCCGGGCCTTGAGCCCAAGGCGGGGAAACAACCCTGAAGAGCGTGCCAGTCCGTCACACACAAATAGTGGGAGAGTTACACTGACCTGCATATGTTTAACGATGAAGTAGGAAAATGGAGTAAACTTTACATGGACAAAACCCAGATGGGGGCTTTGACCTAGGATGGATGGATAGAGTGATCTGTGAGGTGCCACAGGTGACGGGTGACACACAAGTCACCCAAACACCATCATTTCAGTCTTCTTTTGGCTGCTCCCATTTCGGGGTTGCCACAGCGGATCATCCGTCTCAATCTGTCCCTGTCTTTTACATGATTTTCTGCCACACCGACTGTCTTCAGGTCCTCCCTCACCACATCCAGAAGCCTCCTCTTTCCCTCTTGCCTGTCAGTTCCATCCTTAACATTCTTTTCCTGATGTACTCCTCAGCTCTCCTCTGCACATGCCCAAATCATCCCAATTCAGCCTCTCTCGTTGTCCCTCTAATATACCCACCATTTCTAATCCCCTCTACCCTCATTACTCCAAGTGAAACCTGTAGCATCTTCAACTCTGTAAATTCCAGCTCAAAAAATATCCATCCATCCATCCATTATCCAACCCGCTACATCCTAACTACAGGGTCACGGGGGTCTGCTGGAGCCAATCCCAGCCAACACAGGGCACAAGGCAGGAAACAACAGTCTCAAAAAATAGTCATTTTTAAAAGAAAAAAAATAACCAAGTGAAGATTATTACTAAATGTGCTGTTACGGCAGTTCCAAGGACCCAAGTCCAGTTCCCAGCTCGGTCGCTCACTCGCTCACCCAGCAGACAGCCTCTTTGCACAGGTACTCCAGTTTACTCCTTTCCCTAAATCACCACGTTAGGTTAACTAGTGACGATAAACAGACTCCGTGTCAATGTACGGAGCCACGGTTGGCATTGGAATTGTTCTTTGGCTTTCTGAGACCAGAAACAGAACAGAAAAGGTTTATAAAGTCTCGACATCTGACCTTACCATTGGGCTCGTCTTTACAGACTCAAAAAACAGTTTTATATACACTCACCTAAAGGATTATTAGGACCACCATACTAATACGGTGTTTGACCCCCTTTCGCCTTCAGAACTGCCTTAATTCTACGTGGCATTGATTCAACAAGGTGCTGAAAGCAGTCTTTAGAAATGTTGGCCCATATTGATAGGATAGCATCTTGCAGTTGATGGAGATTTGTGGGATGCACATCCAGGGCACAAAGCTCCCGTTCCACCACATCCCAAAGATGCTCTATTGGGTTGAGATCTGGTGACCATGGTGGGGGCCATTTTAGTACAGTGAACTCACTGTCATGTTCAAGAAACCAATTTGAAATGATTCAAGCTTTGTGACATGGTGCATTATCCTGCTGGAAGTAGCCATCAGAGGATGGGTACATGGTGGTCATGAAGGGATGGACATGGTCAGAAACAATGCTCAGGTAGCCTGTGGCATTTAAACGATGCCCAATTGGCACTAAGGGGCCTAAAGTGTGCCAAGAAAACATCCCCCACACCATTACACCACCACCACCAGCCTGCACAGTGGTAACAAGGCATGATGGATCCATGTTCTCATTCTGTTTACGCCAAATTCTGACTCTACCATTTGAATGTCTCAACAGAAGTTGAGACTCATCAGACCAGGCAACATTTTTCTAGTCTTCAACTGTCCAATTTTGGTGAGCTTGTGCAAATTGTAGCCTCTTTTACCTATTTGTAGTGGAGATGAGTGGTACCCGGTGGGGTCTTCTGCTGTTGTAGCCCATCCGCCTGAAAGTTGTGAGTGTTGTGGCTTCACAAATGCTTTGCTGCATACCTCGGTTGTAACGAGTGGTTATTTCAGTCAAAGTTGCTCTTCTATCAGCTTGAATCAGTCGGCCCATTCTCCTCTGACCTCTAGCATCAACAAAGCATTTTCGCCCACAGGACTGCCGCATACCAGATGTTTTACCCTTTTCACACCATTCTTTGTAAACCCTAGAAATGGTTGTGTGTGAAAATCCCAGTAACTGAGCAGATTGTGAAATACTCAGACCGGCCCGTCTGGCACCAATAACCATGCCACGCTCAAAATTGCTTAAATCACCTTTCTGTCCCATTCTGACATTCAGTTTGGAGTTCAGGAGATTGTCTTGACCAGGACCACACCCCTAAATGCATTGAAGCAGCTGCCATGTGATTGGTTGATTAGATAATTGCATTAATGAGAAATTGAACAGGTGTTCCTAATAATCCTTTAGGTGAGTGTATGAGGACTCTACTTATTTATTCATTATATTTCTATCAAATGTAACTGTGCATTTTTGTATGTTTAATTTGGTTTTTTTCTTTGCACGTACCTACTTCTTTGATATTTGTAAAGCACATTGAGCTACTGTACTATATGAAAATGTACTCTAAAAATGAACATTGTTGTTGTATGAATGGGACACTGAATCACTCTGGGTCCTGTCACTGTTTACAGTAGTTCTTGGGATTTAACAGAAAAAGTAAATTAAAATGAAATGCAAAATTATATACACGGGATCTGGCCAAAAAACTGTTACTTTCCACCCTAATGTTGTTGAATGAGCCCCCCTACAAACCCTGATTTGGATGAAGCAGATTTCACAATGTTCTATTATATTAAAATTACGTTATAAAAAGATGAAATGCAGACACAATACTGGAAAATCAATGTGAGAAAAGTGCACATCAAAACAGAGAAACGTCTGAAATGTCAAGATAGCCAGGGAGACATTGTAACACCTGCAGTTCTAGACACAGTCAACGCTGCCGAAAGAACTGAGTTTGCTGAGATGACCCAAGAAACGCTGATGAGACAGTAGGCTGTGTATGTGAGGATCACTTTTACAGGCCATCAGTTCAGATGAATTCAGTTTTATGAGGCTGTTTTAAGCTCCAAGAAAAACAAAAAAAAAGTATGAGGGGGAGTTAAAGTTAGAAAATGGGATTTATCAGAAAATGGAACGAACCTTAACAAAACTGATGCTGTCATTTCCTGATGTCGTCTCCACCCTTCTCTATGCACTTGCGTAGGATTCCAGCAGAATTAAAAAAGGCTTTGTCTTGTCCTCGCACCCACTCGTGCATCGCTTTCTTCATGTCGTCATCTGTCTTGAATTGACGACCACCCAGATGTTTTTTTAACGCTTGAAAAAATGTAAAAACACACAGTGCCAAATATAGCGAATAAGGAGGATGTAGCGATACCTCAGACTTCCGTTTCTCCAGACAAGCCTTGGTGTTCTTAGCAGTGTGTGTTTCATTGTCTTGCAGCAAAAGGACTCCTTGAGACAGCAGTCCCTGCTTCATGTTGGTCTCCAGCAAGTCCCAGTAACTTACCGTAGTAACCCTCGGCATGTAGAGTTCGACAATAACTCGGGTGCCAAAGTGGTTGCGAGGACAAGACGAAACCTTTTATTCTGCTGGAATCCAGGCAGGTGGTGCGAGTGCATTGAGAAGGGTGGAGACAGCATCCGTTTTGTTAAGGTTCGTTCCATTTTCTAATAAATCCCAGTTTCTAAGTTTAGCTTGACTCCCCCTCGTACAAATAATAAACACTAGCCCTGGTCAAAACTGATACAGGGCATAAACCTACCTATTTACCCTTTTTCTCAACCATTTTATTCCAAGCCTGCGAGGAGCTGGAGCTGGATCCAGGGAATAATGCGCACAACTCAGCAAGTAACCCTAGATATTCTCACGAGGTCAGTCAACCTAACCAGCATGTCTTTGTCATGGAGTATTTACAGAAGGTGCAAAAACTGTGCAGAGATGACAAGAGGACCAGAGGCCGTCAGCACCACTCACTGGCCACACTGTGTCCTGTAAACCTATCATGAACACGCGGTGTCTCCAACCTGCAAGACAGTTCAGCCTCCCAGATCTCCAATTCCTGCCAAACGCTGGTTTAAGCTCACAAAGCTGCTGGGTTATTTTGCACCTCAATGAAAGGTCATTCCTTGAAAACTGCATTCTGCCATATACACACACTTGTGCGGAGGTAGGCTTTGGCTGTCATCGTCCTAAATTGGTACTGAATAAGTGCAGCAAGATAACTCCTAACTCACCATATGGCTCCATGGACTCCTTTACATCGTATATATTGACTTTTTATCTTTGAGAACCCATTCCATGGCTGTCATTCACACAGAACTTTTACAGGAAACATCAATCATTTACAATTTTAAAATCTGAGATACTCTGTGGAAAGTGGCAGATCGCTTGGTCATTTTCACATCAAAACTCAATAGTGACCAATAGAAGGCAGCTACTTCTCTAACTAGATAGATAGATAGATAGATAGATAGATAGATAGATAGATAGATAGATAGATAGATAGATAGATAGATAGATAGATAGATAGATAGATAGATACTTTATTAATCCCAAGGGGAAATTCACATTTACCTTGACTTGTCTTGCCATCTTTCTTAAATAGACAACACACCCTTAAGCAGACTAAACTTGCACATGTCTGCCTTAAGAACACACATGAATCGTCAGCCCAGCTCAGTCCCCCTCTGAAAGGCAGTCAGGACTGTACTTCCATTAATATCGGGTGTGTTATTTTCAGTCGTTTCTGCAGTTTTTGATTTTTTACAGCAGCAACTCAGCTGTCCACATTGACTCTTTGCCCTCAGCATCTCCTTCTGAATGCTTTCACTAACAAAACAATACAACACAGGATCTGCAAGGCAGTTGAGACTAGTCAGCAGCAAAGAGAAATGATAGTAATTAAAAATAGTCCTGATTAACACACAGTCTTTCTTTTCAAAAACCGTCCGAATTAAAAGAAAGATGTGGTAGGGCGAGAAACAGAGCAGAAAAATGGCTATTGTGCTGGACACCAAGTACTTGATTCTGAGTTTCTGTGCATGCTGAGTTCCTGTGCTTTTCTTGACAGCTTTAAGAATACGAATGTAAGAAAAAGTAATAATCACCAAGGGGAAAAGGAATCCAACAAAAAACCGGTAATAGTTCACTGGCCGCTCCATGTCTGTCATGGGGTAATGCTCAAAGCAAATCTTGTGGTTTTCACTGTCGATAGTGACTTCTTTTTGTAGAATGAGGACAGTACAAACCCCAGTCTCCTTGATCCAAATACAAGCACTGACGATGACAGATGCTTTCATACTTCGAAACCTCTGGAAGCGAAAAGGATAAACCACAGCCAGGTAACGGTCAACTGAGATGCAACAAAGAAAGCCAATGGTGATATAGATGTTCTCATAGAGAAACAATCCACATATCTTACACCACCACTCCCCAAGAAGCCAGTTATCATGATGAAAAAAATAGTGCAACCAGAAAGGTAAGGAACACAGGTTGAGGATATCCGACAGCGTCAAGTTCAGCAGGTAGATTCCAAGTTCATTTCTGACTCTCACCTGCTGCCACGCATGGTGCAGGGAGTAAATACTTGTGGGCAACCCTAGTAGAAGCACTAGGATGTACACCACAGGTGATAAATACTGATGGATATCATGGTTTGTTGTACAATTACTGTCTGACATCGTAAAAAAACCCATTTAGGAAATGTAGCTGTGATAAGTGCTCATGGAATGGGTTCACCAGCTAGTAGTACCCATAAGGAGATCTGTCCACAGGAGTGCGCACTCTGAAAGAGAAGAAAAAAGAAAAAGGTTCTAAGAATGGCAGCCATCAGACCAGACAACACAACTAAGTGACCATTCATTACTACTACTACTGTGGCACTGTGTGAGGCATTTTCTTGACTTGGGCTCCAGATCCCAGGACCCTGAAGTGACCAGAAAACTTAATCTATGAAGTTCCCTTTGGGATTAATAAAGTATCTGTCTGTCTGTCTGTCTGTCTATTTATCTATCTATCTGTCTATTTATCTATCTGTCTGTCTGTCTATCTATCTATCATAAAGTGCTTTTCATATCTATCTGTCTATTTATCTATCTGTCTATTTATCTATCTATCTATCTGTCTATTTATCTATCTATCTGTCTGTCTATCTGTCTGTCTATCATATGGTGCCTTTCATATCTATCTATCTATTCCAATCTTGGGGTCACAGGGTTTATTATTGTATGTGGGTCTGTCTATTTATCTATCTATCTATCTGTCTATCTATCTGTCTATTTATCTATCTATCTGTCTATCTATCTGTCTATTTATCTGTCTATCTGTCTGTCTATTTATCTATCTGTCTATCTATCTGTCTAATTATCTATCTATCTATTTATCTGTCTATCTGCCTGTCTATTTATCTATCTGTCTAATTATCTATCTATCTATCTATCTGTCTGTCTGTCTATTTATCTATCTGTCTATTTATCTATCTATCTGTCTATCTATCTGTCTATTTATCTATCTGTCTGTCTATCTGCCTGTCTATCTGTCTATTTATCTATCTATCTATCTAATCTACCTTCACTAGTTTGAATATGGGATAGGCAGGCCTTGTCCCTCTGATATTACAAAATTAGACAGTTCTCAGGCAGACGATGGTAAAGATCACAAATGAACAGCTACCTACCATTGCCTACCGTTTTGGAAGAAGGGGTTATCACCGACCAGTGGACGAGAGAAGTGATTGTACAGCAAGGACGGGGTACCGACTACCATTATAAATTGTAAGCAGATAGCCACAAGGAATGGATTGCAGTCTCCGGCATTAATCTGAAGATATCAGAGAGTAAAACTAGCGACTGTAAACAACCACCCGGACATCCAAGCTGGCATAACAATTACATCTAGTAAGAGAACTTTCAGGACAGTTAAATCTGCCTCCAAGTTAGAAAACCTTCTCTTTTAAAATCATTTAACAAATCACTCCTGCTCCAATAAGTCCATTTCAAGGTCCTTCAGAGCCAGAGCTCATCCCAGCCATATTAGTTGCACGTGGGGAACACTTACCAATTTGCACTTGCCCATCAACTTCAACTGCACATCTCTGGATGTTTCGAGGTAAAATGGGCGAACCTGGAGGGAACCCCACACAGACAGAGGGAGAACGTGCAAATGCTGGAAAGGCAACAACTAGATACAGAATTTGAACACAGGACGCTGGATCCATGCAGCAACAGCACTAACCACTGTGCCACCCCAATAACAATTACCTTTTAGAATTCACAACATGTTCCAACACACACAAATATTGAAACTATTATAATTAAGACCATTGCCAAATAAAGGTAGGAACTGATTGATTTCAATTGGTGGAGCACACTGAAGTCTTAGATTTAAATATTAACATATATTAAGTTACGGTCTTTGTTAATACTTTGAAGTCAATATGGATATTTACATTCACTTCAGTCCATTCTGACCCCTACTTTCTCTTCTGTTCTTTTTCCAGTTTTCTGTGGTGGCGACCTGCACCCCAAATATGACTTTTCCTAATCAAAGCACCGTGATGTCCCTACAATGATGGATTGAAGGCCAGAAGTCCACGTGACTGTCATCATCAAGTCCTTCCATGAGAACCCTGAATACCATGAGGACTGATTGTGAGGTCATTGATGTGAGGTAGAATGCCCAGAGGGGGCTGGGTGGTCTCGTGGCCTTGGAGCCCCTGCAGATTTTATTTTTTTTCTGTCCTCCCTGGCCATCGGACCTTACTCTTATTCTATGTTAATTAGTGTTCTCTGATTTTAATTCTTACTTTGTCTCTTTTCTCTTTTCTTCATCATGTAAAGCACTTTGAGTTACATCATTTGTATGAACACGTGCTATAGAAATAGATATTGTTGTTGTTGTACTCTGTTCTGTTAAATTGATTTAAAAAAAAATTTGGACGCAGGAGGTTTGTCTCCCTTGGGAAAATGGAAATGGAAAAATAGCACTGGATATACTGACCACAAAGCTACCATGCATAGTGTCGGTGATGGCTGGGGGCGCGACCTGGCTGGGACCCCCAAGGGAGACCAGAGGAGGGCTTAGGCCTCCCCCAGACCATGTGGGGGCGACCACCCTGGTGCCCATGGGGACCGCCCCAGTGCCACACCCGGAAGTGCTGGAGGGAAGAGGAGCAGGGACACCCGGAGCGCTTCCAGGGTTGCAGCCGGCACTTCCGCCACAATGGGGAGTGTCGGTGGAAGATTGCGGGGAAGCACCCGGAGGCTATCCGGGTGTGTATAAAAGGGGCCGCCTCCCTCCATTCGATGACTTGAGTCGGGTGGAAGAGGACGAGGTCTCTGGAGGAGGCAAGGAGGCACTCTGAAGAGGAAAAAAGGCATTATGTTGTGGCCGGGACTTTGGGGGACTTTGGGGTTGTGTGCTGCACTTTGTAAATATTAGGAACGGTAATAAAACGTGTGTCCCCCTCTCCTGGGACATCTGGCAATACTACAACATCTTCGCCTACCCTCTCCCTGCCTTAAGCATCTGTCTGGTCGCTCCCGGTGGCTGCCTGGTGAGATCTGGTTCCCTGGGCCCTGTTGGGTCGCCCTTGGGTCCCGGGCTGCTGGGTTCTGGGCCCGGCCGACTCGGGGGTGAGCGGCTGCGGGCGGGCCTGAGGGCTTGCCGTTGATATCTCCCGGGACTCTGCCGGCTGCTGGTTGTGACCCCGCGGGGTGATCCTCTGCACCTCTCGAGGGGGGGTTGGGGCTTCTCTGGTGACGGCCTCCCTGGGGTCTCCGCGCTCTGGGGTGACCTCTGGATCTCTGGGCTTGGAACTCCCTCCATCTTCCGCACGTTTTTGGGGGCAGGTCTGTGGCCCTTCACACTCACTATTGGACGCTCCTATAGAGAAACCTTACACATACAAGCGTGCGTACGCACACAGGTGCTCACGTGGTGATTTCATAAGTATGACTTGGACATCTTCAGCACATGACCTAAGGTTGTGGTTGGCCCTAAATGCCTCAGTAATAATTACTGTATGATTGTCAGCAAACATTTTTACTTTTATATATCTTCATGTAGCTGATGCAGCAATGTTTTTGTCTTGTGGTCCCCCCCCTCTCTTTCTGCAGGTCTAGAAGTGGATTCTGGTTCATTTATTGTTTATTCTATACGAAACCCCCCCCTCCCCCTTTACCTCCATCTCTTCCTTCTCTCTCTTCTTTTTCTTTCACTTTTGTCTCCGTGTCCGGTTCGAATCTTAAAAACATCTGAAGATATTTTTTAATAAAGTTTTGGTATCAGGCGTGACGTCAGCAGAAGCTGTAATGCTCCACCTGAGAGAAAAACTGTAAGGCTAGTCGCCAGCATTCAGACATCAATTCTGATTGCTTCACAGCCAAACAGGACACGGTAAAAAAAAAAAAATAAAAAATAAAATAAAATAAAACGTGCGTCGGGTGACATGAACGTGTCCGCCTGTCAGTGTCCGGGCCGGCCACCACAATAGCTACACTACAATATACACCAAGAGCACAGCACATAACTGCAAAGGGAACTGCAGCAGCCAAGTGGGTGACGTCTCAGTCAGCTGAAGTCACTAAGAGCTGACAGCAACAAGCATACAAGGCGCACCAACACTTACTTCACATAACTAGACTTCCACAGGGAAACATTTACAGACAAACAGAAAAGAAATGAAAAAGACTTCAAAGCATACGTCGTATGTATTGGCATTCTAAAAGAGCAAAAAAAGAGTATAATGGCTTTGCAGCATTGGATAAAATGATAACCTTACCTGCTAGGAGAAAGTGAGCAGGAAGAGCAAGGAAAATGATTTTTGTTATTTCAGTAGCCATCTCTGACACCAATGCATTAGCAAGCTTGAATTCAACAGGTTTGACTGCCTTCATGGAGGAAAGTTAATGGGGAACTCTCATCTCATTTCGCTGTCTTTAATAGTGAAAAAGTACGAGGGGGCTTCAAAAAAACATGAGTAGCCGTTGTTGTATCACAGACTGGGAATATAATAATAATAATAATTCTTTGTATTGTCACACACGTGCGCATGGGAGGCAGCTAAAGGGCTTGAGTGTCGGCGGTCCTGTGGCATGCCGGGATGTGGCAGAGTGCACCGACTCTTTTTCTCACTTCCCTGTAGACAATTCCCGGGAGATTCCAGCTGGCTCTCTTGACGTCACTTCCGGGACTGAGCCAATGGAAGTAGACCTTACCAGCTCCGGCCCCTCTGACGTCACGTCCGGGCCCGATCCTTATGACCTCACTTCCTGTCTTCCCCTTTAAAAGCCTGCCCCTTTTTCCCTTTTTGGACTCAATTGTGTGCACAGCAGTGCTGGTTATTGTGTGCAGCCAGGATACCAGAATATACGGGTGGCTGCCCCAAACCTTCATCTGAGTAGGTCTCGTCTTTGTGACAGCATTTATATATTTTCTCACTACTCAAAGCGCTCAGCAATAGCAGGTTAAGGGCGTCGCTCAAGGGCCCAACAGAGCGGAGTCCCTATTGGCATTAACGGGATTCGAACCGACAACCTTCCGATTGCCAGTGCAGGTCCCTCGCCTCAGAGCCACCACTTCGTGTGCCAGTATCACCGCTATGGCGATGCACCAGGTGCTTGTGGGGTTTCCACCAGCTCAATACTACTGAAAGCTCCCACCTGGAATAATAATAATACATTTTATTTATAAGTGCTTTTCATGACCCTCAAGGACATTGTACAAAAATAAGTTGAAACAAAAACAAAGAAAAATAAGACAGTCACAGTTAAAAAAAAAAAAACAGAAGTAAAAATTAGAATAAAATACATTCAGCACATAAAAGCTTGTTTAAAAAGATATGTCTGTAAATTAGTTTCAAAAGAGCAGATGAAGAACAATCTCTAAAATAAAGAGGTAGAAAGTTCCACAACATGAAAGCCACTGTGCTAAAGCTCGATCAACCACAGACTTGCATTTCGGCCTCATCCACAGTACTGAATGTCAACTCTCTGCCACGGGCACTTTTGACCTCCTCGCCACTCACACCACTACCTGTCCACATGACCCGATCCGCTCACATCTCCCTCGCACTCCTTTCTGCAGTAACACCTCACTCAGCCTTTCTACCATCTTCAAAAATGCTCTGATAAGCCCACTTAGAGGAAGGCCTAAGAGAAGGTTTATGGAGGTGGTGAGAGGGGACATGCTGGTCATGAGGGTGACAGAGCAAGGTGACGAGGACAGGACGATATGGAAGAAGATGATCCTCTGTGGCACCCCCTAACAGGAGCAGCCAAAAGAAGAAGAAGCCTAATGTTACTAGATTATGTTTACTTCTGTTTTATGTCACTTTGGATAAAAGTGTCTGCCAAGCAAATAAATGTAAATATAATTTTGATAGTGATTTCTTGATTGAAACAAGTGTGGCAGTAATCAGGCCTACGGAAATTGAACTCGGGTGTGATACACCACAGTTAGGTTCTTTTTTAACAAGGGGGCAATTACTTTTTCACACAGGGCCATGTAGGCCCCTAAATAATAAAAACCATCATTTAAAAACTGCATTTTGTGTTTACTTGTGTTATATTTGACTAATGGTTAAATGTGTTTGATGATCAGAAACATTTTGTGTGACAAACATGCAAAAGAATAAGAAATCAGGAAGGGGGCAAATAGTTTTTCACACCACTGTACGTGTCCCAAAGGAAATTTCAGCGCATGTACAGTCCATTGTGGACTTCAGCATATGACATCATACACAGACATGTGATCAGAAGGGTGTGGGTTTCACCAGTTTTGAGACCTTTGAGGTGCCGATTACGTAGGTGTGTGTGTGGACCCCAGATACTTATAATAATAATAATAATAATAATACTACATTTTATTTATATAGCACCTTTCCCATGCTCAAGGTGCTTATTTCCTGAATGAGTGTCATTAGCTAGTTTGTGTGACCCTCTCCTCTGCTGTCACCCTTAAATACTTTCTGACCTTAATTTTTAACCATCGATAATGACTTTTGTTTTATTGTTTAACTACATGAATTGAGATTCGGCCAATCAGGCCGCGTTTTTACAGTAGTTATCGGTCCGGTTTTGGTGAGGCAGTGCCCACTGCTGCCTCGTCTTCTGGTTCTTGGCCAACCGGACTGGATCCCAACATGGTCTTCTGCTGTCCTCTCAAGGTTTCATGTGTTGTGCATCCTGAGATGCTTTCCTGCTCATCACAGTTACACAGAATGGTTACCCGAGTTAATGCTGCCTTTCTGTCGACTCAGACCAACTCTGACCTCTCTCAACAAGTCGTTTCCGTCCGCAGAACCGTCTGTCACAGAATGTTTTTCATGCCATTCAGAGTAATCTCTGCATGTTGTTGTGCGTGAAAATCACAGGAGAAATACTCAAAGCAGCCCATCTGGTAACAACCACCATACCACAGTCGAAATGACCACGATCCCATTCCTTCTCCCTTTTGGTCTTTGATGTGAACACAAAGTGAAGCTCCTGACCTGCATCTGCCTGATTTGATGGATTGCACAGCCACCACATGATCGGCCGATTAGATCATCACATTGATAAGCAGGTGTTCAGATGTTCTTATCATTTTCTCAGTGAGTGCATTTTCATTTAATGTTAATACAAGCTTAAAAAGAAGTTTAAAATGTAATTATAAAAAAAGAAATTCATCTTACCAGTACGTTTTGACATTTCTTTTGTGTTGACAGACACGCCAGTTTCCCACTGGTGATACAAGCTGTCACAGAGCCATTAAAAGCGTCCGATCGTCTAATGAGGGCCGTCGGTCGGTTGGTTCACTGCAGACATTATCTGATCTACAAAATGCTTCAATGCTGCTGCTGCCCACTCAACTGCAATACTTTTATATACTCATTTAAATTTGGACCAAAAATCCCTCACACTTTACTTGCATATCTCACAGCATCTCTCATCTCACCGACGACTTCCTTTTTGCAATTTCCGTTGAAGTAAATAAAATTAAAGTGCTGTCTTTTCTTTTTTTGGAAAGAGTTACGAATATACAAGTAGGGGGGAAATTATACACAAACACCCAGAAGGACAACAAATGACACGACTGCGTGTGGGTGTCAAATGCCATGAAGACGGGGCCCGAGTTGCCTGGAAAGCTCGATTATTGCAATCTTTCTAGGTAGCCATTTTGCTTGAATTCTCACTATAAACTTTTTAAAATGTATTTAAAAAAAAAAAAAGAAAATCAATACACCTGAATACACAAACTGTGCATCTACAGAGTCTTTCTTACGTGTATTGTCTCATGTAGAGGTAAGGTCTCGAATACCGAGGACGACGGCCACATCTCAGTTCATACAGCTGAAGATCCCAATAAGCTGTGGGCTCACCTGTGAGGTTATGATGGTCTGTGCTAGAAGCCAACTTCTCTAGTCGGAAAATCCCCACAGAAGGGCATTAGAGCGGGCAAACCCCGAGAGTGTAGGTGAGGTTGTTCTTGAAATCGCGAGCGTCACAAAGCTGACTGGAGGTGACAGCCTCGAGGGTCTCTTCCTTTGGTGGTTGGCATTTCTGAGGATTCAACAAGTGGGGTTTGGAAAGAATGATACGATTCATCTTATGTGTGCAGACTACAGCTTTACTTTCTTGTATACTTAGGAAAAAAAGAAAGTATAGGAATTATGAAAAACTTGTGACCTTGAGACTTGGATGAATCTTGACATTTTAAAAATACGATTTTTGAAATGACGTCTGCCTGTGCGTCGTCCGTGTGTAAACACGATAACTCGGAAACGCTTGGCCCTCAGTCAGTGAGATGTTGGCCATCTGCTTTATGCCAAAAATAAGGAATATCTCAGCTTTGGGGCCACGTCTGACAACCACAAGGGGTACTTTAGCTGAATACCTTTGTGAAGTTTCAAGTAAACTATGGTTAGAATTACAGACAGATGATTCAAATTCTCTATCGATATTTATAATGATAAAAAGCAAACACATATGAAATTTGAGAAAAAAATGACACAACCAGAAGTAATATTTTATTTTAAAAACCATTTTGTATCATGGAAACAGAAATGTGTACACAATATTAAAAACTGTATTAAATAGAATGCACATATTCTTTCAATAACTATCATCCATCCATCCGTCAACCTGCTATATCCTAACTACAGGGTCACGGGGGTCTGCTCTAATTGAATTAAATCAAAGTGAATTGAACCAAACTGAATCAAATCGAATGTAATTGAATTGAATTACAGTAAATCAAGTTGAATTTTATAAAACTGAATCAAATCTATCCATCTATCCATCCCGCTATATCCTAACTACAGGGTCACGGGGGTCTGCTGCAGCCAATCCCAGCCAACACAGGGCGCAAGGCAGGAAACAAACCCCGGGCAGGGCGCCAGCCCACCGCAGTTCCTTCCTTCCTTCATTTATTCATTCATTCTCCCGATCAGTCAGTCTACACACTGACTACTGGGAGAACATGCAGACTTTACAAAGAAAGTGAGAAGTCCAAGTTGTCTCTGGGGTCCCTCTCGTCACTGTGCTATTCTTTCAGTCCATCCATCCATCCATCCATCCATTATCTAACCCGCTATATCCTAACTACAGGGTCACGAGGGTCTGCTGGAGCCAATCCCAGCCAACACAGGGCACAAGTCAGGGTGCCAGCCCACCACAGGGCACACACACACACACGGGGCAATTTAGAATCGCCAAAGCACCTGACCTGCATGTCTTTGGACTGTTGGAAGAAACCCACGCAGACACGGCGAGAAGACGCAAACACCACGCAGGGAGGACCCAGAAAGTGAACCCGGGTCTCCTAACTGCGAGGCAGCAGTGCTACCCACTGCGCCACCGTGCTGCCCAACTATTATTCATTTTATTTTGATTTATACAATGACGTGTAAACATGCCGTGTAAATCTAAAGATGTAATAGGACCAATAAGCTAAGCTGCTATGTCCCCGTCGTGTTCCTGGTAAAACATTTCATTTGATGATATTTTTTTTTTTTGACCATCATATTCATAATTAAATGTCGCTAACTGCAGTTTTACCCATAGCAATTTATCACAACAAAAAATCTATAATACTAACACTTTTTCTATGTTGTTAGGTGGCTCTAACTCTTTGTACTTTGCACGTAATCGAGGCAATGCAGATGTAATCATGAAAAAATTCCACCACCTTTTTTCCATCCATCCATTTTCTAACCCGCTGAATCCAAACACAGGGTCACGGGGGTCTGCTGGAGCCAATCCCAGCCAACACAGGGCACAAGGCAGGAACCAATCCTGGGCAGGGTGCCAACCCACCGCAGGACACACACAAACACACCCACACACCAAGCACACACTAGGGCCAATTTAGAATCGCCAATCCACCTAACCTACGTGTCTTTGGATTGTGGGAGGAAACCGGAGCGCCCGGAGGAAACCCACGCAGACACGGGGAGAACATGCAAACTCCACGCAGGGAGGACCCGGGAAGCGAACCTACAGGTCTCCTAACTGCGAGGCAGCAGCACTACCACTGCGCCACCGTGCCGCCACCACCTTTTTTGACCTCCGAAAATATGATTTTAATATAAAGTTTGATTATAAATTGAGAGAAATGACTGTGTATCGATATTATTAATTAGTTATGATGAGAAACAAAGAGATATTAGATTTGAGAAATACTGGGCGACTGGAAGTGGTCCTGGTAGCCTTTTCCTTCATCTCGTTATACTAAGAAATCAATATTCCAATCTAATAACATTACTGTCACATAAACTGGTGAGGAGGTACTGTAGATTGTTCGGGCGGTTTACTCCTTAAAGCTGCGTTTGTAGCGACATCTCTCTCGTATCAAGTTTAACTCTGTGCACTTTGACAGCAATACTTTCGTTGGCCTTCATTTTCATAATCCACTGGGCCACCCGATAAGATCAAGAGTTAGAAAAGCAAGCCGAGCGAGTCCAGCTAAGACCCTCGGAGTATTCGTGACTGACATAAATCTTTTGTAAAAATCAGATTTGGCAATTTAATAATTATCTTCAGATGCCCATAAGCAGTCTTTGTTCAGTTGTTGTCAAGCTATTCACATAAATAACGAGACTAGAGACTCTACCCGGTCAACTTAATCATTTAGCTGCTATAATAATTAATATTGCTTTGGCTTCTAAAACTGAAGTATTGTGACAACACAAGCCCAGTGTTTGCCGATTTGTTTTCAACACTAAAGCTGCCTCGCTACTCTCTGTTAACACATTATACGTTATGGGAGATTCGCCTCACGGATGAAAGAAGTCTGAGCTGAGCCACAGGAATGGCTGGAAAGCGTGGATGTTAAGCTCAACACGCGTCAGTGACGAGATAATGGAAGACATTGGAAAGGAAACGACTGAGCAGCACAGGCGGGCCAGTGGGCAGTTAGCATGGCTTCAGATGAGCGAGGTTCTGTTTTACTAATAAGCTGAGATTCTGTGAAGAAGCAACAAAAGCACATGATCAGGAAGATACGTGTATTACTTATCTGGATCTTCAGAAGGTATCTGATAAGTTAACACACGACAGGATACGCATCAAACTAAACGGACTGGGAGTTCAGGGTCTGGTGTGTAGACGGGTGCAATACTGACTAAAGTACAGGGAGCAAAGAGTTATGGTGCCATGATCCCTATTAGAATTAGGCGATGCTAAAAGCGGCGACCCTCAGGGATCAATGCTGCGACTGCTTCTATAAATGATCTGGACAGGAATCTACGAGAAATAACAAATTATGTGGAATGGCAGATAATAAAGAATCAGCCGAGTCATTATAGGGGGTCTTGGACAGAACAGAGCCTGGGCAGATGTATGGCAAATTAAATTTAATGAAAATGAATGTAAAGTATCACATGTAGGAAGTAAAAATGGTGGGTTTGAATACACAACAGGAGTTCTGAAGCTTGAAAAGAACTCCTTATAACAAAGGCCAAGAAGTCACAGTAGACTCCGCACTGCCGACATCCAGACAGTGAACAGAAGACATTCAGAAGGTCAACAGAGTGCTAGGGTTAGTTATACTGCGCCTGAAGTGTGCAGTTCAAGTCCAAGGATGTTCTGCTGAGGCCTCACCTGGAGTCCTGACTGCAGTTTGGTCTCCAGGCTGAGCAAAAAAAAATCCAAAGATGTAGCAGAACTAGAAAGTGACCGTTGAAAAGCAACTGCAACCTGACGGATCAAGAAAGATTGAAGGTGTTGAGATGAATAGAGATTAAGAGCTTATTAAAGTTTTTAGAATATGAACGGAATTGTACAAAGAATTAGCAGCTTTAAAAATGAGTTCTTCGACAAGAACACAGGGATTCAGGTGGATACTTGTTAAGGGCAAATATTGCAAATGTTAGGAAGTCAGGTTGTCCGGAAAGGCTTAGTGTTGTCAGAATTATTTGACTATTCTGATATTGGTAAATAGGACTTGCTGCTTGCATGGCCACAGCAAAGCCCACCTGTATTCAGGGGTGTCCCCAGCCTGTTTGGTGCCCTGGGTGAACACCCTCTCTGGCGCCAGCATTCTAATAAACACTGAACAAAATCAGTGCAATAAAACAAACTGTTGGAAATGTAATGTCTACCAGAGACAAAATCAAATTTTACATTTATACAGCACCAAAATATTTCATTGTAGTGTAAAGAACTTTCACTTTAGTACCATCTCCAGTCATCAGTTCACCAGGTCAGAGCAGCAGTCAGTTTATTATTTCGGGTTAACTTTCCCCGCCTACCACTCTCCACTACGCGAGTCATTTGCATTAGTAAGTTAGCACGCAAACATATATATCCATACAAAAAAAACTCAAATCACTTTATCAACATGTTCAAACTCTCATTGACGATATTTTACCGATTTAAAGCCTGTAATGTCCGCTCCAATTATGGCGAATTTACTGACCTGTGGTAAAGAAGAGAGAGAGCGCACGCATTGCGCAGGCGTCAGCTTCACACAGGACGATTTATTCTTCCTGTTTTCTGTACTCTGCTCTATGCTGCTTGCCTAACGATTTCTGCGATTTTGCACAACCCAGGAAAAATGAATGGTGCCATAATGGGCTTGGATTGACAATATTATGAATGAAATGTGCTTTATTTGGAAGCAGCCCGCCCCCCTCCCCTTTCGACAGGTTGTGTGCGAGACTTCAGCGCAGCAGCAGCAGCAGCAGCAAGCAGGCGCACCGAGGACCCTCGCGCTCACTTCCCGCATATACGGGTGTGAGAGAATTTGGAAAACACATCGGTGCAAAGTATAAGTCTGTATCAGAATGTCTGGTGCTTTTGTGTTTGTTTTTATTTTTGTTTTATTTTGTGAGCTGGTTATTAGATGCCGCCCTGCCCCTCTCGTCCCTGTGCGCCAAGCAGCAGGCGCACCTCGCAAATGAAGGGCGTCCTTACTCCCCACAAATGGGCAACAGAAAACCGATCGGTGGCCATGCAATCCCAAAAATGTGCTGGCATGATGTCGGGGCAGCATGGGCGCGAGCAGAAAAAAAAAAAACATTTTTTTGCCGATGCCCAAGATGGCGCCCCCACCACGATGCTGCCCTGGGCAATGGCCCATGTCACCCATATCAAAAACCTCGACTGCCTGTATCAAGCCAGGAGAGTAGACATGACAATCAATAGCATAGTGGAGGGGCGAAGACTCCGAGAACGTTTACAGCTTCCGTATGCTTCTAAAGGGTTTACATTTTAATCTGATCGACTGGGCAGCACCACTGTGTGGTGGGCACTGTGGCCTAGCGAGTGTTTCTGGTGTTGGACCAAAGTCTCATGACATCGGGTTCGGTCCACACTTTAAAAGAAATTGCCAAGTAATATGACACAGGGTAGGGCGACTTGATATTAGTTTGGAGAAATTAGGTGGATAGGACTGGTCGGCTTTATTGGGCTGAATGGCCTGTTCTTGTCAAAAATTTTAAAAATAAATAAATATATAAATAATAAAGTAAATTAAATATATATCAATAAATTAATAATAGGGTGGCACTGTGGTAGTGCTGCTGCCTCGCAGTTAGGAGACTCAGGTTCGCTTCCCAGGTCCTCCCTGCGTGGAGTTTACATGTTCTCCCTGTGTCTGCGCTCCGGTTTGGTGCATTGGTGATCCTAAACTGTCCCTAGTGTGTGCTTGGTGTGTGTGCCCTGCGGTGGGCTGGCGCCCTGCCCAGGGTTTGTTTCCTGCCTTGCACCCTGTGTTGGCTGGGATTGGCTCCAGCAGACCCCCGTGACCCTGTAGTTGGCATATAGCGGGTTGGATAATAGATGGATGGATGGATAGTTGATGATGAGCACTTAGAAAGGAACAAGTCACAGCAGTTGAGATTTCTTATTGTCAGATGTCGTGGTGTTCTTCTCTCTGTCTGTGCTTGGTTGATTTGGAATTTACATAAACATTTTTTAAATTAGTAAATTAAATATTTAAGAGGATATAGCGGGTTGGACAATCACTGACTGACTGACTAATTTAAAAAAAACAAAAACTTACATTAACCCTTCAGCAAATATTTGATCAGTTCATTCTTATTACTGTTCCTAATGATTGTTAGAGAATATTTTTTGCTTGTAGAATTAGAAACCAATACACATTTAGAGCCCCAGTGGTAGGCTGACTGTTGCCCTTTACGGACAAATAAAAACTTAAAGATAACAAATACGGTACCACTGAATTGTCGTGCTGCCGCTGCCTGATACTGTAACTGCAGCTCAAGTTTAAGTCTTGATTCAGGCACGTACTGTGAGTGCAGATAGCATATCCATCTTGAGATTTTCTTTTCAATTTGGTTTTAACTTTTTTACTTATTTTTTTACACTTTGTTTCTTCTCTCACTCTCTTTTTGAATTAGAATTTATAAAAAAAAATGCCCAAGCCATCTGGGCAGTGTGACCAAGGAAGCTAACATCACCCTGAGTGCACACGAATGTGGCTGATGGTGGAGAGGTGCTCTGGCAATGGTGTTTACTGGGATACACTCCGTGTAGTCTGGATGAGCGCTGAAAGACAGTTCAGAAAATGTCAAAAAATAATGTGAAGCAAAACAAAACAATGAATGATTAAAAAATATATAGTGTGATCAATATGTATTCAATGCAAAATGACCTGAAAATGATTTTGTTTACTGCGGTGGGCTGGCGCCCTGCCCGGGGTTTGTTTCCTGCCTTGCACCCTCTGTTGGCTGGGATTGGCTCCAGCAGACCCCGTGACCCTGTATTCGGATTCAGCGGGTTAGATAATGGATGGCTGGATGTTTAGAGAGAGTATTGTGTTTCATTTATTTTTGGGGATGAAGATCGAAAACTGATACTGAATACCCACGTCTGAGAGCCATTTCATTAGGATGGACTCTGCATCGCCGTGTCTTTTTGCACTCTGAATAATGTTAATGGCTAGTAATAATTTAAAATGATCCCATAGTCCAAAGGCATGCAGGTTAGGTGAATTGGTGTTACATAATTGTGTGTGTGCCATGTGATGAACTGGCACCCTGTGCCAGCCCTGTGCCCAGTGTTTGCTGGGATTGTCTATAAGAAGGTTAGTGAATCCTGGTGTGGAGAAATTCCGTTGCAGTAAATCAACTCAGTTGCTCACAGCTGTCAGTCAGCATTCAGCAGTGCAGTAATCCCTCCTCGACCCCCCGCGATAGATGAAAATCCGCGAAGTAGAAACCATAGGTTTGTATTGTTATTTTGATATATTTTAAGCCCTTAGAAACTCTCCCACACTGTTTATAAATATTCTCTGCACAGTAAACCCTTGTTTATCGCGGTTAATCCGCTCCAGACAGATAAATGAATTTCCACGAAGTAGGATTCTTTATTTATAAATCTTTGCGCAGTTAGAACATAGAAAACCTGTTTACAACTTTCTAAATACGATTTTAACGTTATTAGAGCCCTCTAGAGATGAAATAACACCCTTTAGTCAACAGTTTAAACTGAGCTCCATGACAAGACAGAGATGACCGTTCTTTCTCACAATTAAAAGAATGCAAACAGATCTTCTCTTCAAAGGAGTGCGCGCGTCAGGAGCAGAGAATGTCAGAGAGTGAGAGAGAGAAAAGCAAACAATCAAAAATCAATACGTGCTGTTGGGCTGTTAAGTATGCCGAAGCACGCGATAAAGCGCCATTTTTGAGAGGAGCGTCCGTATCTTCTAAGCAAACAGCCCCTCTGCTCACATCTCCTCCGTCAGGCAGAGAGAATGAGAGAGACAGAGAAAAGCAAACAATCAAGCACCGCGCGGGAAGCACATCGTATATCATTGAGGAGTTTTAGTTAATACGTAATACGTGCTCTGATTGGGTAGCTTCTCAGCCATCTTGCAGTAGCGTCCCTTGTATGAAATCAACTGGACAAACCAACTGAGGAAACAAGTACCATAAATTAAAAGACCCATTGTCTGCAGAAATCCACGAACCAGCGAAAAACCCGTGATCTATATTTAGATATGCTTACATTTAAAATCCGCGATGGAGTGAAGCCGCGAAAGTCGAAGCGCGATATAGCGAGGGATCACCGTAATCACACCACAACTATAAATTCTGGAAGAAGCCATATTGCTCTCTAAAATGACACCTTCACTAGAAATGTCCTTACCATTCCCATCACATCAATGACAAGCTGGACTGGTCTCACAACACACAGGGACTATATAAGAAGGGGCAGAGAAGGCTCTTTTTATTATGGATGATTTGGTCTAAGAAATATTTTTAATATATACAGTACAGTAGATATAGAAATTTGTCTTCTGCATATTTAATATTGTTAATCAATGCTTTTCCTGACAAAACCAAATATTTTATCAACAAGTAAAATATATCACACTTTTAAGTGTACCTTCTAAATGTATGCGATGGATACATAAGGTGCAAGTTCTAAAAGTCTGAAGCGATGTTAGTTGGCCTTTCCGTTTATTTCCATATTCCCATTTTTGGATTGCAGAGTCAGAACGAGCCAAAGAGGTGCAAACAGCAACCTACACAGCCCTACACTCGCTGACATCAAATGAAGTGATAATCTACTCCTCATATACAAGGTAAAGAAGTGAACCCATGCAGAAACAGTATTGTATAAGTGCCGTCCTGTATTTATACCATTGAACTGTCTTCTTAACCCGACATCCAGAACCGGGAGGAATGCACCACCAATCCTGCCTAAGAGGGCAGCTGATCACTGGCCACACGCGTCATTCACCCCTCGCCGCTCGAGCAGCGCCATTTAACTCGTACAGCTTTGTGATGTTGGAGGAAACGGATGAAGTGTCAAAGTGAAACAGGCAGACTCTATAGGCCCGCTTGAGAAATGAAAACAGATCCGTCAGGGCACAAAGCAAAAGCGCCCATAACCACAGCGGTACACGTAGTGCCATCGACAGATCTCGCTTTCACACCTATTGTGCATATTCTACTTCAGAGCCAAAGTAAGCGAGAGCTACTGGACTGTCAGAGAAGGTGGCTAGAATTTGAAAGATTAGTTTATCTGAAAACTGGATACATTTAACAAGAATGTCTGACGTTTGAATTTGAATATATAAAGCCCCCCGAGATTTTATCCTCTCCTTTCCTTAACAAACCTCCTCACATTACATATCTAGCCTAGTCAAGGAGATGAAAAGCTACTCCACCATAGACAAAAGATTACATACCAGCACTTGTTAGAAAAGCCACACTGTCATTTGTTGCAAAGTAACACAGTTTGGGGCTGCCAAAGCAGAAAGAATCTACTGCCTCAAAATACGGCAGAATGGTAATACAGTAAGATATTTGATTTATATAACAAAGAGGCAAAATTAGGTGCCATCACGAAAATTCCCCTCCTGGAGAGGCCACAGGCTCATTCGACCACAATGTGCTAAGAAACTCCTCTGGAGGTCTTTTCTGCCAACTATCATCAGCTAACCAAGGACTTTGTTAAATGGTGCGACTCAAACCACTTACATCTGAACACCAGCAAGACCAAGGAGCTGGTGGAGGATTTTAGGAGGCCCAGGACCCTCATGGACCCCGTGATCATCAGAGGTGACTGTGCAGAGGGTACAGACCTATAAATATGTGGGAGTGCAGCTGGGTGATAAATTGGACTGGACTGCCAATACTGATGCTCTGTGTAAGAAAGGACAGAGCCGACTATACTTCCTTAGAAGGTTGGCGTCCTTCAACATCTCCAATAAGATGCTGCAGATGTTCTACCAGACGGTTGTGGTGAGCGCCCTCTTCTACACGGTGGTGTGCTGGGGAGGCAGCATAAAGATGAAGGACGCCTCACGCCTGGGCAAACTGATGAGGAAGGCAGGCTCTGTTGTAGGCACGGAGCTGGACAGTTTGACATCTGTGGCGGAGTGACGGGCGCTGAGCAGACTCCAGTTAATCATGGAGAATCCACTGCATCCACTGAACAGGATCATCTCCAGACAGAGGAGCAGCTTCAGCGACAGACTGCTGTCACCGTCCTGCTCCACTGACAGACTGAGGAGACCCCACACTATGTGACTCTTCAATTCCACCCGGGGGGTAAACGTTAACATTACACGAAGTTATTGTCTGTTATACCTTCATTGTTATCACTCTTTAATATTGTTCTTTATCAGTATGCTGCTGCTGGTGTATGTGAATTTCCCCTTGGGATTAATAAAGTATCTATCTCTCTATTATATAGTGCCTTTCCTATCTATCTCTCTATTATATAGTGCCTTTCCTATCTATCTATCATATAGTGCCCTTCCTATCTATCTGTCTATCTATCTATATAGTGCCTTTCCTATCTATCTGTCTATCTATTATATAGTGCCTTTCCTATCTATCTGTCTATCTATTATATAGTGCCTTTCCTATCTATCTATCAGGCAATTCAATGCCTCCACCTGACATACTTGTTCAGTTTATGTATTTACCGTCTGGTTGATTGGCTCTGTTATCCGTCCTGCGAGTCTGTATCCTTGTTTAAATGTTTCTGCTGCTGTACGCGTTTGAATTTCCCCTTAGGATTAATAACGTTTACCCACCCATCTATCTATAAGCCAAGGGGGTCCAAATTCAGGAGAGTGATAGCAGCTGCAGGTTTTCATTTCAGCCACTTTCTTCATTAGTAACCAGTTCCTGCTGCTGCTGCTAATGGATCAGACTTTGTTGCATTGATTTTAATTGACTTTCATCTTAAAATGCATTACTTTTTTTTTTACCAGAAGCCAAACAGTAATGAGATATGAAGCAGATCAACAAATGACCTGCCTAAGACTAAACAGATCCTTTTTGGACCTTTGTGACATCACGCAATATCTGTGTGAAAGAAATATTGATGCGCTCTTTTCTCCAAAATAATTCCACTCCACTCCACTCCACTCTCAGCAAAAAAATTAAGACAACAGTTTTGGAAATGCCTGATGTGCCAGAATGAGAGCGACAGCAAGCCTTGGAATTAAATAAATAATGGGTTTCATTAGCATTAAGATTTGCCATCTGATTAGGAAATTGGGGAGACCTTTCTGAGATCCTCGAGTTAGCCCACTTTGCTTTTCATGTCATTATGGTTTGCCTACTTGTTATTAAAGAAGAAAGGGCAAGGCAAGTGAAACTAAATGGACGATTTCTGCTCCTTTAGAAGCAGTAACTGGCTACTAATTAAGAAAATGACTGGAACATCCATCCATCCATTATCCAACCTGCTACATCCTAACTACAGGGTCACGCAGGTCTGCTGGAGCCAATCCCAGCCAACACAGGGCGCAAGGCAGGAAACAAACCCCGGGGCAGAGTGCCAGCCCACCGCAGGGCACACTCACTCACTCACACCGAGCACACACTAGAGACCATTTAGGATCACCAATCCACCTAACCTGCATGTCTTTGGACTGTGGGAGGAAACCCACGCAGACACGGGGAGAACATGCAAACTCCACGCAGGGAGGACCCGGAAAGCGAATCTGGATATCGTAACTGCGAGGCAGCAGCACTACCCACCGTGCCACCGTGACTGGAACAAAACCCTTAAAAACATAGAGAAGTAAATGAGCTCCATAAGCCCTGATGATATGTGGGTGCAGCTACTTACTTACATTATATAGAGTAGAAGGAGCGAGATCTTCTAATGCATTCTCAGGTTAACAGGCAACCTTATTATGTGCATTAGTAAGTAAATTACTTTTAGCATATTATAAATGAATGTATGCTTTTGGGAAGATCAGCAGAGCCGCAGCTTGGATGATCTTGTAAGACTGACTGACGGACTGATGGACGGACGGACTGATGGATGGACTGACGGACGGACGGACTGACTGACTGGACTGACAGACTGACTGATGGACTGACAGACTGATGGATGGACTGACAGACTGACTGACGGACGGACTGACTGATGGACTGACTGATGGACTGACAGACTGACTGATGGACTGACAGACTGACTGATGGACTGACGGACTGACTGACGGACGGACTGACTGATGGACTGACAGACTGACTAGACGGACTGACTGACAGACTGACTGACTGACAGACTGACTGATGGACTGACAGACTGGACGGACGGACTGACTGATGGACTGACTGACTGACTGACTGATGGACTGACTGACAGACTGACTGACGGACGGACTGACAGACTGACTGATGGACAGACAGACAGACGGACTGACTGACGTTATCCATTCTTCTGCTATGGCTAGTCCAGTGTGTCCCAACCTCGGTCCTGTGGACCCCCAGCCCCACCACAAACCCGTGGAAGCAGCTTCTGTTTTTAATTGGACTCCTGGGCTAATTAAATGAAGTGTTATTTCCCAAGTTCTTAGAAATTAGAAAACTAAGTTTGGTACAATATATATATATACAGTATACTGTATTAAAATGAACCGAGCAGTTATATGGGAATAATGTATTTTTTCTTTTTAACAATATTTTCATCTTGATTTTCATTCTACTTTTCTAGGTGTTCTAATAGTGTAATTAATCCATTCTTTAGTAATTACTGGGTCTGATGCTGAAGTAGATGCAGCCTTTGATTATTCAGTGTTTGCCAGCGTGTCTGCTCTGCTCATTTTTAATTGTCGTTAATAAGATACAATGAAGGGGAAAAACTACACAGAGAAAAGGGTAAAATATAATGAAATCAACAAAAGAGAGCAAAGCATTCAAATCTCTAGCAAAAGCAGCAATATTTCTAAATGTCTCATAAATGTATAATTCATGCTGCTGTGCTTTTCTGAATGTAGAATAAAAGACAAATAATATGAGCTAATTAAATGAGCTCATCGTTATCAGGTGTTGAGGGGTCCACCAGGACCGAGGCTGGGAACCAGTGAACTGGCTGGAACACAAGTCTTGGCTGAAAACCAAGAGGCAGGCACTCCTAAGGACAGCTCAAAGTCTCAGTCTGCATGGCGGGGCCCATTGTGCAATGCCAACTTCACACCATATGCGGTGAGATGATCGATCACAGAACGAGTAACACTAGGCGATAGCCCTCAGAGGTACGAGTTGGACACCCAACTTCAAACAAAGGCCCATAGCTCAAGGATGAGTTACATTGATGGACAGCCCTTTGCACCAATGGCCAACCAAATGGATAAGCTCATGTGTACCCAAGAAACCAAGGACAGGAGCTCCATGTCTTCCTTTAGAAACCTCCAACACATCACTGACAGCTCAACCTGGCCATGACCTCTGCTACAGTCCTGAAAGGTTGGTGGAACAATAACTACCTTTACTCTAAAGGGCTGCAAGGGTGGAAGACTTGCTTGTACTGAGGATGCAGAAGGGCGGCCATTAGTCCAAAGCATGCTGAAGGACAGAAAGCGCTCGAGGAGAGAGAGGGAGACCAACCATATACAAGAGGCCATGCATTCATTTTGCTGACAATGGCAACTGACTGATCGCCATTTGTTCAGAAGGCATCATTTTGCTAGCAACCAAGGACACGGTGTGTGAAAACCTTGAAGAGAAACTGCAGTACCATCCTCAGTCAGGAGGTGCGATCACAGCTGAAAAAGAGACAAGCGCCCGAACAAACGGAGGAGGACCCCCAACTCGCCAAGAAACCTCAACGTCTAATAATGCTGACTGCTGCGCTACGGACAAGGAGGAGAACAAACCTCAAGGCCCCAGATGGGTTTCACCTGGCAGTGACGGCTGCAATTTACATCACAGAAAAAGTCTGAATGTTTCTCTGCCGTTGATTCTGACAAAAAGAAAACAATGGAGCCGTCGAGTTTCTCATTCCACAGTCAGTTTTGTGAATTGAACCTACTGAGAGATATCGTTAGAACGTAATCCTTGTTATAATAAATCATTTTTTCAGTCCCATACACTTTGTTCTAATGGAATTGGACTTTGTAGATATATAATGTGGAGATACATATTTACAGTGGTGTGAAAAACTATTTGCCCCCTTCCTGATTTCTTATTCTTTTGCATGTTTGTCACACAAAATGTTTCTGATCATCAAACACATTTAGCCATTAGTCAAATATAACACAAGTAAACACAAAATGCAGTTTTTAAATGATGGTTTTTATTATTTAGGGACCTACATGGCCCTGTGTGAAAAAGTAATTGCCCCCTTGTTCAAAAATAACCTAACTGTGGTGTATCACACCTGAGTTCAATTTCCGTAGCCACCCCCAGGCCTGATTACTGCCACACCTGTTTCAATCAAGAAATCACTTAAATAGGAGCTGCCTGACACAGAGAAGTAGACCAAAAGCACCTCAAAAGCTAGACATCATGCCAAGATCCAAAGAAATTCAGGAACAAATGAGAACAGAAGTAATTGAGATCTGTCAGTCTGGTAAAGGTTATAAAGCCATTTCTAAAGCTTTGGGACTCCAGCGAACCACAGTGAGAGCCATTATCCACAAATGGCAAAAACATGGAACAGTGGTGAACCTTCCCAGGAGTGGCCGGCCGACCAAAATTACCCCAAGAGCGCAGAGACGACTCATCCGAGAGGTCACAAAAGACCCCAGGACAACGTCTAAAGAACTGCAGGCCTCACTTGCCTCAATTAAGGTCAGTGTTCACGACTCCACCATAAGAAAGAGACTGGGCAAAAACGGCCTGCATGGCAGATTTCCAAGACGCAAACCACTGTTAAGCAAAAAGAACATTAGGGCTCGTCTCAATTTTGCTAAGAAACATCTCAATGATTGCCAAGACTTTTGGGAAAAGACCTTGTGGACTGATGAGACAAAAGTTGAACTTTTTGGAAGGCAAATGTCCCGTTACATCTGGCGTAAAAGGAACACAGCATTTCAGAAAAGAACATCATACCAACAGTAAAATATGGTGGTGGTGGTGTGATGGTCTGGGGTTGTTTTGCTGCTTCAGGACCTGGAAGGCTTGCTGTGATAGATGGAACCATGAATTCTACTGTCTACCAAAAACTCCTGAAGGAGAATGTCCGGCCATCTGTTCGTCAACTCAAGCTGAAGCGATCTTGGGTGCTGCAACAGGACAATGACCCAAAACACACCAGCAAATCCACCTCTGAATGGCTGAAGAAAACAAAATGAAGACTTTGGAGTGGCCTAGTCAAAGTCCTGACCTGAATCCAATTGAGATGCTATGGCATGACCTTAAAAAGGCGGTTCATGCTAGAAAACCCTCAAATAAAGCTGAATTACAACAATTCTGCAAAGATGAGTGGGCCAAAATTCCTCCAGAGTGCTGTAAAAGACTCATTGCAAGTTATTGCAAACGCTTGATTGCAGTTATTGCTGCTAAGGGTGGCCCAACCAGTTATTAGGTTCAGGGGGCAATTACTTTTTCACACAGGGCCATGTAGGTTTGGATTTTTTTTCTCCCTAAATGATAAAACCATGATTTAAAAACTGCATTTTGTGTTTACTTGTGTTATATTTGACTAATGGTTAAATGTGTTTGATGATCAGAAACATTTTGTGTGACAAACATGCAAAAGAATAAGAAATCAGGAAGGGGGCAAATAGTTTTTCACACCACTGTATATACTGTACTGTACGTATATTCTTACATATATCCATCTTCTACTATCCTTAGGTTATAAATAAACTGTAGTATTTTGTTTATTTCAACAAGTGTGTCTGGTTTTTGTGAAACTAAGTCTTTGGTGACGTCCGAACAAAAACAGAGAAGATGAAAGTGGTAATTGTAGACAATTTCTGAACCTCGTTCATAATAACCTGTACAGATCTGTCCAGAGGGGACTGGGTGGTCTCATGGTCTGGAATCCCTACAGGTTTTATTTTTTCTCCAGCCGTCTGGAGTTTTTTTGTTTTTTCTGTCCCCCCTGGCCATTGAACCTTACTCTTATTCAATGTTAATTAATGTTGATTTATTTTGTTTTATAATTGTGTCTTTCATTTTTCTATTCTTTAATATGTAAAGCACTTTGAGTTACTGTTTGTATGAAAATGTGCTATAGAAATAAATGTTGTTGTTGTTGTTGTAGATCTCTTCATATCTCTGGTGTCCTAGCTAGAAAATTAAACAGACGTCCCTCACTCAAACTTCATTTCACTTGGAGTGTCTTGTTAGTTGTTTAACTGAGTGATCGTACACTCGACCCTACAGCCTTCTCAGCAAACGGAAAAAATACAACTCTGGAAGAAGACTGGCGTCAAACTTGCCCCCCGACGTTGGTGACACAGTAATATGAGTAATACCAGGCTCTCTATTACTGGGCACGCACAACAATGACTTATGATATTGGGTTGTTTAAGTGCAAATACGCTTTATTCATCCAGCATTTGATGGCCTGACATAATATAAGATAAACTGTAGAGGAGATCTGGAAAACAAACTCTAAATCAGCAGCAGAATAATGAAAGTAGACATTATATACTGATGCCCTGCGGCGGGCTGGCGGAGATTGGCTCCAGTAGACCCCCGTGACCCTGTAGTTCACATATAGCGAGTTGGATGACTGACTGACTGACTGACATCATACTGATGTACAGTAGAATTGGTCTACGGAGTAATAGACAGATCAAGAATAGAACTGGACAGAATACCAAATCCTGTGAAACTCTGAAAGAAACAAATTGAGGTTGTGACTCATACTTCAAAATGGTGACCTGTCCTCTAACCAGTAAGATAACAAGTGAGCTATTCCAGCACAGTACCAGCAATTCCAACGTGCCTTACGTGATGCCGTAAGATGTAATAGATGATGGTGTTAAAGGCAACAATAAGACAAAGCAGGATGAGCAGACTAGAAGTAAGTCATTTACAACCAGTAACGCCGTCTCGGTAGTTTAGGGGGCTTGATAATCACAATGAAGGACTTCACATACCGATTCTGAGTCTACATGTGACCGCAGTTGCAAGGAAACAGTCTTTACAAGTACTTTAGATGCAAAGGCGGCGGTTGGATGACTTGGTAAAATCAAGATGAGGTTTTTCCAAATTGGTTTTATATGAGGGCGGCATGGTGGCGCAGTGGGTAGCGCTGCTGCCTCACAGTTAGGAGACCGGAGTCTGCATGTTCTCCCCGTGACATGCAGGTTAGGTGCATTGGCCATCCTAAATTGTCGCTAGTGTGTGCTCGGGGTGTGTCTGTGCCCTGCGGTGGGCTGGCGCCCTGCCCAGGGTTTGTTTCCTGCCTTGCGCCCTGTGCTGACTGGGATTGGCTCCAGTAGACCCCTGTGAATGGATGGATGGTTTTATATTTCCATTCTTCAAGCAGCAGTAACCCTACAATTATTAATAAGTCGTCGTTCTCTGGCATTGAGGAGTGTGCAGGCTGGTACATGACAGGATTTTAGCTAAGAAGCAGGCCTACGGTCCAGAGAACAATGAGCAGAATTCAACTCAGAAACAGCACGAGCAGGGTGTGACGTCGAGAAGCAACTGAAGGGGCGAACTGGAGAAGTGACAGGAACAGGACTACACTGAGCGGAAACCACGTGCTGAAGTTTGTCCTAATATTTCAATTTTTTTTGTCTGGAAGTGCTGGACCCATTCATAGGTGAATGAGTTTGGGTAAGTAGGCATCATCATGGAATCATGTAGAAAGATGCCAGGACTACCTATTAGAATTTACAAGTTGTGACAGATAGGGGGCGCTATCACTCCCTTGAACCCTTGCCCAAGGCACCAGACACCAGATGAAAGTCCAAAAGATGACTTTATTAATAATCCACAGTGCATAAAGCACCGTCCTCTCCACTATACTCATAAATAAACACAATCCTCCAACTCCCCGACGCGTTGCCCTCCTGCCACCCAGCTCAGCTCGCCGTCTGGGAGCTCCCACAGTCCTTTTATATTCCCTGACCCGGAAGTGTTCCAATCCCCAGTCCATGTGATTCTTTATCACGACCAGGTCAGATCAAAAGTCCTCTTCTTCACCCCGGAAGCACGTCATTCCCCTTGTCCATGTGACTCAGACGCACTTCCGGGGCGTAGGGTAAATAAGCATCGTTCCTGCCAGCAGCGCCTCCTAGTGGCCCCCACGGTATGCAGCAGGGCATCATGTGGACATTGGAGTCTTTATCCACAGCCCTGCTGGTCTTCGGGGCACCTCCATGCTGCAGGGAGAGCTCCATCTGGCGGATTGGGGGTATTGGCCGGGTTAAACGGCGGGCCATTCACCACAAAGTTTAAAATAAAGATAACAACGATAACAGGACTCGGAACGATTGCTGACCCTCCCTTCATATTAGCCGATAAACAATGAAAAGGTTTAGAAAAGATTCTGAGCTCATGAGTGCACCACGGGGACGAATGGCAAAAACTAACAGTGCCCACTCGCTCAGAGGCGAGTCTAGCAAGGCTGGCATTCAGGATGTCATCATAAAAGTCCACACGTTGTGCTAAAGATAAAGCAGCAGGCTGTGATGGCAGAACAGAAGTTCGAGCAAACAAGAAAACCACGACATCGAGGGTTTTTATACTGCAAGCAGCTCCAGTACGCTGACTAGTAGACGTCGGGGCAGCACAAAGATCATCAACCAGCACCACAGAATGATAAGAAACAAAAACGGCTGCCGGAGCGTCACTAATTCAATTAAGATCTAAGACACGGCCGGCCATGCGCATTGATGAGGCTGACCAAGCTTAGCCAGTGGGAGGAAGTCGATGAGGCCTGCAAAGTCCGAAGTAAGTGACCAGCCTGGGGCAACAATAACTGCACTGTTAAAAATAACCGTCCCCGAGTGGTTCTTCAGAGGAACCATTTTTAGTTTTCAAAAGAGCTAGACGTCGGTTATTGAGATCTGTAACAGGTTCTGTAAATAGCCACGGAGAGATGACAAGAGACAAGCGAAACGCCAACGTGCATACGTATAACAACAGGCTACAATCAGGCTGTCTCAATCTGTTGTTACCCTTCTAGGTAGCTCACTTTACATTAAACATGTCTGCTTTGTCTGTACATTTGAACAGTTTTCAAAGTGAAAAGAAACAATTAAATGTGCAAACAACTCTTCTCTTTGTCAAGCGATGATTCTCAGAGGAACTGCACAACACAGTAACATTTCATTAAGGAGCAAAGCATTCTTAAACCTTTGAGAACAATTACATTTATAAAAGTGATCTGCACATAAAACTGAAAACTGTCGATAAATGTGAGGTACACACATGTTGGGGCTGGGACCCAATTAAGTACAATAAATCATGGCTGTGAGTTTTGCCATTCAATGCCAAAAGAACGGGTAGAATGGTGACTCTGAAATGTTCTCCATAAAATACAAGCCGTCCAACGTACAAGTTCACAGTATTTATAGTTTACTGAAACAACGTCAGGGCGGCACGGTGGCGCAGTGGGTAGCGCTGCTGCCTCGCAGTTAGGAGACCCGGGTTCGCTTCCTGGGTCCTCCCTGTGTGGAGTTTGCATGTTCTCCCCGTGTCTGCGTGGGTTTCCTCCCACAGTCCAAAGACATTCACACATACAGTGGTGTGAAAAACTATTTGCCCCCTTCCTGATTTCTTATTCTTTTGCATGTTTGTCACACAAAATGTTTCTGATCATCAAACACATTTAACCATTAGTCAAATATAACACAAGTAAACACAAAATGCAGTTTTTAAATGATGGTTTTTATGATTTAGGGACCTACATGGCCCTGTGTGAAAAAGTAATTGCCCCCAAACCTAATAACTGGTTGGGCCACCCTTAGCAGCAATAACTGCAATCAAGCGTTTGCGATAACTTGCAATGAGTCTTTTACGTCGCTCTGGAGGAATTTTGGCCCACTCATCTTTGCAGAATTGTTGTAATTCAGCTTTATTTGAGGGTTTTCTAGCATGAACCGCCTTTTGAAGGTCATGCCATAGCATCTCAATTGGATTCAGGTCAGGACTTTGACTAGGCCACTCCAAAGTCTTCATTTTGTTTTTCTTCAGCCATTCAGAGGTGGATTTGCTGGTGTGTTTTGGGTCATTGTCCTGTTGCAGCACCCAAGATCGCTTCAGCTTGAGTTGACGAACAGATGGCCGGACATTCTCCTTCAGGATTTTTTGGTAGACAGTAGAATTCATGGTTCCATCTATCACAGCAAGCCTTCCAGGTCCTGAAGCAGCAAAACAACCCCAGACCATCACACTACCACCACCATATTTTACTGTTGGTATGATGTTCTTTTTCTGAAATGCTGTGTTCCTTTTACGCCAGATGTAACGGGACATTTGCCTTCCAAAAAGTTCAACTTTTGTCTCATCAGTCCACAAGGTATTTTCCCAAAGTCTTGGCAATCATTGAGATGTTTCTTAGCAAAATTGAGACGAGCCCTAATGTTCTTTTTGCTTAACAGTGGTTTGCGTCTTGGAAATCTGCCATGCAGGCCGTTTTTGCCCAGTCTCTTTCTTATGGTGGAGTCGTGAACACTGACCTTAATTGAGGCAAGTGAGGCCTGCAGTTCTTTAGACGTTGTCCTGGGGTCTTTGTGACCTCTGAGTCGTCTCTGGGGGTAATTTTGGTCGGCCGGCCACTCCTGGGAAGGTTCACCACTGTTCCATGTTTTTGCCATTTGTGGATAATGGCTCTCACTGTGGTTCGCTGGAGTCCCAAAGCTTTAGAAATGGCTTTATAACCTTTACCAGACTGATAGATCTCAATGACTTCTGTTCTCATTTGTTCCTGAATTTCTTTGGATCTTGGCATGATGTCTAGCTTTTGAGGTGCTTTTGGTCTACTTCTCTGTGTCAGGCAGCTCCTATTTAAGGGATTTCTTGATTGAAACAGGTGTGGCAGTAATCAGGCCTGGGGGTGGCTACGGAAATTGAACTCAGGTGTGATACACCACAGTTAGGTGATTTTTTAACAAGGGGGCAATTACTTTTTCACACAGGGCCATGTAGGTCCCTAAATAATAAAAACCATCATTTAAAAACTGCATTTTGTGTTTACTTGTGTTATATTTGACTAATGGTTAAATGTGTTTGATGATCAGAAACATTTTGTGTGACAAACATGCAAAAGAATAAGAAATCAGGAAGGGGGCAAATAGTTTTTCACACCACTGTATGACTTTGGTGGGCCAATTTAGAGTCGATGATTAACCTGACCTGGATGTTCTCAGGATGAGGGAGGAAGACCAAGTATCTTTGGAGAAATCCAAAGCAGTCACAGGTAACCACTAACCCTAACCCTATCCCTAACCCTAACCCTCCCTTTCTCGGCCCAGCTCTGTCATTCCCTGAGCCACTAAAACCTATAAATATTATACTAGGCTACTCCTTGCTACAAAATTAATATTCATTTTGTCCCGTGTGTGTGCTTGGTGGGTGGGTGAGTGTGTGTGTGTGCCCTGCCTGGGGTTTGTTTCCTGCCGTGCGCCCTGCGCTGGCTGGGATTGGCTCCAGCAGACCCCCGTGACCCGATGGATGGTTTTATATTACCATTCATAAAGCAGCAGTAACTCTACAATTATTAATAAGTCGTCGTTCTCTGGCATTGAGGAGTGTGCAGGCTGGTACATGACAGGATTTTAGCTAAGAAGCAGGCCTACGGTCCAGAGAACAATGAGCAGAATTCAACTCAGAAACAGCACGAGCAGGGTGTGACGTCGAGAAGCAACTGAAGAGGCGAACTGGAGAAGTGACAGGAACAGGACTACACTGAGCGGAAACCACGTGCTGAAGTTTGTCCTAATATTTCAATGGCCGCTACAGCTGTAACTATCAGTTCTTTATGGTTTAAGTCTTCTGCCCGGGGTTTGTTTCCTGCCTTGTGCCCGGTGTTGGCTGGGATTGGCTCCAGCAGAGCCCCGTGACCCTGTAGTTAGGATTTAGCGGGTTGGATAATGGATGGATGGATGGATGAAACGATGTCATTCATAACATGGAAGTTGCCATCAGCACAGAAAGTCAACATTGTGCTCCACTATAAAACGTAGGGACTGAGCATTAAAGGGGGCAAATGTAGCAGCTGCACCCGGCCAAGGAAGAGCAGTTGCTGTCAATGAGACCCATTAAAGAAAGATACGACATTTTCAAATTAAAAAATAAGGGCCTTTAAAAAGAGATTCTGTTCAGAAATTGTAAAGATTTGTTTCAAAGACTGCCGACTTACAGCAGGGTGAAGACATCAGCTACTAAAGGAAGAGAATCATTTTGAGTGAAAGCCAAGAAAGATCTCAGGAAAAAGTGTTTGTACTGCGGGCAATAAAAACAAAGAAAGGCCAGGCATTTTATTTAACTTTAAATTTTCATATTCTGAAAGCCTAGATAAAAAGGGAGTGAAGTTGAAAAGCATAAGATGGTAAAACACTCACTCACCATGTGCCCCTCCAGCCCAATACGTTACCAAAACGTCAGGAGGAAGCTTAGGGGAGCGTCAGGGATATCGAGAAAGAGCGTAGCCTTACTGAATTTCAGGAGAAGATGCATTGCATAATAAATAAGAAAAAATGTGACGTCAGATCAGCCACAAGTGTCCCACTCGCACGCAATGTTCCCTCTAAGCTGAGCGCGCGAGCGATCGCTCACACGAATTCAGAGCGTCGCTCGTACTTCCCACACGATCGCTCATCTTGACGGCGTCGCTTGTACTTATCGCTAAAATTGGTGCTCATAAATTTTTGGCTTAAACAAAATGTCGCTCATAAACAATGTGTTTTGCTCACTATATGCTACTCCTTAGAGGGAACATTGGTCACATGGCATATTTACGAGGGTTCATTCTAAAAATTAAATCAGCAACATTCAGTCCAACGTCTAGTGCTTTGACAATAATGGATAAGTAACTCCAAACTCTTGTTTCATAGATCATCTCAGCAAAGTTTTGTTCCACTCTAACAAACAGTAATGCCGTATGCCAGCGTTTATACGCAGCGTTTATGAATTCAGGTTCTGGGGTAGCATGCTAGCTATGGGTCCCCACCTATCAAAGCCACGCACAGCACAATACAAGAACCATTTGGAGAGCACTAGGCTCAAGGCAGGATGGGACCCCAGTACAGTGCAGGCCATGTTCACCCTCACATACAGAACACGTCATCTCATTCCAGTTGACCTAACCTGGGTACTTTCACCTGTTTCACCTTGACGTCTTACATTATTTCTTGCCTTGTGCTCAGTGCTGCTGGAATGGACCTCAGCTTCCCTTCATGTAAATTTAGGGAAGAAAATCTTAAAATGGGCGTGTGTGGACAGATGGATATTTCAATAGAATTTTAGAAAAACCCACTGATGTCTATACTACTCCATCAACAAAATTACAAATGATGTATGACCTCCACAACTTTTAACATCAATGAATCTGTTATTTTAACTTGACTTAAATATTTAATTTACTAATTTAAGAAATGTTTATGTAAATTCCAAATCAACCAAGCTCAGACAGAGAGAAGAACACCACAACATCTGACAATAAGAAATCTCAACTGCTGCGACTTGTTCAAACCCACTCACCCCTTTCCTTTCTATGCGCTCACCATCAACTATCCATCCATCCATTATCCAACCCGCTATATCCTAACTACAGGGTCACGGGGGTCTGCTGGAGCCAATCCCAGCCAACACAGGGCGCAAGGCAGGAAACAAACCCTGGGCAGGGCGCCAGCCCACCGCAGGGCACACACACACCAGGGACAATTTAGGATCGCCAATGCACCTAACCTGCATGTCTTTGGACTGTGGGAGGAAACCGGAGCGCCCGGAGGAGACACGGGGAGAACATGCAAACTCCACGCAGGGAGGACCCGGAAAGCAAACCCAGGTCTCCTTACCCACTGTGCCACCCCATCATCAACTAATTATTTAAAGTTTATTTGTAGCGTGTATCATCTTTTTTTCTGAACTTTGATTTGGTGCAATGGTAATGCTTTTCTCAGAGATCACGTATTGTGCAAAAGGCAGTCACAAGTTGCACTGCACTGCAAACGAATGTTCAAGACATATTTAAACTTGGGTCCATGTGCTGTCTTCACACTTAAAAATGTGTTGCTGCTTCTTACTACTAAAGTAAATATGCCAATGTGTGAACAGCACTGCGGGGCATTTCACAAGTATATTATGATTGTTTCTATATTTGTGCAATGAGAGCACTGGAAACTGAAATGGCTCACGACGGAAATCTTGTGGTTTTTATATACTGCCTTTCCAAGCGAACTCTATTCTAGGCCTTTTAAAAGATATCGTACATTTGTTTCGACATTTGCCCAATGGGAGCCTCAGCAAGTGAAGCGACTCACTAAGAACAATAATGTAAGATTATGTGAGATTTTTGAGTGGAGCATTTAAGAGTTTAGCTCATGCAGGCATACTTGTTGGGGAAGGTTTTTATAAAACCGATTGAAAACACACAAACGTTGAGAAGTGATGCTGAATATAAGACGTGACAATTTCTCGTAGCCCCTTAGATGAACTTCCTATTTCTCCTTTATAATCCCAACCCTCACACTTCTACTGGAAATTACCAATAACCGGAACGCCAATCAAGATCAATATAAATTTAACTCATGAAAGGACATACAAATACACAACAGTTTTCTACTACGGACGGTCCAGTACTGTTAACAACAGAATCCCTGAAGCCTACGAAAAAAGTCGTAATCCTGGGCCACCTTAAATTCCTTCGCACCTCTTCATCTGTGTTTTTGTTTTGCAAATGTGTCGATGAGCAGCAAGCAGCCCTGATAGAAAAGCCGAAAAACTGCCGCAGCTCAAGTCCGTTTACTTGGGTGTGAGGTGCCGGGAGTTGTAGAGTGTAAATAATATATCGTTATTTTGAACACATGCATTTCATGTGTGTGCCATGTCTACAACGATCTGTGCAAATGTAGAATGACAGGAAATGCAAGGCAAGAAATGTTCAACACATAAGTAAAACAGAAACGTTTTTCATGTTATGGTATTAATGACTTGAAATGTATAAGGTGTGAAGACTGAAGTCCAAATAAGAAATAAACACTTTCACAAAATATACAAGTATAGCAAAACAAGTGCGCTTTTATTCAAGAATATAACTGAAGAAAAAGAAATCGGGTTAGGACATGGGTTCGATTCTAGGTCCTTCCAAGATTTACCTTTTTGAGTAGTGAGCTGCTCTTATTGTTAATATTATAGAATACAAACATACATCTGATTCGAGTTTGTAACAGGCGGTGTAAATGTATGGTACTTGTAAAGGTTAGCGTTTGTTTTTTTTATTATGCAGTTTTATTCTCTCAGTCTCGTTCACTCTCACCCTGATCTGACACTGCTAGTTTTCAAATAAAGACTTGGTATAACAGAGGTGAACTCAGATGAGGAGGAGGGTTCGACATCGGAGAAAGAGAACAGAAGTCCTCCCCGCAAGAAACGTCCACTCGCATATAAGAACAACGCAGCTGCACCAGGCGTAAAGGCGAAAGATGGCACCGTTTGGATGCAGCACGAGGTTGGGCGTCATCCTGCCAATGAATCTGCCACACATCCTTCAACGACACAGCAGGACCTTCACAGCTCGCCAAGATATTGTACAAAGTTCCGTTGGTGATTATGTTCTTAGATGGTCTTTATATGAAAAACATTGCTATGTTACTCAAAAAGGTAAATGCAGGAAGGACCTAGAATCGAACCCACAACCTCTTGATTACAAGTCGGTAGTTCTTACCTCTGCATCAGCCAAGCGGTTGCGTCAGCATCGTACCCTAACCCGATTTAGTTTTCTTTGGTTATAATCTTGTCTTGTGATACTTGTACCTTTTGTGAAGGTGTTTATTTGATACTTGGACTTCAGTCTCCACACATTTTATGCACTTCATGTTAACATTTTGTAATTAGCACGAAAAAAGTTTCTGTTTTAGTTATGTGTTGAACATTTCTTGCCTCGCATTTCCTGTCATCCTACACTTGCATAGATCGTTGTAGACACGGAACACACATGAAATGTATGTGTTCAAAATAACGATATATGATTTATCCTACACAACTCCAGTCACCTCACACCCAGGTAAACACATTTGAGCTGTGAGAACTTTTTGTCCGACTTGAGTTGCGTCGGTGGTGTTAGGGGGGGGGACGATAACAGGCTGCTTGTGCTGATTGTCACATTTGCAAAACAAAGACACTGATGAAGAGGTGCGAGGGAATTTAAGGTGGCTCAGGATTATGACTTTTTTCGTAGGCTTCAGGGATTCTAGTGTTAACTATTAAAGAACAACAGGTTGACGGTCCTTACCAGTTGTACTCATAATTGGGTCTATTCAGAGAATGAATGGTCAAGAAAGGAAACTGCTTATGAATGGTATTTGGCCATCGGCCGGGGCAGATGTACATTCTTCCTTGCCCATGTGATTTTTTCCAGAAGACATTTCTAATTTTCCTTGCAAATCACAGTAATGTCTATGTTAGCTTATGTGGCGACTCCATCGGTGTGTGAGTAATTGTACCCTGATATGGACCAGTGCCCCATTCAGAGGAGGAGGAGGGTTGGAGAGCTGCTTCCTAAACCATGCCAAGTACTGCCAGGACGGGCACCGGCTCCACCGACTCCAAACTGGAATACGTTGGCTAGAAAATGGATGAAAAGTATCACTTATTTTACATGCAAGGGGCCAACATCCTTCAAACAGCACTTTGTACTCAGACAGGTAACAGAAAAGTATCTCTTATAACATCTACTGCATAATAAATAAAAAACTGTGTAGCCACGCATTGATACCATGGCCTCTAGGAAAACCACAGCATAACTAAATGCTATCTTTTAGACAGCCATGTAAATGATATACGAGTGCTAGGATTAGAAACAGACACTCAAGAGCTCTTGCAGTGCAGTCATTAATCTTAAACTCCCACACAGTCAGGCCTATTGGAGGCATTGATTGGACTCCACTCCATCTGTAGGTCTTAATGAAGAAATTGATTTTATGTTCCTCATACACTGAAGCTAAGGTAGCAAACTTCACACACTGTATTCACTATCACACATATACTGTACATAAAAGCATTTTTAATCTCTAATTTTACAAACATACAAGAATAATTAATTGCCACGCTGGCACATCCTAAAAACAAGAGACCGACACACACAGGAATGGAAAGAAAAAGTGAGCAAGTAAACACTTCTGAGAAAACAGTCAGTCGTGGCTTCCTCCAATTCATTCCCTCATTTTCTGAACCAACAGCTGGCCTGTAAGAAGCCAGCGTTTATCTTACACAATGCCACGTGCATGAGATGAAGTAACCCTCGATTGGATAAGAATCCTATTGCAAGGCACGTTCATGTACACACACACACACTAGCAGACCCTCAGCCGACGTACGTCAGTTTAGTCAGAGGTGACTGTGGAGAGGGTACAGACCTATAAATACCTGGGAGTGCAGCTGGATGACAAATTGGACTGGACTGCCAATACTGATGCTCTGTGTAAGAAAGGACAGAGCCGACTATACTTTCTGAGAAGGTTGGCGTCCTTCAACATCTGTAATAAGATGCTGCAGATGTTCTACCAGACGGTTGTGGCGAGCGCCTTCTACGCGGTGGTGTGCTAGGGAGGCAGCATAAAGATGAAAGACGCCTCACGCCTGGGCAAACTGGTGAGGAAGGCAGGCTCTATTGTAGGCACAGAGCTGGACAGTTTGACATCCATGGCAGAGCGACGGGCGCTGAGCAGACTCCTGTCAGTCATGGAGAATCCACTGAACAGGATCATCTCCAGACAGAGGAGCAGCTTCAGCGACAGACTGAGGAGACCCCACACTATGTGACTCTTCAATTCCACCCGGGGGAGTAAATGCTAACATTACTCAAAGTTATTGTCTGCTTTTTAATTTTAAATTTTTTTCATTTTTCATTTTTATTACTCTTTAATTTAATATATATTTTTTTTGTATCAGTATACTGCTGCTGGATTATGTGAATTTCCCCTTGGGATTAATAAAGTATCTATCTATCTATCTATGGTGCCTTTCACATCTATCTATCTATCTATCTATCTATCTATCATATAGTGCCTTTCACACATCTATCTATCTATTATATAGTGCCTTTCACATCTATCTGTCTATCTATTATATAGTGCCTTTCACATCTATCTATCTATCTATGGTGCCTTTCACATCTATCTATCTATTATATAGTGCCTTTCACACATCTATCTATTATATAGTGCCTTTCACATCTATCTATCTATCTATTATATAGTGCCTTTCACATCTATCTATCTAAACCTCATGTCATTGGTATAAGAAAATAAACCTGAGTCCTTGGAGAAGACCTGCTTGAATTTAGCATGAATGTGAAAACTCCCAAAAGTGTGTGACTAGGTAAGGAGAGAAAACGCAGAAGTGACACCAACACACGTTGAGAACACACATTAGCATCTCACAGCAACTGAGTTGCCCCTGGAAGGTGTCATAGACGTCAAGTGTCCATAGCCGTCCTTTGGCTGAAACACAAAACCAACGGCCTGACTCTATGGACATTTTTCAAAAATAAAGTAGGATGTTTCCCAACGTCCTGGTCGTTCTGGCCACCTAATCATCCCTTCTTGCAGGCCTATTGAAATGGTGGCCCAGAACCAACCGCTGAGTGGCCCAGCCTGTGGTCCCACCAGAGCTCCAGACTGCAACTAAAATTGATCGCAAATGCAACCAAAAATAGGCTTTGGTGATTATCATTTCTATTTAGTTTGCCATTTGGGAATGAAATCATTGAAACTTTAAACAAATTATATTGTAACAGATTCAAAGAGTATTTTTGTTAACATATGTGTCAGTATGGGCTCTTCCTTGCATATCCCTGAGCCTCATAAAGGCTAGTTTATATCCTGCACTGGGAGTTGTGGCAAAAATAATGTCTTGGACACGCATGCAGGAGAACATTTCTAAGTACATGGTGCTGCTGATGGATGGCCATGTATTCCAAATGGTGAATTTCAATGAGAGGCTGGTTACGCTTGTGCCAGAATAATGAACGAAGGGCTGAATATAATAGTATAATAGTATATATATGGTCTTCAGCATGTCCGTTACACTCTTTTGGATGTTTTCTGAAGTCCCGAAATGACGTCCTTTGAGGACATTTTTCAGTTTAGGAAAAAGGAAAAAGTCACACGGACTGAGGTCAGGTGAATAAGGGGGCTGGGGAACCACAGGAATGCCTTTTGAATTCAAAAAGTTTGTTATGGAGAGGGCAGTTTTTCGGCACCATTTTGGCACAGACCTCTCGCATGTGCAAATGTTCAGTCAAAATTTGATGAACGGTAAATCTGTTCAAATTTAATTATTCACTCAACATTCTTAATGTTAAACGACGGTCTGATTTCACAAGAGTGTTCACACGTTCGATGTTTTCATTGGTTTTTCGAAGTTGAAGTCCTCCCTGAACGGTGTTCATCTTCAAAGTGTTTTCTGCCTTCCAAAAATGATTTGTGCCAGCGAAAAACTTCAGCTCGGGATAAAGAATGTTCCCCATAGGCCTGTTTTAACTTTTCAGACGTCACACTTGCCGTTTAATGGCACAACGTTGCTCCAAATTCCGCTGTTCCATTTTGCGTGACGCACAACCAAAAACGCAACTTCGCTAATAGCAGCCACAAAAATCACGTAGTTAACGGAAGGAGTTGAAACTCGCACTGAGCTATGGGAGCGTACTGATACACGTGCTCTATCAAGGACAACAGCGCAGCGTTGCCAGATCGCCTGCAGTGTTGCCAGTCTCATCACTTTTCTGCCACACCTCGTATACTGTAGGTCCCTTGTTATGAAGATATCTGTAGTCCCTTCTGATTTCCTTCAGTCACACTAAGGTGCGATTGTCACTGATCTCCTTGTGTTCGCACATCTTTGCATGCTGTTTCTCTTTTGATTTAAAGCATACTCCATGCCAAATGCCAGCCTGTCCGTCCATAAACCTGTGTGAGCAGTCACCAGCCTGATGTTTAGTCACACACAGCAATGTGATGAAGTCTGCATTTGTATTACAGTCATTTTATCGTATCATGAATGCCACTTTGTTAGTTGTTACTTCAGCTGTTTTGGTGTGCGCACTACTGTATATGTTCTGTTACCAATAAATTCTTCAACGGGAGCTTATCAAGGGCAGCACGGTGGCGCAGTGGGTAGCGCTGCTGCCTCGCAGTTAGGAGACCCAAGTTCACTTCCCGGGTTCTCCCCGCGTCTGCATGAGTTTCCTCCCACAGTCCAAAGACATGCCGGTTAGGTGGACTGGCGATTCTAAATTGGCCCTGGTGTGTGTGGGTGTGTTTGTATGCTCTGCGGTGGGTTGGCACCCTGCCCAGGATTGGTTCCTGCCTTGTGCCCTGTGTTGTCTGGGATTGGCTCCAGCAGACCCCCGTGACCCTGTATTCGGATTCAGCGGGTTGGAAAATGGATGGATGGAGCTTATCAACAAAGAAACAAGAAAAATAAGATTAAGTAAATAGTAATAATTATAATTAATACTCCATTACTTGATACCAAGAACTCTGTAAAAAGACATTTTAAAGACAAATCTTTAAAATAAATGTACCAATCTACTTTCACACCATACCTGATGCCTTGCTCTTAAACATTTCATAGATCTCATATTTCAAAAGGGAAACAAATGTTATTGCTATTACTGTACAGCAGCATGGTGGCGCAGTGGTAGCGCTGCTGCCTCGCAGTTAGGAGATCCGGGTTCGCTTCCTGGGTCCTCTCTGCGTGGAGTTTGCATGTTCTCCCCGTGTCTGCGTGGGTTTCCTCCGGCGCTCGGTTTCTCCCACAGTCCAAAGACATGCCGGTTAGGTGGACTGGCGATTCTAAATTGGCCCTGGTGTGTGCTTGGTGTGTGGGTGTGTTTGTATGCTCTGCGGTGGGTTGGCACCCTGCCCAGGATTGGTTCCTGCCTTGTGCCCTGTGTTGTCTGGGATTGGCTCCAGCAGACCCCCGTGACCCTGTGTTCGGATTCAGCGGGTTAGAAAATGGTTGGTTGGTTGGTTGGATATTACTGTACACATTTTGATTTTTGGCACTTATGAGATTTGCCTGGGTCAGATGTGAGTAAAATGTTTTATTTTTTATTTCAGAAGTGAGGAAAAGAGTATTGCTACTACCTCAGTTACTGTTCAGTTACAGCTTTCTTGGTTTTTTTGTTTTTTTAATACATTTTTGATGTGCCAGTGTCAGATGTGACCAAATGTAAAAGAGAAATAAGGAATAAACATGACTTGTTTTAAAATACATTCATTTGTGTTGATTTAAACTTTGTCATTACCTGCTGCTTACTGGCTGGCCCAGCTAAATGTATTGGTTTGAAAATCTGGCCCAATTGAAATTGTAATTGAATAGCCCTGCCTTATTGGCTAAGTACCTCTGACCCCATCAGCACTTAACAGCCAATAGGTGGTGAGCATACTGGTGCAAAAGCAGCTGCTGTCACAAGATCCAGGTGGATGGTACACATTGGTGGTGGATGCAGACGTTACCCACGGTCGATGTGGCGCACTTTGAGTTGGCTAGAAAGCGCCATATAAATGTAATTATTATTATTAGGAGCATCGACAATACATGTAGTGACAAGATGTGGCCACGCTTGTGACTTTGATATTTGGTTAGTATCTTGGCCTGAACAGAAGACTGCTCTGTCCTTAAAGCCATAATACAGCTTGACCTGTCCCTCAATGAACTGCACTTTCATTGGTTTCAAATGACCTTAGCCACTGCAATCATGGCTTCTTTTGTTTGCAAATGCATTTTATTCCCAGGATTTGCATATCAGAAGTGCTTACAAACAAACAATATTAGACAGTGTGATAGACGGCCGACTGTTCAATCCCAGAGCAAGAAGAATGGAGGCTTTTCTGGATACTGCCTCCCCTGGAACGCTAGGTGGCAGCTCCCTTGGACGGGGACGGTTCCCCGGATTCCCTCAGGGCATCCTGGGACATGGAGTCCGTTTCCTCAGCTCTGTTGGGGGCCGTGGGTGCCGCCAGGGGGAGCTTACAAAGAACCTGGGGATTTATGTTATTACTACAACCCGGAAGGACTTCAGAGTCACGAGGACAGAAGCCCACAGTACTTCCGGGCTATTTGAGAAATAAGGATGTGGCATTGACACAGAAGAAGAGACGGAGTACTTCCGGGTCATGGACTATTTAAAGGACTGGTCAAGACCCAGCAAGGAGAGCTGGAGTTGGGCGGCTGGGTGACTAAGCTGCTGGGAGTGGAGGAGCACTAGATCTGAAGAAAAATATTAAAGAAATCTTCTTGGTGCTTTTAAACATGTGTCCTGGACGTCTGTCTGGTGGGCTTAACAGGGCAACAGCACCTCTAGCGTCCACAAGTGATTCCAACTTTTTGGCTAACTAGTGTAACACTAGAGGGCACTGACAACACGAGGTAAAAGCACCAAGGACACTTTTCATTTCTTTTCTTTCCGTCACAGTGCTCTCCACCACCATTCTTTTTTTTTCCATTCTCTTTCTCCTCCACACCTCCCAGCAAGCGTTGTCTGCTATCTCCCAACTCTGGCTCACCTGCTCGGTTCTCAGCAGTCCTTTAAATAGTCTCCGACCCGGAAGTACTTCCATCCTTCTCATCACGTGACTTGTCAGCACTTCCGGGTCAGATAGAGTACTTATGGTTTTCTTCATCCCAGAAGTACTTCTGGGTGTCCGCTTCTAGCAGTATGGGGGGCTATGTAGAAAACAAGAGTCCCAAGGTCCTCCTGCAGCGTCTCCTGGCGGCACCCACGGTACCCTGCAGGGCTGTGAAGCCAAACTCAGGGTGCCCTGCGGGAATCAACTAGATGTCGTCAGTTTTGTGGGTTAAACGAAAAAGCTCAAGATGTTTTTCATATCCCATTTCTCTGTTTAAAACTATAAAACATAAGTATTTTTATATTACATTCAAAAATTGAAATGAAATGACTAAAAAGTGCAGAAAACTCTCGGTAAGTAACGTGCCGTTTCTCCAGCATAGCCATGGACGTCTGTAGTACTGTAAAGGAATAACAGTAAAACCAGAAAAAAGTGTGGGCACCCCTGCAGTAAAGCAATGCTAAGTTTTTCTTCACATACTGCCAGCCATATTGGGAACGATAGCCACTAGAGCTGTAACTATTTGTTCTTTATGGTTTAAGTTTTCGGCGGTGGGCTGGCGCCGTGCCCGGGGTTTGTTTCCTGCCCTGCACCCTGTGTTGGCTGGGATTGGCTCCAGCAGACCCCCGTGACCCTGTAGTTAGGGCATAGTAGGTTGGATAATGGATAGATGGTTTAAGTCTAGGACTTTTTCAGTATAGATAACGTTATTACATACATCTTTCACAATTAAGAAATTCCACAGAATCTGATTAGGACTATGGATGCAGGATACATCAGTTGTTATATCTCAATCAACCTGTAATAGGGGTCAAAAATCATGCTTATACCAATGTGACGTCAGGATTATTTTCAACAGACTAAATCAATATGTTGACCAATTAAGAATATGCCAGTGAAGTAGGCCTGCTCAGAGCTGTTTGTGCCGAATGTCGGTGACAACGATATGCGACATGCTTGTTGTTTGGCTGGAGCATACTAAAAAAATTAATGACTTTTACCATTCTAAAAGATAGATACGTTGCTTACTTTAAAGCAAAAAGAACAATAAAACCATTGTCTGCACTGCAGCCTGTCTACTTTTGTCAGCGGAGTTGTTATTTAATAAAGACACGGCACTCAGTCAATATTTGCTGAAAGCAGAATCCATGACTCTGCCATTCATAGCCGCAGCACTCACAGTTTACATTTATAACAACTAACAGATAAAGTGTGGTTTAGAGTGTCTGTTCAGTTCATTTGATTAGGTCAAGGAATTAAACTAATTGGGAAAAGCCTAATTATATATAAGCTTTGGTGCAATTTGCACAAATAATATGCAAACGAAATAACACATAATGAGATAAGAATTGCCATAGAATACATAAGGACTACCTTTAATCAGTACCAGGGGGCTTCGCCCCCTGCTCGCTTCGCTCACCAACCCCCACCGGCCTGCGCTACATGCCAGTCACTTCACGTCTCTGCCGCTCGCTTATGTGGATTTCACTTTCACCAAACAACAAATCTTTTAAATCTCGTGGATACGACTCTTCATTGGGAAGAAACGCTACTTTTCCCTGATGGCAACACGAATTAGACGATCTACATGTCTCCGACTTAAAGTTTAAAGCCAAACAATATCGACATACTTCTGTCATATCACCTGTCTGTATGTTCAATCTGTTCTCGCTGTTCCGTTAATTCAACGAGTAATAATTTCCATTTGTTAGCGCTAATGAGATCTTTACTATCAATTTTAGTACTTTCATAATCTCTAACCTGCTCTGCATGCGTATCGTGCCAACATTTTTGAAACTCTTTATGACGTTCTACTTTGTCTTCTACTCTTTGTCTTTTATTTCCAGACCCGGGCATGGTTGGCACAAAGTCTCCCCTTGCGGGACTTGAAATTGTCTCTCTGAAAAAGTCTTGTCTCATCCCAGGATTTTTTTTACAGTGGTGTGAAAAACTATTTGCCCCCTTCCTGATTTCTTATTCTTTTGCATGTTTGTCACACAAAATGTTTCTGATCATCAAACACATTTAACCATTAGTCAAATATAACACAAGTAAACACAAAATGCAGTTTTTAAATGATGGTTTTTGTTATTTAGGGACCTACATGGCCCTGTGTGAACAAGTAATTGCCCCCTTGTTCAAAAATAACCTAACTGTGGTGTATCACACCTGAGTTCAATTTCCGTAGCCACCCCCAGGCCTGATTACTGCCACACCTGTTTCAATCAAGAAATCACTTAAATAGGAGCTGCCTGACACAGAGAAGTAGACCAAAAGCACCTCAAAAGCTAGACATCATGCCAAGATCCAAAGAAATTCAGGAACAAATGAGAACAGAAGTAATTGAGATCTATCAGTCTGGTAAAGGTTATAAAGCCATTTCTAAAGCTTTGGGACTCCAGCGAACCACAGTGAGAGCCATTATCCACAAATGGCAAAAACATGGAACAGTGGTGAACCTTCCCAGGAGTGGCGGCCGACCAAAATTACCCCAAGAGGCGCAGAGGCGACTCATCCGAGAGGTCACAAAGACCCCAGGACAACGTCTAAAGAACTGCAGGCCTCACTTGCCTCAATTAAGGTCAGTGTTCACGACTCCACCATAAGAAAGAGACTGGGCAAAAACGGCCTGCATGGCAGATTTCCAAGACGCAAACCACTGTTAAGCAAAAAGAACATTAGGGCTCGTCTCAATTTAGCTTAGAAATATCTCAATGATTGCCAAGACTTTTGGGAAAATACCTTGTGGACTGATGAGACAAAAGTTGAACTTTTTGGAAGGCAAATGTCCCGTTACATCTGGCGTAAAAGGAACACAGCATTTCAGAAAAAGAACATCATACCAACAGTAAAATATGGTGGTGGTAGTGTGATGGTCTGGGGTTGTTTTGCTGCTTCAGGACCTGGAAGGCTTGCTGTGATAGATGGAACCATGAATTCTACTGTCTACCAAAAATCCTGAAGGAGAATGTCCGGCCATCTGTTCGTCAACTCAAGCTGAAGCGATCTTGGGTGCTGCAACAGGACAATGACCCAAAACACACCAGCAAATCCACCTCTGAATGGCTGAAGAAAAACAAAATGAAGACTTTGGAGTGGCCTAGTCAAAGTCCTGACCTGAATCCAATTGAGATACTATGGCATGACCTTAAAAAGGCGGTTCATGCTAGAAAACCCTCAAATAAAGCTGAATTACAACAATTCTGCAAAGATGAGTGGGCCAAAATTCCTCCAGAGCGACGTAAAAGACTCATTGCAAGTTATCGCAAACGCTTGATTGCAGTTATTGCTGCTAAGGGTGGCCCAACCAGTTATTAGGTTCAGGGGGCAATTGCTTTTTCACACAGGGCCATGTAGGTTTGGAATTTTTTTTCTCCCTAAATAATAAAAACCATCATTTAAAAACTGCATTTTGTGTTTACTTGTGTTATATTTGACTAATGGTTAAATGTGTTTGATGATCAGAAAGATTTTGTGTGACAAACATGCAAAAGAATAAGCAATCAGGAAGGGGGCAAATAGTTTTTCACACCACTGTATATAATAGAGAGATATGTGATATGAGATATGAGACAGGAGTCCCCTTTGTTATCTACCAAACATTGGTGCTATCGAGGTTTTCAGGCATTCGTTTACACATACAGTAGGTGCCAGAGCCATCTGCTAATGTCTAAGAAAAAAAATGATATCATTAGATCCTTTGCCTACATTTGTATGCATTTATTTTAAAATATATGAAGTTACTGTTTATAAAAGTATAGTATAACTCTCACAAACCTTGGAGATACCGTGGCCTTTTTCTGGTGGCACTGGGTGATGTGATTGGCTGCCAGCCTATCAAAGGACCTACCCAAGTACACACTGTGCTCTCATGCCTACTGTAATACACTTTTAGCAATTTGTTGTCCACTTGATAGGTTACTATGAATACTTTTTAACAAAATGTATTTTATAATCCTACAGTTCAGAGATTTTTACTTTTTAATTACTACTTAATTTCTAAACGCAGTAGAGTGTTGTACCGTGTTAGCCACAGATTGATACAGGAGAAAGGAGGATGAAATGACACCTTTTATCGGCTAACTAAATAGATTATAGATGCAAGCTTTCGAGGCAGCTAAGGCCCCTTCATCAGGTGAGGTGTAACAAAGAAACTGAAAAATACTCTCGCTTATATTGGGACAGCAAAGTGGTTTTGTTTCTTTCATCTTAACAACCTTTTTGTTAGCAAAATGAATATACCTGAGATGAATTAACCCTGAAAGAAGAGAACAATGAACTAACAAAATGCACAGATAAGATAACCATCACTAGAGAAAGTCCTGTGAGGTTTTTTTGCAGTGCATTGTCTGTAAGATAGGCCTCTGATGGAGTCAGCTGGTCACTCAGTCTGTGAGTCCACATATCTGCTCATAAAACTCTTGTCTCTATTAAGACCATTTTGTAGAGTGTTGAATTTAAGCATAAGTTTGTATTCCCGTTCTCTCTGCTCCTGTTGTGTCTTGAAATGACCCATAAGCACAGTGACCCTCAGATCCTTTATGCTGTGGCCATTACTGTTAAAGTGTGCTGCCACCAGAAGATCAAAAAAAAATGTAACAAAATGACACATAAGTGTCTCTAGTTCACCCTATCGATATTAAAAATTAAAGTCCACCCATCTGAAAATAAGTTGACACTTAAAGTTTTTTTAGTTTCCTCACACATTTATGCAGGAAATATTGTCATCTTATAACCCACACAGGTGTTGTACGCAAGTAGGAAAAATAATTTAAGGAGGTCAAACTGGCCACTTGGGGGGAAAACAAAGTGCTTTTTCAAATATGATTCCCCGCACAAGTGGAAAATGGGCCATCTGAGCAGGCATATTTCATTTACAGTTGTACCTGCCGTTTGGAAACAACTTTAAAACTTCTGTTTAGCAGAGTTGCTGTGAGCAATCTCCGCTTGAACTAACTTATCATTAATTTAAAAAGTGCTTTAGACATTAAGTTGTGCAATGCTGAAAAAGAACTGATTGTTGAGAAGGAAAAATACTTTTTATATATTTATTATTTAGCTAATGATATTATATAAAGCAAATTCCAACATTTGAGAGACACACTTGGGTCACATTTCTTTTGCTTTTCCAATTGAAGCATACAGTATAGGCAGATGAAGTGACTTGCTCATAGTCACACAGTGCCAAGTTAGTAGGTTTTAACCCCACAATCTTAAAGTACTAAGCTTTCCTTAACCACTACCTCACTAAAATGTACTCAATACATTCTAATTATTGTTATTTAATATTTAGCTGACAATTTATTCAAGGCGACTTACGTTTGAACATCAAGTTAGTTCCATCTTTTTTCGTCATTTGGTGCCCAGGGCATTTGACGTGACGTACCCATGATCACTCAGTGGGTTTGAATTCATAACCTCAGGGTTTGAAATTCAAAACCTTAACCACTACGCCATGAGCAGAAATATCCCAATTGAAAATATGAAGGCAGTTCTTATGGTGAAAAGCGAAACAGAGATGTCCGGCACCAATGAAAACACGTAATAAAATAAATAAATAAATGTGAGGCACCCGTCTACCCAAAAACTCATCGTGTAATCGGAGCGCTTTAAATTGAGGGAATGCAACATTTCCTGAGAGCCTGTGGTTTTAGTGTGCTTTTTTAAACATACGTGAGAAAAAAAAAAAGCATTTTCTGAAAATAATCAGAGAAGCAGCTCTCCGAAATACGAAATACAATGGACGCGACAGATGGAATGCTTCAATAAAAATAATGCGTTTCTGCTGCTCAATTACAAAAAGAAAAAAACATCATTGCAGACATTTGGAAGAAAACAAAAGCGACAACAGACATCTAATCACCATAAATATTGTATAATGGAGAAATATTCGGCAAGCTTCACACACTCATTCACACAATTAATCCATCATTCAAGCCAATAAATAATAACAATAATAATGCGTTTTACTTTATTATACCGTTCAAAACACTTACAGACACGTAACAGGTTAAAATCATAAAATAATAAAACGTTTACCTAACTCAATGAAAATCCTAGTCTTTCATCCCACACACTGCGCTACGACGGCAAGAACATGAAAAAACTGTAAATTATTGATCAGTTCACACCAGTATCTACAGATGAGCGCTAACGGATTTTATTCATTCAGTAACCGATGGAAAATAATGTATGGGAGTCACTGTTTCTTTTTTCTCTACTACATAAACTGTATTTGCAGATTATTAATAAAGATGACACAAACCGCATGCTCCTGGGTTTAGGTTGTTTCCAATTTGTGCAGTGTTTTCACTTCTCGTTTGCCTATGCATGGTCATGATAGATAGATAGATAGATAGATAGATAGATAGATAGATAGATAGATAGATAGATAGATAGATAGATAGATAGATAGATAGATAGATAGATAGATAGATAGATAGATAGATAGATAGATAGATAGATAGATAGATAGATAGATAGATAGATAGATAGATAGATAGAAGGTATGGGTATCCCAAGCCGGCGTGGTTCATTCATGCCTTGCGTCATACCTCAGGGATTAAGCACCAATCCTCTTTGACGGGAAAAAGTGAGTTTTAAAAATTGACGATAAAAACTGTCAGCAGTACAGCGATTAAAAGATAAAAGTGTCCCCAGCCCTGCCGACTCAATAAACGTTTCGAAGAGGAGCGACCGGAGGAAACATGCCAGAATATAAAACACATTATTACAACGTCTAAACAAACGAACTGTAAATAAAAAGCAGAAAATAAGATAAAAGCAGAACTAGGAAAAAAAAACTGAAGACAATAGAAAACAAAACAGTTACAGAGAAGGAAAACACTGACAAAGTGTGCCATGCTGTGTATTTCAGCGGTATTAGAAGTATTTCGTGACGGCACATGGCTCACCTTTACGCCAGTTGCTCCTACATAGCGGGTGTTCCTGTACAGCTGAATAACGGTAAAGACGACTGTGTCGCGCACCTGCGAGTTCTGAGGCTGAACGGACACGCCCTCTGCGAATACTAACGCGCGGAGGACCACGTGACCTGTCCGACTCCGAAAAAGGGCGGGGGTGGAGGAAGAGTGAGCGCGTGGGCGTGGTGTGCGTGCTCGACGCCGTGGTGCGATGACATTTGCCTGCCCTGAGATAAGGGTTTCCGTCTACGTGAGAAGATGCTCTATCAGTCTGCGTGAAAATAGTGAAGTTGTGGTTAGCGATAATGTTTGCAGCGCAAAAAATCGGTGTACTTTATAAAGCTGGATGTATGGAAGTCATTTCTGAAATTGAAATTCTACTACTACAGGTGATATTTTTTTACACAACGGTTTATGGCAAAAGTTGTTTTCATGCTCAGAATACAATTTGAAGTGTATTTGGAGCTGAAAAATGGTAGTCATTCTCAATCCTAACATTAACTGAGGTAGAAACACCCCAGAATCAGGCATTTCTTACACATATTTTGCTCTCAATCAGTATTTTTTTTTCTATCTTCATATTCCTTAATAACGGCCAATAATTTATATTTAGAGTTTTAGAAAGAGAAACATTTGTTGTTTGAATGATTTTTACAGAAATATGCATGGTGGGAATAATTCCTCCATGGTCTTATCCAGGTAACAGGTAAGCAGACAGTAAAAGAATACACAGCCAAAAAAAAAGTGGAAAACTATTTGAACTAACCGAGAAGCTTCTCTCCTCTTACCTAGCACTTAGGTGCAACGTGTCATTAAAAATGCATTTCCTACACTCTTTCCCCTGAGAGCATGGGTGCAGACTCTAATGAAAATGGGGATGGGTTCTACCAGGAGAGCACTCAAGTGGAGAGACACTATAGCGGAAAGTGGACTGAGGGATGTAAGATCAGTGACAGCAGCTTTGAGGGCTTTATAATGGAACATGGTGGGACAGCGGGGGCCAAGTCTTTAAAGAGAGCTTTTAAAGTAGCTAACAGTCTTTGTCTCCCTTAGTATAGTCATGAGTGACTGAAAGGACAAGATTGGGAATACAAGGGAATAAAATAAGGTTTCTAGGCAGGTTTGCTGGGCCCACTTTCCATGACTGAGAAAGAAGCAAAGCAATAAGGAGATCTTCAAATAGAACCTCTGCTTCTCTGGACCGAGAGGAGCTAGTTGAGGCAGTTCAAGCATGTAATTTGGATGCCCAGAAGCGAGTTTCACAGTGGGTATGCCAGGCACAACTCACTGGGAGAATATCTGGAGCTTACTTAGGATACACTGTAGTACTTAGCTCCTAGCTGAGGAGGTGGGGACTCTTGCTGATTTAAGTGTAGCATGGTCTGCCCATACAAATATATGCCAATTGAAATTGAAATATTGCTTTATGTGGTACAAGCCGCCATTTAATTTTTGTCAATACATTTATCATTCAGAATAGCAATTTCATCTTATTTGTCAGCCTAAATTGTAGTGAGGTCTTCCAGCTCGTCTATAGTCAAGTAATAGTAGCAACTCAAATCAAAGGAAGTACAGTAATCCCTCACTACTTCGCGGTTCACTGTTCGCGGATTTTTAAATATAGTAGTAGTATTTCCTAGTCTAAGAACAACAAAACAAGTTCGGTGACTAAGTGCGTTGTAACACGGGCTGTGATTGGTACGTGGGAGGGAGACGACAAATCACAACTTCCCGCTTTCTAATCGGGCCCGTGATTGGTGCTTTGACTGATGCCCAGATCTCACAGCATCTCCCCTTGTCTCTCTGTTGCGGCCACTTCGCTTCAAGCTTTCTCGCCGAGCGGTTTACTTTACACTGTACTGTGTGTGATTTTTTTGTGGTTTCTTTGTGTTGAACTTCGCTTCAGTTTTTAAACCCTGCAATGTCTCCCAAACGTGCTCCTTCTTCCAAGGCTGGTGCTGAGCCTAAACACCAACGAAGAATGATGACGATCGCTGAGAAGGTGAAACTTCTGGATATGTCAAGGGAGAACGTTCGCGGCTGTGGCTGCAGACTGGCTAAGGATCTGCAAGAGCGGTCACAGGAATGGGACGACGATATAGTTCGATCGGTCTAATTTTTTAACAAGGTCGACGACGTCATGACCGCCTACAAGCTGCTCTTCGACCGGAAAAAGAAGCAGCGGCAGCAACTGCCGATCACAATGTTTTTGCAGCCTCGCAAAAAAGAGCCAGTTCCTACTACTACTACTACGGATACACCTTCGGAAACCGTGGAAGAGGTGCCCCAGGAAATGGCACCACAAAATACAGTCATCGGCTGCGCAGTAAAAGTCATCATCACCTTAATCGTCATCATTTTTACTGCACAGCATATTCATCACCATCATCACTTCATATATAGGTACGTGTACTTTGCTATACAGTAACTGTAAACTTATCTACCGATTTCATATTGCTTAACAGTTGTCCCTGTTATTAATAGAGTAAAGGGTGGGTTGTAAACAGTATAGGGAGGGTTTAAAAACGTCCAAATACACGTTAAATAATTAAATAAATATGGTGTCCCTACTTCGCGGAAATTCAGTCATTGCGGCCAGCCTTGGAACCTATCTCTCACGATAAACGAGGGATTACTGTATTAAAAAACGTGCTCAGTTTCATTGCAGTCTTACTATTGGCGTGACAACTTGGGCTGAAACCTCTCAGTGACCAGAGCTTTGTTGAAGGTGCCCACATTGGCACGGACCCCACCTATGAAGCATTTCCCACAACAAATTTTAGAAAGAAATCTCATAAAATAAAGTAGGAACAAGGCAAATTTCAGATGCTTGGAGAAAGTAAGCAAAAGAGAGCAACAGTTGTAATGAGGTTTATACTGGCGCTTTTCCACTGCATAGTACGGCACAGCACGGTTCAGTACAGCTCACCTTGGTTCGGCTCAGTTCGGCTCGGTTTGCGTTTCGACTGCAGTTTATTACCGCTTTAGAGTGGGCGGGATTATTCACGTGTCGTTATAGTTGCGCCGCCTCTACTGCTCGCTCTTCATTTTTTTTAACTTGTCCCTACACTGTTTGTAAGTCCGATGGTAGCCATGTGCGCCCAAGAGCTTAGCGACCTCCTGAAAAACTTTTTCATTCCGCGTCGCCCCATCCAGCTCTCGCTGGATCCGCTCCTCGGCTACCAACGAGAGGAATGTCTGTACTTCCTCAATAGACCACGAAACAGCCATTTTTGGTTAAAACAAAATGGTGCATCCGAACCTTCGCTGGCTGTGCTAAAAATCTAGCGGGTCTGTTGTGTCTCGTGTCGCAAGTTCAGTGACGCAGTAATGACGATTTTCTTCGGCTAATCAGTGACCAGCAGAGTTTACACGTCACGTTTTGGTAATGGTTCGGTGCGCTTGGAACCTCGGCTGAGGTGGTACTAAAAAAAGGACCAGGTACCAGGTACTGTTCCCAGTGGAAACCCCCCAAAAGTGAGCTGAACTGAACCGTGTCGTGCCGTACTATGCAGTGGAAAAGCGCCTTACTTGTACATAAGTGTACTGGTTGGGTGAGGTGCTTGTATTGTCAATGCACACCTATTCAATGCCACTTTTCCGCAGCTACCAAAATCAGAGAAAGCCTCATTCTAATTTTAATCCCACTACTTGTTATCTTAGAGTTCCTGATAGCACCTCACCTGGATGTTACTCAGTATATGAAGCACATAAAAATCTGGCAATGCTTTAAAGAAGTCATTGACTGCCATCCTGGAGGACGAGGCAACAGTCCATGGCATGCATTGTTGGCCTAAGTACAATTTTTAAATACACAATTATAGTCACTTGGATTGGCCTTTTTTGTAGAATATTCGCTGTCTGGGGAAGCGGCTGTCACAGGTGCTATGGATCATAAAAAAGAGTATTTCTAACAGTTTGGACCAATGTTTTCATTTAGCACAGAGTTTAACAGTGCTGAACAAACAAAAAGTTTAAAAAAGCAAGTAAATGTATTACACAAAATAATATCCTCTGCATAAACATGCAAATAAACCATGGCATTTGTCTAATTAAGTCAATGGGCAAGTAACACTGCACAACAAACATTTACAGTAGTTACAGTGCTCTAAAATGTGCTCAATTTTCCTAATACACATCATTTTTGAGTTGGGACCTTTTTAGGTTGTACTTTCAACATATAAACCCTAATTATGGTGTTTTTAAAGTTAAATTTAGAATAACATGTATTTAGTGCTGTTTGAGAACAACTTTCCAGCCTTTTCTTGGAAGTCTCAGAGTGGTCAGCGACAAGCACGGTGAATGGTTTCATCAGGACATTTCTGAATTGCAAAAGCGATACCAAGGCAAGAAGAGTCGACTGCTGGACCCCTACGGGGGATATTCCTGAGGCCAAGGACAGCAGAAAGTTGCACGCTTCTACCATTTAGACACTCCTGGCATTTATATATTTTGTAAATAAGTATTTATCCATCTATCCATTATCCAACCCACTATATCCTAACGACAGGGTCACATGGTCTGCTGGAGCCAATCCCAGCCAACACAGGGCTTCTTAGGTAGAATGCCTAGAGGGGACTTGGTGGTCTCGTGGCCTGGAACCCCTGCAGATTTAATTTTTTCTCTCCAGCCGTCTGGAGTTTTTTTTTTTCTGTCCACCCTGGCCATCGGACCTTACTCCTTTTCTATGTTAACTAATGTTGTCCATCCATCCATTATCCAACCCGCTGAATCCGAACACAGGGTCACGGGGGTCTGCTGGAGCCAATCCCAGCCAACACAGGGCACAAGGCAGGGACCAATCCTGGGCAGGGTGCCAACCCACCACAGGACACACACAAACACACCAAGCACACACTAGGGCCAATTTAGAATCGCCAATCCACCTAACCTGCATGTCTTTGGACTGTGGGAGGAAACCGGAGCGCCCGGAGGAGACCCACGCAGACACGGGGAGAACATGCAAACTCCACGCAAGGAAGACCCGGGAAGCGAATCCGGGTCTCCTAACTGCGGGGCAGCAGCGCTACCATTGTGCCACCGTGCCGCCCACTAATGTTGTCTTATTTTAATAAAGCACTGTATGTAAAGCACTTTGAGCTACTTTTTGTATGAAAATGTGCTATATAAATAAATGTTGTTGTTGTTGCAAGGCAGGAAACAAACCCCGGGCAGGACGCCAGCCCACTGCAGAAATATGTATTTATTGTGAATTTGAATCATCTGTCAATCCTTACATGTTAGATAAAGTATTATTTGATATTAGAACTCAGCACATATATTTGCCTATATTGCTTCATGTTAAGCAGTGTAATCTCTCCTTTACTTTTCCCACACAATGGATGGGGAAATCACCTGCAGGAGACTTCTGCCTTTCAGTGTTAGGTTAAAAAAACAAATGTGTGTAAATCAATCATGTTTGTGTAATTACGGAGACAGGCTCCTGTCCTGCGTCTAAAGGCTGCTGGGAACATCAAGCTTAGTTATGTGTGCAACAGGCTGTCTATTTCTTGGAGTATCCGGCACACGAATACCTTCGGGTTTCATTTGAGAAATTCTAAAATAAAACATAGAATGAAAAAGACTGTTCACTTTTAAAATGGTAGCACATTGATATTTTAGTGAGAACGGATTCTTCAGAGTGTGATATATGGCCGGCCATTCATCCCGGCCAATACTCCCAGGCCGCCAGATGGAACCCTCCCTTGCAGCATGGAGGTGCCCCGAATGCTAGCAGGGAATCATGGACAATGGAGTGTTTATTCACAGCCCTGCCGGATACCATGGGGGCCGCAAGAGGACGCCGCAGGGAGGATCAAGGACTATTTTCCCTACAGCCCAGAAGTCCATCCCAGTCACATAGACAGAAGAAATGATGTACTTCCAGGTTGAAGAAAAAAGGAGTTTTCATCCGACCCGAAAGTGTTGCCAGTCACATGGACAGTGTGAAGAAAATCACTTCTGGGTCAAGGACTATAAAAGACTGTGAGAAACACGAGAGCACTGAGCTGAGTTGGGAGGAAGGGTGACAACGAGTCTGGGAGTGGAGGATTATTGTATTGATTGTGGATTTGTGTATTGTTTATGAGTATTGTGGAGTGGAGGGTGCTTTGTGCACTTTACTATTGTAATAAAGTCAATTATTGGACTTTTATCTGGTGTCTGGCGTCTGGTCTGAAGGTTCAAGGGGACGATAGCACCCCCTATCTGTCACAAGAGCTACAAAGAAGCTTTTCAAGGCCACACTATGAAGCTTGCACGTTCTTCGGCTGGCCCATTTACTTTTGTCAGGTCCTCATTCTAAAGATGCACAGTACGTTAATTTGTGATTAACTTGGCCTGGTATGAGGTGCCCGCCTTGTCCCCAGTGCTTTCAGGATACTGGTAATTGTAGTAGGATTGTCACATGTATAGTAAACGTCATACTTATCCAACCAACATGCAAATACATTGCCACTCTCCAGCACCCCTATAAACAAGCATGTATTAAAAAGAAATAATTTTATTTAATAGAAAACAAAAAAAAATCAATTTACCTAATGTGCTCCTTACAGATAGGCATCAGCTTTCCACAACACAGTGCAGGAAAAATGGCACTGAGAAAAGAGCTGATACTGTAGCCATTGAAAGATCAGGGACAGGTGGCATATTGTAGGCTAATGATGCATGTGGTGTCTCATTTCATTCACTTTTCCTGTTCTCCATCACATATATTTATTAGGCTATATTTACATAAGCTTAGAATAGTAGATGAACAGTGAATAGAATTGTTTAAAATAGAAAAGTGAATAGAATTACCTGTTATTCTTTCAGCACTGAGTATGCCTGCATAATATTGAATATATCAAGCCCTCTGTAATTGAGCACACATCTTGGATAAGTTTGCACAGCTACAAACAGCTCTTTGAACTGGAACAAAAACAGAAAAAAGTTATAGAATGGCATCCTCTAGCAGGGACGTACCTTTCAGCTCCACGATGATCGTCTGCTTAGAATTCCAAGAGCTACACCTTAGAAAAGGTGGTGAGGCGGGCGGCCTTCTGCTGTTAGGCACCTGAAATCTGGAATAGCCTGCCAATAGGAATTCACCAGGCTGATACGGTGGAACACTTTAAAACACTGCTAAAAACTCATTAATTTAACTTGGCTTTCTAATAACCTCATCTTAGTCAAATCCTGATGCTCTGTATATTCAATCAATCATCAGTATTATTCATGGTGGCTCTAAAATCTGTATTAACCCCTACTTTCTCTTTTCTTTTTCCGGTTTTCGGTGGCGGCGACCTGCACCCCCACCACCTGATCAAAGCACCGTGATGTCCCTACATTGATGGATTAAAGGCCAGAGGTCCACATGACCGTCAGAACTAAAATACAAAGAGGACTGACTGAGGTCATTGATGTTAGGTAGAATGCCTAGAAGGGGCTGGGTGGTCTCGTGGCCTGGATTTTATTTTTTTCTCCAGCCGTCTGGATTTTTTTTTACTTGTTTTCTGTCCTCCCTGGCCATCGGACCTTACTTTTATTCTATGTTAGTTAGTGATCCCTAATTTTAATTCTTATTTATTTCGTCTTTTTTCTCTTTCTTCATCATGTAAAGCACTTTGAGCTACATCGCTTGTATAAAAAATGTGCTATAGGAATAAATGTTGTTGTTGTTGTGTGCAGCGTGTACTGCACTTGGAAGCTAGCAGTGCTCACTTCAAGGTAGTGCACAGGGCCACCATTTACAGAACCTTAACACCTTTTCTCTGCCTTGGGAAACGGCTAGGTAGGTCAAATAAGGGTAAACGTTCAGATACAGCAAACACAAGTAACATTTCTGATAGGGGAGCACAGAGTAGATTTCTCAAGATGAACACACTAGACTAGTCTTAGCATGGGAAAGTGAAACACAATGATAAGGCATGAGGTACTGGCATGCAGGTACAGTAAGGACGTTTGTTTTATATACAGTAAACTGAATAAAAGGAAAGACTCATCCCAAACAGCAATAATAAAAAATGTACCCAATTAAGGCAACATTGAATACTGCAGAGAGTACGCCCAAGGATACTTAGCTAGAATTTTTGCCCTGTATAATGGAGTCCTGTCAGACATGATAAAAAATTCTCAGCCAATTGTAGAGAAGCCTTTTAACATCACCTGTTCATAAAAACAGAGAAGTGTGTGTAGTACATACAGGATTGGCTTCATCTTCTTTTTTTTTTTAATTAATTTTATTATAATCAATACATAGCAATCAAGTTTTTACAAAAAAAAGAATTATGTTAAGAACAGATCGATCCCCACCCCTGAGAGAGAGAGCAAGCCAAACGGTGTAAAATTTAAGGCTTGTAAAAATACCTAAATTAATAAATTCTCTGTGCTTTATAAACTTATTTTAAAATATTACTGATTAGATCCTGCCATGTTTTGAAAAAGTCTGTACAGATCCTCTGAGTATTTGATTTTTCCAATTTCAAATAATATAACACATCAGTTTCCCACTGACTTAAAAGAGGAGAGTTTGGGTTCTTCCAGTTTATCAGAATTATTCATCTTCTAAAACCTCCATCTCAAGCTTGTTTTTCTTCTAAAGCTTTTATCAATTAAATGACCTACTCGCGAGGAAACTTATTTGCACTCGAGTCTGTACAAGGTCTATTTGAACAATTAATTTTGGGGTAAAAAAAAAAAGCCACAACACATATCATTCAAAGATGAGGACAGAAACGTGTTGTAGCACAATTTAAAAAAGTCCAAATTATGACATTAGAAAAAAAAAAATTGGGCTAAAGCTGAAGAATACTTAAATGAGGGGGACCATTCAAGACTTCGTTTTATCTTCTGGGTTCCCTTTTAATTTAACCTTCTACAATTCATTTTCCATCCATTATCCAACCCGCTATATCCAAACTACAGGGTCACGGGGATCTACTGTAGCCAATCCCAGCCAACACAGGGTGCAAGGCAGGAAACAAACTCCGGGCAGGGCACCAGCCCACCACAACAATTCATTTTCTCCATTTCTTATATGCATGCCTCTCTATACACTGTCAATTCATACCATCTGCTCTTTCAGGTATTATATAGCTTACCTGAATTGTCTGATATATTATTTCATGTTTTCCCAATAGAGGAATTGAACAGTGGTTAGAACTGCATCCTCACAGCTCAACAATCCTGGGTTCAAACGCCATGCTTATCACCATGTGTGCAGTTTTTATCCAACATTCCACAGAAAGAGGGACGGACAGATCATTGTTGGCTTTAAAGTAGCCAGTATGAGTACTGCGCTCTGCAATGGACTGGCTTCTGCCTTACGCTCAGTGTTACTGTGAAGAAGATTTGGCCTTTGCAACACTACAGTGGGTAGCTACATTCATTAAAAGACATGTCGTCTGCTCTAGGAGAGAGAATGTGCTTCAGTCCAGGACTGCTGGACAACTGCTTTATTCAGTACACCAAATGAACTGTACTGACCTTTGCTTAGTGTCACATGAATCACTCAGACTATTGCTTTGCTGACCTCAGACTGACAAGGCAATACAGCTCTTACATGTTGTTACCCATAGATCAGGTTAGTCTATCAACGGAAAGCTTATACTGGCCCGCATTAAGCACGCGTATGTAATTTATTCTGATTTCAACCACCAAAGGAAAGCTAAATGATGAACATTAGTATCAAATCCTGAGCAGTGAAATCCTGGACATCTCAACACACCGGCTCCACATAAACAATGCGCTGTATTCTCAAAGGCAGTCTGCAGTTCTACTTACTGAAGGTGATTAAAATGTCACATTATGCATACAGTATTTTTAACTGAATTATGATTTAAATACACACACACACACACACACACACACACACACACACACAAGTACTGGCATGTACGTATCCTTAGGAGTTTCAAGAAGCAAAGTAAAAGGACACGTTCTTAAGTGGAAAGACTGTTTCTCATTCTTAGTTAACCTGGCTGAACGAGTTTAAGGATATGTTTTCTGATACAAATCAACAATGGTGCACAAAGACCACCAAGCCTACCAGAATATATAAAGCCATGACAACAGTAACTAATGACAGAGTAAAATATGATTCAGAAAGTAAATGCAAAGTTTGCACATATAAAACATTTCCCATAGCATTATATTTTGTTTTTCAATTACATTTCCTTCTATTTTAATTATCCATCCATCCATTTTCTAACCCGCTGAATCCAAACACAGGGTCACGGGGGTCTGCTGGAGCCAATCCCAGCCAACACAGGGCACAAGGCAGGAACCAATCCTGGGCAGGGTGCCAACCCACCGCAGGACACACACAAACACACCAAGCACACACTAGGGCCAATTTAGAATCGCCAGTCCACCTAACCTGCATGTCTTTGGACTGCGGGAGGACATGAATTAAAAATGACATACAAGGTGTGTGTGTGAAGAAAAAACGAACATATATACTATATGTCCGCTGTGGTCATACCGACATCCACCCATCCATTATCTAATCCATAATATCCTAATTACAGGGTCACGGGGGTCTGCTGGAGCCAATCCCAGCCAACACAGGGCACAAGGCAGGAAACAAACCCCGGGCAGGGCGCCAGCCCACCGCAGTCATACCTACATTGTTTGATAAATATAGGTTTTTTGGTTTCACACAGTTTAAGTATTATGCCAAAACCACCTTCTGACTGCTGTTACCAAGACAAAAATGAGCACAATATGGAGGAAAGTCAAAGTAGGATGTACAGTATAAAAGGGGAAGAAGGTCACAAAAATCATGACGAGTAACACAAGTGTATGTGAACATACTGGAAACTAAAAAGCATGTTGAGCCGTGAAAGAGTTCTAAGATGACACTAAGCTTGTAGAATTATGTGAGAAGTGTTCAGAAATGCAAGCAGATTAGGATGACAAAATATATTTATTTTTAATTAATTAAGTATGGTGTGGCAACATTTAACACTGCTGCCTCATGAATGCATCATCCTAGTTGAAAAGTCTACACCCGGTTGCCGTCTGTCAGGAGCCTGCATGTTTTTCCATAGGTACTCTGGCTTTCCTTCCATATCCCCAACAATGTTCTCGTTAGGTTAGATTGACTAGACATGCGAAACTGGACTTGTATGAGTGGCTGCAGCTTAGGAATCGTGTTTGTCCAGGGATGATCCCCGTCTTGTGCACCGTGCAGCCTTGATAGTGTATCACGTCCAAAACAGCCCAAAATTCGATTAAGGAAAACCCCAACCAAACAAAAAAATGTTTTTAATGTGTTAATAACTCATTGTAGTTTGTAATGATGGCTGTGAAATATTTTTACTGCCATGTTTTCATGCAGAATAGAGATAAAAACATTTCTGATTCAAGTCCAATGCCGGACAACAGCAAACAATATCAAAACGTCCATTATTAAATCTTGTTACTCTTGTCTTATTATCTGTATTTATTTTTTCTCCAGCCGTCTGGAGTTTTTTTTGTTTTTTCTGTCCCCCCTGGCCATTGAACCTTACTCTTATTCGATGTTAATGTTGATTTATTTTTTTATAATTATGTCTTTCATTTTTCTATTCTTTAATATGTAAAGCACTTTGAGCTACTGTTTGTATGAAAATGTGCTATAGAAATAAATGTTGTTGTTGTTGTTGTTGTATGTCATATCATCCAGTTGTATGCACACAATAGCCCAAACACGTATTTTTTACCAAAACACTTTTAAATTATTCACATCCAGAAAATGCTCTTGTAAACTAAAATGGAACAGGCTTAGTATTTGAATTGAGGTTCCACTTCCTCCAGTCCAGCTGAGTAACAGATTATATCACTGGCCAACATTGCACTTCATGCGACATGGACAGTGTAGAGTGCAAGAGTTAAAGTTTTAAAAAAAAGTGAGAATTTGCTCCATACTTGTGCATATCTGAGATACTTCAACAAGCAGAAAGTCAATTCCCCCCATGCTCTTTTACAGACTGCCACTAAATAATCCTGAGGTGCTCCAGTTGTAGCTCACTGCCATAAATATAAATGTAATGACTAAAGGTGAGCGTACAATTCAAATGTTCATTGGCATCTTAGTGTCTTCTACTTTATTTCACAAGAGCCCTTTCCAGAAGGGAATTATTCAACAATATTATGGTAAAAATACATGTGTTTGCGAAGTTGTGAGCATACAACTGAATAACTTAACTTGTAGACCATGCGATACAAGTATTGTTGAGTTTTCTTTCATTGATATTGTCTGCTGTTGTCCAGCTTTGGTGACCACAGGCTTCTATTGTATCAGATGCTTTTTAATCTCCATTCTACAAAAAAACAAGACATTACATTTTTTTCCAGGCCACTGCTATATAAACTACAAGAAGTAACATTCAAAAAAAAAAAATCGGGAGTGCTCTCCCCTCGACTTTCTCGTGTACTCAGATATGGGGATGGATATTTGAGGAATAAACCGCAAGACAGTGATCAAATTGTTATATTATGTACATTAGAGAACCATCAACAACAAATCCATTCAAATTAATAATATATTGAACAATTATTATACAAGTAAAGTTGAATAAATCAAACTCTGCAGCTGCATGAATAAAAGGTAAAGTACCACTTCCGGTTAGCGGAAATAGCCCAAAAGTTGACAGAAATCGATGTTTTGTACCAAATACTTGTATGCAAAATCTGGTTGACCAAACTGAAAAGTGTACTCAAGTTATCGTGTTTACACAAACACACACACACACAGACAGACACAAACATAATTCCAAAAATGGCACTTTCGGACTCAGAGTTGTCTAAAATGCCGAGATTCATGAAAAACTTGACATCAAATCCTTGGACAATTACAATACTTTCCCTATACTTTGTATAAGAGAAAGTAAAAAAGACTTCAGAGATATGTTACGTCATTTTTTCATTGATTTTACTTGACAAGCTCCCTTTACTGTTGGATTTACCCTTATAGTGTTCCTTTTTCTTATGTCAATGCCATATTTATTTTGACAAATTTACTTTTAAGACTAACAACTCTTCATTTGGCCCCATACATACTCAGTCTTTAAATACATCAGGTTAATTATGAGTAAATACACTCAATTGAAAGGCTATCTGCTAAACAGATTGAAATTCCACAAGAATGCCCACGTTTTTTTCTGCCGTGTCTCATTCACAGCCGACTCTTTGCAAAAATACTTACATACCCCTTATGAAACTTTTATTCAAGCACTTTCTGCTGTAGAACAAACACAGAATGTATAATCAAGATTTTTTTTTATTAACAAGTGTATCTTTTTCGATAAAAAAAGCCCTTTTTCAACAATCAAGACAGACAGGGACAGGAGACGGACAGTAATTAAGGCAGACACAGTCATGGACAAGTAAAGCACTTCTGTAGTGTCTGAAAATCTTACACAAAATAAATAGTACCTTTGTAGAGAAAAACAGAATCAGGGCCTAAATTTTTAGAAAGGCATCCCCTGGCACATGAAAACTTGCAATGGGGAATGCTGAAAAATCCAGTGTAAAGACAATGGGCTCTCTCGGCCTTGCATTTGTAGTTTAGACACAGAGCCAGCAGCGGGACACCATTGATATAGTTTGCTCAAACACAATCAGCTCATATTCAGTGTCAGCATACATGGCTAACTGAAGTCATCCATTAAGAAGAAGATAGTGGACTCAAGAATAACAGTCAGGCTAAAGCAGCAGGCTTACTCTCAGTCAATGACGGCTCTCTGCGGAAAATGGCAAGTATCAGCAATTTCCTTCTGACTTTAAGGATTTCTCTTTTTGGGCAATTCCTTTTGATGACCAGCTTCAGGCAGTCTGCCCATTTACCAGACATGTTTATTGTACATCATCTCCGGTAACAGATCATTCCTGAACAATGATTTAATGAAAAGAAATGAAACACACAAAATTCCAAGTAGTGAGGAAATGACATCTGTTGCCATGTGAGTGTTCAAAATGTTCAAATCTTCCAATTGGCAGTATGACCAACACTGCTGGAGGAGAATGGCATCAGTTCAGACTTCAGCAGCAGAGCCTCGAATCTGCTCAGTAGAATGATTTGAATGAGGGTGGCCTGGAAAGCACCCACCAGTGCAACACGTGTGTAGTAAAACAGTTACTTCAGAGCAGCTAGGAATGGAGAAGTAAAACATATGTCTGGCGTTACTTCTCCAGAAAGTGCAAACCCACAAACTGCAGGCTGTACATCACAAGCCTTGGTACACTGGGAACTAGCTACCAACTAGAATGTAAGCGAACAGTGGGCAGCCAGAAAATGAAGAAAGTAAAACCACATCCATCCCAGGGAGAGGGTAAAATAAAAAAATGTGACGGATATTTATACACAGCCATACTCATACCATACAGTCTGTGGGTCATTATTAGGATCAGGGGAAGCTGGAGTGCTCTTAGAAGCACAAAGATCCTCCTTAGTGGTTCCCCCTGAACTGCCACCCCCTTCAAGAGATTTGTCTAGACTCTTTGAACCACTTGTATCTCTGTGTCTTAGCTCTCCACTGTCCTCTTCTTCCTTTGGGGAAACCACAGCTCTCACTGGGGTTACCATTGCAACTTCACCCCGGTGTTGGGTGATGGGACGTACCTGCTGTTGCTGTGCACACCTGGGGGGTGTATAATGCTGCATTGAGTAGTGTGTGGAAGATGGTGTGCTGAATTTCTCTGCTGGAGCAACTGCTGCATTGGGACAGTCTCCGGAAACATTTGTAGATAGTATGGAGGAGTAGAGCTGTTGAGAGGGTGAAAGGGGCCTTTCACTTTTTGGTGGTGCAAGTGACAGTCGTCTGGGGTCAAAAGAGCGGTACTGAAGCTCTCCACTTGGAGAAGACATTCCAGACAGCCTAGCAGACTGGGGTCTCTCACGGCAAGCTGCAGCAGGCCTCCGCAGAATCACACCAGTACTCTGGCTTGTGTCTGTTTGAGGCACTGGAGAATTCTCTGATCTGTATGTGTCAGGTCCACTTGACCGAAGGAGATCTGCAGAGGCCAAACTGTATGCTCGAGAAAGACTATTGCTGGTACTCCTTGAGGCTGCCAGCTGCTGAGACTGTACAACTCTTTCAGTTGGCCTTAATCCCCCAGTTGACCGTACTGGCAATGTTTGGCTCTGTTGGACAGAAGACGTATTCTCCCCAACTACCCTCTGAGGGGTAGGGTTACGAACATTTGGTTTGACACTATGGCCAGGCTTCTGAGATCTTGCATCCAAAGAATCATCTTGAATTCCTTTTAAAGTTGGCATGACATAGCCTCGGGGCATTATGGCACCTTCCTTCAAAGTAGGTGACTTCCTAATGAGGGGTGGTTCAGTAATTTTCTTGAAATAATCACTCATTAGGTCTTCACGGCTGCCTGCCTTGACCTAAAAAAAAAAAAAAGAGTAAAGTCACATATTAACAATCAATTTAGAACCAAAGCCCACCTGAAACATCTAGATAGATAGATAGATACTTTATTAATCCCAAGGGGAAATTCACATACTCCAGCAGCATCATACTGATAAAAAACAAGCAATATTAAATTAAAGAGTGATAAAAATGCAGGTAAAACAGACAATAACTTTGTATAATATTAATGTTTACCCCCCCAGGTGGAATTGAAAAGTCGCATAGTGTGGGGGAGGAACGATCTCCTCAGTCTTTCAGCGGAGCAGGACGGTGACAACAGTCTGTCACTGAAGCTGCTCCTCTGTCTGGAGACGATCCTGTTCAGTGGATTCTCCATGACTGACAGGAGTCTGCTCAGCGCTTGTCGCTCTGCCACGGATGTCAAACTGTCCAGCTCCGTGCCTACAATAGAGCCTGCCTTCCTCACCGGTTTGTCTAGGCATGAGGCGTCCCTCTTCTTTATGCTGCCCCCCCAGCACACCATTGCGTAGAAGAGGGCGCTCGCCACAACCGTCTGATAGAACATCTGCAGCATCTTATTGCAGATGTTGAAGGACGCCAGCCTTCTTAGGAAGTATAGTCGGCTCTGTCCTTTCTTACACAGAGCATCAGTATTGGCAGTCCAGTCCAATTTATCATCCAGCTGCACTCCCAAGTATTTATAGGTTTGCACCCTCTGCACACAGTCACCTCTGATGATCACGGGGTCCATGAGGGGCCTGAGCCTCCTAAAATCCACCACCAGTTCCTTGGTCTTGCTGGTGTTCAGGTGTAAGTGGTTTGAATCGCACCATAATACACTGTTAATGTACAGTGTATATAAAAAATATTCACCTTTGGATATTTGTGCATTTTTTTGTGATGCAACACTGAATCACAGTGAAGTTGAATTTTTGATACTGATGAACAAAAAAAAAACTAGGCTATCCAAATTAATTACAAATATAAAACACAAAATAATTGATCACTCAAGTATTTACCACCTTCAAGTCAGTATTTAGTAGATGCACCTCTGGCAGTAATTACAGCCTTGAGTCTGTGTGCATAGGTCACTTCCTATCAGCTTTGCACATCTTCACACTGCCATTTTTCACCAGCCTTCAATGCAAACTGCTCAAGCTGTGTCAGGTGTCACAGAGATCCTGAGTGAACAGCCTCTGTCAATTTCAGCCACAAACTCTCATTTAGATTGAGGTCTGGATTCTGACTTGGCCACTCTAGCACATTAACATTGTTGTTTGTAAGCCATGCCTGTGTAGCTTTGGCTTTTGGCTTGGGGATGGTGTCTTCCTAGAAAACAGATCTTCTCCCAAGGTGCAGGATTCCTGCAGACTGCTTCAGGTTTTCCTCCTGCATTTATCTGTATTTTGCTGCATCCATTGCACCCTCTATATCCTCACAGGCTTTCCATAGTCATGTTTCACAGTGTGGGTGGTGTGTTTTTGATAATGTGAAGTGTTTGGTTTATGCCCATTAGTCTGAGAGACAAAAAGTTCCAATTTTGGTCTAATCAGACCATAGAACCTTCCTCCAGCTGACTTCAGAGTCTCCCATGCACCTTCTGGCAAACTCTATCAGAAATGTCCGTTGTGTTTTTTCTCTCTGCCATTAAGCCGATACTGACACTGTGTGACCATGAGCAAGTCACTTGATCTAACAAAAGAAATGCAACCAATTGTTTCATAAATGTTGTACGTCACCTTGGATAAAGGCGTCAGCCATATAAGTAAATGCTCCCAATTTGACCCTAGTTCTTACTTAAAGAGGAAGTCTAAAGATAGTATTGTGGGTGACACTGCTCTGTGTAATTGAAGTGTACTAGAACATTAAAGACAAACACTTTCTCTAGCACTATAAAAGGCACCCCATCTGAAACATAGACTTCTGACACAGTAAGTTAATATTTACTGCGTCAGAATAATGAATGTATATGAATAAGGTTCAAAATTGTAATCACAAGATGACTATGCATACTGTTGCAACTGCAAAGGAAATGATATTAAATTTGAATTTTCACACTCATTCAGTTATCCTGAAACTGCAAAAACTGCGCAGAGTGTGAGTGAATGACAATAAAAAAATGAATGTTTTCAGAACAGTGTAACAAATCGGGTCATTTAGAAGAAAATGAGTGAGAAAAGAGAAAACATGAACACTGGAAATATGTTGCCAAAAGAATCAACATCAGCAATACCGTACCTCAACACTAGTAATGATCACACTAGTGGCCTTATCAGTAAAATAGATGCAGACTTTCACCATTATGTCTAGGTGTTCACTATGCATTTTGTTAACAGTCATAATAAGGGTCAATATAAGGGTCACAGAAAAAAGGTGAATTAATAGAAAAATGACAAAATAACTTCTGCCAAAACCAAAAATATTTCTAAATTTCTTATAAATACAAATCTCACACTGCTGCACTTTTCTAATTGTAAAACAAGAGAAGAAATAATAGAGGACAAGCTAATTAAACAGTGAGATTAAAGGTACAATTGGTTAAAGCAGAAGCCTGCAGCCATGGGTTGGCACCTCAGAAATACTGCTTTATTGTACCTAGGAAGTAGGATAAATAAGTGCAAATGAAGAAAGTACAACACTTGTGTAATGTAAGCAGTGTGCCAGCTAAGATGAACAAATATAACAGTAGAAAAAGCAGAAGATACTCATTTTCAAAATGCTTAAAAAATCTGGGTGACTTAAAGGTCACAGTGTACCACTCATTCACCTAAACAAGCAGCACTGGCACAACTAGCCGCTCAGCAAACAAGGCTCTCACCAGAGGCAGAAGCCATGCAACCAATCACAGAACCAGTCAGTCAGTCAGTCATTGTCCAACCCGCTATATCCTAACACAGGGTCATGGGGGTCTGCTGGAGCCAATCCCAGCCAACACAGGGTGCAAGGCAGGAAACAAATGCTCAGGCAGGGCGCCGGCCCACTACAGGAGGTGCTCAAATTAAAATAGAATTTGATTGTACAGTGTTTAGGCCCATCATTTCTTACTAGATATTTTACTAGTGCATATACAGAATAAGCAGATACAGTGAACAGCTGTAATAATTGCCAACTACCACACAAATATTGTATATTATGTTTGCATAAATGATCACAGCCTAAACCATTCCAGAAAGCAGGGAAATACATAGCTCACATTAAAAATATGTATATGATAAAGACTCCTAGTCAAAGAAAAAAAAAAAAGGAAAACCAGAGTGCCAAACTCAGATGTTCTAAAAGCAATGATGCTTGTTCTAGTTTTACTGTCTGTAAGAGGTGACCTGTACAAGAGAAAAGCTCATCTCTCATTTAAAAGCAAATATGTTTAAACACTACTGTCAGCATAACTGCCAAGAGATTAACTCATTTTGTTTGATATATAACATGGACACTATAATTACTCTTCTTTCTCAATCTAATAGTTTAATGAGATCTAAAATGAACCTAAAAATAATGGAGTACAAACCAAAAAGCAAAATACTGTATAATGTATAGTACATATTCAAAGCAAGGAGCTGTCTGATGGTGATTTTCGCTGTTGCCTCACAGCTGCCTGTACAAGGATGTGCAACTGAGCTCCAGCCAAGTTACTATCTGTGAAATATTCACATATTCTTGCTATGTGCAGTATGCACAGGTCTTTCCTCTGAACAATCCTTTTTCCTTCACAAATACCAAAGATATGCAGGTAAGGTTATATGGAATTTCTAAACTGGCTTAGTGTGATCTGAATAAGGGTGTGCGAGAAGCTAACATTACAAGTGATGGAAGAAATAAAAATCCTAGGCAGAGTAAAAGTGCAAAACACACTAAACAACAACACTAAAGACCAATCAACTTGGCACAATAAAAAAGCTCAACACACACATTGCAGTTCTTGCCAATAATGGAATAACTCATGAATTCAGGTCTTCAGTTTTGTTTCAGTTCTTGAATATTCCAAGTGTTACTAAAAAATCAGTAATTCTGATTTTGTTTTAATTGTCAACTCCAAATTGGCCCAATATAAGGGAGTGTAGGTGGGCAGGTGTGTATGTGATTCTTTACGTTCATGCAGTGTCTCTTATTCTATGAAGATTATCTCCCGTACCCTTGAACTGGTTTGAACAGATATTAAAATGAACTGATGGATATTCAAAGTCCTTAAAAGATACAAATCACCTAGACCTGACAGTAAATTAGTGTATCATCTCCAATTTTCAAGTCTCCATATTGAAAAGTGAGTTAACAGATCAACTGCACAACAGAGGGATCATGACTCTCTTTAGTATTGACTTCATTAAGCTAGGCAGTGTGGTTGACCTGTTCAGTATTTTTATTATCTCTCTATTATAAAAAAAATATCTTGGGACGAGACAAGACTTTTTATCCTGCGCTAAGATGTGATCTTTTGAAGAGAGACAGAAAGACACTTTCACGTCCCGCGAGACGGGACAAGTCACGTCATACTTACAACCTTTGGAAGCAAGTCCCGTGAGACTGTGACTTTTGCACGTCACACCCTACCTACAACCATTTTCAAACAAGACCACAGTCATCTAACCTCTCAGTTGTTGGAATGCTTTTGACAAACACACTTCCTGCGCTCTTAAAAATTTTATACGTTCTAGATGACACATCAACGACTAAGTGAAGAAGAAAGAGCAGCGCATCAAAAAGAGACCCAAAAGCGTTGCAGACAAAAGAATGCAAAAAAGAACAATAATAAGCTATGTGCAAATTCTGAAAATAAGGAAAGTAATAATCAGCCCGGACCAAGTGGAATTGAAAATAACAATAATAAAAAGACAACAACAGGTAAAATTTTAACAGGCGACAAGAAAGGTAATGTAGTAAATCTTCCGTGAATAACATTAGACACAAAAGGAGATCTTGATATGTTATTCGTATTAAAACGTTTAGTTTCCTGTTAGAATAGCTTTTGCTATGGCAATTAATAAATCACAAGGACAAACATTCGAAAAAGTTGGTTTATTTATTAGAGAGAAAGAAACGATTATATATATATATATATATATGTTGCGTTATCACGATGCAAGACCAAACACAGAATCAAAATTCAAGGCGATCTTGAAGAAAAGTTAATTCCAAATATTGTTTTTACTGAAGTTTTTAAAATAAAAGTGAAAATAATGCATATGTAACAATTCCCATGAAAATAACAATCTCTTTAAATTGTATTTCCTGTTAAACAAACCCGGGGGTGGATGAGCAAAGCGAGCAGGGGGCAGAGCTCCCTAGTTATACAGAAAAACAAACTCTAACATTGTGCCTCTTTATTGCATGCTGCTTCAGGTTCATTTTTAAGTTTTAGGTAGCTCATATACGAGATGTCATCTCAAACTCCTTCAGACTGTTAATACAGAGTAAGGACTTGCAGCATTTATGCACTTTATGACATGTTACCATTGGTGACCAGCTTTGTTCATGTGCATTCCCAGTGGGAGTTTTATGAGAAATAACCAGGGTTTGATTCTCTGCTTGGTTTTTACAAGAAGTTTTTCATGATTTCCTCTATTTAAATCAAAAGTAAAGGAAATGCAGTGAAAGAGTGTGGATAAGAAAAGAATTTCTTGCTGATGCCATTTTACTTTTTTTTTTTTAAAAGCAAAATGGGATGTAAAGTCAATATCATATCATAATTCTGTTAATTTAACACTAGAATTACCAGAGCCTACGAAAAAACTCGTAATTCCGTCCCACCTTAAACTGCTTCTTAAATCCCTTCACACCTCTCCGCCAGCGTCCTTTGTTCTCTAAATGTGCTGATAAAGAGAAGCTAGGAGCAGCCGACTATTCCATCCCCCCACCAATTTAGAACGTGCACGAACTTCTCTCAGCTCATGCCTTGATTGAGTATCTGGGAGTGAAGTGGAGTTTTAGAGTGGAAATAATAGATCGTTGTTTGGAACACACGCATTTCATGTCTGTTCCGTTTCTACAGTAATCTGTGTCAACACATTGTTAAAACAGAAACTTTTTTTTATATTCTAGTAGTAGATGACAAAATGTAGGCATAAACTATATAATGTATGAAGCCTGAAGTCCAAATAGCAAAGAAACATTTTCACAAGAATAACACAATTGCACTTTTATTCAAACATATAACTGCAGAAACAAAAAGCTGCCTTAACATGCGACATTGACACCAGTTTACTGTAACTGCCTCCGTGGTTCAATAGACTCAGGCCCCGCTTGGGAATCAAGGGTCAGGTTCGATCCTGCGCCCCTCCGTTTTGAGAAGTAAACTGCTCTTATTCTTACTGTTTTAGAATAAAAGCATACATTTGATTTCAGTCTGTAACTGCGGTGCAATTTATGATCCTTGTAAAGGTTAGCTTTTTTATTCACTTTTCATTCTCTCAGTCGCATTCAGAATCAATCGATACAACCCCATCTGACACGGCTGTTTTCACTAAAGACGCGCTATAGCTCTGCAGTGTACCACGATGCATACTAACGCCCCCAAGGGTTCTGACACACAAACGCTGGCGAAGCTGCCTTCTTTGTATCTCACCATCACTTGCTTTTCTTTTTATTCAGTTTTATTGAGTGTTCCTGCCAGTCCCCGCATGTTGCGGGGATGCTCAAAAAATACACATGTAATGCCACGAAAAGTGCACGCAGACACTTCTTTTCGCAAACAAAACAAGTGCACTTTTATTCAAAACTATCTGTATAACCGAAGAAAAAAGAAAGCAAGTTACAGTAGGCGATTGATACGACAGCTTGCATGGTGCAATGCTAAGAAGTGCTGATTTTCATTCCGTGCTATATAAAATCACTGGGGTGTTTGGCGTTAGTATGCATCGTGGTACACTGCAGAGCTATAGCGCGTCTTTAGTGAAAACAGCCGTGTCAGATGGGGTTGTATGGATTGATTCTCAACGCGACTGAGAGAATGAAAAGTGAATAAAAAAAAAAAAAAGCTAACCTTTGCAAGGATCATAAATTGCACCGGCTGTTACAGACTGAAATCAAATGTATGCTTTTATTCTAAAACAGTAAGAATAAGAGCAGTTTACTTCTCAAAATGGAGGGGCGCAGGATCGAACTTGTGACCTCTTGATTCCCAAGCAGGGGCTGAGTCTATTGAACCACGGAGGCAGCTACAATAAACTGGTGTCAATGTCGCATGTTAAGGCGGCTTTTTGTTTCTGCAGTTATATTTTTGAATAAAAGCGCAATTGTGTTATTCTTGTGAAAATGTTTCTTTGCTATTAGGACTTCAGGCTTCATACATTATATAGTTTATGCCTACATTTTGTCATCTACTACTAGAATATAAAAAACGTTTCTGTTTTAACAATGTGTTGACACAGATTACTGTAGAAACGGAACAGACATGAAATGCATGTGTTCCAAACAACGATCTATTATTTCCACTCTAAAACTCCACTTCACTCCCAGATACTCAATCAAGGCATGAGCTGAGAGAAGTTCGTGCACGTTCTAAATTGGTGGGGGGATGGAATAGCCGGCTGCTCCAAGCTTCTCTTTATCAGCACATTTAGAAGACAAAGGGTGCTGGCGGAGAGGTGTGAAGGGATTTAAGAAGCAGTTTAAGGTGGGACGGAATTACGAGTTTTTTCGTAGGCTCTGGTAATTCTAGTGTTAAGTGGGAAAGTGATTAAGTATTCTTATACTAGTACCTTTCACAGCACTCGCCTGTACAAGGCATGTTAGTTAGAAAGCGTTATCTCAATTCCTGCAAATTGTAATGCCAATTAATTCATACACACACATCAGTTTTCCATTCTCTCACAACTCAAACTAATCTATCTCAGGTACAATAAAAACTTTGTTAATGAATTTAGACTTACACAAGGTGGAGACTTATTACTGCTCTCTTGCAAGAACTCTTCTAAGGTGACCATTTCACTTCCAGGTGAAGCAGGCCGGGTAGGAACTAGATGTTTCTGTTGACCTGGAGAACTCTTTATTCCATTTTTGCTTGCTGAACCTGTGGGAGGATGGGTAGATGTTTCTTGCCCAAACATTACTTCATCACTGGATAAACTTGATGACCTCCCTTGTATATAGTCAGGAGAACCTAGAGGGATATAGACACACCAAGAGTGACAGATGAATGGTATGCAATTACTGTAAAAATAAAATAATAAAACAGACTTTACTTCTTTTTCTTGTTCAATGCTCATATTTCTGTAAAGTTTATCAGTATCATTTACTCTCAGGAGTTGCTGATCTGTACCTTATCTTAATCTTAAGATAAGATCTTAACAAGAAAGTAAATGACTTTGAGTGCGGCCAGGGGTAAACAAAGGGCACAATCCTCCCATTCCTGTGGTCCCTAATGAATAATTTTCAACAACTACAAATAAAAATAACTTACTAAAGTTATAAGAACAAGCAGTCTGGAAGACCAGGGCTTTAGCATACAAAACAAATGCCTAAGAATGTTTTGAAACATTTGCCATTTACAGAGTCAGTAGGAAAACAAAATTGCCTCCTGGGTAATGCTGTTCACATTTTGCAGAGAAAGCCCAATAGATACACATGAAGGGTTTTCAACCAAAACAGCTGCACAAGATCTACCAACAGAAAAATGAAATAATTCTTTTGACATTGCATTATATCTAGGGTTTTGTAGCCCTCTGAGCTTAATGAATTCATTGGCATTCTCTTTAGTACAAGCTCCACGTACAATTCTCTAAATATGTATGAGCAGCAATCAGTCATCAGAATACATTTACCGGTGGCTGACTTCCAAGTGATGATAGACTACTGGAAAAAAAAAAAACAGCTGATAATCTGAAATGTAGAAAATCATAAAATCACCTTTAGCCCCATGCACCCTGTTAGCAAATCCTACATCAGTTGACTGAAGGCAGAGATCGTCGTCAGAGGTAAAACCTAGAAGACAAAATAAAAATAATATTTCTTCTTTTCCTGCTCATGCAAGAACGCTTTGTTTGTGAGAAACCAGGGTGTTGAGTTACCTTTGGGTCGCAAGTTTGGCTTGGATCTAAAAACAGGAGAAGAGGTGGAGACATGTATGGCTGATGTAGAATAGGCCATAGAGCCTAAATCCACACGTCTCCGGCGGATGGCCTCTTCCTGATACTCTATGCCTTCATTGCTTCCACCACTCCGGCCGGCATCCTTAAGCCGGAAACCACTGTCGTTCACAGCTAAAATGACAATGGCAGTTAGTATTCATTCCAAAATGATTTTGATTACCACAATAGCAGCAAAGCTTTGGAAAACTGCAAGACTACCGGATTAAACACAAGCACAAACACAACAGGGATACATGTGCGTCGGCAGGCAAAGACAACAAAGACCAATCACGTGAGACTTCTCTTTTTTCTTGGGAGCCCATTGAAGTAAAGGGTGTGCTGAACTAGTTGCTTGGTCTGTGAAAAGAACTTCAGTGTTTTCATTGAAACATGCCACACTCTTTCTTGTTGGAATAAGGAATGGCAATCCCCCTGCTGCTACCCTACTGTAGGAAGAGTTGGTGTGCCCAGTTAGACCACTTTTACTTGTCTCCATATGACAGTTAAAAGCAAGCTATTTGCCAAGTCTAAAGTTGTACTTGAGTCGAGGCACTACTAACAACATATGGTGGACAGACGGGATGTTTTGTTTCATTCGGAACTTTCTTTACACGAAACTACTGTTTATTAGAAGGCTTAATATTTTTAAGAGCTAACATCTAGACAGATCTCAGTCATTGTCAATCCAGTTAATGCATGAAAATTCAACAATGTACAAATAGATATGTATACAATAAAGCAATAATATAATGGGAAGGAAAACCATGAAATACACGGTGAGCTGAAATAGACTACCTTTAGTAATATACATTTTTCAGTAAGAAATTGCTCTAAATAGTGTTGAGTATTTGAGTCCATTTGGGTTTTCACAATGTTACAATTAAAAACGAGCTTAACATAAAACATACAACATGCAAGGATTGTTATTGTAGCTATCAAGTATTTTGCCATAAAACGAATAAGGACCAACGCTCCAGCATCACACAGGAGCACTTGAATTCATAAGTGTACCAAATTTAGAATTTACAGGCTGTTGTAATCCCAGAATTTAACACCATATCCTATTCTAACAAACACAAAGAGTTAAACTTGTTTAGACTCGTGCAGAAGAGACGGCATGGGGACCTAATCCAAGTCTGCAAATTCCTCAAAAGCACTGATAAAGTAGATCCGGCAGAATTCTTTCAAATAAACAAAGGGGGTTTTGGACTCTGCGGAAAGGGGACTTCTCATTATATCTTGACTTTTTTGTATTTTTATATTTTTTTATACAGTTTTAATTTTTTTATTATATCTATTTGGTCTTAGTGGTCAAATTTATCAAACTCGGCAAATATTTTTGGTCAAATATGCAATAAAAACTTGACTAAGAATTAAAAGAGAAAGTAGAAAAGCAAGAAACCTCAGCTGCTATCATTCATCATATTTATCTAGTGCAAGCTTGTATAGTTGCTAATTTGTTGCTCCCATCCTTACTGACAAAAGTTCAAACCCTCATGAGTTGAAAGGAAGCGCCAGGAGCAAAAGAAAACACAGTTAAAGCCACTACAATAAAAACAAAGCATCACAGGATGTCCCCACCATGGTTAATTAACATGAACCTGTCATCAGTATTCGAGATCTATCTAGCATTCAACGCTTTTTGCCTGTGTATGAAAGTTTACTATTTTATTGTTAGAATAGCTTGTTAATATCATACATGTACCTCACTACAGCATACAGTTATGTAATTTCCAGAAGTTTAAATACTCATTCATGAACATTTCAATCGTATATTTTAAATATAATATAGTCTAATATCAGCTACTGGTTAACATCTCTACCAAAAACATTTAGGGCTTATCTCACAATAACTTGTCCAAAGTTAAATTTAGAAGATGTACTAATGTATGTTTTATATTAACAATTGAGTATTTCCTGTCTTTGGAGACTATTTAGATACCGAAAATCCATTTCCACAGTTTACAAAAATATTTAAGTTGGATTTAAATGAGTCAAAGAAAGTGTTGCCGGTGCAGTAGTAGTTTGACACTTTTTTGCCTACTGGAATATGACTTCAGAATGAACTTAGAATGACAGAATACATTGCTATATATTACATATCTGAATTACACCAACTAATATTTTATAACACTATATTATTGCATTGTGACCCAAGCATTTGGTTGGTATCATATCATGGTGTCCTTCGTAATGCCCACCGCTAGTGAGCAGAGACATGGTCAATGCAGCAAAATGTCACCATGATGCAAGACTTTTTGTGGCAAATGTGGAGTAAGCTTGACAGCAGGAGGAAAGACAAAAGCAAAGCTTAAGGAAAGGTGAAGACAATAAAAGGCAGAAGAATGAATGTGAGACACATTTTGGTGCAACATAAAGGCAAAGCTTGGTGCTAACTGACCTGCTGCCCATCCCTTTTACTACACTAACAGCCCCAAGCAGACTTCCACACAAATGCCAATGTATGAAGTGCCAAAAGAAATCACTTACGGGAAAACCCATTTTGAGCTGACTTTCCAGTACACTGGCATTGTTAAATGAAATCTTTTTTGAGTTTTTAAGGAATGGATGGTTTGGTAGAAATAAAGTGCTAAAGTGCAAATCAAGTCCAATTATTCAGCTCCTCTAATCACCCTTCAGTCTTATCAGCCTTGTCATGATGTGTCTCCCAGTTTTGATGGTAAAGAAAGAAATGACTGAGAAAAGGGAGAAAGATGAGCATTTAGAAACTCCCAATATCTGAGAGAGAGGTGGATTTATTCTGAGAAGATGGAATGTCAGAAGATGACCAGAAACGAAGCCGTTTAGAGAGAAGGGGTCGGCTGGACAAATTCTTTGGGGGGTTCTCCTTCTCCTGGCTTTTGCTCTTCAGAAAAGGGAATCTTTTCGATGATGATGCTACAGGGTTGTTGTACAAAAAAAGAAGGAACAGGTTAAGTGAAGAAAACAAAGCTCAAGTAAATGTAGATAACATCCAGCTTCTCCATGCCAAGAAAACTGGCATAGAGTACAATAGAAGAATATAGTGCAAGTCACTCTGTAAAAAGAATGCATGACTTCTACAAAGACATAGAAATGATAAATTCCATGAGAATCATCCATAATGTATGCTCATATGAAATACTATAAATAGTGTTTGACACAGAAATACAAACTTTGGGTCAAGAAAGAAGTGTACCTACTAACATCCACCATTTAGATACCAACCTACTGCACTCTCTCAAAGAAAAATGCTCCTTAAGTACACAGAGGAACACTAGTCTACAATATAAAACAGTGTAATACTGCTCTTTGTCTGGATGTCTCTACTGTTCCCAACACTTTACAACAGGCCTGTGTCCTTACCCTAACCCCTCTCATCACTATGCAGAAGACCACTGAGCTATTGTCTGAGGAGTTGCTTTTCATGGCGCTTGTTGTGTTGCTTACCTGTATGCATCTATATTGCCTTTTCTACTGTCTGAATGCTACATACCAGCACACAAGGCAAATAATTTACCAGTCGCTGGAGTTTTGTGCTAAGTCTGGTTGCAGGCAGCCCAACTGTTATAGTAAACATGAAAATGATCTTGTAAATAACTCAGCTGAAGGCCGCTTATTAATATTTTTACTTAAACATTGTGCTTTTTTGGCAGTGCTTTAATTTAATGACAGTTCTGAAGACCTAGTGTTGGCGAAGGTCTATGCCATATGCATTTTAGGCACTTATTGTGGACAAAGATACTTTTGTTTAAACTTATGTGGACAAAGATCGTCTTCATTAAAAAATACCAGATTTAAATGTAAATGTAGCAGTGTGGACATAGCCTCACTCACTGGATACCCAGCAAGTCCAACACTCATAATGCACAAGAAAGATCCAGTAGCAATAGACTTCTTACTTTGGCAGGTATACCTATTATCCAGAATATAGGGGGCACTTGTACTGACAATTGAAAAAACATCACTCGGCCATTACCATTAACATTATAGGAAATTTATGACGTGATGTCCACTGCTATAAAAACAGAAGGTGCAGTCAAGCTCCTATTGAACATGTGATAGACAGAAGTCTTACATGGAGGACAGGCCACCTAAAGATTAAACCAAGAGGTGAGGTCTGGACAATGACACACCCTGTATCTGTTTCTCTGCATCACAGTTTTCCCACTGTTATATGCCAATCATATCCCAGACGCTCACCTTTAGCACTAGCAGGGGAGGTGTTGTGCTCCAGTAACTGGGGACTCAGAGGACTGTCCACAGCAGGGTAAGAGTTGAAATTAGACAGTTGTTGTCCATCTGGGTTATCCTGTAGCGGCAAAGGGTTTTCACTGGTGGATCTGGATTGTTCTTTTGTAGTGTCTTTCTTTGGCTTAATCAACTTCACCAGAGCTTTAGCGCCAACCCAGTGGTTTTTTCTGAAACAGATATAGCACACAGTTACTTCTTTTCACATTGGTCTCAACTCCAGTTTTTTTTTCCTCTATTAGTAACGGAAGAGCTCTTATCTAAGTGGTATCAGTTACATGCAGTACTTTTAGAATGTTTTGTCAAATCAAATTAGTCTAAGTGAACAATCAAAATATATCTGTTTATGTAAATGCCAAATAAAGTGTTCTGGTAGTAAAACAATTCTTTTTTCCTACATGTGCATATGTGGTGGTGGACTTTGTAACACAAGTCTAAATAACTACTGAGTGTGTTGCATGCTGCTTTTGAAATACTTTAACTGGCAGGCTACATTTCCCTTAGGGGTGGCACGGTGGTGCAGTGGTAGCGCTGCTGCCTCAAAGTAAGGAGACCTGGGTTCGCTTCCCGGGTCTTCCCTGCGTGGAGTTTGCATGTTCTCCCCATGTCTGCATGGGCTTCCTCCGGGTTCTCCGGTTTCCTCCCACAGTCCAAAGACATGCAAGTTAGGTGTATTGGCGATCCTAAAGTGTCCCTAGTGTGTGTGCCCAGCCCGAGGTTTATTTCCTGCCTTGCGCCCTGTGTTGGCCTGGGATTGGTTCCAGCAGACCCCCCGTGACCCTGTGTTAGGATATAACGGGTTGGACGATGAGACATTTCCCTTACGCATTTAAAGAATTATTTGAGTCTTGAGAACATCTGGAACAAAATGTGAGTTTTATGATCCTTCTATTTATTGTGCCCATCTTTCTGCATGTCATACCCTAGTTGTTTAATAAAGTCTATAGACATTTGTTAGCAGGCACCTATATTTTGGGATATTCAGATTAACCCTTAATTTTTTAGATATGCAAGTTAACTGAAGGCATTACTGTTCCAAAAAAGTGTGTTTGGTACAATTATGACTGAATTTGCCATAGACTCATGTCAACAAGGCAAATGGTTATATCTGGCTAAAATATCTGCTTCCACTATCATTCAGTTCTATATATGATTACACCTTTCAAGTTGTGAACATGATTCACATAAGCCCCAAAAATACAGGATTCTGGAAGATCCTATAGCTAGAATGCAAAAATTATCTGCTTAATATTATAATTATAAAGACCCTGCTCAGGAAAAATGAGTTTGGAAGATGGATGGATGTCATGAATGGCATATTTTATCCCTTCTATTTGGGATGTTCTTATTTGAATTGTGACCTACTCTAAAATACCTGACTGCGAAAGAGATGCACATCACAAACCTTTTGAGAGTTTACTCAGACTAATAAAATATTGCTGTGCATGTAAACACAGTCATTGAACCACTGTGGCTGTAGATTTTACAAATTTAATAAATGCACAATCTGAGAAGAAGGGTCTAAATGCAGACCTCCAATGGCAGACCCCAATGTAGCAATTCCACCTTAAGGGCCCTGTGACATCAATCAATGAGTGGCCTGTGGCTGTAGGTTTGAAGTGGAGGGTCTTCGCAAAGTGTGATGTATGCATATAACGGCAGATACAGATACTGAGCAGAATAGCTAAATTTCATTAAAAAGGCATAATATCAGAAATTAACAAGTGTATGACTTCAATAATAAAACATATTTCTGCATTTGTACCATAGCATAAAAGCCCTTAAAACTAGTTGCATTACATGTGTTAAACAGTATCTAAAAGTACAATATCAAAATTTAATACATACAGTATACTACAACATTTCTATCAGTCCATAGTAGTCAATGAGATTAATAAAGTTCATCTAATATAATCTGTCACACAATGATTCCATTTAAAACTTGTATTAAGCTTGGTAATTTAACATTTTCGCAACATGTGCTTATGAAATGATCAGCAAATGCTGCTACAAAACCTAATGTGGGTGGGTTAGGGGTCAAGTCTGGCTGCTTACCTATAGTGGCAAACCCGTCTGCCGTTGCTCCAGGACACAGGACCCTAGCATCTTCTCAAGGAAATAAACTCAGTAAATTTAAGAGTATTTTTAGATATTAAATTGTGACTTTGTTTCACAGAAATAGTATAGTATTGTAGCAGCCAGCTGACTCCTTGAAGATGAGTGGGACTGAATCCTGATTGACAGCAACCTGATATGCTTAGCGTGAATCGCTGCATTTCATGCTGCATTTTTCCAAGAACAGAGAAATTAAAAAATGCAGTCTTTCAGAGGATAGAATAAATAGTTTTATGAGAAAAGATGAGGATGTTGTTGTTGGATCACAAGGAAACAGCACAACAGTGGGAAAAGCAATCAGTGATGTTAGACTTTCTGGGTGCAGATAGATGATTTGTTGTTAAATAAATGAGTCCACTGTTGGGCTTAACTATTATTCCATGGGTGTGTCAATCTTTTGTTCTTGGTATTCATTATGTATATTTAATGTGACAGTGCACTTGTTACTATTGGCAGAAGGACTATCTTGACAATACACAGTACAGTGGGTCCCCAGGACTATGTTTAGTAGATAAATGTATGTGTCAATATAAGGGCAGATATGGATGCCATTCATAAATAAACTGGTTTATATTGTGTGTACATTTAACTAGCAAATATTGTACTCTCCTGTTATATACAATGTAACAAACACAGAGATAAAAGACTGAGACACACACAAAATAGTAGGTACCTCTAACAACAAGAGTATTTATTTTACAAAGACACATCATCTATCCATACTCCAGGAAGTCTGACGTCACTAGTCACACTTTTCTGCTGTTACTGGTCACTGAAGACGGCTCATAAAGTAACAAATACACACTTGGCATGTGATGCAGCTATGCTTGCCCTGTCCTGTGTTGTCTAGCACTGCTAGAATTTCTGGTCGGCCTTCCCACTGTTGCGCTTTCACCCTGTGATCCACCAAACAACAACCTTTAGCTTATTCACTGGGCTACTATTCCAAGTTCTATCTTGGAGTTTGCTAAATGACACCTGAAGGACTCTGAGATGGTGAGAAATAAGATTCTCTGGTCTGATGAGACCAAGATAGAACTTTTTGGCCTTAAATCTAAGCGGTATGTGTGGAGACAACCAGGCACTGCTCATCACTTGTCCAATACAGTCCCCACAGTGAAGCATGGCGGTGGCAGCATCATGCTGTGGAGGTGTTTTTCAGCTGCATGGACAGGACGACTGGTTGCAATCGAGGGAAAGATGAATGCGGCCAAGTACAGGGATATCCTGGACAAAAACCTTCTCCAGAGTGCTAAGGACCTCAGACTGGGCTGAAGGTTTACCTTCCAACAAGACAATGACCCTAAGCACACAGCTAAAATAATGAAGGAGTGGCTTCATAACAACTCTGTGACTGTTCTTGAATGGCCCAGCCAGAGCCCTGACTTAAACCCAATTGAGCATCTTTGGAGAGACCTAAAAATGGCCGTCATCCAACGTTTACCATCCAACCTGACAGAACTGGAGAGGATCTGCAAGGAGGAATGGCAGAGGATCCCCAAATACAGGTGTGAAAAACTTGTTGCATCTTTCCCAAGAAGACTCATGGCTGTATTAGCTCAAAAGGGTGCTTCTACTAAATACTGAGCAAAAGGTCTAAATACTTAGGACCATGTGATATTTCAGTTTTTCTTTTTTAATAAATCTGCAACAATTTCAAAAATTCTTTTTTTTGTCTGTCAATATGGGGTGCTGTGTGTACATTAATGAGGGAAAAATTAATTTAAATGATTTTAGCAAATGGCTGCAATATAACAAAGAGTGAAAAATTGAAGGGGGTCTGAATACTTTCCGTACCCACTGTATATGTATTAAACTGTGTTGTCATTTCTCATAAACACTACCATATATTTGACAAAAGAGTATTTTGAAATATTAGCTGGTTAAACACACATCTAATGTAACTAGTTCTAAGGTGTTTTCCAATATTGTAACAAATAGAAACAGTAAATTCCCTTTGTTATTGAAGTCATACACTCTTTAATTTATTATATTAGCCTTTTTAATGAAATGCAGCCACATTTATTTATGCTCAGCAGCCATATCTGCCTTTACATGCACATGTCACTCTGCACCAACTCTCCACTTCAGATTTTCAGCCACCGGGCCCTGAATTATTTCAGAGGGGTCTGCAGGTAGACTCTTGATTCTGAAGGCAATTTAGGGTTGCAAATAACCCTAGATTGCATGTAGTACACTGGATAGGACAAGACCCTTGTCAGTGTGGCTTTCCCATTTAAATCATTAAGAACTGTAGATGCAGAATACTTTTTTTAAATTTTAAAGTGAGTAGCAGCATTCAGTGTTTTCTGTTAGATACAGGCAAGCTATTTCTGGCTAAATATTTTTAGTACTGGTACTGGATATCAATCCCCTGTAGTTTGTTATCAGAAATGAAATGTTCATTACTGACATCTGTTTAAATTTACAGAATAATGCAAAATTAACTGTAATAAACTGGCAAGCAATGTATTCCTCAGAACAGCACCACCCACACTGTGTAATGTTTCTTAATGGAAAGGGATGAAAACAATGAACCTAAGTACACAAACTGCTTATTGGTAGACATAAATTAGCCACCAATTACAAGATCTGCTACAACTGAAATGTGCGCTAATGAGGTCTTTCAAGACAGCTTAGGTCTGGAGATATTCAAGTAAGCTATCCAAGGGTGGCGCACATCCACTACTCTTCAGGAACAAAGCCCATCTTGCTTACTTTTTAGGTGCAGGATCATAGAACTTGTACTGGTCCATTATTTTCTCTTCCAGTTTCTCCTTCTGTCTTCTAAGAGAATTTAGTTTGTCACTAAAATTCAAGTAAAAAAAAATATATATATATTATTCATTCCAGAATCCTTCTCTTCGGTTTTTAGCCCAAGAAATACTTAGATATTCATTCAAATAACAGCAAATTTGAAACATTCATCAAAAGGCTCCACTTTTATTTCCATTTAGCAAACAAACACGGGTGGTTCTTTCTACCAGTGCATACTTTGTCATTTTTTTGTTATACATGATGTTCTGGTATGTGGGAGGCATGTTAGATCTCCATGCCTACCTTGATAATATTGAAAGTCTTCTTTTTCAAATAGAAATCCCACAACTATTTCTTTGGGAAACAAAAGCAGCAGAAGCTGAGATTTTTCCTGCATATTTAAGCATCTCTCCATGGCCACAGCCTCCAAACACACATTTTTCTAAACTGCATAGCAGGAAGTCATTTTGTTATTTATAAATACAAGAATTACATTATGGAATATTTTTTATGTCTGCACTTATAATTTGAGAAAAAGAAGACTTTTGTTTAATAGAGAAAGGGAATATTGTGCAAAATTACACGTGTTTCTATGTCTTTGTGATGGAACTATGCAGATTTCTATGAGCAAAGCACACACAAAGCAGCAGAATCTCTCTGTTGAAGACAGCAGGGTGAGCATGGGACAAGTTCTTCTTATGCTGCTGTTCCTCTGGCGTGCTTTAGTCATATTACTTCTGCTCTCCTCCTTGTTGCATATTTGGCAGTTTGGGTATTGAGTGGTACAGGCTGGCATCAATGATGGAGGGTTTTCATGATTGTTGTAGGAATGCTATGCAGGATGAGATACCTGTGGTTTATGGGGCAGTAAATATGTGAGGAAAGGTATGATGTTCTGTTCAGGAAAGATGCAATACAACCTACTACAAAAATGATAGTTAACAGATATGTGGCAGGGTAAGTATTAAAATTTAGATTTTGGCATTGATACCAGTTTCCAGACCTCAGTAGCAGTAGCACAACCAAAGCAAACAACTGATAACTCCAAAACTCCACATCATTATTCCAGTCTCCCTGGTGCACTGTACCTTTGTGCTGCATTACAAACCTCAGCCCTCCTTGACAGCCGTGATGGCCCGACGCCATCGTAGCATTAAGAGGGTTTTTCGGTTTTCCCTGTGAAGTCCAGATTGTGTTAAAAAATAATCGGTGTGGGGTTTTGCAGTCAAATCCAATTCACATGTAAGAGGGGGTTGTTCCCAATGAAGTATTGATAGCAGTTTAAAAAATAAAAAAAAAAATCACAAAATGCTAGTACAGTACCATTTTAAAATTTGGCCTTTTTGCGTACTTTTCCTGCACCAGTATACCAAGCAACCTTAGTTGGAAGTAAATGACAAGTTATAAGAAAAGAAAATCTAAGAAATGACTTGAATTATGATTATAAAATGTACATTAGCTAAATGTAAAATATACAATGCGATTAAGCCTTTTTAGAATAGAACTGAGATGCATGTCCACATGACAAAAAACAAACACAATTATTAGATTATCATGAGATTATGCAGCAATGAAGGTGCTGAGAAGTTAAACTCATCAGTTTGATCTCTTATGCACTGGAATGTGAGATTCTAATGTGCACACCACATTGGCAGCAAACTTAAGGCAGGAATTTAATTTTTTTTTTATTTATTTAGAGAAAACAAAGAAAGGGCAATATATTTAAGTAAACATCACCTACACCGCTTTGAATATCTTTGAAAAACTCAAAACGAATGATTTAGCCACAGATATACTTAACTAAACAATATAAAATTAGGCCATAGCAAACAACTGGGATTAGCTATGAAGCTGTTGAAGAAACAGAAGGGGTCAGATGGGCTTTATGCTCACAGATGGCTGTAACACTTGCATTCAGTGTTATATGTCCTATGGACAGGCTCAGCTGTTAGCTTTTTTCAAATTATTTGAGAGAATTAAACTAGGGAAGGGAGTCTTCCTTTGCTGTACTAGACTTTCCTTTTAAAATGCCTGCCATTACTAAAATTCACCTAGACAGTGCCTACTCAAAATATTACAGTTAAATGGTTTTATTGCAAGAATGTAACTTAAATGTGACACACTCCTCAGGCTCTTATGTGCATTTTAAGCTGATTTGCAATTCAATATTATGACTTGAGGGATAGTAAATACAGTAGCCATTAACAAAAACACTCTCACTAAGGAGTTTACCTATTGTCGATTCAGTTTTATTAAAAATGCACACAACCCAAGCTGGAATAAATGCAGTAAATAAAATGAAAACATAAATGTCACATTCATTCAAGAGCCAAAAACAAATTATATTTTGTTGGCACAAAAGTGACCCCTAGAGGCAAAAAAAAGCAGTGAAAACTTCGTTACATAAATTTCTTTGAAATCTATTAAACATGTGGCATAAAATTCTCGGGTCATTTTCCCCCCGACCAGTCTCTTCATGTGACTCTTAGAGGAAAGATGCTAGGAAAACAAACTGAATCTAATTTATAGCTATGCAAACCTCTCATAAATATGCCTACATATCTACTATATCTACATATATATTATATATACAGTATATGTATATATATACTGTATATAAAATCCTAAGCCTAAAAGTGCAATGATTGAAGTGAGCAGTGGGCAGAGCCTCCTAGCAATGCTTATAAAGAGAAGTAAATTTTACAATTCTGACTTTGGGTTTTCAAAGGATTTACATACTGCCAGTATGCGTTTAGTGACACCCAAAATGTTCATGTTTTTGATAGAAATTGATACCTTCTTGTTTATCAAGATATTACTAAATTAATTTAAAAATACAGCCAAGACATTACTAGTATTTCTAATAGCTATTACAGCTTGAAATGACTATTCACTTTAACTGCAAAGCCTCTTTTCAAGAATGCAATGCCTAAAATGAGAAAGTAAATTGAAACATTTGGATATCTTATCTAAATTTAAACAAGTTTAAAGTGCTGCCTTTTCTCTTTGTAGCCAAGAACATAAACACGCATGCAACATAAATTAGGAAAAGGATTGCATTCCAGAGAATAACAAATTAAGTAATGAAAATAACTTAAAAAATAAGCTGCAAATCACTAACAATCTCCCAAAAGCACAACCAGAAATTTATATGAATGCAAACAAAGTGGGAAGGTTGCAAATCAACGCTAACATTTCCACACAGTGCAGAAACAAGCCCTGGATCTGTAATTTGTGACACCCCAGTACCAAGGCATTGTCTCTCACTCCTTTTTCTACCACCCAAGCTATTTATTTTGAACACCTCATTGTACTGAACTTGTATCTTTCCCTGCCTTGACCAACTTATATGCCATTTTGAGTGGAGACTTTGAATTTCGCTCATATTTTATAAAAAGCAGCCCGCTGACAAATACAAACATATGCTGAAAATACCCTGCTCTCATAACATTCTTAACTGCGTAAATAGTGTTATATGAGTGATTAACATATTGACAAAAGAACCACCCAATTTGTTGCATTTTTTTTTGGATGGTGTTGAGGCTTAAATATCGGGTGGTGCACAAAAAACTGAACCATCTCCGACTCCAACATCGACATAAGTTTCTTAGCCAATACACAAAATGAAAGATATGCAATACAAAAATCCAATTCAATTGTTTGAAGGAGCCACGTGCAATAAAATACACATTTTTCCTTGTCGTCTTCCTTCAGTTCTTGGACACAAGTTATTCTGTACGGCTTCATTTCTAGTGAGTGCAACACACGTTGACAAGACCTGCGTGAAACATTCGCTTGTTGTACCAATTTACGTGTCCATTTCCTAGGGCTTTTGGCCATCTGTTCCTGAATATCTGCTACAACCGCAGGTGTACGAACGGACGGGGCCCAATTCTTTTTGCAGTTTGCAACCCAGTCTTACACCACTTCTTCATCAACTCGTGAATACTGCTCTTTGCTGGTAGGTTTGCGCCAGGAAACTTCTGTGCGAAAATGTCCCGCGTTTCCGTAAAAGAACCGGTAGACACATACGCCTCCACTATTCCAATCCCCTGTTGCAGAGAATACATCTTCCGGATCTCTTTCATGCATGTTTATACCCACTGGCTCACAGCTTCCTTACTAATGCACAGTTGGGGCTGCTGACCCCGTTGTGACAACGACCCTAACCCTAAAGTGGTTTTACTCTGGAAACCCAGCATACTGCCAAAGGCATTATGCCCTGACAATATACATTTTTCAACAAAAAAATTGATTCTTTCATTTCATTCATAATAATAAAATACTGGCATGCAATACTGCTAAAATCGTAGCTCTCTGTAAGAAAGATTACTCCCTCAACACATCAGATTTTACTCCTGTGTGCAGTAAGTTAGTGTGATATATGCAATGCATTCTTTTCTGCTGAACTCATGTCAGTTAACAAGCTCCATAACAAGCCACCTTTCTATCTTTGCTATTAGGTTAATTTCTTTGCTAAAGAAAACTCATTTGTTAGATGCCCATTAACCTCTTACATGTACTGCTTCTGCTCCTCATGAAAGAGTTCCTTGCTCTCCATGGTCCTTTCCAATAACATCTGGTTCTGCTGACTCAGCATCTGGATTTGACTAAGCAGATGATGATTCTCTTCCTCCAGGTTTCCTTTCAGGCGGGTTAGCAGCTGCATCAAGGGATGAAAGAGTGAGCATGCTGTTAGCGGGACAGACCAGACGGACAATTTTAGCTCTAAATGAGTACCACATTCGTTAACCAAACCTCTGTCTATTATAAACACTTCCCTAGAAGTGCTGTATTCACTCCAAGGTAAAAGAAATAGTACCTTTAAGGCTACACACACCATGTGGCAAATCAAGTTACACTCTTATTCATGACAGACCTATTGTTGTAGAACAAAAACATTTAAACTTCAATAGCTAAACCCTAAGGGAGAAAGGTGCAAAAAATTACTTTTTTTAGAGGTAGGGTGTGCAAGTTCAGGCAAAATAAATGTTCTTTAAAATGCTTCTTCCACACACTCAATTTTGTTTGAAAAATTCTTTAATTACCACTGAGATGTGTTTAAAGCACATTTAAATGTTTTAATCAAATCAGTGCTTATCTGCTGCTTTTCTGTTTTCTTCTCATGCATAATCAACCATCGCTGCAACACTTAATCTTTAACACTCTTTATGACAGAGTGGCCAAGTCTATGATTCTCCTCACTAAAAGACACATGGAAGCTGGCTGGAAGTTTACAAAAAAGCACCTAAAAGACTCTCAGACTGTGAGAAGTAAGATTCTCTGGTCTGATGAAACTAAGATTAGCATCACGTCCAAAGGAAACGAGGCATCACTCATCACCGGTGCAATACCATTCCAACAGTGAATCATGGTGGTGGGAGCATCATGCTGCAGGAATGGGGACTAAGAGACTAGTCAGAGTTGAGGGAAAGCTGAACAGAGTAAAGAGCCGAGATATCCTTAATGAAAACCTGCTGTCTGGGTTGATGTGTCACCTTTCATCAAGACTAAGCAAATAAAACACTGGAGTAGCATAGGGGAAAACTCTGTGAATGTTTTTGAATGGCCCAGCCAGAAACCAGTTTCGAGTCCAATCAAACAGATCTACTGTAGAGAGACCTCAAAATAGATCTCTGCCAAAGGTTTCCATCCAACCTGACATAGCTTGAGAAGATCTGTAGAGAAGAAAGGTAGAAAATCCCCAAGTCCTGGTGTGTGAAGCTTGTCATGTCAGACACAAGGAAAAACTCCAGGCTAGAAACACTGCCAAAGGGGCTTCGACCAAGTATTGAGTAATGGGCCTGAATACTTGTGATAATGTGACATTTCACTTTTTTATTTTCAAAAACTTTGCAAACATTTCCATTTTTGCTTTATAATTCTGGGGTACTAAATACTGTTTGATGAGGGAGAAAATGAATTTAAATGATGTAGCCTGAGGCTGCAACATGTGGAAAAAATTAAGGGGTCTGAATACTTTCTGAATCCATTGTATAAACTGAGTGGGCACTTCATTAGGTACACATGCTCTTACCATGCACTCGACCACTCAAGTCAATGGTAGCTTCTTACGCAAAAAAAATACATTAATAATAACACATATTGTGTGTGTAATTCAGAAGCAGAATGGGCAAGAATAGTGCTTAAAATGCGTTGAATGTAGAAAGTTATTAGACACCAGAAACACTGGCACAAGCAGATGAGGAACTGCAGTCCTGCTAGGGATTTCCTATACTATGATAGTTTAAACAGTTGTATGAATAAAGGGCTTCTACCAACAATGGCCTGTCATCAAAAACAGGCCAATAGAGGCTTAGGTGCAGAGCTCTGCTGATGAACTCTGGAGCCCACAAATTGACGCTATTAGTGTGGAGGAGCTCGATAAACCTCTGTCATTATCAGAATTACTGGATGCTATAAAGTCACTCCAAGGTGGAAAAGCAGCAGGCCCTGATGGCTACCCTGCAGAGTTTTACAAGAAATTCTCCGCTCAGCTAGCTCCCCTCCTATTAGCAACATTTACAGAAGCCAGAGATAACCAATCTCTTCCACAAACCTTTCGCCAAGCACTAATCACTGTCTTTCCAAAACAAAATAAGGACTTATTACAATGTGCATCATACAGACCAATTTCACTTCTGAATAACGACGTTAAAATACTCTCTAAAATCATAGCTAGAAGGATGGAGAAAGTGCTCCCTCAGTAATATCACAAGACCAAACTGGATTTATTAGGGGCCGACACTTATCTTCAAATCTTCGACGCCTGTTTAATGTAATATACTCACCAACTAAATCAAACACCCCAGAAATATTATTATCATTGGATGCAGAAAAAGCATTCGACATGATTGAATGGAAATACCTTTTACTATTTTGGAGAAGTTTGGGTTTGGCCCGAACATTTGTGCATGGATTAAATTACTGTATACTAACCCAGAAGCTTCAGTTTGCATCAATAACATTTGCTCAGACTACTTTAAACTAGAACGTGGCACAAGACAAGGATGCCCTTTGTCACCACTGCTGTTTGCAATTGCCATTGAACCACTGGCAATACATTGTCGAAATACTGATCAGATAAAGGGGATTAGCAGAGAAGGACTGGAACAGAAAATCTCATTATATGCAGATGACATGGTACTGTATATATCGGACCCAGAAAATTCTGTGCCTGCAGTCTTAGCAGCACTCACAGAATTTCAAAAGCTCTCTGGTCTCAGAATTAATCTGAATAAAAGTGTACTCTTTCCGTGAATTCGCAAGCATATAATATTAGATTAGACACCCTTCCTTTTATCATTGCAGAACAGTTTAAATACCTCGGGGTAAACATCACAAGTAAACATAAAGCTCTTTATCAACAAAATTTCGCGTCTGTATGGAAAAAATTAAACAAGACTTGCATAGATGGTCAACCCTTCATCTCACACTAGCTGGAAGAATTAACACTGTTAAGATGAATATTCTTCCTAAGCTCCTTTTTATTTCAAAACATACCAATATACATTAATAAATCGTTCTTTAAGCAATTAGATTCAACAATAACCTCATTTATTTGGAATTCTAAACATCCACGCATCAAAAGAGCGACCCTACAAAGACAAAAGGCAGAAGGCGGCATGGCTCTACCTAACTTCCAGTTTTATTACTGGGCGGCAAATATACAGTCGATAAGAACCTGGACACAAATAGAAGAACATACACAGGCATGGACCGCAATAGAAGTAAAATCCTGCAGTACTTCTTTGTATTCCTTGCTTTGTGCTCCAATAAACACACGCTATCGGCAATACACTAATAACCCAATTGTGCTCCACTCACTTAGAATCTGGAACCAATGTAGAAAGCATTTTAAGACGGAGAAGCTTCTTTCTGTGGCACCCTGCAAAAGAACCACCTCTTTCAACCCTCACAAACATATGCAGTTTTTAATATCTGGAAAAAATTTGGAATTAACTTGCTTAGAGATCTTTATATAGACAACGTCTTTGCATCCTATGAACAATTACATTCCAAATTTAACATTCCAGCTACAAATTTCTTTCACTATCTTCAAATCAGGAACTTTGTTAAACAGAACCTTCCAGATTTTCCTCATCTTGCACCCTCATCCACGCTGGAAAAATTATTGCTCAATTTCAAGGAGTTAGACTCCATCTCTACAATATATAAAATCCTTTTACAATCCCTTCCTTTCAAAGATCCAAGAGGACACTGGGAAAATGACCTCTCAATTAATATATCAGAAAAGGAGTGGAAAGTAGCAATGCAGAGAATTCACTCAAGCTCCATATGCAAAGCATACAATTATACAACTCAAAATTATATATCGAGCACATCTGTCTCGACTAAAACTCTCCAAAATGTTTCCAGGGCATGATCCAACCTGCGAACGTTGCAACCAAGCCCCAGCCTCACTAGGTCACATGTTCTGGGCCTGCTCCAAATTAACATTATTCTGGACAAAAATTTTAATTACCTCTCAGACAGTCTTGGACTCACAATCCCTCCTAACCCATTAACAGCTGTGTTTGGGGTTCTTCCAGAGGGTCTTAAAGTGGAGAAAGACAAACAAATTGTGATTGCATTCACTACACTGTTGGCACGCAGACTTATTCTGATAAACTGGAAGAACCCAAACTCTCCTCTTTAAGTCAGTGGGAAACTGATGTGTTATATTATTTAAAATTGGAAAAATCAAATACTCAGTTAGAGGATCTGTGCAGACTTTTTCAAAACATGGCAGGATCTAATCAGTAATATTTTGAAATGATTTTATAAAGCACAGAGAATTTGTTGATTTAGGTATTTTTAAAAGCCTTAAATTTTACACCGCTTGGCTTGCTCTCTCTCTCAAGGGTGGGGATCGATCTGTTCTTAGCATAATTCTTTTTTTTTGTAAAAACTTGATTGCTATGTATTGATTGTAATAAAATTAATAAATAAATAAAAAAAAAAAAATAATAACACATATTGTGTGTGTAATTCAGAAGCAGAATGGGCAAGAATAGTGCTTAAAATGCGTTGAATGTAGAAAGTTATTAGACACCAGAAACACTGGCACAAGCAGATGAGGAACTGCAGTCCTGCTAGGGATTTCCTATACTATGATAGTTTAAACAGTTGTATGAATAAAGGGCTTCTACCAACAATGGCCTGTCATCAAAAACAGGCCAATAGAGGCTTAGGTGCAGAGCTCTGCTGATGAACTCTGGAGCTTGCATATGACTGACAATGTCAGCTCTGGTTTCTTGGCTTCCTTACTGTTTGATTACATAAGTCTGTGAATTCTAAATTCATCACAAATCAGCCTACAAGCATTCCAGTCAGTGTGAGGTGGAGATAAAGCCTGAAGGATGGCAGACTGCAAATCATGTGTTTCATATTAAGCATTGTGAAAACCTAAATGAGCCTAAATGCTCACCTTAAACATGGATAAGACATTTAGTGCTAATGCTTGTGTACGTCATCTTTTTTTATATAACACAGAATGGTTTTTAAAATTACAAAACACACCACATTACAAACATTAACACTTCTGTACAGATTCCCAAATCTGTACAAAAATAAAAAATATTCCCCATACTTGGCCTCAGTGTAAGAATACTTCAGTAGGTGTGTAGTGTCATTATTATCATGTACTTCACTGTACTGAATCCATCTAGCTCCAGCTATCAGGAACTGTGGGAGACGCCACCAAAATGAACCACGTATTTGACTTACTTTAGGCCTTCTCTCACTATAACTTACTAACACTCTGCTGAAGAAAGCTAACCCCACTAGGTTTCATCCACACAAAAACTGCCCTTGCACACCAGGTCATCAATATTTATCAGTAATACAGTACAAGTCAGAGGTTTGGAAACAAAAAACTGAGGATATACTGTATATTAAAGCATAATCTCTACAAAGATTTGGGAGTATGACAGCATGTTCCTCAAGCAACTCAGATTCACCTGACTTTTCAGGGTGTCATGTACAAGTGCCAAATTTGTTGTTTACAAGGACCTGAACACAGTGTGATTGAGTTAGGAGAATGTTAAATGGGATTCAATGATTAAACATGTTGACTTTTCACACTGCCCCATCTTTCTCACTCACTGCAATACTATAAAGATAAGAAGAGCTGCTTAAAAAGCCCTACCTCACAGTGGTTTTCCCGCTTGGCCAGAGTAATGTCCAAGCTCTGGCTTTGTTCTTTGAGTTCATCAACAAGTGCCTGCCAGCGGTTTAGATCCAGCTGTGCAGAGTTTAGTGTGCTCTTTAGGTCCTTGCTATGTACTTGAAGTGCACCGTATTCCTGCTGCAGTTGGCTGTGCTCATAGGTCAACCTGAAACGAGAACACTGCTGACTAGGCAAAAGGAAAACAAAAGGACTCTGTAAAATATTTACAAAATGTAGCATAATGACAAAAGTCATACAAACATAAAAAATGTGAAGAAGGAAAACGAGTTCTGTAACACACACACAGGTCAGTCAATAACAAACACAGAGACAATTCATTGTAAAAAGATATGGATGGCCAGGCCAGCCAGTGCCCAGCATCCTCACTTGTGTATTAACTAGAAAACAGTAGGAGGCTATCTGTGAACTACAATGTAGGCTGAAATGTATACACAGGAGTTCTTTTAGTGTATGTTTGCTTCTTTGCTAAAAAAAACAAAATTAAGTAATTCCTAAAATGGTATATTTTACCAGAATGCCACTAGAAAGTGTACATGCCTCCATGACAGTGCTTTGCTGACATTATTAAAGCTGACCACCAGGTGGAGCACAAGACTGCTCAAAACAGCCTATATTTTTCACCAGTCATAACCATTCATGTACATTTTACGTTATATCTGCACTACCACGTTTCATTTAAAAGCACAGACATTAGTTCTGGTTTTCTTCTGAAAAAGCTGGCTTGATGTTGCAGTGTGGAAGAGTCAAAGTGTAGCTCTGATTGGTTTGTGCTTGTTATGCAGCCCTTCCCCGACTTGATCCTACTCATTTCAGCGTCTCATTCTCAGATTGGTCACCCTTCATAGAAGAAAACTGTTTTCCAACACAGAAGTATTGCTTTCCATGGTGATTGCTATGTTGCTTAACTGAAAGTATCTAAATTGCATTTTGTACAGTTTGAATGTTGCACACTTATGCAAAAGGCAAACCATTTACCAGTCACTACAGTTCTGTGATAAATTCCTTGGCCAGCAGTGTTACAATCCCTTCAAACATGTTTCAGCCGATGCACGCATTCCCAGTGTAGGCAAACACCTATATCATATGTCCTTTCGATTATTTTAATGTGGAATAGGATTTATTAAACAATGTTGAAATACTAGTGTTTGGAAACGCCATTTTTAAATGAAAACATAGTAGTGTGGATGTAACCTTAGTTGTTAATTAATTGTTAAGTGGCACAAGAAAACTGGCATTTGTGTAATGTTTTCTCTGCAAAATGCAGGTGCTGATGAGCAGACTAACTTTATAAGTGAGGGACAAGTGGGGGAAAAAAAACTAACAGAAGCTGGTGATTTTGAACATGATGTCCCAGAGTTAGTCATTTATTTGCATATGGTTTGTCACCTCTGAGCAACTCACATTTTATAATGGAAAAAGAGGAGAGAATAACACACATGGCCAGTACTGACCTCTCCATCTCTTCTTTCAGACTCTCTTTCTCTCCCAATAGAAGGGAGTTCTTCATCTTTTCCATTTTTAAACTCTCACTTTCCTTCTTAAATGCCAACTCCTGTTGTTCCATCTCTTCTTTTCTTTTCAGTAGCACTGTGTACCTTTGAAGAGTGAGGTAAAGGAAAAGAGAGATTAAATAATGGAGGAGCCCTGTCACTTGGCTATTTGCATAGTAGATGAAGTAAATACTCCTGTGTTACCAAATTAGTACTGAAACTACGGCAACCTGTTTAAGCAGAATCTATTAACCAGTGGAAACCATGTGGAGAAAACTGTCAGCATAAAGACCAAAGTCAATTAGAAAGAGAAATACCTCATTGTGGAGTAACAAACAAAGCTATAATTGTAACAAAAAATATCCAAAAAAGCTGCAGCATATCCGTACAAATCTTGGGGAGGAGCAAAAGACCATCACTGCCTTATTAAATTAAAGAGGGAAATTTCCCTCTGTGCCAAAGGTTTTAGCCACCTGAGACCACATCACAGTGGGACTGTCTGTCAGAACTCTGTAGTGCTCAAGAGCGTCTGGCCTAATTAAGTGTCTCACTGGTTCTGTTAGAAATTTAATTTGCTTTTAATTATTCAGGGTATTACATCTGGCCACCAGACAATGCAGTCACAAAATGGTGCCCCAAGGGACTCATTGCTCAATTCTCCTACTTCGTTCTTATTAAAAAGTCCACTTCTGGTAAACAAGAATAGTAAGGAAATCCCTGAAGAAATTGATCTTGAGAAAAAAAATGGCTTATTAGGGCAGTTAAAAGAGTGAGCAACCTCTGTAAGCCAAACTCATTTTTATTCTACCAGCAACAGCAAGCAGGAAAGTTGTTCCAACAGTTGACTGGCAATTATATTGAACAATAAGCAACCTCACAGTAAGATGAAGAAATGCTCTCTCTGTATGTGTGACATGTCCACCTCTAGTTCACTGATGCCATACAATACAATACAATTTAATTTTTTACATAGCACAAAATCACAAAAGAAGTGCTGCCATGGGCTTTAACAGGCCCTGCCTCTTGACAGCCCCCCAGCCTTGACTCTCTAAGAAGACAAGAAAAAACTCCCAAAAAAAAAGGAAAGGCAGTTCAAAGAAAGAACCCTTTCCAGGTATGTTGGGCGTGCAGTGGGTGTCAAAAAGAAGGAGGTCAATGCAATACAGTACCATCAACGTGACACCTGTACAGCAGGAAGATGGAGAGAGATATGTGCTGCTTACCTCTCTCCCAGATCGCGGTACTCCTGTTCCAGAGCTCTGTGGGCTGCTTTTAAGTTTCCGTGCTGATCAATTAATGTTTCATACTCCTGAGACTGACGCTCGTGCAGAACCATAACCCTCTCGTGGTCTTGAAGGAGTGAGTCGTGACTAATCTTCAGCTCCTCTTTTTGTTTCATAACATTTTCGACTTCATTCTCCACCAATATCTGCTGACTTTGCATCATAGCATTCTGAGCCATTAGTGAAGCAGTCTGGGAGTTGAGGGTGGAGTTTTCTACCTGTGTCAAGAGAAGCACAGCAAGTCAGCAGGTGACTGTCCAGTGGGTGGAATACCAACAATATGTAGGAAGGGTAACATGATAAGAAAGAATAGTTGACAACTGGAATCTGCAGACAAGTACCAATTATTTTATATTACAAAATAAAATCCCATTTGATATTTCTGCTGCTGCTTCTAATTAGATAAGCATGGATTTTTTCAAGCTTACAGCTGCCAGGCCACACAGAGCCCTTTGGGGTAAATTTAATCACACCTGTAGTGTATGAAAGCAAAGGGAAACATTTATGCAAAGAGATATCTGTCACTGTGCTATCCAATCAGATTAAGAAAAAGATTCCTAGAGATCCACATGAAATCAGGCATGTCGTCATGTTCTCCTTACACTTGTAACAACACACAGTAGAAATATATTTAGAGTTCTGCAAAGGACTCTCATGTATAGGCCTTAGGGATATATAACAAAATTTATAATGCTTAGTGAAAGTGTCTATGGCAATCTTCCACTCATCCCCTTCATGAATACTTGTTAGGTTATATGCACTTTGTAAATTCAAATTAGTAAATACTGTGGATTTAAGCAAAGACAAAATAAGTGTTAAGAGGATTGTTGTTTTTAATTGTTTCCTTTAGCTCCCACTAATCAATATATAGCCATGTGCCAATTTATGGCTGACCGAGTAGACGCAGTTCATACTTATGACCAAAGGCCATATGAAATCAATAGGGTAATAATGTTCTACAAATTGCCAAAACCAGCCATCGTAATAAATCTTTCGTTCATATTATTCACATGTTTTCTGACTCTTTGAGGGATCTTTAAGGTTTTCTTTCATCAGCACTGCTCCACATGGCTAATTCAATGTCTCTGGCCTACACTGCTTTCCTTACTCCAGTATTTCTCAACCTTTACGGTCCTGCACATCAGTTTTAAAATTACTGATGACCCACTAGCAGCAATTGCAGATCACCCCCTTGGTGAATCAAAGTGTGACTGCAACCCATCCAGAAGATAAAAACAAGTTCACTTACAAACATGGAAACACAGCGCATATTGTTGCCAATCGTTTAGGCAACCCACTCGCAAGCCAATGACAGTAAACCACAACCCACCAGTAGAGAAGCACTACCTTACACGGAGTCGGCCATGCAGCCACCAAAAGAAAAACCTTTCACTGTATTTATCAGCCTATTCAGAATCACTCCTAGGAATTGCACTGAATGTCTGATTAGGATAAGAATTTGTTATACCCCAGAGTTGGACAGGAGATGTAATTATGGAGTGTCCTACACCCAATCCCAAGAGAAGTAAGAGTTCATGTTTGAGAATGAATGATGTCAAAATTGGATGGTGCCCGAGCTGCAAAATGCCACTCATGAAGTCGTTTTGTAGTTTCCACAGAAATCATGACAGCATTTTGTAGTTTTTGATACTAATGCCAAGGCTTCACCACAAAGATGATAAATAATAATAACAATAACAACAATATTCATTGGGATGTTATTACGTTAAAAAAGGTTTATGCCTGTCCCACAAAGTACTTTATAGTTGTGCATTCAATGAGGCCGCTTTGCAGCAACATCCAGAATAATACTGTAACAAGCATCAAGATAGAAATAATGAGACACACCAAATACCAAATGAGAGTAAAGCCTGATAATGGGTCTGATATATTTAACAATTAATAATTTACAGCCATACTTCCAGAAGAATCACCTTTCTGCTGTTTAGGCCGCTGAAAAATTGTCTTATAAAATAACGGTTTCTAAAATTGGCAACAGTTATTCGTGTGTTGTTTCTAATGTCGCGTTCACTCTTCAAGTGTTCCATATCATCACTTATTAGGTCTCTCTCCTTATCTTCTGTGAAGCAGGGCATGCTGGGAACTGTAGTGCCATGGAGCAGCCCTGTTGGGTTCTGAGGGTGCTGCCAGGGGGTGCTATGAGGATTCATGGTGCCCACTCTTGCAGACTTCTGCTTAACCCGGGGGTGTTCCCAACAGGCTATACCCTGGCCCCCACCAGGAGCAGATAGTTTGAACTGATTGCCTCCCCCTGTCTCTCCATGGAAGGATTTTCAGTCCAGCCACGCCGTGACAACAGTGAACCCCCTTCCACAAGGGCATCTCTTGTCTGCGTCCTGGCCGAGGCAGGACAGTGCATACCTTTCTTCTCGTGCCTGCAATGGGCTGGCTTCCTGTCCAGGTAAGGAATCTCGCCCCATCCCAGCCATGATACCTGCCCATGCATGTTGTCCGTCACATCACACATACTCAATCAAAGATGAATATAAATGTGAGCTGGATTACGGTATTTACTAGATATGAAACATGCAATAAAAGATTAGACTGAACCGTGTTTAATGGAGAGGTGGCTGTGGAGAATACCATTTTCAAAAAATTTTAAAAATGTTTACTATGCCACAGCACAGACATCCATTCCTAGGGACTACAGGTCAACAATTTACAACAGGCTTTAGCTACTAAAGAAGCTTGGTTCATACCTGAAGTTTTGCTGTCTGAGTCTGCAAGGCACTGTTATGCTCCTGTAATGAGGCTGCCTGCTTCTGTAGTGCCAAGATCTGACTATTGAGCAGATGGTTCTGGGTGTCTAGCTGCTTGAGTTGCTCCTTTAGCAGATGCTTCTCAACTTGAAGTGCTGCATTCTGGAAAAAAAAGCAATAAATACTAGTATCTGATAAAATTTAAGATTTTACAGAAATGCTAGTGATTAAAATTCCATTATCTGACTTTAACCAGGTTGGTTTATTGGTCCAGATGTTTCCTTAAGAGTGTTACATTTTGCTTAAAAAATCATAATCCTCCAACTGTGGCAGCTAAAGGAAATAAGATTCTAAATGGGTGAGGACACAGTATAGGAGACTCCACACCTGGTACAGGTTATAAAGATATAAAAAAAAGCACATGACGCATTAAAGGGTTCTATGTCCACCTACATTCTTTTCTATGTCAATAACTTGATCTTTCACTTTCAGCAGCTCCATGGTGGTCTCCCTGTGTTCTGTTTCCCACTTTTCCATGACTTGTTGGTTGGGCTGCTGATATGCCGGGGTGTAAGCCTCTTCTTCTTCCTTCCTCTGTTTCAGAGCCTCCAGATTCCTTTTCACCTGAAATATCCAAGACAAGCATGTAACCTGGAGTTGGATTAATGTGTAAGAACGCCCTTCTGTATGCAGTTAGGGAGTCAAATTTCACAAATCTAGATCTTCAAATAACCTCAGAGAAGAATTTGGGATGCCAACAGACTTGTTACAGTTTGTATTTAAAAACAGCAAAGTAACTAAAGGAAAGCTTCAAGAATATGAAAGCCCTCCCTACACACTTACTGATGTGAGTTCACTACGAAGCTGTTGGTTCAGGCTGCTGGATTCCTCAAGTCGCGACTCCAGGGACAGAATCTTCTCTTCTTTGATCTCAAGTGTCCTTTTTAGTGTTGACTCAATCTTCGACTCCAAAATTCTGTACTTGCTGTGGGAATACAGATTTTATAAAGCTGGGTTTACAAGACTTTATAATAAGATAATATCGTAGGAAATTTTATCACAAACACACACACAACTGCACCAGGTTGGCAAAAACAATGTTCGCAATTCAGACAAATTGGCAACGTGAAGAGGACATGAGAAAGCTTAACTCTTCTGAGCAACTGAGAAGCGTTATAAACTTATTATAAGTTATAGAAACAAAGAGATCCTGTCCGAACCTTGCAGAAGGAGGAGACACCAGGTTTAAACGGAACCATTGGGGCTCACTATTTTTATGGACTCTCTCTGGTTTTTAACCTCATCATTTTAAAAGAATATTTATTGAACTGTTTTTAACCACCACTAATTAACTTTTTATTTTAATGGATTATTTATTTTAAAAAGACGTTGCACTGCACTTTGGGACACAGTTTTGCTTAGATGATTTCTCATAAAAGTACTGAGCACCTTTACACTATCCCCTTGCTTTATGTGTGTTTTGTCCTCATCTGCCACGGTTATCCGGTTACATTATCGATGGTATCGGGTTCAAGAGGCTCCCAGATAAGAGTGGGAGCATGGAGCCAACCGTCACAAGAGTCTTCCCAGAAAAGTGGAGGTTGTTGTAGCTGGAAAGGTGGCCAACTCCATATTAATGCTCATGGTTTTAAATATACGTTCATATAGGAGTGATAATCAATTATCCACAAACTTTTGGCCATTTGACATTATATGTAGTATGGACTGCACTTACACTCTGTTGGACTTAAATGACAGAGCTGCACTTAAAATGTCAGATGAAAAGTCTACAATTTATCCTAGAACTGGCCATCTAGGCATTTAAAAAAGACAACAGTTAGCATCTCTATCACAGAATTAAATACTGCTGATCCATTTGAGTCGTAAGGGATTGTTTTGGTGTACACAGATGCTTACTTTTTAAACGTTTTAATCAGAGCTGGTTCACTAGTAAAGCCTTTGAGAAACTGCTAATGCACATAATAACAAGCTATGGCTACACATCAGACATCTAGGACTGTTACAACAAAACTGATCAGAATAGCCACTGAACATGTGGATAACTGAGATAACTCTCATGAAGGCCCTTACGATAAAATAAGACAATGAAATTAGCAGCATCACACAACAAAATGAAAGAGGCTGAGTAAATACTAGAATTGCCTTAACTTTACACAAAGTGGGAGCCTGTAGTGTACTATACGACAAATCAATCAGCCTTCCCTTTGATAACACACATAGCATCATTCGATACTGTATATTTCATCAGGACACTTCCCTGAATTAAACATGAAAACTAAAAATAAATATGTACGAACTCAATGAGCTGACCTATTTGTGCAATTAGCTATTGGTCAAATGGGGCTTCAGCTCCAGGGAAAATCAATGTAATTTCAGGCGTCCGACAAAGCACATTACATGTCAATCTCTGGCTCTCTGGGAACACCTCATCGTGTCATCTTGTTATTCCTGAATTTGGTTGTAGTAGGCAGGTTTATACATACAGACTGCATTTAATGCAAGACATTCATCAATCCATTCATCCATTTTCTAACCCGCTGAATCCGAATATAGGGTCACGGGGGTCTGCAGGAACCAATCCAGGGCAGGGTGCCAACCCACTGCAGGACACACACAAACACACCCACGGGCCAATTTAGAATCTCCAATCCAGAATCGCCAATCCACCTAACCTGCATGTCTTTGGACTGTGGGAGGAAACCGGAGCGCCCGGAGGAAACCCATGCAGACACGGGGAGAACATGCAAACTCCACGCAGGGAGGACCTGGGAAGCGAACCCGGGTCTCCTAACTGCGAGGCAGCAGCGCTACCACTGCGCCACCGTGCCCCCTACATTCTTAAATTCTTCTTCTTATTTAGTTATCTGCCATAACAGAGACCTTTTGATCGCCAGTTCTCCCATTGTATTTTGTCTTCTGCTTCTATTTTCATCTGTTGGTGTGATTCACTATCTTTCAGATAATATAACATGCCATGCCTTGGCCTTCCTCTTCATTTCTTTCTCTCCAGTTTATCCTCCAGCACTATTCTCAAGAACCCCCTCTCCTTTTAGTACATGACCCTTCCAGTTTTGTTGCTTTGTTCTCACCAATTCCAACATGCGACTTTCTTCACCATTTCCTTTCCAGCCATATTTTGATAGACAATTTATCCATCCAACTGATCTTTTCCATCCTTCTCCAAAGCCAAAGTACAAGTGCTTCCAATCTATTGATGTCTCCTTTTCCTCATTGTCCATGTCTCTGCTCCATACAACGCAACACTCCAAATTACTATTTTTATTATTCTTTTCTTCAATGTCCTATTCATTCTATTCGTTAAAAATTTTCATTTTGAATTGAAGCCTGTTTACTTATTGTTATACGTATTTTTTATTTCTTTTTTACTTCTTCTGTCAATTGACAGCATAATTCCCATATATCTGAAGTTGTCAGATTTTTCCAATTTTTATCATTACTGGTTTTGCTGCCATTGATTATTAGAAGCAGTTTACTGTTACGTTGATAAGCATTTCAAATCTCTGGTACTACATTATGAATCAGCTGTTTTTAAGTTTAAATCTTTACTGACAAAGAATAATAACAAGAATGTTCAAGAAATACATACAAATGTATTAAAGACGACCATAAATATTGAACATCTGTCACCCTAGGAACTAAAATACCAAAGGGTATTCCCTCAGTTTAGCTAGGTGGGATCCGAACAACGGACACCCTTCCCACTAAGACTGCCCACATACCCCCCCACCCCGATGCCCCCATCCTCCGACAGTTATCATGATCATATCTCTCATAATACAGTAGAATCTATTTTCTGTTTTTTGATAACTTTTTGGGCCTGCAGGTGGCAAAATTATTTCTATAAACTATATGTGACTGAGATGGCATCAGAGATCAACATGGCCTGTAGAAAACCACAAACAACAACAATTTATTTCTTGGATAGTCCAAGACCATGCAAGGAATGCCTGAATGTGCTTTAACAGGCCTTGTTTGTTGACAGCCCCCAGCCTAGACTCTTATAGGGGGGGAAAAAAAATGGAAGAAATCTTAAGAAAAGCAATTCATAAGGAGACCCCAGTATGGAAGTTTTTTTAATATAACATCGAAAACATCAATTGTAAACACTTAGCAGAACACATTGTATGCTGTTGACGTTAAGAGCAAACACTCTACAAATATTAAAATTCATCTACAGAGTCATCATAAATTGGCCTACAACCAATTTCTGGGCAAAGAAAAAGAAAGGATAAAAAGCACCAACACTCAGAGCACACGTGCAGGTCCAAGTCCACATAAAGCAAGACAGCAAACGTCAACATCATGTTAGGCAAAGGCAGCAACTTGAGGAACAAACTCAACTGAACACACATAACATGAAGGAGTACAAGATAATTTCTTTATATAAACTAACATGGCTACAAAACTATGTGACGGTCCATAGTTCAGAAAAATTGCTACTTCCCTCAACCTCAAACTTAACATGCCTTCTGCTGCATGAGTAAAAGGTATGGTGGGAATGTGGAAAAGTGAATTGTGCAATGATCTGCAGAATTGCTTTGAACGTTGGCAGGATCATATGTAGCTGGATGTCAACTCCCCTGAAGGTGATCGTAGTTAATTTTCTTAATTTGTTATATAAAAAGTGTTATGGGCACAGTCTTGTTTTTTTTTGTGCCAGACTTCGTATATATAAAAATGAAGTGTTTGTGAAATAAAAAATTCATTATGAAGGAAAACTAAAATTAAACAGAATTTCCAAGCAAGATCAGAAATAATATAGAAACACAAACTACATAAAAGGCAAAGCTTTAATAACCTCAATCCACATATGTAAGTAGACCTTTACTGTTCAACTTTAAAATGCCACATCCCAAAATGCACTTTAATAAATGAGGTCAAGCACCCACTTGTCATCTGTACTGTGCTCCTCCTGAAGCAACTTCTCCTTGTTCAGTCCAATTTTCTCCAACTCATGGTTCAGCTTCTCTAGTTCGTTGGACTGCTGTTGACTTCGTAGCTTTTCATGCACCAAATCCTACAGATCATACAATTGGTAGTGAGAATGATTAAATAATTTATATTATCTACTGGACATGGTTTGTTTTTTTGCCCCCTCTTACCTCTCTGAGGGTCGCTAGTGTCCGCTTGTCAATGGTGGCTTGTTTCTGTAATTCTTTTATCTCCTTCTCCAGCTCTTTAGCTTTGCTGTGAGCCTCCTTGAACTTGCTCAGTTCCTTTTCAAGCACTTTATTCTCCTTTTCTAATGTTGACATTTTGGCACAGTTCTCATCTAATGCTGCCTCTTTCACCTCCACCTGCTGTCGGAGCCGCTTGGCCTCCTTCTCCAAATGCTTTTTGTCCTTCTCCAGCTGACATACTTCCTGCTCAAGGCAATTCTGATCCAGCTCTAACTTTTCCAATCGTTTGCTGGTGATCTTCAGCTCCTCCATGTTCTTCTGTAGCACCTGGTTTTCCTTCTCTGTATCCTGCAGCTCTTTCTCTAGATGCTGCATCTTTTTGTTGCTATTCTCCAATGTTTGTTGGAGCCTCTGGTTTTCAGAATCAAGGCCTTGGTAAGTAAGCTCCAGCTTCTCATATTTTCTACTCAAGACCTTTAGTATTTCCACACTTCTAACCAACTCCTCCTTCTCTTTTTCAAGTTCTTTATGTTCAGCTTCTATTTGAGACAATTTCACATTTGCAAATTTCAAAGTCTCCACTGTCCTCCTCATTTCTAGATTCTCTTGCTCTAGCTGTCGGTTTTCAATTTCAAGGGCTTCTATCTTGAGGGATGCATTCTGTGCTGTATCGACTAGCTTCTTCAGTTTTCGGTTTTCTATCTCCAGCCCAGAGTTCTCCAGCTCAAGTGCTTTGATTTTGTCACATGTGATCTGTAAGGCGGCTACTTTTTTTTGCAGTCCTTCATTAGTATGCTCAAGCTTATGCACCTCTCTTTCCAGTTCGTCTGATTTCTCTGACTTTTCCTTCAGCAGTAGCAGCTCCTTTTGGATTTGCTTCTTCTCAAACTCCAGCTGAGTCAACTTGCTGCCTGTGTCTGTGATGCTCTCATGAAGGATCCTGTTTTCTTTTTCTATCTCCTTCACTCTGGCCTCAGTACTGACCTGGGTCCTCTGACGAAGGGAATCCACCGTCTGTCTTAGATGTTCGTTTTCATGCTGTAATTCTGAAATCTAAAATACAAGCATTGTAAAGTTTCATTTTCACTGTTGTAGTAATTTGCACCTCAAACAAACATGAAAGCAGTCTAAGTGTGAACACTGCTACTTGAACCAAGAAGCAGCACAGGACAGTTAAGACTATTTTAGAACTCAGCATCCTCTCTCTTTTGAATTCTATTGTTTCTTTCTCTTTAGATACCTTTGCCCATATGCAAATACATTACCAGCAACAGTAAACCTTAATATAATGGTTTGTTAAAAACCAGTTTTCTGTGCAAATGCATTACAGAGCCTGCAGTGTAAATGGCATGCCTAACAACAGGTTGGTTCTGCCAGTCTTACACGTACCTGTCTGTCTCTGTCAGTTTGTCTGCTCTCATTAGTATCCTTCAACTGCTGTTTCTCTTTTAGCAGGTCCTCCACCAGGGTCTCCATGTCTTGGTTTGCTTGTTTCTCCTTATCAAGCTGGGATTCAAGCTGCTCCACCTAAATAACAGAACACTAATTTATCATTGCAGGTGACAACAACTTGAGGTATTCCTTCCTTAATAATCTCAGCAAAATTATCTTGACATTTATACAAACTTTATAAAAAGAAAAGCAATATATACATGGTGCACATTTTAATTGGGATTGTAGCATACATGTGAGTAACAATTTCACTTCATTGTTGTGCAACTTAACTTAGCTCACACACACAGGAATGGACTTATGGGACATGGCTAGCAAGTGTGAAAAAGGGTCTTCATCGCATCACGCATTCTGTTGCAAATGCAGTAGCGTTTCATGTTTATAGTCAAGAACCATTAATGTTCAACTTTTAACACTAAGTGTAAAAAATTGATGAAAGATCTCCAAGTAAAATAATCTCTTTAGTTTTTTCTTACAAATATATCTAAATGCCCAGTTAGTCCATTTTGGAATAACCTTAGAAACTTTATAGTCCTTGACAGAGTGCAGAAATACTAGTATATTAAAATCGAAGTGCTTATAGCCCTAATGATTAATATACAATCATGCGCCACTTCACGATCGACTGTATTAAGGCCATTTATACTTGTAGCCAAAAGCCATAGGAAAATAATAGAGTAATAATGGTCTAGAAATTGTCAAAATTAGCTACTACAAGCCACAAAGGCTGTATGTCTTTTGTTTATCACATACTTGTGGCAGCACTGATAGCCAAAAAATGGTATACTCTACACAAACGAGGTGAAAGAAGCAGTGGTGGAGCTGCAGAGGTAGCAGTTCCCCAGCTGTCTTCCTTCCTGTACTGGTGCTGCACAGTGCAACCAACAAATGTCCACAAACCAGAAATTAGTTATATATATATATATATATATATATATATATATATATATATATATATATGTATGTAAAGCCCTCACTCACTCACTCACTCATCACTAATTCTCCAACTTCCCGTGTAGGTAGAAGGCTGAAATTTGGCAGGCTCATTCCTTACACCTTACTTACAAAAGTTGGACAGGTTTCATTTCGAAATTCTATGCGTAATGGTCATAACTGGAACCTATTTTTCTCCATATACTGTAATGGACTTTAGCTCGATGGCCGTGGGGGGCGGAGCTGCGTGTTACATTATCACGCCTCCCACGTAATCACGTGAATTGACTGTGAATGCAGTACATAGAAAAGAAGGAAGAGCTCCCAAAGAGCGCTGAAGAAAAACGCATACAAGCTTATTCATAAGTGCAGCTACTGTGGAAACAAAGCATGGTGTAAACCGTAAGTTTAAATTAAGTTTATGGACACGCTCCCACTGCCATTTGTCATGCCTTCGACGAATACTTTATTCGTAAGATACAAGTTTAATGAGAAGACACGAGGTATAAACGAGACTTTGGATCACTTTGTAACGGAGTTAAAATTGCTGTTGCGAGAAACTTTTAAGTACCGGGTCTCAGCTAACATTAAATAAAGCCGTGGACATCGCAACATCACACAAGAGAGCAGCTCACGTGAACTGACTGAACGCAGTACGAGTGATCACTTCCATGCATCAAACCTGTTCAAAAAACACATTACACAATTGACAAGGTAGGAAAAGAATATGCTCCGAGCTGAGCTCCACAGCTAACGCAGTCTTGTGGAAGCAACTTCGTCACGCTGCCACCAAATACTCACAGAAAAATCCACAAGTTAACACACATGCTGTCTCTAGAGTTTCTCCACACTCAATGTATTCCTCACGTCCCCTTTATACCCTCTGATCTCCCACTTCAATTCAGATGCCTCCAATTTCCAGTAAGGCTCTGCTTCGCAATGACAAGTAATAAGTCTCAGGGACAGACCCTACAAAAGGTTGCTATTGATTTCAGGCAAGATTGCTTTTCTCCTGGACAACTATACGTTACATTCTCAAGAGTGAGGTCACGCAGCTTTGTCATTTTACAACCGGAGCGCTGAACTGACAACTTTCTATATAAAGAGAACTATAACAATCGTAATAAACGAACAATAAAACAGCGGAGAACCTATGGATTAAATAAAAAGGCAGCTTCCTTGGCGAAGCAAGGAAAAAGGATGGCCTTATATAACGTTCGTTTATAAAACAGCGGAGAAGCTGTGTAAAGGCTGCTTCACAAAAAACCAGCGGAGTGCCTTATATGAGCAGGCAGTCAGCTAAAGAAGGGAATCAATAAATATCTATAATCACAATAAACGAACAAAAAATAGCGTACAAGCCGCAGATTAAATAAAGGAAATGGGTACCTGAACAGTAAAGTAAGTCTCGAATCGCTACACAATAACTATAAGAATCGTAATAAATGAACAATAAAACAGTACAGAACCGTGAAGCAAGGAGAAATGACGGCCTTATATGGCGTTCGTTTATAAAGCAGCGGAGAAGCTGTGTGAAGGCGGCTACACAAAAAAAAAAGCAGAGCGCCACACTCTGAATGTATTCCTCGCATCACCGTTATACCCTCTGATCTCCCATTTCAATTGAAATGCCTCAAATTTCCAGTAAGGCTCTGCTTCACGATGACAATTAATAAGTCTCAGGGACACACCCTACAAAAGGTTGCCATTGATTTGAGGCAACATTGCTTTCCTCCTGGATAACTATGCGTTGCATTCTCAACAGTAAGCTAGCACAGCTTGGTCATATTACAACCGGAGTGCTGAACTGACAACGTGGTATACAAAGAGATCCTTAACAGATAGTTATTGGTACATTTTCCCTCAGTTTAAAAAGGTTTTCTTTTCTTCTTAATAAAAATTAAAAGCAGTACTTCGTCGCTGCGAAGAGCTGGGATTTTGCTATATACAGGATATATATATGTAGATATGTATATATATATATATATATATATATATATATATATATATATGTATGTATGTGTATATGTATATATGTAGATATGTATATATATGTGGATGTGTGTATATATATATATATATATATATATATATATATATATATATATGTGTATATGTGTATATATATATATATGTGTATATATATATATATATATATATATAGATATATATATATAGATATGTGTATATGTGTGTGTGTGTGTGTGTGTGTGTATATCAGCAACACTCATAACAGTGACAAAACAATTACATTGACAATCATGTTATGTTATTTTTAAAATGTTTCCTTTTCTTTTTCATAACTTCTTTAACACACTACTTCTGCTATGCAAAGCGCTGGTATTTTGCTAGTATATATACATATATATTGTAAAAGATGCCCCAGACACAGACAGACACTGAGACAGCCAGATGTCCACAACACACACATCTACTTCTCTATTTTCTGCAACGCAGCACTCGCAAATGGACAATAATGGCTCAGTTCTTATCTCTGTCTTTTCTTCACCGCCTCCACTCCTCTCCTTCAAGTGGAGTGAGGTGGCCTATTTTATAGTTCACCCGGATGTGTTCCAGGTGCTTCCTGATGATCTTCCAGCAGCACTTCCTGGTGTGGCAGAAGTGCTGCATTCCAGGGCTCCATAATTATCCAGGTGCCCCCTGGTGGTGACCATGCAGACCAGGGTGGCTGCCCTCTCATGACCTGGGGGAGGTATTGTCCCTCTCCTGGTCCATCCAGGCATCCCAGCTGGGCTGAATCCCCAGCCATTCACCATAATATAATATTTTATATAGTGTATATATATATGTACACACACACATACAACTTATATTTGCGCTTACGGAGTTCCAGTGTTCAGAGCACTAATTGGCCATCTAGCGCAATATTTGTTTTTGAAGTGCCACTTCACGCAGCTGGCACGTCTTTTCTGTTTCCCATCTGTGCAGATGGTTCACATTTTTTTCTATCATCAAGAAGATAGAAATGCCTTGTACATAGTGACTTTACTGAAGCAGCAGACTCACATCCAAGCCAACTCCTACTAATAAACATAAACAAAAACAAGCCGGATGAGGTTTGATTTAGGTAGTGTCAGATATTTAAACAGATAATTAATACTGTACATCATAATCATGAAAACTTAAAACAGCTCAAGATGAAATAAACACACAAAGTCTTAACAATTCCCTTCTTTTAAAGAGAAACCATAATATTAAAACCTGCTACAATCCTAACCAACTCTCACTATGTCCATCCACAACTTAGCCATATACTCTGTCTCTCTTTCTTTTAAGATTGCCAACTCCTGACAATGGTAAGTTGCACCTCCAGACAACATTCTGTTCCTTTCACCATCAAGCAATATGCTTTATTAATGCTTAATTTGTCTGGAATGATGCAAAGCCAACACTTTTGTAGCAGTTACCCCTGTTCTTCAATCTTTGTAAAAGGACTCTGATAATGACAAGTCAGATACTCCTAGAGAGCGAATCCCACCTTTTTATTCAGCTGCTGGACTTGAAGATTACCCTCCTCCAGGGTAAATGATGCATCCCGCAACTCCTGGATCATATTCTGCAACCCCTGATTTTCTTTCTCTAGCTTTAGGATACGGCTGGATGCAGATTCATTGAGCTCAAACACAAAAGACTTGCAGGCTGTTGGGAACGAGAACGACACTGGACTAAATTATTCAGAAGATATGCATAGATAAGAAACCCAAGATTCTCTCCTTTCCACACAGCCCATGCCCATTTGACTAAAAGACTGGTCTCCATAGAAAACAGAGAAACTTAACTTCAATATATAAATGTACAGAGAGACAGAAACTAAGCTGCAAGTTCCTATGTAAGCAATGGCTCCTTTTGTGCCCTTTCAGCAAGAAACATGGACTGCCTGTGTTTGTTATAAGTGACACCCCATTCCCTAACACAGGATGAAATCAGATTACCTGAAACTATAATAAACATGATCAATTAATTTTGACTTTGGTGAAAAATAGCCTTTATACCCATGCAAAGCTCTGAACCATTCTGATTAATGAACAAGAACAAAAATGAAAAGAACTTTCTCTAACCATCATTGACATCAGTACTCTTGGAGAGCTGCTCCAGTTCCCATCCCAAATGGGCTGATTCATTCATGCTCTGCTTCTGAGCAATCTCCAGCATCATATTTTCTTCTAAAAGTTCCTCAATCCGCTTCTTATCTGTATCTCTGTCCTAGTAAAGCAAAACATACAAGAGAAATTTACTAAAAAAAATGGCCACCAGGCTAGAAGAATACACCCGTTTGAAAGAACTGTCACACCATTTTTTAACTCAATCACCGGGTTGCATAATAAACAAACAGAGACTGGCTTGAGCCCCATTCAAAGTTCCAATCAGAGTCTCCTTCACCATGTCCACCACAGAAAAGTGATGATCATCAATCATGCAGTATCAAAGTACAGCAATTTTTATCTCTCAGGTTCTGACATCTTGAACGAAAACTTATATTTATAGGTTAAAGTAAAGTATGTAGAGCTTAAGATCTGAAGCACCCAGACACCATATTTAAAGAATTATTCCACTATTACGCAAAACTAAACTGCGCTTGCACTGACAGGAGTCAACCTGCTATTACTTTCCCATCATGTTTTTGGTTGGCAGAAGACAAGAAAAATGTGGGTTCCTTGATCTTGCATCACACTTGAAGCCTATTAAAAATGCACAAAGAGCACAGAATTCCCATGTCATGAGAGTGAATGAGATTGCTTTCATCTGTGGGCCAAATATATTTTATTACAACTTAAAAATCCACTTTGCTTGGAGTTTGCCAAGAAAAACTATAGTTTGGGTAGAGTTGCAGCTTATGTGAGGTATGAGATATTGCACATAGAACCAAAACTGTCTATAGCCAACTTACCATAAGCATGTGTTTATACAAAAAATAACTGTACATGTTAAAATCACACTTTTATGAAAAATACTTCAAGTAATAATAATTAATAATATTCCTAAGCTCATAATTCAATTGAGAATACACACTGGGGTGCCAGGGTCTATCCAAGCAGTGTTGGCCAAAAGGTAGAACTAATTCAGATTTGACAGTAAAATTAGCCAACAAGGAGAAAACGTGTAAATTCTACAAAGTCAAAAAAATCTTTTATGGTCCTCAAATAAAGCAGTTCATGTGCATCTCATGAAACACAGAGCCCCAGGTCACTCCACCATCCGATTATCCTACAATCCTAATGTGCCAGTTACAAGGCTGTTAGCTGCCTCACATTCCTTGAAAAAAGAAAAAAAAAGAAAAATAAAAAGACATGCTACAGGTTGCCTACAAGAAAAATGACCAGGATTGTGGCTTCTTGGCGGACAGAGATGTGCTTGCTATGAAATCCTACAAAGAGTGATCAGTTCTAAAATTAAAATTTGCAAAGGACATATGTGCGGGGAGTAGGGGAAGGGCATGGGGTTATGCCAGTAATGGTGCAATGCTAGAGAAAAGCTGCAAAGGCAAAAACTACGCGCTTTTTTTTCATGTTTCATTAAGAAGATCAAATCAGTGTCATATCATCCATCCATCCATCCATTTTCCAACCCACTGTCATATCATGTAAGTGCTAAATAAGTTTGGGTCTTTGAGTGGGATTAAAACTAAAATTAGTCCCTAATACCTCTGTATTTAACTCACCAGTCTGCCAGGTATCTTGCAGATTTGACTGTCCTAATATAAATATAATTCTGTGAAAAAGAAGTGCAATGATTATTCCTACCCATTATTCCAGTTTGCAGTATCTTTGCTAACTTATGTAATGAACGCAACATAACCATCCAAGTAATGCACCTGTCAGTTTTTAAGTGAGATAGCAGATTACAGAGATCTTTTTTAGCATGCCAGGAGCAAAAGTGTAGGTAGGGCAGTGTTTTCCAAGCTTTTTCCTGTGGTGGAACGCTTTTGTAACCCAAAAAATCCCAATGACCAAAACAATTCTACCAAGCACAAAAGCATTAAATCTCTAGACTGTGGCAGACGACCAGGGATCTTGCCCCACCAGGACGCCTGGAAGAGGATTGGACCACGGGAGGGGCACTGTTTTTCCCTGGGCATAGGAGGGCAGCCCCCTTGGATTTCATCAGAGCCACGGAGAACCCTGGCGGGACCAGTGGCTACTGCCAGGGGGCACCTGGGTTGTCCTAGAGCCCTGGAGGACAGCACTTCCGCCACACCAGGAAGTGCTGCCGAACCAGGAACTATGTATGCCCGGATTGCTTCCGGGTGCAAGAGCAGCACTTCCCCCACACTAGGAACAGCTGCCGGAAGCCCATCACCAAGCACCTAGAGCACATCCGAGGCGTGATAAAAGGGGCCGCCTCACTCCCTTTGAGGAGCCAGAGTCGGTAGGAGGAAGACGGAGCTTGCGAGAGAGGAGTGGAGGTGGCTGAAGAGAGGAAAGTGTGGTGGTTGTGCACTGTAGTTGTGTGTTGTGTCGCAAAATAAACGTGGGTGTTGCGGACATCAGGTGTCTGTCTGTGGTCAGGCTATCTTTTTATAAGAGTATTAAACTGTCCAAAGGGGCAGGACAGGGGGGCATTAAAAAAGCAGCTTGGAGATTGCCGTTTGCAGACACAGCATTCGTGTAGACTTTACATGTGCAGGGTATAATTATCAAGCTGTTGATGTTGATGAACAATTGAGAATAGTACTTACAGAGTCTTAGCACAACTTTTAATGTATGCCCATTTTACAGATGTGTATTCTTTCAATTATATCGGACTTTAGCAGTGCATTTAAAGTCAATAGTCATTATGATCATTTTTTTTTTTTACATTGACACGTCTGTTTCTCATATGCTATGCCAATTTTATTAATTCCTTAGTGTTGATTCAGTGTGTATTTAATTCATGATTTATGTATTCATTTTATAATTACATGCTTTAATGTCAGATGTCATGATTAACAATACACATTTCTATAATTTGTTAATTCATTTTTTTAATCGATTCCCAGCCCATATCTACTCTCTAAAATCCAAAGCCTAAAAGTGCAACAATTTTGTGCAACAATTTTATGTGACTCTTTTGTCATGCTTTAAATCAGGCTTATTTTAAAACCTAAATATATATGTTTGGTATCATTCTTTTCAGAATTTATCGAACTTTAATGTGATGTTGTTAGATAATGCAAAGAGTACGCGACACAAGGCTTCACCTCTGATGCGGACGTCCAAGGTTCGATATCCGAGAGGGGGTGCAGTGAGTGTGTACGCTTGATGAGCCCAGAATTAGGGCGAAACACGTGTCGTACTCTTTGCATTATTTGACTTTAAACTATTCAACCATATATATATATATATATATATATATATATATATATATATCACACACATACATACATATACATATACCTGTATATACATATGGGCGGCATGGTGGCGCAGTGGTAAATCTGCCTCGCAGTTAGGAGACCTGGGTTCGCTTCCCGGGTCCTCCCAGCGTTTAGTTTGCATGTTCTCCCCGTGTCTGAGTGGGTTTCCTCTGGGTATTATGTGCGTATACATACAAACATACAAACATACACACACACACACACACACACACACACAATATATATTTTGTGGGCCAACAACTTGAAAACTGTGAGCACAGAAGGTTAAATGCACCTCAAGACTCTATTCTACTGAAACATGCACATTATCTGTACATTTACTTCCCATCAAGAAAAATCATCACAGCATTCTCTTTGTGACAGCCAACTGGCACACCCATGCTTTGCACAATGTGGTTTCCATGCAGTCAGCATGCAAGCCTGTAATCATGTATTGCTGAATAAGCAAGCACAAGACTATTCGCACACACTAATTTTCCTTCTAACACATCTGTGCATTTCTAAATTCAAGAAAAAAAATGTATACATGATGCCTTATGTACTTGATAATTTGCCATAAGTAAACAGATCTGTATGTCCACTTTGTATTTCATATCCTGTTCACAAGTATTACCATTGAAAAGTAAAGTGAATGTGGCAACAACAAAAGGCAACTAATAAAAAAAAGGTTTATGCAGCTTCTCTTGTAAATTAAAAAACTGAACATGCAGACTATTAGACACTTACAATTTCCAAGTCATGCAACTTGGATCTCAGTTGCAGGTTTTCTTTCTCTAATTCATGCAGTTTATCACATCGACTCCTTGTCAGGGTTAGCTGCTCCTCTAGCATCGCCTTGGTTTCCAGCAGTGTAACATTGTCATCACGGACCTCCTGCATGGGTGAGAATCAAGAGTAGGCATGTGCAAATGACATGGTATATATAAATGCACACACTCGCCACCTCACCTTCTTATAGATGGTTTAAATTCCTTGTTTTGCATGTACAAATGGGTGACAGAATTCTTAAAAATACCAGGGTAACATGGCTGTATTTTCAAATTCTAACTTCAAAATATTTTGTGTTTTCTTAAAGGTGAAGAACAAATGAAGCTTGGCATGATTGCTTTTTTAAAAGTTTTTTGAAAAGATGCTCCTTAAATTATAAGATTTAGGAACAAATCCCCACTGAACTCATTTTGATAAATTTGATAGTTGCATATATTATCAATTCCTCACTCACTGCACATATGTTCAGATGATAGTCAAAACTGTGATTAAATACAAAACACAATTAACTGAAAGAGTCAAGTACTGTATATTTTGTGGTATTATTTGCTTTTACTCAGCAGAGGGCGCCAGCTTCCCTAATGAGATCAAACCAGCTTTTGAACTTTTGAAAAATGAAGTCATACACTTTTTTTTGTTTTTAATTCCTTTTTGAAGCACTGAGCTCTGGATGATGCAGAGTCCAGACAAATGAAATTAAGCGATTTAAACATTAATTTGAAGCTGCAATCACCACAAACACACCTCCATGCGGGCTTTGTAGAAATGAACATCTTGAAGCTTCTCCTTGTACCGAGTCAACTCATTCTCCAGTCTGTCTACTTTGCTAGCCTTTTCACGCAGGGAATCCAATTCATCACGATAAGCACGCATGGATCGTGAGTCTGCCGATAGATGTGTGTTCTATGAGTTAAAAAAAAAACAAAACAATTTTTCATTAGCTCCAAGTGTCCCAATCACTATTTTCAGAAGGTCTCATTTGACAGACTGAATTAATTAAACACTACAAGGAAGTCTGAAAAGCTTAAATAGACTTGCCTCCTGCCGCAGTTTCTGCATCTCCACATCTAGTCGATCTACTTCATTTCTGGCGTCCATCAGCTGCTCGCTTTTTTCCTCTCTAGCAACAAAATCAGCAGTTCTTAGAAGGTTCCAAATTATCTGTTCATTTATCATACAGTCATTACTTTAATGAAACATCACCTCGCCAAGACGGACTATAGTATCCAGCTAGGAGTTGCGTCAGCAAAGAAATTCAAGAAGGAAAAACAAGTCTGCCTCAGAAAAATAAGCTGAAGCTTAAGAGTCTCCTTTTTGCAAATAAGCACAGGAAACCCCATCCTAGTCCTTGTGTATCTAAAAAACCTTTGAAAGCACTTTTCTAAATGTACAGTAGGCTCTGCTTACCAGGATCACCTCGCCTCTAGCCCTTAAGCTATTTGACCAAGTTGGCCTTGGCTACAGACTCCCTGAGCTGATTGTTCATAGCCCACATAAGAAAAGATCTTGACATTCATCATTTGAGAGCAACTTACAGCTCCTGCCTTGTCCTACGTAGCTTGGATTTGTATTCAGCCAACTCAACTGCCAAATGCTGTCGGTCATCTTTAGTGATTACGGAGATATTCCCATGTAGTGATTCAAGATTATTCTTCATGGGACTGGAAGGCTGTTGTGTCAGCAGATAATCACGCTCTTGTGTCAAATCCAAAATATGCTAGGAGACAATAAAAATATTTGTGAAATCAATTGATTTGCATTTCAGAAGCAATATAAAATGACTTTAAACAATTACAAACCAGTGAATCGGTTCGCAGCTGAGTGTGAAGTGGCTGGGATGGGAAACTGCACCTCCAAATCCAAGACCATGGTCCTCAGCCGGAAAAGGGTGGAGTGCCCTCTCAGGGTTGGAGGTGAGATCCTGCCCCAAGTGGAGGAGTTCAAGTATCTTGGGGTCTTGTTCACAAGTGAGGGAAGAATGGAGCGTGAGATCGACAGGCAGATCGGTGCGGCGTCCGCAGTCATGCGGGCTCTGCATCGGTCTGTCATGATGAAAAAGGAGCTGAGCCGTAAGGCAAAGCTCTCAATTTACCAGTCAATCTATGTTCCTACCCTCACCTATGGTCATGAGCTATGGATAGTGACCGAAAGAACGAGATCGCGAATACAAGCGGCTGAAATGAGTTTCCTCCTCAGGGTGTCTGGGCTTTCGCTTAAAGATAGGGTGAGAAGCTCAGTCTTCTGGGAGGGGCTCAGAGTAGAGCCGCTGCTCCTCCGCATCGAGAGGAGTCAGATGAGGTGGCTCGGGCATCTGATCAGGATGCCTCCTGGACGCTTCCCTGGTGAGGTGTTCTGGGCACGTCCAACCGGGAGGAGGCCCCGGGGAAGACCCAGGACACGCTGGAGGGACTATGTCTCCCGGCTAGCCTGGGAACGTCTCGGGATTCTCCATGAAGAGCTAGAAGAAGTGGCCGGGGAGAGGGAAGTCTGGGCATCTCTGCTCAAGCTGCTGCCCCCACGGCCCAACCTCGGATAAGCGGAAGAGGACGGATGGATGGATGGAAACCAGTTAAAGACAGTGGATGAATAGAAACTCTACAATGACCAAATGGTTAACTGCTAATTATAAATGACCATGCAAAGGTAGTATAAAAAAATAATACCAAATACACAACTAAGTACCCCAAAATCCATTGGGGCCTGAATCTGTAAAGTGCTAAGATAGTTTTCATATCCACATTTCAAGGTCATGCATTGTTGAATTTTCAATCAATCTGTACTTCAGGCTTATTCTATAAGCAAGGTTTCTCAACCTTTTTTTTTGGTGTTGTGATCCACTTTTAGCCATGTACAGTAAGTGTCTTTATGACCCACCTAGGGTTACCCTTGCCAAATGGAACATGATTGCCATTTCTTTATCATATCACCATTAGTGAAGCCAGCATGATCATCCAGGGATTTTAGTCAAAATCCCCCATGGTGAGTTGAGCATGATCGTCAAAGCGTTGCTCCCTTGGTGAATGGAGTATGACGTGACTGTCAAAGCCCTTTGAGGGAATCAAGGGTGACTGCTTGAGCGGCAACCACTGCGACTCAATACCATTATAAACAATAGCAACTTGCGAACCACTGCTGGTTGAATAACACTGTTCAATAATATGCATTAACTTAAAGAACTTAATACATGAGTAAATATATAACTTACAGTAACATCAGTGTAAACAGTTCATCAAAAAATAAAAGGGTAAATCATTACCCTGAAATGTGAATACAACTCTCAATAATTAATTTGCAGTAACACCAGTGTAAGATGCCGACATCTTATGTCCTCAGTCTTGTTTGGTATGATAGGTGTAGTTTTTAATGCTTAAATGCAAGTGTTCCTCATGACCTTCTGAATCAACGCTTATCATCATCTACCCATGATTAACGTACTAAAGAAATCAGGTAAAAAGCAAACCACATAAAGTTAATGCATCCTTGCCAAGCCTGGCACTGAATGTTATCAGATCAGGGGAGAGATGCAAAAACAGTCAGGAATATGTAAAGACATTAATTTCTTCCGATTCTTGAAAGTTCAGACTCACTATCAAGGGAAACATCTGAAATGTTCAAAAAAGCATTTGCTGTGATCACACACTTGTTGCCACTGCTATGTTGAGGTGGATGCTGGTCCTGCCTGCCTCTTTTACTGGACCACATCACCATGGCGGCAGTCTTAAATTCTGGTAGGTAATTTCTCTACTGTTTCTGTGCATCTGCAGATAAGGTTTGTGGTGAAGTGTTGTCAGGGGTCCGTGGTATATCTGAGCAGGTAGACATATTTTAAAAGAATTGTGCGGCTAAGACCGCATGAGTGTAGGAACCTCAGGGGAAAACGGTGTAGCCATTGAGAATTTAATGGGGTAATTGGCTAACAAGCGCAGACAGCACAGCCATCCCTCATTGGTGCTTTGTGAATTGTTTGCTGCCCTGTTATAAAAATGTCTGAGTAGGTCAGAAAGAGAAGGGGTAAAAAAAAAAAAATAAATAAAGGAAAAGAAAAGCATAGAGAAAGGGAGAGTAGGATCGGGAAGTCAGGCCAGTGCCATCGACAGAAGGTGAAACAGTTGGGAATGCCTTATGGAGGACCGAGGCAAACATCACTATAAGGAGCAAATCAGTCCTGCCAAGCAGCTTGAAGCAGAGGCAATCATGGGCTCCAGGGGTCCTGCTGGACCTTCAGAGGTAGCAGGATGAGGAAGGATGGTGGACTCTGTTTGCCAGTGTCTCTGCCCTACTAAACTGACCCATCGGGGTAAACAAGGGAAACAAGAGAGTAGAACACTGGAAATGAGATGGAAGATGATTCTGACTTTGGTAGCTATTTACTCATTAGATGTTTTATTGACTACGATGGACTGGCATCCTGCCCTGTGATTGCTGGGATAGGCTCCAGCAGACCGCCGTGACCCTGTTCAGGACTAAAAGTGGGCTAGCAAATAAATACCAATAAAAAAAAATCAGTCGGCCAGTTATCTTCTGACACAGCACTGTTTTTATGAATGATAATTCATTGAATGCACCACAATTTTAGATACTATGTATAAAAGTACTATGCACTTATGCATTTGTCTTAGTCAATCCTTGGTTATGACGAGCAATTTCATGGGAAAAGGAAGACGCATACATACACATCACACACGTGCGCATGGGAGGCAGCTAAAGGGCTTGAGTGAAGGCAGTTCTGAGGCATGCCGGGATGTGGCAGAGTGCACTGACTGATGCACTTGATGAGTTGCCAAGAGATTTAACCACGCCCCGAGCCGGAAATAAAAGACAAAGAGTAGATGACAAAGTAGAATGTCGTAAAGATGTTCAAAAATGTTAGCGCGATACACATGCTGAGCAGGTTAGAGATAATGGAAGTAGGAAAATTCAAAAGTCTCAAAAAAATGAGATTGCATTAACACAATCAAACAGAAATTATTACTCAATGAAATAACGGATCCGTGAGAAATAAAAGATTTGTTATTTGGTGAAATTGAAATCCAAAAACACTACAGGCAAAATATTCGAATCTACAAAAATCTGTTCATAAAAGCATCAATCAATGCTTAAAATGTAGATTTACATGATTCAGGACCATAAGCTATGAGAATGACAATTAAAGCTACTACAAGTTTTAATTTCAAAGAAAACACAATTTGGTCAGGTTTATAATTATGATCACGGAGAAGCGATGCAACAAAGAATCAAAGGAGTTAAATGATCAGACGTATCAGAAATTCTACATCCAATAATGGATACAAATGCATACGTCCAAAAGTTTCGCACTTTACATGAAATTAAATTGAAAATCACGGACAAAGAAGTTTTCTTGGATTTCTATATGAGATAATTTCAAGTCACGTGAGACGAGACTTTGTGCCAAGAGATTTAACCATGCCCAGGGCCGGAAATGAAAAACAAAGAGTACAAGACAAAGTACAACGTCATAAAGAGGTTCAAAAATGTTGGCGCAATACACATGCAGAGCAGGTTAGAGATTATGAAAGTACTGAAATAGTAAAGATTGCATTAGCACTAATAAACGGAAAATATTACACAATGAAATAACAGAATGAAAAGAGATCGAATATATACATAGGTGATATGACAGAAGTATGTAGATATTGTTCAGATTTAAACTTTAAGTCAGAGATTTGTAGATCGTCTAATTCATGTTCCCATCAGGGAAAAGTAGTGTTTCTTCCCAATGAAGAGACGTATCCGGTGAGAATTAAAAGATTTGTTTTTTGGTGAAAGTGAAATCCACATAAGTGAGCAGCAGAGACGCGAAGTGGCTGGAACGTAGCGCAGGCCGGGAGGATGGCGAGTGAAGCCCCCTAGTATAAAGTAAAATAAATACATCAAAAATAAATACTAAGGCAAAAAGATAGGCTTAAAGGTGGGATTTTAAAGTGACCAAAGTTGGCGATCACCTAATATAAAAAGGTAGACAATTCCAAAGCTTAGGGGCAGCTACTCAAAAACATGGTCCCCTTTAAGCTTAAGTGCACAACTCAGCATAACCGATAACTTCTGGATGGAGGACCTCAGCGATTGTGAAGGAGAGTGTAAGAGGTCAGTAAGACCATTCAGAGACTTAATAAACAAACGGTAAAATTATAAATTCAATCCTGTAGTGAACACGAAGCCAGTGAAGAGAAGCTACAACTGGTGTGATAGGATTCTGTTTTCAAGTGCCTGTTAGAAGCCTGGCAGCAGCGTTCTGATCCAGCTGAAGATGAGCAAGGGATGACTGATTAACTCCAATGTAAAATGAGTTGCAGTAGTCAAGCCAAGAAGAGATAAACGCATCAATTAGTGTTCAAAATCAAGTACAGAAAGAAAGGGCTTGACCTTGACCTGTAGTTAAACCCCTTGGAGTGAAAAGGTGAAAGTCTATACTTTGTATCAAATCTATTGTGGTGGTGTAAAGACGCAAAATTATGAAAGTTGTGTCACTGTCCAAATACTTATGGACCTGAATGTATAAACTAAAAAAATCAGATTACTTATCACTTATAAAAGTTCAAAGACAAATGATAAACAACTTAGCTAACTGTAAGGATAGGAGGGGATGCACTTGTTTTAACAGCCACAATCAAGAGAAAATCATTTTAAGCTAAACAATGTTATATGACTTAGAATCTCAAAATAAAACTGGGGTTAATTGACTTAAATAAGGTACACTAACAAACCTCAAAGCAGTCATCTCGGTCATCTATGAGCTTGCGAAGATGGGACATCATACTCCGACACACTGAATCCATCTCATCATATGGCAGACCACCAGGCTGTTCCAACCACTGAATATCAAAGACATTCTCTGGATTGTGGGTAACCTTCAAGAAAGCAACAGAACGGAAGCAACGGAGAGAAAAGCCCTGAGTGAGCATAGTTTATAATTCTTTATCAGGCAAAGGTGACACCTGTCAGCACAAACTCCTAGGAGATCATGTAACATCTGCTTATTTCAGCAGCTTACCTCTTGAATGTGACTGACTATAGCAGCTTGGGTCTCAATCTCCAACTGTTTAATTTTCTCAATAAATTCCTCCTTTCGTTCGCACTACGGAGAAAAGTGGGAGAAATTGTTTAATCCAAAGGGGAGAAAAACGTGCCAGCTAGTAATTTGGGGTAAACAACTAATATAAACTCATTCTGTGTTACAAATACGTGCACAAGCAGTTAAATATTACTGGTCACGTGAAGCTCAGTTAACTTTGAGTTACATGTTCTGTATAAAGGATATTGCATGTTTATATCAGATGATTTATTTTTATGTGCTATGTTTAATTCACTGTTTTGTTACAGCATGTTTCTGCATCTTTGGGGACAGGCAACCAAATAATTTGCATTGTACTGTAAGGTATCATGACATATCATATTTATCTGAACTTGATTAAAATGGAAAATCAAGGCTGCTGAAATTCTGATTAAAATAAAAAGGGAGACAGAACTTCTCCCTGTGCATCCCCACGTCTGGCCTTTCTAGTCTTTATAAGAAGAAGATGCAGCAGCCTAAAAGGATCATTGAAGTCTGACAGCTTTAACTGAATGCAAGAAAGCGGATGCTTCTGCCCAAAATAAAAAAAGAATACCCCACCACAAAAATTATATTTTTTAGCCTGTTCCTTACCCCCATATAGTTCTTAGTACTGGCCAAGAAAAAAAAAATAATTTCATGTTTTTTATGGAGAAAGATAGAATGGGACTCATTGGTAACCAATGCTAGACAACAGTGAACAATATCAAAAACGTCCATGAAAAAGTCTCATGTTATTTGTATCACATAATCCACATGTAAAATAATCCAGTCATGTGCCTACAGCATACAAACTGAATGTATTTCTCGCTAAAATAGGGTTAATTAAATAACTTCAGAAAATGAAAAACAGGAAGTCTCTTCAAATAGGATTGTTCTGTTCAATTAAAGACAGGACTCCTGACCAATGAATGAACAGGAGAGGCGGGTCTTAAAGTCAAAAGCACAACCCTGTGTGAGGGGGCTTCTTGTTTATGGAATATTTTCATTTTCCGAAGTTGTTTATTTAAAAATATCTCAGCAAGAAAATACATGCATTTTGCATGCTGTAAGCATACGATTTGACATGTGGATTAGTTAACACAAATAACGAGACAATATTTTAGCAAAAAAAGAGATGCGTTTTGACATTCTGAATATATGACTAGGTGACTGGAGGTCTGGATCATGTGCCACGATTACCGTGTGGCTTTTCCATGAGGTACTACATTCACGATTAGGGAAAAAAACAATATTTTGGGCTTCAAGAGAATAGCTACAGTACATCATAATTGCATTAAAAAATACCTGCACAGCACATCCCAGGATGAGGAGCAGCAATTTCTTCATTTCCTCTATGCTCTTTTCTGTAAAACAACAAAAATGGATGTTTATAGAATGCTACCTTGCAACCACTGTACACAGGCACATCCACTACACAACTGTACACCTGGAAAGGACAGCAGCCATACACAGAAATGTTATACTGAAATGCACACACAACTTGTAGACAAATCATTAATGAACACACACACAAACTCACCTCTCTAAAACAGCAGCATTCTACTGCTCACTGTTTATACTCACAAAGCAAAAGGTTGCAAAATATAGATGAACATCTCAAATATCTGAAAAGCACAATTATTGGAAAGCATCCCTTGAAAGAACAAAAAGCAAAACTCAAAAAAAGTAAGTGCAGTTAAAGAATGTGATCATGTGTCAACTATGTACTAAAGTAAATTGCAGCACATTCATTTTATGACTCCCTCCTTCTTCATTCCTCCCGCCACTCCCAGGAAGGACCTGCTCTGCACTTTGGAACAACTTCCTTTACATTTATTGTTAGCTTTCAATGCAATAAAAATTACTCAAGCTTCTCAAAGCAGGCACCTCTTTGTTGCTATTTTACACTTACATCAAAATGACTACATAGCCTCGTCAGTGATGGTTCTAAACTACCAAAGTGACACTGTGGGACTCAAGAGCTGGTCACCACAAGTTATCTGTTTAAGTATTAAGCTACCACTTCTGCATCAAATTCAAGACTTGTACCTGCCCATGCGAAATTAACAAATTCTCCATGTGTGTGCATGGGGTTTCCCACCACATCCCATACAGGGTACATTAACTGGCAAGTGTAATATGTCCCAGTAAGAGTGAGGTTTGTGCAAAAGCACCCAGCAATGTACTTGCAACCTATTCAGGGCTGAGACCTTCCAAGATAGTCCCAGATTTAGATAAGCAGGATAAGAAATTAATGGAGCACACAAAATTTTTTTTAAAAAGACACAACTAGAGCCATTAGCCATACAACATGCACTTCAGAACAGGTCACCCAACTGAAGCTAAGCACGTTCAGGCCCGGCCAGTACTTGGATGGGAGACCATCTAGGAAAAGCTTGGGTTGCTGCTAGAAGAGGTGGCAAGGAGAGCAGGGGGCGTTTACCCTGCCGTCTGTATGTGGATCCTAATGCCCCAGTGCAGTGATGGGGACACTGTGCTGTAAAAATGGTGCCAACCTTCAGATGAGACATAAAACTGAGGTCCTGACTCTCTGTGGTCATAAAAGATCACTGGGCAACTTTTGCAAAGAGTAGCGTATATCTCCATGTCCTGGCTAAACTGCCCTCCATGACCTAGTCATTCTGGACCCCTAATCATCCTCTGTCTCTCTCACCCCTTCACCACATAACAACTCATGTACTGGTGCAAAAATGGCTGCTGTCACATCATCCAGGTGGGTACTACACATTAGTGGTGGCTGAAGTGGCTTCCCACTTACTATATGTGGCCAAGGTAAAACCTTTTAAAAGGAATAATGAGACCAGAACATGTCAAAAATAAAATGTCTTTCACTGCAATGAATAACAATCTTACCAAGGGGTATCAGGTCAAGAGGCTGCAGCGTGTAGGAAGTTTAAAAGGAAGGGGATCAGCAGAAAAGCAGCTAAAAACTTCAGCCTCCTTGAACGCACAGGGAAACATGTGCATCCTCTCCAGCCTGACCAGTTATATTAGAACAAATGGAAATACAAAATAAAAAATTTTAATGACAATGAGAAAATAAATGAAAGTTGAACTGAATTCTGGCCTTGTGAATACCAATCTAAAGGCCAGGAACTGAATTTTAAGGGCCTGGAAGCAACCTGGGCGTAGGTTCACACAAGTACTGACCCCACTACTTACGTGCATAGCAAACAAGCAGCTAAAAACGATCTGAAAGGCCCCCTGAAAATGGACCGGCCCACCTCCAGTGCGTCATTGGAAACAGCTGGCCTCAGCAAATACTGTCTGGAGCAATTATATTTTGAAGGCAAAATTGATTTTGGGAACACAGCACATCTACCAAACTGCCATTTAAATTACCGAGCTTTACAAAAAAAGGAAAGTAAGATTTTAATTAGAATCAGCACATCCTATAGGCTGTGTGAGGCATACAAGAAAAGGCCACTTAATAAAACTGAGGTTGGAATGCGCATGGCACTCTTCCGAGTTTTAATGTTCATAGTACCTAATAAGCAGTTTGAATTGTGGGAAGTGTGTTAGCAAATTTGAAAATTAAGATCTGTTTTGTTTAAAATTTACGACATTTAACTGAGGCTAGGATTCTGAGCCGGCAATCAGAAGGTTGCCAGTCCGAATCTCTTAAACGCCAGAAGTGACTCTACTCTGTTGGACCCCTGAGCAAAGCCCTTAACCTAAGTCTCTGTTTTTTTGTCAGTGAGGCTTTGACATCATGGACCATAACGTGCCTACTAATTCAGCGTAAGCAGGAACACTCAATAAAATTGAATAAAAAAAAAAAAAAAGTGACAGTGAGATATGAAGAAGGCAGATTCGCCAGCGTTTGTGTGTCAGCTTTTATCCTTCCAGATCAGAGAAGGTCCAGTTCCACTGCCTCAAAACACCACTCACATCTACAGTTATTCCCAGCTGCAGATAAAAAGTAACAGTGTCAGATCCCTGGGGGGCGGGTCGGGGCATTACTATGTATCGTGACTGAGAGAATAAAAGTGGAAAAAGAAAAAAAAAAAAGTAACTTTTACAAGTACTATACATTTACAGCGGATGTTACAGACTTAAATCAAATGTATGTATTTATTGTCTAATAACAATAAGAGCAGCTCACTACTCAAAATGGTAAATATATGAGGCAGGCAGGATCAAAACGGGGGACTCGAATATAAGTCAGCAATTTTTACCGCTGCGCCACGGATGTTGTTGTGTCATTCTTGAACCTTCTGTGAAAGTGTTTATTTGATCTTTGCAGTTCAGGCTTTACACATTGTATAGTTTATGTCTGCATTTTGTCATTTATTACTAAAATATGAAAAACGTTTCTGTTTCAACAATGTGTTTACACAGATTATTGTAGAAATGGAAAACAAATGAAATGCATGTATTCCAAATAACGATCTATTATTTCCATTCTAAAACTCCAGCACTTCACTCCCAGATAATGAAGGCCGGAACAGGGAGAACTTTGTGGCCATTCTGCGGCGGTGGGGGAATAGAATAGCAGGCTGCTTGCGGCTTTTTTTCATCGGCACATTTACAGGACAAAAGGCGCCGACAGAGAAGTGCGAAGGGATTTAAGGTAGGCCAGATTTACGAGTTTTTTCATAGATTTTGGTAATTCTAATGTTAACCTGCATCCAGCCCTGCAAGCATGTCCTCCAACTTACAGGGAAACCTTGGGTGTTGGTGGCAGGATTGGCACTCCGGCCAACATAAAAAACCTCACACAGTTCCAGTGTGGTACTGAGGTGTCACCCACTGCACGGCTGCTCTCAGGTCCCAAATCCAGGTGGTTTGTCACGTGGTCGTTGTGGCAACGTGCTATCAGCGCATGGAGAGATAGAGTTGTTTTTCCATCCATCCATTATCCAACCCTCTATATCCTAACTACAGGGTCACGGGGGGTCTGCTGGAGCCAATCCCAGCCAACACAGGGTGTAAGGCAGGAAACAAACCGTGTTGTTATTCATTTATGTTAATGAGTTACTATTTTGTTTTTGATGTGTTTTAACAAATCTGTGTCCTCATACTGTATGTGACAGCTATGTGTTTAGTGAGTGCTATAAACTGTTCTTGCATTTATGAGGTGGGCATGATAGATTGGCCATCTAGCTCTGTGAAGAGGTTTACTTGTGTTCTGTTTTTTCTGTTTTATTTGCCCTATTTTTTTGATACCCATTGTATGCCCAACCTACCTGGAAGGGGGTGTCTCTCTCTGAATTGCCTTTCCCAAGATTTCTTCTATTTTTTTCCCCTACAAGAGTTTTTTTAGGATCATTTCCTGGTCTTCTTAGAGAGTCGAGAGTTGGGGGGCTGTCAAAAAATGGGGCCTGTTAAAGCCCACTGCGACACTCCTTGTGTGCTTTTGGGTTATACAAACATATGTTAGTGTCTAGCACAGCTAGTAATGGACCAGACATCTGTGGAGCAAAATTAAGGGGAACAGAGCACTGTAGGTGCTTTTGTACTAGAAAACTGTATTTAAATCAAATATTGCTGGAGAGGATATTCATGTAAACACTTAAAGGGATCAAAATGCGCCTTCTTGCGAGGCTTCAGAGCCATGTTTCAGAGTCCATACTGTTTCATTTGATCTTTTGCAGTATGCTGTGAATGCCGTGCTGAATCTGGCCTCATAATGCACTGTAAGCTCCCGGCTTCTCTGTTTTTCCTTGATGATAAAAAGTAACAGTTGTCACAGGTGGCTGGGTGTGGTCAGCAATCAGCCACCTACTTAAGGAGCCGCCGCCCTGCAATCAAGGCTGGAGTCGGGTGAGGAGGAGGACGAGGTCGTGGCAGAGGAGGCGAGGAGAGGCCCGAGTGTGTTGTATATGAAGATAGTGGCTATTGAGAGCCTAGACTTTGGGGGGTTTGGTGGCGGTGCACTTGACTTTGATAAATATTTGTAAATAGGGTAAATAAACGTGTAGTGATGGCTAAACCGGTGTCTGCCTGTGTGTGTGTCCGGGCCGCTATATTTCACACAGTACAACACATACACCCACACATTACTGTAAAAATGTATTTGTCGCTGCCTAATACTCTTCATTACTGCATTTATTACCTCATCAAGTCTTTTTGTGGGCTACAGGAGTACAGTATTTAGAAGAAACTTTCATTTGTTTGGTGTGCAAGGTAACGAAAAGTGCAATCTTCAGGTGTGACCCCCCCTATCCATACATACCCTTTACAGGATGTGGACACTATCAACAAGTCAATGACAAAAACTAACACTGGACTGATGTCTTGTCCAAAGGTTGTCCCTGCCTGGTGCCCGATACCTGCTGGGATAGCCTCCAGCTTCCTCACCACCCTGCCCAGGGTAAGCGGGTTTGCAAACGGAAGGATAGATGCATAATACTGAAGTCGTGAAGTCAACGAATAATGAACTTCACATGAGTTGTGACTCATCTCCTGCATCAGAAACCTCCTGTTCACCTGAGTGAGTTATCTACAGCCACTGAGGCTCCAGCACACAAACAGCTATGCATATAAAGGGAAGCCTGACTTTATGACAAGATTGATGGGCAGACAGTGGAACAGGTTGCAAGCTTCATTTATGTGGGATCCATCTTTTGTGAGGAATGAGGATGTACCTTGGAAATAAAAAGGCCCCTAGCCATGGGCCGGTCAACGGTCAATGACATCACTGAATACAATCTGGAGAAGTAGACATATAGCTAGCACATTAAAGGCAGTTTAGGTAAAGCCCTAATCTGGCCAATTTTAACACATGGATGCGAAGGGTGGACCCTCAAAGCAGACAGACACAAACACAGCAGCTTCTGAAATGTGTTGCTACAGATGAATGCCCCGAGTGTCACGGAAAGAACACCGTACTAACAGATGGGTTCTCGAGCAGCTATATGGAACCAAAAAACTGCTTCATAAAGTAAGAAACTTAAAACTTCTTTACTTTGTGCACATTACATGGAAAGCTAGCTGTATGGAGAAAAACATCATTTAGGAATGCACAGAAGGCAAGCGCAGCAGAGGGCAACAGTGGAGAAGATGGACCAAAGATAATTCTGATTTGACTGGGATGGGAATCAAAGAAGAGGGCGGGGGCGACAGAAGGCCGTGAGGCATCAAGACACAGAAAGATGGCATTGAACAACAACAACATAACTTTATAGCCTTGATACTTAATTTTACCAAAAGCAAAATGAAAAAAAAAAAAAAACTTTTCATATATGTTCTGAATAGGGTGAAATGTCACTTTTCATCCTATCCTCCACTGCTAAGGCAAATGCTATAAACTGATGAACATGTGGTAAAGATGACAGGTAGACCGGAACTAAAATGGACAATGCATAAGCTGAAGAAAAATGTGATTGCAGAAATGATTAATATGAGGGTTGGAAAAAAAAGGGATAGATGGTATGGAAGAGACAGACCCCTGACTCTCCTCTCTTTGTAGTTGATTTATGTTCAGTTCGCTGGTTGCGGAATGTGGGTTCATTTCAAATGTCATAGAAGAAATCATAATGTTTGTATGAAACCACTGTCATAAATTTATGAGAGTGGTGCCAAAAATTTGTACAATCCAATGTAAAGTGGGGGTAATTTCAGAGAAAGCAGAGACATTTTGTTTATGTGACACACTGAATGCAAATGTTAAGAGACACGCAAGTGTTGGAACAGTATCAAGAGAAGAACAAAAGGAAAAAAAAAACAGGATAGGGTTATGAAGTGGGAGACATAAAGGGGCCAAAACCAGGAGATCAAAAATTAACCAGCCCGCCAGAAATTAAAGGACAAGATGTTAATCAGAAATCTGCAAAAATTAGAGTTAAAAGCCAACGCTGAATCTACCACTAAGGCTTGACTTGGAGAATAAGCTTCTGCAGCTATACTATAGTTTATCGAGGATAATGCAGATAAACACTGCTAAGAATTTATAAGGTAATGAGTGAGACTACACAAACACTACACTGAGGTCATGTGACACCAGCATCTCATAAGCAAAACTAAAGCGGTACTAAAATACTTCACTGAAATGAATGAAAACGAAAGTTGGACAACAAAAATGGAAAATGTATCTGCTATTACAGAAATGCAATGGTAACAAGCTGGAGATGTGCATTGAAGTACCACTGGCAGCTGTTGTTACAAATGAAGCTTTGAGGATTTGAAGGCAACTTTGTGTAAGCCATGACCCTCACCAGCAAAGGCGCCGTTAGGTTTACATGCAGAAAAATGTGGACAACAAAGGCAGATAATAAAAAAGTCAGAAACAACTGAAATGACAGTAATGGATGTCTGGAGATCTGAGACTGAGAGAAATATTTTTGTAGAGATAAAAAAAAGAGTCATTTTGGAGACAAACCGGCCGGGTCATTGCCCCTGGCATCCCTGACAACAGTTATTTCTTGAAAGCTCTGCACTGAAGATTAACAGGAAAGAGTTAATTTCCACAGTGAAAACTGGATCTAAATCAAATACTGCTGGAGAGGATAGTCGTGTAAACATTTGAGGTCCAAATCAAAATGTGACTTCTTGCAAGGTTTCACAATCGTGTTTCAGGCCCATAGTATCTCATGTTACAATTAGCAGTGTGCTATGTATGCTGTGCTAAATCTGATTTTACTGTGCACTAAAAACTCCAGCCTTCTCCGTTCTTCCTTGTTGATAAAAAGAAAAAGTACAACTCATGCACTATTGTTAAAATTTATTTCCCCTGCCTAATTTTCTGCATTACTGCATTTATTACCTCATGAAGACTTTTTGGGAGCTACAGACATACGGTATATGTAGAGGAAATTCTTTTGAACATTTGCCTCTCCTCCTCTTTCATTGGTCAAAAGTCCTGTCTTCAGTTCAAACACACAGTACCATGGGAATGACCACTTTCCAGCACTGAGCTTTCAGGAAGTAACTGTCAGTAATATTTCACAACATGGTCTGTGTGCGGATTCTTGTACCCGATTGCAGTGACAGGGACACTGTGCTATAAAAATGGTCTTTTGGATGAGACGTAAAACTGAGGCCCTGCCTCTCTGTGGCCGTTAAAGATCTCTGGGCACTCTTTGTAAAGAGTAGGGTGTATTCCAATATCCTAGCTAAAATTCCCACCACGGCCTAATCATTCTGTCCCTCTAATCATTCCTAGTCTCAAATTAGCTCTCTCTCCCACCACTTTATCACAAAATAGCTCAAGTGTGGTGAGAGTACTGGTGCAAAAATGGCTGCCAACACATCATCCAGGTGCATGCTACGCATTGGTGGTGGTTGCTGAAGTGGCTCCCCATGCACTAAAGTATTTTGAGTAGCGAGGAAAGAGCTAAATAACAGATAACAGAGTTGTGGATTATGCAACATGAGACATGAGAATTTCTTTTTCTTTCTTCCATGGATGTTTTTCATATTGTTTTCCATTGTCCTGAACTGGTCCCTGCATGATGTCCGTTAAGTTCGAATCTTCAATATGTAATCTCTCCACGAAAACATGAGATTAAAAAATTTCACGGCCACCACTACAAACTAAATGGGGTAAGTAACATACAACACAAATTTCATTTTTGGGTGGAATATTCCTTTAACTGCTTCTATACCAAAAAAATCAGGTAAATCGCCACTCTTTTACTTTACTTCACAAGTACAGTTGAGACAAAACACTGAGACCGTGCTGTAAATTGGCAAAATGGGCAAAACAAATTGTAAAGACATTGCTTGCAGCACCACAGTTTTACCACAAGACAAGATCTCTATTTCTTACTCCATCCTCCCTCCAGTATCTTAGAAGAAGTTGAGAATATTATGTATTCATTACCTGAAAAGGGGTCTTTCCCAACAGTCAGCACATTGGGCAAGTTCATGACTATCAACTGCTGCAGAGTCTCCTGTGGTAAAAACAAAATAGAAACATCATGAGACTCATTAGTACACACACACAATGTGCAGTTGAGATGATTCTACAGTTAGCATACAAACTTCATCTTGTCTGACCTCTCGAGAAGCACAGAATGAACTGAGAAGCTGATTTAGCTGGAGCAGGACAAATAAAACACATGCACACTTAAAAATGTCTGTCTGTGGGTATCTTAAAATACACAGAAACTGCCAGTATGTGCTCAAGCAAGATCTGCAGGGAGTTAATTTCACTGGTAAATACGAATAATGCTAAAGATAACATTCACTGTTTGAGAAGTCTCTATGTGTGCACACATGATCAGAAGAGGAAAAAAAAAATGAGGAAGAACTTCACATTCTATAATAAATTACAGCAAACATAACCTGGCGCTAGTGTTGCTTTAAAGAAAAACAACTTGTTTTTTGGCAGGAACAATTGACTTACTAGATTTCTCTACTATCAAAGTTTTTGCTTGATTAAACATCTAATTTTAGCTATCACTGATGCATGATATGTCAAATATAGATATATTATATATATATATAAATTATTTTATAAACTTGTTTTCTTGTATTAGTAAGAGTTTGCTTTCAGCTTTTTTCAATGAAGATCAGTAAACAGATGGCATGTGACATGACAACAGCAGCTGTTCATACAATTAAATTCAGCAATGTGTGCTCAACATTTACATTATGGGCTGCTTTAATCATAATATTTTGTCAGATGTAAAGTGTCCTCCATATTGTTTAGGACAAAGACACAATTTTCCTTGATTTCCCCCTCTGCTCTACAGTTTTAATACTAAAATTAAACAATTCAGACATTGTGATTAAAGTGCACATTGCAGACCTCATTTAAGGGGATATGCGTACACTTCAGTCACACCATGTAGAAATGACAACACTTTTTCTACGTGCCTCCAAACCCAAATATTTCAGGCACCATAATGTTTGGTGTCACAGGTGTTTGTGATTCCTCAGGTGGGTTTCAAGGCTTCATAAGATACCTTGGCTTTCTTCTACCCCTTGGAGTCTGTAGTTGCCATTGTTCATCAAGAGGACAAGAGCTGTTCCAATGAAAGTCAAAGAAGCCATTATGAGGCTGAAAAACAAGAATAAAACCTACACAGTGTGGACTTGAACCCGGACACACACAGACGGACATTGTTGGCTCCACCACACACTATTTATTTACAATATTTACAAGTCACGTGCACCACAAACCCCAGTGCCTCCAGCACCGTTTCCCCAATGTCCAGGCCTCACAGTCACAATGCCTCTCTCCTGGCCGCCTCCAGTCCTCTCTCCAGCTCCGTCTCTCTACCACCCGACTTCCGCTATCGACTGAAGGGAAGCGACCCCTTAAATAGGAACCCGGATGGGCTCCAGCTGCTTCCCGGCACTCCTCCGTAAATACACCCCAGTGTGGGGGAAGTGCCGGCTACACACCCGGAAGCTGTCCAGGTGTCCCCTGTCATCTTCCCCCCAGCACTTCCTGGTGTGGCGGAAGTGCTGGGCTCCAGGGATATTCAGGCACCGGGCCACGGGTCCCTACAGGGCTGGGCTTCCAAGCCTTTTACCCGAGGCCCCAACGTAACCAGGGCGGACACCCCCTCGCAGTCTGGAGGAGGCACAAGCCCTCCTCCGGTCCTCCTGGGCGTCCCGGCCAGGCTCCAGTCCCGGCCGGATGCCACAACAGACAATCGGTAAATCCTTAGGATGACCTAAATCAGAGGTTCATAACCTGGGGTCCATGGATGAGTTTCAGGGGGTCCATAAGGGTCAGATAAAAATCAACTTTTATATTCACTATACAGCCCGGTACTGTTGATTTACAGTGTATGTAGTAGTAGTAGTAGTAGTAGTAGTATTAATGGTAGTAGAAAATGTAGTAGTAGTAGATTTAGTAGAGGATTGTATTTCATAATTATATGTGGCCATTATTTTTTTGCATAAAAAAGGAGTGTTTTTTTATTGTTTACGTTATAGTTTAATATTACTTTGTGTATGTCATATACTTTATGTATGAGACAATTAAATCTCAAAAAAATAAAGTTCCTTATATTCATTGCATGCAAAGTTGTGTTTATGTGAATATTTCTGGGGAAGGGGTCCATAGCTTTAATCAGATTCTTAAAGGGGTCCATAACTCAAAAAAGGGTAAGAATCACTGACCTAAATCAACTGTCTGGAATATCATTAAGAATAAAGAATGCACTGGTCAGCTCTGGAATCGCAAAGGGACTGGTATGCCAAGGAAGACTTCCACTGCTAATGATAGGAGAATCCTCACTATGGTAAAGAAAAAGCCCCCAAATGCCTGTCTGGAAGATCAGATCAGGGGGCCGATGTGGACGTGTCTGAGACAACTATCATCAACTTCATGAACAGAAATACAGAGGCCACACTGCAAGATGCCAAACAATAATTAGCCACAAAAACACAATGGACATATTACAGTTTGTGAAAAAGGACTTAAAAGAGCCTACAGATTTCTGGAAAGAGACAGATGCAACAAAGATGAACATCATCACAGTGATGGCAGGAGTAAAATGTAGAGACCAAAAGGAACTAACCAAGATCCAAAACAGACCACCTGATCTGTTAAACATGGTGCTGGGGGTGTTATGACTTGGGCATGTATGGCTGCCACAGGTATTGGCACACATCTCTTCATTGATGTCAGTCACACAATGAATCCTAAGGTGTGTGGAAACATCTGATCTACTCAAGTTTCAGTAAATGCCCCTAAAACTCAATGGGTAGCATCATGCTATAACAAGATAACGATCCAAACATACTGCTGAGGCAACACTGGAGTTTGTCAAAGCTAAAATATGGAAAATTCTTGAATGAACAAGCCAGTCATCTGATTTAAATCCAGTTGAGCAAGCCTTCCATTTGCTGAAGAGAAAACCTAAGGGGACAAGCCCCCAAAACAAACAGGAACTGAAACTGTATTAAAGGCTTGGCAGAGCATCACTAAAGAAGATCTTCCACACATGGGGATGTCTGTGAATCGCACACTTCAAGCAGTCATTGCACGCAAGGGATATGCAACAAAGTCCTAAATATGGCGGCTTTAATAGATCTGCCATTGCTGTGTCCCAAACATTATGGAGTCCTGAAATTAGTGGACCATGTATACAAAGTGTTGTGATTTCTACATGGTGTGATTAAAATGTATGCAAATCCTATTAAATAAAAGTCAATAATGTGCAATTTAATCAAGATATCTGAACTGTTTGATTTGTAATTTTAAACTGTGGAGCAGAGGGCTAAATCAAGGAATAAAGCGTTTTTGTCTGAAGCATTATGGGTGGCACTGTATGTATTAGCTTAACTGGCCACTCCAAACTGACCTTGTATGAGTGAGTGTGAAGTTTGATGACCTTGTGGCTATCTAGTCATGACACCTAAAATAGGCACCAACTGAATAAGCAGGTTCTAAAATGGATGGATAAAGCAAAGAAATGTGAGGAAAACAAGATGGCGAATGCATTCTCATAAACACCACATATCTTTATAGGAATAAAAGTGGAATGTCTGACTAGGTGTTTTGTCTCTAAAGCATTACATGGATAACAAAGGAAGTCACACAATTGTGGGTTTACACTTCCATTAAACAGAGGCAGGAAGCGGCCCTGATTAAAACCGACTGAAAACAAAAATCAGCCGACTCAATGGCTCTTCAGGACATAGTTGTTGAAACACAACAAAGTTTTATGTAAAAGCACAAACAAAGCAAGAAGGAATGAGGCCCATAATAACTGGATTTCCTGCAGCAAGACCCATGATGAAATGTGGCAAACTGAGCTATGCTATTAACAGATTTTTTTAACTCCTCATTCACGTGAAAAAAACATGTAACTACATCCTTGACACTTTACTGAAGTAGCAGACACATCCAGGCCAATTCCTACTACTGAACATAAACAAAAGAAAGCCAAATGAGGTCTGATTCAGGTACAGTCATGCGCAGATTTATGGCTGACTGAGCTGAGGCAATTTGTATTTAAGGTTAAGAGCCACTGGACATCAATTGGGTAAAAAATTTTCTAGAAATTTCCAAATCCAGCCACAATGATAAACCGTTTGATATTAATACTATTATTATTTCACAGGATCTCATATGTTTTCTGACTCTTCGTTTTGATCAGTGCTGCGCCACATGGCTAATTCTACATTTGGCCTGCGCTGCCTTCCTTATACCAGTGTTTCTCAACCTTTATGGTCTTATAACTCCAGTTTTGTCTTTTAAAATTCATTGACGACCCACTAGCAGCGAATGCAAACACGCTCTTGGTGAAAAAAACTCATTTGGGAACTAGGAAGCATATCACGCACTGCTGCCATCCTTTTAGGTATCCTACCGTAAAAAAACAATAGCAACCTGGGTCACAACCCAGTGGTTGAGAAACACAGGCTTTGGTAAATCAACAAGAGCAACCCACGACCCAATAAAGGATGTGACCCAGTGCTTGAGAAACATGGACTTCCATGAGACACAAATATCAGTTAAAGTATTCTTACTTCTGCACCCCACGGAGTGCAATGACTTGTACACTTTGTGACCGACATACAACCAAATACACATGACTACATTAAGTTCGTCACCTACGCCAATAATTAAGACCTGAAACTGTAGTCATCAGAATGTGGAGATATTACACCAGCAATGAGGACATTTATTTGCTATTTGATTAAAAAAAGTTTATCTGTTCAGACATTTAAAGACAATTACAAAATTTGACAAAACATTTTAAGCACAGTTCGATATTTGTCAATACTAACACATATTTAAGTTAATTAGCTACTATTAATAATTAATCACACAACCAGTGTTCCAACACATTTTTAATCATTATTTTTCTTTAGTAATAATAAAAAGCACTGCACATCACTGACTCTTACACTATCAGAAAGGGGATACCAGGCTGTACAGATTTTCAAAGCGCAAATCACATTTGAAAAGAAAAGGACCTTTCCTGCCACTAGTGAGAAACGTAGGCCAGATTAAGACTCCCAGTGTATTGAAGCTCAAAAAGTGTCCGTCCCACCAGTACTCCCATAGAGTACAGCAACACTTGGCACAATAATAAGGAAAGAACAGACACTGACGAAAAAAAAAAAAACTTGGGTTGACTTCACTTTCTGTTTTTTTTTTTGTCCATTAGTGAATTTGACTGAATGCAACAAACAAACCAATAGCACAGTTAACAGACATCAATTAAACATTGCGAAAGAGAAAGACACGGGGTTCAAAGAGGGTGTGGGGGTGTCAACTGACAAAACCTCATATAATTAAAGAAAACCAAAGTCAAAATAGATCACAAGCAATCAAGGGTGAAAAAAGTCACCAGACTGAACTCCCGGTTCAAATAAACAGCACCCTCTGGTCAGAGGGCCCTCTTGAAGTCTGGAAGAGGCGGGGTTTGGAACAGGAAACAGAAGTGAGGTCACTGTTTTTGTGGCTGGCTGCTGAGCTTCTGGACTGTGAATAAGATGAAGTCTGTTAGTTAATGATGGTGCCCTCTCTTAGCCTGGAGGAGAGCCCTGAAAGCTCTCGACTGGGACCAAGATCAAGCATCAAAGTCCTGGAGAGTACAAATGTGTGTGTGGCAAACAGAAAACCTTTAGAATTTTATTATAACATTAGCACAATCTGAAAAAGAATAGGCCGTTTAGCCCAACAAAGCTCGCCAGATCTTAACCACCTAATTCCTACAAAATAATATCGAGTTTTGAAGGTCCCTAAAGTCCTACTGTCTACCATGGTCGCTAATTCCATGTGTCTATGGTCTATATATATATATATACAGTATATATTGTATATATATATGTATGTGTGTGTGCTGCGGTGGGCTGGTGCCCTGCCCGGGGATTTTGTTTCCTGCATTGTGCCCTGTGTTGGCTGAGATTGGTTCCAGTGGACCCCGTGACCCTGTAGTTAGGATATAGCGGATTGGATAATGGATGGATGGATGTGTGTGTGTGAGTGTATGTGTATGTATATATGTGTGTATATACAGTATGTCACTCAAACCCATGCGGTATGCAAGTTTTGTAAGCCTTGCCCAGACTGTCAAGTTGTTTCAGTTCATAAACCTGCTAGGGTTCACCTCTCCCTAATGCCTATTTTGAGCATCCTTTTTAAGACAGTTGGGTTTAATATTGTTGGTCCAGTTCCCAAGAGTAAGAACAACAACAACATTTATTTATATAGCACATTTTCATACAAACAGTAGCTCAAAGTGCTTTACATAATAAAGAATAGAAAAATAAAAGACACAATAAGAAAACAAAACAAGTCAACATTAATTAACATAGAATAAGAGTAAGGTCCAATGGCCGGGGGGACAGAAAAAACAAAAAAAATCTCCAGACGGCTGGAGAAAAAAATAAAAAATAAGAATAGTTACCAGAATATGCTCGAGTTGGTTGATTGTGCAACAAGACATATCAAAGTGGCCGTATTGTGGAAGGCTAATGCACAGGTTGCTGCTAAGAATCTATCAGCGGTTTTTACTGTTATCGGCATTCCATGCGAGATTTTTAACTGACCAGGGGCCTCGTGTATAACACCGTGCGTAGAATTCGCACTATAATATGGCGTAAGCACACTTACACACAGAAAAATCCAGATGCAGGAATCTGTGCATACTCCAACTTCCACGTTCTTCCACTACATAAATCTCGATCAGCGAGAAAAGTAACGCTCGTGCACACGCTTCATGAAACGCCCCAACTCCCTCCCAGAATTACACCTCTTTGAATATGCAAATCAATATAAATAGCCCTTAAGCGCAGCCTTCTGTGAAAAGACAATGGGAAAAGCACGGGGGAAAATATAAGAATTTCAGCGAATACCAAGTGGAAGCAAAGGAAAAACATACTATTTGTTCAAATAAACCGTGGTATAATCAACAAAAGGAAGTTGATCGAGTGACATAGCGTGTTGGAGAAACTTGAAAGCTCACGTTCACAAAATCGCACAGTGCTGGAAATAAAAAAGAAGTCACATATCAAAGTCGCCGTGAAAAGGCGAGTTGTAGCCCACTGTCTGAGTGTCATATGAAAGCTTATTAGGGTACAGAGAAAAAAAAGGCAAACAGTGGGGAAAAAGCACAAAATGTCAACTTCAATCTCGAAATTTCCACTTTAATCACGTAGTTTATTTTGTCATTAAAATAGAACATCATAAACTTCATCTTAAAATTGTTTAATTAACCAGTTTCTCAAATCACATCGTAATTAAAGTATAGCACGTTAAATGCTTTGTTTTGTATGTGATCTTCTATGTGCTCTATGTGTGTGAATCACTACGTGCTTCTTAAACCGGCTCTCTTCCTCTGACAGGACACAGAATCCATTACATTCGTGATATTACAGCTCTCTGAATAACTAAAATACTGAGATGTATACGTGATATTATTTTCATGATGATAGTTAAAGCATGTTATTGATTGTGTGCGACCTTCGATGAAATTATTTATTGCAGCAGTACTCGTGGGCGGCTCTGTCCAATAGAGAAAGTCCAATGTCAATATGGTATCTTATGCACAGTGGATGGCCACGTCCATTACGGACACTGCATAGCTGCTTCGTGCTCATGACACAAGCGTTTAACTTTTGTCGAAATTTGCCGCTGCGTTTTTAGCTGTGTCGTTATTTTCTCTTTCTGTTTTATATTCAATATATATTGTCATGGTCGCCCCTGCAGTCCTTGCTTTTCTTTCTCCAAGTAACCAATCCCCACACAATCAGCTCTGTAATAGACGTTAAGCCATCTGTAAGCTTAGAGCGCCGATTCTTCAAAACGTACAGTTTGAAGATACGGTGATATAAATACTCAGAGTGGTGCAGTGAGAGTATTATGGAAAAAGATGATCCGCTGTGGCAACTCCGAACGGGAGCAGCTGAAAGAAGAAGAAGGTGCAGTTAGAGTAACAACGCTAAAGCAGTTATGGTATTTAGAATACTATGGCTATTCCCTGGACCATTATATTGTTACAAGTTGATTACAATCAGATGCATTACACTAATAAACAATATGTGGTTAGTTTCAGTGTATTTATAAAGCCATGTCAGGAAAATAAAGAGTAACCACACAGAAACAGTAGCACTGCTTTGACGCTGGGTGCCGCCAATCTGCAAAACCGAGCGGAGAACTTGCGTACGACAAGGTATGAGGTACCGTGGAAATGTGCGTGGCTTTACGCCAAGTGTAGGTTTTATACATCGCGATTTGAATGTGGAAAAGTTCTTACGCAACATTTCTGTGCGTACGCACCGTTTATACATGAGGCCCCAGGTTATGCCCTTTACCTCTTGCGTGATGAAACAGCTATGTGAGAGCCTTGCAATTAAACAATTGAGCACCACTGTTTATCATCAGCAGACGAATAGCCTGAATGAACAATTTAACAAGAATTTCAAATATATCATTCAGCAGGTGGCTCATGATAACTCAACCTCCTGAGACACTGTGCTGCCCTTTCTCCTGTTCGCTGTCCGGGAATCTCCTCAGGTATTTACCAGATTAAGGCCTTTGAAACTGTTATTTGACTGGTAGCCACAAAGGGTGTTGGACATTTTTCGGGAAGAATAGATAGGGGTTTGCACTGAAACTCACTGGGAGGGTGATCTGTCAATTTGGTCGTGTCTCTCCAAGAACAAATTTTTAAATTGTCTTCTATCATGATAGAGCACCAGCAACTCGAACAGGAGGCAAAAAAATGTAATTATAACAGGAAAATCAAACTTTGTGAACTCAAAAAAGATGATCGGGTACTTGTTTTGATCCTAGGTGACTCACATAAATTTCAGGAGAAATGGCTGGGTCCAGCAGGAGTGGAGAAATGCATGAGCCCAGTGAACTATAAAGGTGAAGATTCCTGGCTGGCAAAAGCCAGTGCAAATCTTATATGTTAATCTTTTGAAGAGGGGCACAATCCTAATGAAGTGTTGGCCTTCTGCTACAATCTCCCAGACTGAATTTGCTATTGGTGGTGATTTTTAAAAGACACTAAGAAGGAAGAGTTGCTGTCCCTGATTAGAAGGAACTCTGATGTCTTTTCGGCTTTACCTAGCTGGACAGAAATTGCTGAACACAGAATTGTGACGAAGCCTGGTTTTAAGGTACAGATGTGCCCTTACCATATTCCAGAAACAACAAGGACTGTGATATGCAATGAGGGGAAGATGCTTGAGTTGGGTGTAATTTGTGAGAGTAAAAATGAAAGGCACAATCCAATTGTTCTGGTTCTAAAACCAGACAGTTCTGTTTGTTTTTCTATAGATTGTAGATGCTTGAATAAGGTTTCCAAGTTTAATGCATACCCAATGCGGCATATTGATGACTTAGTGGAGAACCTTGGGCAAGCCTTGTATATTTTCACCCTGGATCTCATGAAGGGTTACTGGCAGGTGCCTCTGGAGGAGTCCAGTTGCGAGGAGACTGCATTTGCCACCCTGGATGGGTTGTTAGAATTCACCAGACTCCCATTTGTTTTCTATGATGTGCCACTGACTTTTCAGCAGATGACGGATCAGAGTATGCGACCCCATTCCATGTATACTGGTGTGTATCTTGAAAAACACCCCAACTGCACTGAACACTGGCACTTAGTTAACGCAGGCAGGGACTGATTGTCTGCTGCTGGTGCAACTGCAAGTTCGCAGACTTCCCGTGTAAAGCGCGTGTCGCCCGCAAGTTTAAAACCCGTCACTGACCTGGTTGTGTGCTCAACTTTCTGAGGAAGGCTATCTGTTCTTGTAATCAGAAGAAGGGAGCTTCTGTAATGTGATGCCAGCGCCACCTCCGCTCTGGTGCAAGTCTGTGACCCACACATCACAATATACATATGTATGTGTGTGTGTGTTTATATATACAGGTATATATATATATATATATATATATATATATATATATATATATATATATATACATACACACACAGATAGATAAATGAAGGCGCATAATTAATAATTATTGCTGGAAAACTGAAGGAAATCAATTTAGAAATTAACTTCTAATTATTTTATGTTGTAATATACAGCCTGAAGCTGAATCTGAAGACCATGCAGTGTGACAGCGCTTTAATATTTAACTGCTAAAATTTTCAGACACTTCACCCCTGGCTCCTTCACACTCTGGCTTGATATGTAAACTAAAGCAGTTGTTATTGTTATATACAGTAGTTCATGAAGATCCATAATAAAGATTGACTCCATACAAGCTCCTAGCATTGTTTTGGGCACTTTTCTGCTACCATGCCGTCTCCTGCTCTGAAGCTTTCTGCTGTGCAAAATAAATACAAAAGGTGAGGCCAAGGAACGGTTTCTTATTGGAACAAAGAGCCAGTTTTGCAACCTTTGCCTTGCAGGCATTCATAACTGCCACTGGAACCTGCCAGAACATGCCCTGGGACCACAAAGCACAGGACGCTATTGTCCCACCGCAATAATGAGTGATACAGCATGAATGGAATGCAAGGTTCCCCATCAGCAATACGAAACTCAAAGGCTTCCTCAAGACTGCTCCTGCCTTTCACTTGTGTTGCCGCTTACTTTCCCTTCTTACCCATCGGGACTTGCTTCTCTTGTTTGACGTCACAGCTGGTCTCAGTTGGAAACAGTTGACAGCTAAAGCCGCTTGCATTGTTATTTGCTTATTTGCACTATTTGACAGCCCCCCTCCCTGTCTTTTCACCTGGACTTTTGGCAATAGGCTTAAGTAGGGGGGCCTTGAAGTGTTTTCTTTGCTGAAAGAAGTACCAACAACAGACAGACCTCACTGAGGAAATCCAACACCTGGGATCTAGTTTCACAGTTTAGGGACTCATCATGCAAGATGGATGTTGCTTTACAGTAACTGACACCCAAACAACTGCAGGCAAGAAGCCAAGAGACAACCTTTAGCAGATGCTAAGCAAACATGGCATTTAATTTTATTACAGCTAGGCAACATGGCAACAAAATATACCTTAAAATACCTGATCATTTGAACATCAAAGCCAATTAACTGAGTGTGTGCTCATGCTTTCTGACAAATATGAATAGTTATTCAAGGTCATTAACTCAATGGGAAGGACTGCACACAAAGCCTAAAGAGAATAAAGGTTCATTGGCGCGAGCGTCAGTTAGGAGTGAGCAACAAAGCAATAAAATGTTTTGTTGTGGGATAGCCTCTGGCCTTCACAACACTGAAATGGGTTGAGAAGGATCTAGAATTTACTTACTCCTAGGCTGCACAGTTACTTGTCCATTAATTGTGATTACAATTACAACTGCTAATTGTGGGAACTGACAATTATGGCATTCACAGACACTAAGCGCGAGTGCACTGGTAAATCACAGGACTAACTATGTGCTCAATGCTAAGCACAATTTTAGGAGTCTGATCCCAAACAAAATCTTTTAGAATGTGTGCAGATATTTGTTTTCTGTTTCTAGCAGCATCCAGAAAATGGAGAATTAATGTTGAGCCTAAATCGGCTGATGTTAACATACCAAAATGAAGAGAATAGTCTTTTTAATATTTTGCTTTGAAAAGTGCACTGCACAAAAATGTATACAGCCATTTAAAATTCAACCGCATAGTCCAGTATGAAGAGTACAAAAAACTAAACAAGCAGCGACAAAGTTACCCATTACCTGCTTCTGCCATAACGCCTGTCTATATCCAGCAGGCTATTTAAACCAAAATCAGATAACAGTAGTCAATGCATTTTACAGGGATTTATCGAAAGACAAGACTCTGGTGCACAACAAAGGTTTTAAAAACGATCAACACTCAGGATAAGAGAAGTCATTTCCCTCCTGCAATTATTTTTATCAAGTTAGGTTGCATTCATTTTATTCCAAACATCCGACACAAAATCCAAAACCAAGCTGAAACGATTAGGGTTTTGTGCAACTACAAGCAATCTGTGGTTGTGTAGAACTACAGAAGCATGAACGAGTGACACAGTTCATTACAAGGTGTCACACACGTGCAACTAGGAGTGTGCTGAATGGACCAAGTGGAGGTGATTACCTGCCAGGCCAGGGGGTGGCGGGACGATCTAAACCTATTTCTGTTATCTCTGCAAACCAAATAAGGGAAAACCTGCCTACTTTAACGTCAAACCTGCCTACTTTAATGTCATGTCCTGTTCTGGCGCCCCGACTGACGTCACTTCCTGTTCCAGTCAAATGACGTCACTTCCGGTTTACAGCCTATAAAATCTCCACCTTGCCAAACTAGTTCAGTTCGATCTGGGAACTCACCCTGAGAACATCCTCTTGTTTCTTTAAACCTTCTGCAGCCAGGGACAATATACGGGTGGCTGCCCCAAACCTTTCTCAGTGCGTTGAGACTCATTCTTCACAACGGATAAGGAATATACTATGAAAAGCAGTGACTTGCAATGCTGCTTTTTTAAATGAGGGCACCTTTCATTACAATCCTTTCCTCAAGAACAGGGACACCACTGCGTAAAGATCGAGTCTGGTAGGAGCAAACAACAGGGCATATCAGAATACTCCCATTATATTTAATGGTTTTACATACATATATAAGAAAACTATCAGATTGCGTTTACATATTAACTTCTTTATCTTATGTTACTTTCATTTCAAGGATTAGTTTGGTATTTTTTAACTCAGTTATTCCTTTACAAACATATTATATACACTACTGGTCAATAGTTTTAGAACACCTCCGTTTTTTCATTTTTTATGGAAATGCATCCAGTTTAATGCCTGAACGTTTAATGAAATCAAAGCATAGTACAAATAAACAAAAATGGCAAATTAAAAAAAAAAAAGTCAAGGAATCATTAGCTGTACAAAATGTTATTCAAATTATTAATTCATCAAAATAGCTCCCTTTTGCTGATCTAACGGCCAAACTGTTGCAACCTTTTTGATTGAGAGTGCCAGTCACCAGCACTGCCATCCAGCTAAAAAAATCCCAGAACATCACACTTCCTCCTCCATGTCTGACAGTTGGTATCACACACTGAGGTACCATCCTTTCACCTACTCGACGACATACAAACACCTTGCATGATGAACCAAAGATTTCAAACTTTGATTTATCAGCCCATCAGACTTTCTTCCAGTCTGCAGTCATGGCCCAGGCAAGCCTCGCTTTCTCATTTTGTCCTTCAAGGAATGGCGTCCTTACTGCCACTCGCCATGTCAAACCTGCAAGACAAAATCTCCTCCGCAAAATAGAGACTAAGACTTGCTTTTTTCAACCAGCACTGTTAGGCTGTTGTGCTGTGAGACGCCTGTGATCACACCAGCTGGTGACCCTCAGAAACCTGTCTTCTGATTGGGTGGTGACTTTGGGTCAGCCAGATCTCTTCCTATCAGAGTTTCTTCCGGTTTCCAATGGCCTTTGGATTGTGTAGGGCACCAATGTACTCTCTGACACTTGGATTGTTTTTTAGTTATTTCTCTAAATTGAAAGGCCTACACTTCTAAGAGTAATAATGCTTGGCTTCATTTCATTTGCTAATTGCCAACTCTGCTTTAAGATAGACAGAGGAGTTTTTAAGTAATCAACACAAGTTGGGACACCGGTGAAAACTGTTTGCTTCAACTTGCAAGGCTTCATTTACTTTAATTGCTGCACAACATCTGAAGGTTGTAACCTGTTAGTTGTTTTCCAAAGAAGGCCCATTTGTAATATTCAGAATTTTCTTTTTTTACAGGTTTTGCAAAACTAAATTGTAAATTTAAACCTCTTGCACTTTACTGCTTACCTTTTCACCATTTTAAGCCATTCATTGCATTTTACTTGATTATATTTGAAGAAAAAATAGAGGTGTTGTAAAACTTTTGACTGGTAGTATATGTATTTGTAATGCAAAATTGTTTTCTAACATGAAGTACTTGCCTGCCCTGCTGCTTTACATTGCAGTCTATGTGGCACAGAGGAAAAGCTTAAAGCCATTTTTCAACCAAAGTCTGTTGTCAAGTTTTCAACCATGTCTTGCGATTACACAAACATTATAAAATAGTTTATACATGACATTTGTGAACAAAAAAACACAAAAATGATGAGATTCAGTGATTTTAAAAGAAGAGCGACAGCTCACCACTTAGTCTTCCTGCGCCACAACCTTTCACCGCCCCAGGGGTGGTTACTTCTCCAAAGACCAAATCACTGTAAATGTTTGTGCCTCATGATTGGTTTTATTCTCACTTACTTCTGTATTTATGTGAGGAAATAGAAAACATAGCCTAACCACAAAAAAAAAAATAGCACCAGGAATATGTGATAAGATGATTACTTCTAGATCACTTTTGTTGTCACAAACATGTGGCGGAAACACGAATTGTGTCGATTAATATTTGCTGTTTTTAAACTTTTTCACTGTGCCCTTTACCCTCCATTGTAAAGCACCAGTGCGGGCAAGATTTTTTTTTTTTTTTTTATTTATAGAAAATGTTTAACTTTAACACAAAAATTCATGTGGCAAATGCATGCATACCATGTTGGTGCAGAAATAACTTTTGAGTTGAAAAATACCTAAGGTGTATTTAAGATTTGATTGTGTACCTCTGTATACCATAACTGTTTTCTTAATACAGCATTTCCATGTTTAACATTTTTGAATGGTGAGTGGTGATGATGGCTGGTTTTCCAGTAACATTTATTTTGGAAAAAAGAAAGCAGAGGAATATGTTTGTTATATACCTACATTTTATTTTATAAATATCTGTGCATCAGTAATTTACTGTACTTAATGCATTAAAAACCAGTGATAAAAACTGTTACTTCACGTCTCACCAAACATACTGGTTTACAGTACAGGAGTAATTTGTTAAAACTATTCTCTTTCTAACTTCTCTCTTTGACATTTGTAAAAATTGCTATTTATACCGATTGGTGCCTTCAGTTATGCCACCACCAGCCAACTCAACTGCAGATAAAAATCAGCCATGCAAAAACTTACACTGTTTCAAAATGAACCACGGCAAACAAGTGGCTAAAAGCAGACAAACTGCAGCCACAGATGAATCTGATTATTTTTTGGATGACACTGCATGACAGCTTACTACACTTACACCAGCCAACTGTGGTATCATCTTGTTAAAAACTCCTCACAAGGGCCGGAGTATCGTACATTTCTATGAGTTTGGAAACCCCTGATTTATAGCTTTATATCTCCCGACTGCTGCAGTCCATCTTCCACTGCATTGTATCAGTACGCTTAAGATGAACAAAAGCCAAGTTAGACACAAGGGACTTATCTGCCTGAAATGAACAGAGCCAGCTCATGAACTCCACCTCGATGAAGCTTCAGGTCATCGGCCTGTCTGCCCTGCAGGCCTAACTTCTTAAACGTTCTTTAGTTGAAACACATTTGGAAGAAAACTCCATGCAAAACCAGCAGTGCCCAGAGCCGAGTACAGCCTGTGTGATTTGCTGGGATTGTGTCAGTTGCTTGTTTTACCTAACAAATCTGATTAACCGACTTTCAAATTAGGAGAGAATTGAAACTTTCACATGTGGCACAGTCCAAGCTCTCCAATACAGGCTGCAGTTATTTCTAAATATGTTAGTGGTTACTCTGCTCTCCAAGTGACTGCACCAAATTCCTCGCTGCAGCAGAACAGTCTTGCTCATTACAGACTTTCCCAGAAACATGAAAGGATTAGTCGATAAAAACAGAAAATTAGGCCAAGGTGTGCATCAGTGATGGCACCACGTTTATCCAGACAACTGCCCAGTGGCTGTTCCTTCATTAAAGAAAACCAAATTGGGGGAGAGATGTGCATTTTAAGAGAGTAACGCTCCACAGCGATATGTAACCTTATGCGTCTGCTACCATGTGTTCCAGGTCAACTTGAGCTGCCCCCACCAACCTACTAAAGCCACATAAGGGAGTGTCACAACTGGTTAAACATTTATTTGCATGGAGATCTCTGTTGCTATCTGTCTGGCGGACAAGGAAAACAAAAATAGAGACTGCTCTTCAGGGTGATTTACAGCAGGTAGGCCAACCATGTTCCTAAATCTAACTCAAAAGAGACCTACTATGGCTGCACGAGACAGGAGAACGGCCAGGCAGGAGGCACAGACGTCACTAAATAAATAAATAAATATATATATATATATAAATAAATGTATATAAAATCTGTGCATATTGCATTTGAGATAGTGTCTTTGAGCAGCAAAAGCAGGGTGTCAAATGCAATGTAAGGCAGCAGAGGGGCAGATTAGATGTTCCATGCTTTTCCAAAAAAAAAAAAAAAGACCACATTTAAATAACAGCCTCTGTTAGAAAAGGAAGCAAACAAGAGGCTGCCTGTCTGCAGGCCAAAGACAGCATTCTTGGGGAGTCTTCCAGCCGCCTTGGTATATAAATAGGAGAGACGGGGTGGGGGAAACCATACAGATGCAGCCCTGTAATCAGGCAGGTCCCCCCCTCCACCCCTTTAAAACCGCTGGCACAGACATGCAGTGTTAACACTTAATTTAAAGTATTTATTTGGAATCAGTTGTGCATGCTAAAGACGGCCATCAGGAGACATCGGAATAAAACTCTTAAGTAATGCCTACTCAATTCAGGTTTAGATCCTTCATTTTAACTGATGTTGCATGGACAAGGACGTCTCTGCATTAAGTGAGTGCAATAAAGAAGGGATGGATGGATTTCATAACTGATTAGTTAAATTACGCTTATCACAATAAGAAAGGATATATTTTTTTTTTACCCTTTTCTTGAGTACAGAAATGTCCAAATGGCCAATATTTGCAGAAATTAGCTGATTTGTCTGTTGTGTTATATTTATATTACAATTATTGACAACCCTAAATAATGCACTCTTGAAGTCTTAAATATTGTGTTTTAAAGCCAGTAGCTTGGTATGCTAATGAGATACGCTTTTACTATGTGGATTAGAATAAAGAATTTTAAGTTTTGATTCTCTCTTTTTCTTTTTTTTTTTTTAAATGACACCCGTAGAACATAAGAACACAGAACATAAGAAAGTTTAATTTGTTTGGTTTATACTGAGTGATGCAAAAAGGAGGACAAAAAACATATGTATTATTTTTCTAACCAAAAATATGCATCTTAGTCAAGCAACCCACAACATTCCCCCTGCTGCCTTAAGTTCAGACAAAAACACAAAATCATTTCTGCCACACCACTTAAGATGTCTCTTGCTGAATAACATTCAGCTATTCATGTTCTGGAACCATTTATTCCAATCATACAGGGTCATGGAAAGCCAGAGCCATTTCTAGTAATTTAATAATAATTATTCACATTTAAGTAACGCTTTAAAGTAATGCACAGCATCCACCTGGATGATGCAAAAGGCATTTTTTTGTGCCAATCTGCTCAGCGCACGTTAGCTATTAGGTGGTGAAGTGGTGAAAGAGAGAGATAGCCAATTAGAGACAGGGGATGGTTAGGGGGGCAGAATGACTTGGCCGTGAACAGCAATTAAGCCAGGACATCAGGATACACCCTACACTTTACGGAGGATGACCACAGAGTCAGGACTTGACCTGCCTGGGCTCCAGTTGGAAAAAAAAAAGAGAGAGAAATGTGACCAATCCTTCTATATAAAAGCGGTCGGGTGTCCTTCCGTCCCGTGAGTGCTACGCAGGCGCGGAGTTTCACACGCCCGTCCATTTTGCAATGCGATGGGATTTGTAGTTTCATTTTTCCAGGTAAAAGATGATTTTCTACTCCAGACTGTGCGATATCTTCTTCTTCTTTCTTACTATAGAAAAGCGGTCGGGATTGTCCTTCCGTCCCGTGAGTGGAAAGCGTAGCGGTATTCCACTTATCACAGACTTACTACTTGCAGCTTGCAGTACGAAGCGACATGATGTGAGCAGAGTTCTGGTGCTCCCATCGTTCCCTTGCTTTTGTGCGCGATGCGCTGGAAAAATAGACAAAATTATGTCTCTGGAAATAATTCATGTTGATGGAGTACAAATGCCTCACCGCGTAGTAAATATCAGGGGGGTTCAATTGGGCGACCTCAATATAGAAAAAAAGTTTATATTTCATCACAAAAATAACAGAAACTACGAGTATTAAAGTAATACCGCTCAAATGCAATATAACCAAATTAATGAGTTTGTATAAAATATCAAATTGATCTACATATTGAATTGCCTTAAGAAGTGGTCAACCTAAAAGTCGGTCGCCTTAAAAGGCGGGTGAGCCTAGTTGTATCATAAATGTTGTAAGTCACTTTGGATTAACATGTCAGCCAAATACGGAAATGTAAATGTAATGTAAAGGACGTGGATTTTATGTCTCATCTGAAGGACAGTAACATTTTTACTGAATAGTGTCACTGACACCGCACTGCGGCATTGGGATCCACATTTAGACTACAGAGTAAGTGCCCTCTTCTGGCCTCTTTAACATCTCTTCCAGCAGCAATCCAAACTTTTCCTTGGTAGTCCCATCCAAGTAGATGCTGGACCCTAACATGCGTAACTGCAGGTGGATAACCTGTTCTGAAGTTTAGGTGGTATGGCTGCTGGCTAATAGTAACATGCATACATCTGTCCATTTTTAGACTTGCTTCATCAGGGAGCTGGAGCCTATCACACACCCACCAACACTCATTATGGCCAACTAAGTGCTACCAACATAACATCATATCTTTGGGCCGTGTAAAGAAACTCTCACTAGCACAAGGAAAACTCCATGCATTTTCCATTCTAAGTTAACATAATTATTTTCATGTTGTGCTCTCAGCTTCATACATTACTTTGAAAGCAAAGATACAAATCCAACTGGTGCATCACCAGATGGTTTGCAAGATCGATGCGTTTATCCATTTTCTAAACCATCTTCCTCCAGAACAGGTTCCTGTGGAGACAGAGGTTATACTGGCAGCAATGGAACAAAGAAACAACCGAATCTACATCTCTATTCCAAAGTATCCACACATACAAAAAAATACCAAATTAAAGCTGTTACCCAACCTGCAACAGACATCCATGTAATGTAGGAGGAATCCCAAAGTATAAGCATTGGGAAAAACTATATGAAGTAGAGGAGCACTCACATTTTACTCTGGGGTCATGAATCCAATTTGTGTGATCAAAAAGCCTAGGACTTTAGTAATTTGTTATACTTAGGAAAATGGTGTGTTTTAAAGTGAAATTGTGTAAAGGTTTAACTGATCAATGTTGGGTCTTCTTGCAGAGTCCGGCACTTTCAACAAGGTTTTAGGTTATAAGAGTAGGAAGCACACTGGGTAAGCTCATTTGTGTCTTCTCTTACTTAAAGTGAAGTTCTTAATACTTCATTGTTCATGATGGTGCTGGTGATTGCTGCAATGCTGCATGTTGGTCAGATTTACAAGTAAGAGTTTCTCTAAATGTGTGATGTTATTAGTACTAGTAGTAGAATTACTGCTTACATTGGGGACTGTGCTAATGAACGTTGTTGGCTATAAAATAATTCCTGATGACAGATTTCTGTTTCGTATTGAATGCATCAATAACTCTACAGAAAGCATAAATCTAATCTGCAGATACAGGCCCTTCTTTTGGAAATACATGGAATCGCTTTGATTAAACAAAGATTTAACATTGTAAGAGACTGGGAACACTCAAGAAGAATACAATGCCGTCTATGTGAGATTAAACAAAATTTCGATTGCTGATGCCTGAAGTTCAGGATAACTTTAAAAACTTTTAGGAGGCGGATCACAAGCAATTTCATTTCACAACCACACCACCATCATCTGCACCTGCGAAACTTGACTGTGCCGTGAGTGTTTATCAGTTATTGTTTAAATGCTTAATGTTTTAATGGATTTCATTTGTATCTGTAATATTAAAAAATTGTATTATTTACTACCATAAATATACACACACATGTATTATAAGTTAAAGTTTGTTACAGTTCACTGAAGAACTGCTGAACTACTTACTTTGTCTGCGGGACGCCATGCATTCTTGTCTTGGCGGCCAGCCTTACACGTGTGATTGGCAGTGCCGTGATCGTTTATCTTGCTTTTCTTATAACTTTTTGCATCTCATTTAGTGCAATAAACGTAGAATGCTGTATAATCATGGGCTCAAAATGTATTTGCAGATTTAGGCATTCGCAGGAGTCCTCTGCCTGTGACCCCAGCAAATCACAAGGGATAACTGAATCTACAATGGGGGATTTAAACAAAGTCAAACTGTACTTGGAAGTTAAGCAGCCCTGCCTTGTTGAAATCCTTGAGACATAAATGTTTCGAAATCCTTGTTAGGGACAACAAATACCAACCTGTATGAAACAAGCTGCCTCTTAATGACACTACCCTGTTCAACACAAACCTTTTAAATGATGGAGCATCAGGACTGTTTGATTACATTACAGACTGTGAACTTGATAAGCTATACTTAACCAAAATGCGACAGAAAACTAAGAAATGTGCACCTCTGGACGAAGCTACACCGTCTGCTCTGTTTCGGGTGCTGTTACTTATAGTTCTGGGTAACTAACCTCAGCCTGAAAATGATACAGGCTCATGTGGAACATCCATTGTCATTTGAACATATGGCTTTGAAATTAGTAACACAATCCTTTCATATTTTGTTTTTGTACTACAGAGTATAATTTACACTTCTTGAACTGCGAGCTAAAGATGCTCCTCTTTGTGACTCTGTTGTTCTTGGTGGATTTAAGCTTTGCTGCTCCTAAATGTAAGCACATCACTGATTTTTTTTTATTTTTTGTGTGTTCTCTTCTCAAGTGTTTTAAGTTTTATTACTCTCTCAGTCATAAAATAATGCTTACCTTTTAACGGCATTCACACATCTCTTTTCAGACCATACTTATGTGCTTTTTAAAGTCCGAACCCCTCTTCCTTTTAACTGCAAGCATCACATTTTAGAAAACTTAAAAATATATGTCCCTTCAGCCTTGCTGACACCAAAGCACATGACAAAATTCTTGTTGCTTACTGTCTGCTAAAATATTAATGATACCCTGAAAAGAAGAATGGGCGGCACGGTGGCGCAGTGGTAGCGCTGCTGCCTCGCAGTTAGGAGACCCGGGTTCGCTTCCCGGGTCCTCCCTGCGTGGAGTTTGCATGTTCTCCCCGTGTTTGCGTGGGTTTCCTCCCACAGTCCAAAGACATGCCGGTTAGGTGGACTGGTGATTCTAAATTGGCCCTAGTGTGTGCTTGGTGTGTTTGTGTGTTGCCTGTGGTGGGTTGGCTCCCTGCCCAGGATTGGTTTGATCCCTCCCAGCCCTGCCCTGTTGGCTGCGATTGGCTCCAGCTTCGGATTCAGCGGGTTGGAAAATGGATGGATGAAAAGGAGAATTCTATAAGCATCAGGTTGTGAAGTATGACCCTGCTCTTCAACATTCAGTAAAGCTACAGCCGACAACTCACCTCAGTGTACACCTTGTCAACCATCAAAGGGCTTTAAGTGATTACACATAAGAATGTCTATTACGGCACAGTGATCAAGAGCAGCCTTAGCTTAGCAGCGCTTGTGTCTTTGTCTCCTAGGTTAATAATCTACTATATGCTTCCTCCCTGCTCTTTTACTAAATCATCCTCTAAAGAATGTCATAAAACTAAAGACTTCAGCACCACCAGTAGATCAAGCTCCTTCTCTTCTTATAATGCTCCCGCTCCCATCTATTAACTTTACCAGACTCTCCTTTCCCTCTGCTTTAGGCATTCATGACATTCCTTAAAATGAGACCTCAAAATTGCAGTGTATACAGGATCTTAACAACTCATCTGTTTTACCTTGAAATCACAGTTCAGATTGCCAAAAAAATAATAATATTGTTGTTGGCTGTATATCACTTGCACCTACGGAATATAAACAGAGACATAATAAAGTAGCCAGTTATGTACACTGGACTATGTGCATGAACCTAGGGGTACAAGTGCCAGACAGGTATTACGAATACCAGCCAGAAAAGGACATGAACATCAACGATATCACCATCATGTAGGATGTTCCAATGACAACAGATAGATCAATCCTAGCTAATCATCCTGATATTACCTGATATTCTTTACACAAAGAACGCTAGAACGATAGACACTTAGAATAAGCTAGCAAGTAGTGTGGTAGACAGTAAGACTTTAGGGAGTTTCACAACTCGACTTGATGTTTTTTAGAAGAATTAAGTGGAGAGGACTGGCGAGCTTTGTTGGGCTGAATGTCGTCTAGAGTGTTCTAATGTTCTAATATTGTGCTGCATAATGAGAAAGAGAGAGCCTGCCTGTTGATCTATAGAGCCGTCCCAGATGACTTGAACATCATGTTAAAAGAAACTGAGAAGATCAGTAAATACAAGGATTTGGAAATCGAGATTAGCAGGATGTGGACCTGTAAAACTAGAACTGTGCCAGTTATAGTTGGAGCATTAGGTACATTAAAGAAAGATCAAGATAAAAACTTGAAGAGTCTCCCAGGCCATCCATCAGTTAGTGGAGTGCAAAAGATTGCACGTATGGGCACTGCATACACCCTTAGAAAGATGTTAGGGTCCATCACTTTGACTTCTTGTTGTAGCCTGGATTTAGCAGTTAAAACCGCAAAGACATCATGCGAGACGAAACAACCATTGAATAATAATAATAAATGTAGCAGCAAGTTTGAAAACACCTTTTGGAACTCTTTTCCTACTAAACCTCTTTGTGTATCAAGACTCCAACTGTTCAGTAATTACTTTCCAATTCAGTCTGGGTTCAGAATACAGCCAAAACATCTTAGAACTTTCATTTTTAAGAACTGCATTCAACACACACCAAGAACATTAAGACACCACTGCAAATCAAACTGACCAGCAGATTTAAGAACCACATTCTGCTCCTAATACAACGGACCGAGTATCAAATGACCATTTATACAGTAACTCAGATAGCCACTTTGATTTAAGAGTCGTAGTGGACTTGACACTATCAACTGTCAGATTTAAAAAAAAGTCCGGAGAAGAGCAACCAGGCAGATTCCGGGGCTACAGGGGATGAGTTATGAGGAAAAAATTAAGTTTAAGCAAAAAGAGATTAAAGAGAAGACCTGACTGAAGTGTTTTAAATTATGAAGTGAATTAGTCCAGTGGATCGAGACGGTGACTTTAAAATGAGTTCATCAAGAACACAGGGAAACAGTAGGAAGACTTTCTTTACACAGAAAAGTACAAACACGTGGAATCAGTGACCAAGTAATGTGGCAGACAGAGGTTTAGAGACCTTCACAGCTCAACTTGATGTGATTCTGGAAGAATTAAGTGGACAGGACTGGCGAGTTTAGTTGGGCTGAATGTTTCTAATATTAATATTAACGTTGCACCTGGCTTTATCATTAAATGCGTGTTTGATTTTAATACACGCTGTATAAAAATCTGCCTGGCATACTTCCAGACTCTTCCTGGATGATTCTTCTAGTACTGGCTAGGACTTTACTGTGCTGCCAAATGCCTGCTTTATAACATGTATTGTGATGACGCACAATCTTTAAAGCACTATATAAAACACTGATTGATCACATGACAACATCCCACTTGAAGAACCGTGTTAATGATTTAATACAAACTACAAATGTACCACAGTTCAATCATTAGGAATTTACAGTATACCACTTTACATTAAAAAAAAAAATAAGAATATCAGCATTAATACAAAAGAAAATGTATAATGAAAAAGTAAAAAGGCTAAATGTAAATCTAGAAATATTTGTAATGATGAAAAGAAAAATCAAAAGGAAACGTAATCAAATTCCTCTAAGGTGACTCAAGACGTTACAGAAGGATAAGCATTGTATCTTGATGTTGAAATAACTATATAACAAGTGTTTTCTGTTTTGACTATCCAAAAGACTTACAATGCTAAGACAAAAAATTAAGAAAGGATGACAAGGGCAATGACCTTTTTAAAAATACATTTTGGTGATGTTCTCCACAGTTACAACATTGATAAAATTAAACGCCACTGTAAAGCCGATGACACATTATGTGACTTCTTGTCATGGACTACATCAGATATGATGACTGCAGTCACTGATCACATCGCTGAACAACATCAAACAACACAACTGAAAATTGCAGGCCATGTCACATTTACTGAACAAGTGCCGATCTTGCAGTGCAGTCGGGCTCACCCCTTTACTGACAGCCAATAACGTGCCGCCTGACGGAGCTGGCATTATATGAAGGGTTAACAGCTGTGGCAAGTTAAGAAGCAGTCTCTGCCCTTTATATTTTTTTCCATTCTGTTATGGTATGTAAAATAAGAGCATCAGACAGATAAGCTTCTCTTCTGTTTGGGAGGTCCACAGCCCCCGTGCAGCCTGGTGGAGCCAGCACCATATGAAGGGTTAATAGCCGTGGCATGTTCAGCTTCAGCCTGGGAAATTTTTTTCTCTTTTTACATTCTGTTGTAGCATATAAAATACAAGACATCAGGCACACAAGCTTTTTTTCTATTTTTGAGGTTCAAAACAAGTCCTCATCATTACATTCTATGCATTATACTTCTGGCTGAATGCTTATTGGTTGTCTGCTCTCACACACACAGCTTATCCCCTATGACTAATGTCAAAATCAAACTTTATTATACCAAGTAACAGACTAGTCGGAGTGAGTCACTGAGTATGTCACATTATGTGACCGGCTGGCTTCACAGGAGCACACTGCCAAATTCCTCTGACTCTCTAAGGTTATGTACATGAAGACTACGAGTGAAAATCACTGGAATAGTCGTCTGATAAGACATGGCTTTAAGTCAACCATGAGTTGAAATTAATAGCAGGAGAAATGGAACATCTAGCTTCAGAACCATGAGAGGGTTCTCATATTTATGTTGTAATGAGTGCGGTGACAGAACAGAGACACAAACACACGCATAGACCGCTGCAGATACTTGGTCCAACATGTCTGAGAAGTACTTCTCACTCCTACAACTGAAAACAAGTTGGGAAATCCATGTAATGCAACATGGCCTTAACATGTTTGTGTGTTTAGGATTGATCAAGTGTCCCAGAGGTTTAAAGGAGAGAAAAGGGGCATAACATATAAATTAGAAAAAGAACTATAGTTAATTGCTTCTCACTGGGTTGTTCTGTTATGAGGTATTATGCACTACATGAATTTTGAGAAAAAATTCAAAATTAAGAACCAAAGTGTGGCCTGGCAACCCCACAGTACCCCTCTACCAAAAACATATTAATAATGTAAACACTTTACTATTACAAATATATTTACAACTCTTTGAAAGATTTTAAGCAGTAAGAGATTTAAGGTTAGAACTACAAAAAGCTAATGTTCAGGACTTTATATTTCAAGTGCCTGATGTTTCATGGCACTTGAAACAGAAAAAAGATAAATGTATTAAAAATGGCTGATGAAGGGGACATAGTGTAGATGACAATTGTACAGGAGACGAGAAACAGTGAGGTAGCTTGAACAATACTAGCAGAGCAACCCGTACTCGATGGGATTTGTGTGGGCATAACTAGTAAAATGCACAGACTAGGAATAAAATGTTATCTAAAAGGAAGATATGCAAATTTGTAGTATTTAACCCATAAAATGTACAACATGGCATTTTTTTCATTATCAGTGGATTTATCAGTGAAGACTTGCCGCTGCATGCACTGATCAGTTGTTCAACTTTCACTTCATGCAAGTCAGCAGATTGTGAAAAAGATTCCTTTATTAATTATAAGCTTGTCAGGTTAAAAAAATATTACATTTTAAGGGGAGCACTTTTTCATAAACAATAACTGCATTCATCAAATCATTTTATACAAAATTAATTGCAATAATTAATAACTTAATTACAATTCTACATTTTAAAGGATACGTATGGTATTTTTCAAAATGACTAATTTACAAACATGCTATATACTGTATATGCATTTGCCACATGAAATTGCATTCAAAGTTTAAGAGCTTTCTACCAAACACTTCATTTTTTCGAGTATTGGTCTTCATTTTCTGTGATTCCAATACATGTTTGTGACAACAAAAGGGATTCAGAAATAATCATTTTAATCGCATAGTACTTCTTTTCTTGCAGTTAGGATACATTTTCTACTCACTTGTGCAAGTTCTCACATAAATATGGAAGTAAATTAAAACAAAACCAATTAAAATGTCAGTGTGGTTTAGTCTTTAGACAGGAGACTGGTGGGGTGAAAGGTCACCTGGGCAGGAAGACTTAAGTGCTGAGCTGTCGCACATGGCGGGTCTTCTTTTAAAATGGCAGAATTTCGTAATACTGGAGATTGTTTTGCTCAAAAATGACATGTATAAAATATTTTACAATGTACGTTTAATCACAAGACATGGATCAATACTCAGCAACTGTCCTGGCGTCAAAAATGGACATACTGTATTAGGTAAGCTTTTAAGCTTTTCCTCGGAGCCCCATAGCCTCCAATATAAAGCACCAGTGCAGGCATGATATTTGTCTTAAATTTACAGTATAGAAAGCACTTAACTTTAGAACACAATTTTTCATGGCAAATGCATATACAGGATGTTTGTAAAGAAATAACATCTACTTGATAAATACTGAGTATCCTTTAGACTTTGTTCAGTCAAACATTTTCAGCTAATGATATTAGTGAATTTCAGATTTTAGGTATCAGGTTAAGCTAATCTCTTTGTGTATTCCAATAATGAAGTGCGCACTCAATACAACAAATTCAGATCAGTCAGCACACAACGTACTATAAACATATGTGCCAGTAGTGATTTGCTTGGTCACCTTGGCATTTCAGTTTCCAAAATTTAAATAATTTGTTATAAATTGCATAGTTCATCATGGAAATCAAACTTTTATCTAGCTCCGACCATTTAAACTTTAGTTAACCATCCTTCAAACTCTCAATTCGGTGTTTCTCAGGTGAGGTCTTGAAAACCCTGGCCCAGAGGACTGCTCCGAGGATAACATCCAGTGTCATGACTGGGTTGCTGACCTCCTAGCCCTTCCAGCCTGGTGACCCCAGGTGTCCCTGCAATTTTTTGCATCCCAATTTAATGGTACCACATTTCACATTCCTACTGCTTACCAATTGCAGTGGATGGCTTGTAGTCAATGATGTAGTTTGGTATGGTGACCATTTCATTATAAACCCCTGGCTTTATCAATAATTACTTTCAGTGTAGTGTGTAAATGAGCTGTTTACATCTCGCCTCCTGCCCTGAAAGCATTAAAATTTACAAATAGCGATGGCCTCCATCCAGAAAATTTTGTGAATTTCTTTACTATGAAAATGCACTTAGGTTTCCGCAGCTTGCAGGCAAACTCGCATTCACTGCTTTCCACTTTTAGGGGATGGCTGGTTAAAATGCATACAAGAATGAAAAAAATAAATGTGAAGTTAAACTTTACATGGCAGACACAATATGCCTATTGTGCCACAGCACGCTGTATTCCTGTCATGTTCCCTCCCCAACTACACTTGCCAGAACCTTCCACCCATTCTAGTGACTCCTATCTTAAGCAGGCACACTGCCATTATGCACTCTAAAGCAACGTGGTGTTTTGCAACCCACTTTTTCCCATATTAAGCGTCTTAGAGGTCCTACTTGGTAATTCCTGTGCAATTGTCAGAGCGGTTGTATGGGGCGTTGGGGTTTCCCCCTTGGTGAATGGAGCATGCTCATCACAGCAGGAGTGGGATTGAGTGCAATCGTCAGAGCGGCGACCCACTGTACCCCACTACTAATGTAAAGAGTAGCAATAATACCAAAACCAGAAAACAACAAAAGAGTGTTAAGCATTTAAAGCTATAGCAAAAAAAGAAATATTTCAAAATATCTTATAAAGGTTAAAATCAAACTAATGTGCTTTTCTCAACACAAAATAAGAGAAGAGAAAAAAAGACCAGCTAAATAAAAGAGATCAATTATTATCGCTTATGATGAATCTGATCAGAACAAAAACCTTCAGCCACAGGGGGTTAACCGGGGAAAGGTTTGTGAACCACTGATTTAGATAATAAAAGGTATCAGCAGTCAGAATAAAAAAAAACACAATGCATGTTGATTAAAACAAAGTTAATGGCATTTTAAATTATTAATGAAAAGGACAGCCACATGAAGTAAATCAAAGTGTAATGATTTCACTCCCAGGGTGGGGAGCAGCCACTAACTCCACAACTGTTTTTAATGAGAACCTGCTGAGGATGTTAATCTCCAAGCTGTATCCAAGTACCACCAGTATGCTTGTAAATATAAAGCCTAGCTACTTAAAAAAATTAAAAGGCAGATTAAGGAAATGGAACAAAAAACATAAAAACTGGGTCACTGCATAAGAACAATGTCAGTTTAAACTTTTGAAGGAAAAAAGAGCACTGCAGACATAAACCAGAGTGAGAGTTGTATAGTTCTGATGCTACTCACCCAACAAGAACAGATATTAGACATGACTCTGAAACATTTACTGGAGACTCGGGAGGTTACAAATAAGATTCTGAAACATACAAACAAGCTTTTAATAGTTGAGGGATTATGTGGGACTGGCATCTGGTATATGTTGGGCAAAAGAGGTCAATACCATATGAAAAAAAGTTAGCATGAAGAAATGTGATCCTACAAAGTTATTTCTGTCAATCCAAGATATCGGATGCTGAGATGCATCATGGACAAGATAACACATTATTAAAAAAAAGGCCATTGTGTCTCGCGGCACAACCCTCTTCATTTCATTCTGCTGCCTACTTAGTGAAAAATCATTATTTGCATTTTTGGAGCGTAGCCAGATTAAGTGAATTAGGGTCACACAGGGAGTCAAGTCCTAAGTCACATGACCTCAAGATCAGCTGCTAGCCCCTCAGCCACCACATTCTACGGGTGAATTGGAAAAACAAATTGATATTTAACATGGTCTAAAAGGGCTGCCCTGCTCAGACCATGAAAATACCTGCTGTTGTTTTGAAGACAGACAAAAATGCTCTGAAGTTCAAGCCAGGTAATAGTGAGATGTGAGAAGAAAAAAAAAGGCAGAAGAGACATAGCTTGCTTTTTAGGACAAGGAGTGTGTCAAGCTGTAACAATAATTAAAACCTGAATATGAAGTCTGGATTGGTCCAGACATAAACAAATATGGGTTTAAAAGGCTTATAATGTTATACCTGTATGAACATTTCCTTATAAAGGTACATGACACTACCAAGGACACCAATAATGTGTTGTTCTCTAACTATATTATGAATTCAAATCTGTTTGCCTTTACCCCATTATGGCGGTAACTTAATGAATAAATCAATCCATGTGAACATTTTAAAAACAAAAAAGCAACAACCAGCCCTTCAGATGACTGCCATATTTCATCTGCAGCATTTCCTTGATGCCCCTGTGCAAGCACCTCTGTCAGCTGCAGTAGTGAGATTAGGGCTGATTTATACACAATGCTGGAGTAAACCCTGCCTGCCACACACAAATTGTTACAGTTTAGATGGGGATTCTTTCCTGGCTCAAGTATATTTTTTGCTGTGTTTTAAATATTATTTTCTGTTATTGATTATGTTCTTGTTTTCATTTTTACTGTGTTTAATTTATTGAACATTGAGTATTAATTAGTTTTGGCCTTAATATGTGTTTTTGTTTTCTGCCCTATCTCCGGTATTTGAACACTAAGGAGATTGGGCCACCAGTTGGGAAACTGGCAACAGCAAGTCCAGTATATAAGGTTGTGGCACTGGTCGTGAGGATGATCAGTGCCCAGGTTTGTCTATGTCCTTTGTTTTCTTTTTTCAAGTGAAGGAGTCTGATCATCTGACTGACTCTCAGTGAAGGAGCGAGTGTTATGATGTCGGCGGCGGGAATTATGACGAGGAAAGGACCAATTGGAACTTGCTTTGCCAGTAAGGGGTGGAGTTTAGGCACAAACAAGTAGGAAAAAAAAGAGAGCAGTTTTTTTGGAATAGGAGACTTACAGCAGGATGGATATAGAAGAAGAAAGAGAGCCTACCTTCAGACGGCTAAGGCACAGTGTTTCACATTTTTTGGCTCACTTGGAAAGGAGCTCGCCTGCGTAATTCCTACCAGTATACTGAACTGTTTTCAATTCTGTACTACCTGGTAGGATTACCATCACATTGCCAGACTTCTCTGCTATTCCAGTCATATGTTTTTCAAATACTTCTGCTTATCTGTGGACTTACCAGACTTTTTCTGGTTCAATTTCCATTATATCATTTGTTTGTTTTTATCTGTTGCCGTGCTGTCTTGTCATATGTGTTCTCAAAGGGTATTTGTTGCACTGTGCGTTGTTTAATTTTCAATTTTTAAACTGAATACTATTTTGTAATTAAAGCATGTGGTGTGGTCTGTAAGGTGCGAAGTTAGTAGTGTAGTGTTGATCGCCTGTTCTACGTATTACTTATTTTTATTTATTATCATGTCATTCTGGGATCAGCCTAGTGAAACCTTAGCCAGTGTTTTTGACTCCTGTTTGTTCGATTTGCACTTCTTTCTTGGCTTTGACTCCTGTGTTCAATTAAAGGTATCTAAAGGTTTCTGGTTTGTGATTATTGGTTTTGTTTGCCATTAGATTTTACATTTTCAGAAAAAAAAAACTATTTTTGTTTAGCTTTTTTTAATATAAATGTAATGCCTCTTTAAATATAAAAAAAAACTCTGCTCTGTTTTGTATTTCACCAGACATTATGCAGTTGTCTTCTTCTGCCTTTGAGAACAATTGTTTATTTAGCAGCCTTTGCTCCATTTTGGCCCTGTGAAGGCCTTAAAGCTCACTTTTGAGTTTGGGGTGAGGCTGCCTGTGGTGGGAATTCCTAACTCAGCGGTTACAGCCCGGTGTTAACGGAAGTTCTCCACCGTACAAATGGGGACACTCAATTAAAAATAAAGTAGTATGCACTCTGTACAGGGTGTTCGTTCAAGCTGTCACACATTTTGGCAGTTGTGCAGACTTGGTTACACCATTGAAATGTTCAAAGGAAAAAAAATAGGCTCATGAAACATTATAATGTACAGCAAGGAGCCTGTGTGTTTTCAGGGGCTTAACTTTGCTAATAATCTCCATATTATACTGTATAAACTGGACAGTGTTTTGGTCATCTCTTCTGTAAGTGGAGCAATTCAATATATAATACTGTTGAAGTGTAATGAACATTGATTTATGTCGGCATGCTGCAGTGAAATACTACTGTGTGTGACGTTTCAACAAACTGAAATTATCCACTAATCAATTGCATGAAAAATATGGACATTCCTCCTCATGGAAGAGATTCCTCTGCATTTTATTAATAACAAAAAAAAACTCTAATACAGTACAAATAAGCTGTTTAAAGAGGTGAGCTGCAAATAAAGCCACGTTAGATGTTGAGGTAGAAGATCCAACAAGTTTGCACAATTGAATCTGTTATTCATAATATAAAGCTGGGAACACAGCTGGAAACTTGTTAAAGGTAAATTCTGCACAAACTTTTGGAAGTTTTTCTTTACAAAGAGAACCATGCATCAGTGCCGCATGGGTTGCATGTACATCCCGACCAGAGGAGGGGATGGTTCCTTACCTGGACAGGAGGCTACAAGCAGACAGATAGGTTATCTGGCCAGAAGAAATGAAGGAGCCAGACCCAGAAGAGATGGTCAGAAGGGATGGATGGACAGCCCATCAGGCACCACGGTGGATGAGTTATTCCCCAAGGACATGAGATGGCAGCAGCACTCCATATACACACCCATTTCGGAAACCAGCAAGGAATGCTGGGAGATGCAGTCTAGAAACACAGCCCTTCTGGACAGCAGGGGTGCCACAAGGGAGCACTACCAGGAGATGTGCACCCCAGTTTATGAGCCCTTCCATATGTATGTCTCAGAAGTACTTCTATCGGGCAGTGGCCCTGGTCCATAACAAAACGGACCACCCTTCCTTATTCAGGCGAGTCAGAGCTTGGAGGACGTGGAGCAACACTCAACTGGAGGAGGGCAGTGTGGTGGTGAAAGGAATTGTGGGCAGAGAGAGAGATTATTTGTACTTGTGTTAACTTTTTTGAGGAACTGTGTGTAATAAATACACTATTAATTTGAACCCGGGACTCTTTGTGTGATCGTGTTTGGGGCTAGCTGACACCCAGATCCATCACAACACATAAAATTAATCTACCAAGTAGTGTGGTAGACAGTTGGACGTTAGGGGCTTTTAAAACTAGACTTGATTTTATTTGAGAAGAATTAAGTGGACTGGCAAGACTTGTTGGGCTGAAAGGCCTGGTCTTGTCTAAATGGTTCTAATGTTCTAAAATAGTAACATATGAGTTAATTTCAGCGCTCTAAAGATGGCCTTTACTCTCAGTACCATATAGCCCTATATTAAAACTGAAATAAAACAGTTCCATAAAGTTGATCACGTCACTTTTATTAAGCAGTCACTTGTGCTCAAATCAATAGGACACAAATAAAAATACCAACGTAAAAAATATCATCTGAATGCAGAGTAGCCTAAAATGTCCTCCTAAAATCATCTGACGGCGGCGGCAGCAGCAACACCAACCTACATACTGCACTTGCTCAGTGGCAGGGCTTTCTGTTTTCACAGTGAATTGTCAGCACTACCCTGGAAGGTGAAACCACATTAAAAAAGACTACCAGCCAACAAATCAGAATACTGAAGAGAAAGCAGAAGATGCTGTGTAATTCAAACAAATTGTCCACTAATTACTGTGCATTGCTCCAAGGGCTTACAGATAAAAAAAAATCTTGAGAGGCTGCCAGAGTGTGCAATGACTCTAATCTGGGCAAAGAGACCACAGGCAGCCTCCATTTCCGCAGTGTAGCCTAACCACTCCCAGTTTTTACAAAGCGTCTATGTGCTTCACCAGCCCCAGGCAAGCTAATGAGCTCCAAAAGAAGCCTACTTGAATGGCTCCTTAGAAAGCTGACACCTCTGGGAACCAAAGCTTAGCACAAAGAGAAAGGCGGCCTTCCATCTTGTAGTGGTACCGCAGATCTGAAGCATGCAGCATATTATTTTGTCCAACAACTTAAACCTAAAGTGAGAGAAGCCTAGGCAGAAATATCTCACAGAAATCCTGATAAGACCTGAGAAAACAAGTGAGATGACCATATTCAGTTAGAAATGAGATACTATTAGTCTAATCCATTGGGCTCTCTGGATTTTATCAAACATGGATTGATTGTTTTATTTTAATTTGGGTGTTGGGGGCTGTCCAGGTAGCAAGAAATTAGCAAAGAAGCAAGAACAACCCAAGGATGCAACTGGACAGAGTTGACATCCCAAAGGAAACCTCCAGGGAGAGAGACAGATGGGAAGAGAGAAACAGTACCACATTATCACATGGGCGTCAGGAAAGGAGCTACATATACCAGTCAGGGAATGAGAGAGTCCTACGAAGCATAATGTGTGTTCCACCCTCAATGAAGCAACAGCAGGAACGTGAGAGGTTTGCATTGTGCAACCAAGTAATTCTCCCTCAAAATGCAAAGGGAGTAGGAAATCCAGCAGGGACACTTGAAATCTCTCCTTGAAAAAGAGACAAAGCTAAACACCTAGAAGACGCAGAAACACCTACTGGCCATGAGACACATCACATGCCCACTGAAGACTTCTCAGAGGTGCAGAGACACATGAAGCTCCCAGACAGAGAGTTCTAGCTTGGTGTTTCGAGAACACATGGAAGGTCATGAAATCGATTTTGGGGGTTGCCTTGAAGAAAAACCAGGAAGAGGGACTATGGCCATGTCACAGCTAGAAGTGAAGCGAGGTCCGAGTCACGAGCAGAATGAGGAAACACTTAACAGGCCGGAGAAGTCAGAATTCTAAGGGATTGAGGGAGAGCTGAGGTGAGAAGTTGAGTGCTTTGTTCTGAGTAAGTGGGCGAATACCAGCTCAGAAAGACGGTATATTTGATGGTATTCTACCTGTTTCCTTTTTATCGGGGGGGAGGAGGTAACAATGATACAATTTTTGTTTACTTTTTCTCCTTATCCTCCTTCCTATAACACAAGCTAAGGCACTATTTGGAGAATGTTTTGTAACAGATTATCTTCTCTTTAGACAAAGCAGCACATTCTAACTTAAAGTTAAAGAGACTGCATTTCTGTCTAGGGAATGAGGCCTTGTGCTTCTTATGCAGATGGCCAGAGCAGAGCAGAGCTGAGAGAAAGCTGAGGAGCACCATGCTGAGATGGGTGGGTCATGTAGTACTAAAGGCAGGAAATGACAGGGTGACGAAGAGCATTGTAATGCAAGCGAAATGAGTGAGGTCAAAAGTGAGCCGAAAAGAAGATAAGGAACGACAGTGGTGAATGACAGTTGAAGAACGAGTCTCTGCCTTGAGAATATGCAGGGTTATCGAAAGAGGAAGACGACAATTTTGTAGGTAAGTAACCAATTTGAGTAAAGTCAGGTGACCTTTCATGATAGGTCCACCTGCAGACCTCCACAGCTCCGTGATTCAGTAGCCAATTGGATTTTGTCACTTGGTTTATTTGACTTGAGTCAAATAACCGTCCCCCAACCCTACTCTTAACCACAGCATAATCAGGCATTATCACTGACGTATGATATAAAGTGACAACCTTCTCAATGGAGTGCAGCTCTGGAGGTCCGCAGCTAGAGTCTATCTTTCTTACACATTAGCAAGTGGCTACTTTATGCCTCCCAAATTCAGATCGACCTGGCGGACATTTATGCTGTCCTGGAATTACTTTCTGGAGCAAGTCTTGTGGTAATTGGGATTTACACACCTGGGCCCCGTACTTTAAAATGAAACACAGGATACTGCCATTGTGTAGCAAACCAAACCCCCCAGTAACTACTTTGCAGGGATCTAAAACTTCCACCAAGCAGTGTGGAAACTTTGGCCTGTGTGTCTCCATTGCTTGCATTGCATCAATGGCAAATAATGCACCATTCCTTAAAAACAGGGAGACTATTCCCCACTTCAAACTCCCTTATATCCTTACCTGCAGAAAATACTCATCTAGAGTCCTTGCTCAGCCTCTTCACTCATGTTTGTTTTTAGAAATCACCTTTGGTTTAATTTCTTCCTCTTTCTCACGTTTAATGCCAAACAGGACTCATACTTTCAATCAAGATTTGTAGAGAAGAAGCCCCATGCCATGGGTTACACTTTGTGATCTCAGTAGGTCTTTTCAAAGTTTAAAAAAAAAAAAAGAAGATGATGACAGAATACTTTGAAATGCCTTGCTGTAGCTTATGTGCTGAGCTCACAGGATCTGTGCCAACAGGGGGTTCGTAAAACCAGCCAGGTAAAAGCAGAAAATGTACGAGACGAGCATGTGCAGCAATACAGAAATCTTCATGCAGGGTGAATATACATAGTCAGTGCTGTGGAGTCTTTCCACAGAACTACAACTCCTACTCCACAGCCCTGTAGACAGTCCCAGTATAAAAGTGAAAACATGATGCAGCATGTAAAATATAAGGCTCAAATCTTAAAAATTAAAGTCAAATGTTGCACTTGTTTAACTAGTGCACATTAAAATAACCTTCTCCAAATAAGATATCCACTAAAAGGACGTACGTGTGTGTGTGTATTTCGATGTATCTCAGTGTTTGTCACCTGGGAGGACCGGGACAGGGACTATGCCTCCCCCGGGCCACGAGAGGGCAGTCGCCCTGGTCGGTATGGGGGCCACAGGAACTGAGCATGGAAGCTCAACCCTATTGGGGCCCGTGGTCACCCCAAGGGGGCACCCAGAGGATCGTAGAGCCCTGGACGTCAGCACTTCCAGGGACACCTGGAGTGGTTCTGGGTGCTCATGCGGCACTTCCGCCACACCAGGAAGTGCCGCCAGAAGATCGTCAGAGGGCACCTGGAGCACATCCGGGTAAATATAAAAAAAGGCCGCCTTCCTCTAGTCTGGGAGCTGGCATCGGGTGGAAGAAGGTAACACTCAGGAGGGAGGAGCAAAGGCTGTGGCAGAAGGACCATTGAGAAGGCCTGGACTGTGAAAGGAGATTGATGAAGGGGCACTGTGCTTGTGCGGGACACTTTTATGTTAATAAACGTGTGTGTTTAGGAACTGCTGGTGTGTGCCTGTTTGTGTTCGGGCTGGTTTACCACAAAAAGGAACATTTAAAAAAGGCAAAAATGTTGAAGAAGGGTTAAAAAAATGATAATAAAAATGCCAAATAAGGGTCTAAAAATAATACAATTATCGGCCTACTCTGTTGTCCATTGTTAAACGCTGGTAACAGCAGTGAGATAGCGACTTCATTGTATCCTCTAGGCCACATGAATAAGGTTTATTGCTGTAATTCTAAAGTCCAATAATTTTGCATGGTGGGCAACGCATGATTGAAAATAATGATAAAGCGAAGTGTATGTCAGGAAACCAAAGACCAAAACAACTAAGCCAGAGTTGCTAAACCAGGCCAATACAGTAGCAACCATTGGCACATTTTGCAGGCAAAATAATCCGACTACAAGAGTGGAACTAGTAAGACAAGCAGCAAAAACAGGTGTCTCTATCTGAAGAAGAAAGGGCCACCATGAGGTAAAGGGATCAGGTGTGAATTATTATACCACAGCAAATGGACAACCCATGTATGACATAAAAAAAAAAAACATGAAATCTATGTTGATTGCTTAGATTTAAATCCATCTTAGACGGTTAGCACAGCTAGTCACAGAATAAAAAGTCTGAGCAAGCGAGTATTCAGTGCAACAAATATAAAAGGCATCCACATATACAGTAAGTTATAAAGCAGGAGGCATTCACAATCTTCTTGCTACTTGCATTTCTTTTTTCCATTCTAAAACTGGACTGGAAAGTAAAAATGAATCTCCATGAGCCGAGAACCCCGGTGCAGTCCAAAGCAATCGATTCTAAGCCTTATTGGCTTGATTAACGTTACCACAATCAAAGAAATAGTTTCATGTCTTCTGAACAGAGGATCCCTATAACTGAAAACACCCCTTTAATGAAATCAGAAAAGACCTCATTCAACCAACTGAAATGAAGAGAAAAACAACCCGTGAACAGCACTCATTGGAAACAGCAGCTACAGTAACAACTATCTGGATGGCCCACAGTCTGAAGTAACTTCACTAACTATTTGTGCAAAAAGACATTTGTTTGATCTCACTGGTGTTTTGGGCTGGGCTGTGCTGTGCTGGTGCAAATTCTACCCCATTCCTGCAGTTTTAAGCACAAGACGTGAACCAGCCCTGGATTGGGTGCCACTCTGTTGAAGGACGCACTTGACAACTGAGTCAACAATTCATGTAGAACACACACCATTGAGAAGTGAGAGGAAAATCAAGAGAAGAATTAAGCAGACAATGAGAGGCAAGTAAAGGTCCACACTAGATGGGTGAACTGATATGCAAACTGCAGCTCAGCAGTCACGGTCACACTTTTCTCTGTCATATATGCAGGCGACTACACTGAGAGCAAAGCAATGGGAGTAATATTTTCATGCAAATCGCAGCCAAACTGCTATATAAACCGATGGCGGAAGTTAGTGCAGATTATTTAAATGATGTAATTTTTCTCTCTTAAACATTTCTGGCTGTTTCCAATTACATTACTTTCAGAGGCAAATCAAGTAAAACATAAAACAAAACATACAGCAGACTCTTTGTTATTTGCTTTAAATGAAGAAAAATGGTGCAATGAAGTCAAACACATACAGAAATGGAAAAAATGGATGGATGACTTAAAGCCATGAATATCAGTACAATGGATTTTGCTTTCATGAATACATTTATTAGCATGGTCAAATAACATCTGAAATGGCCAAGGAAGTTGTGAGGACAACAGTTTTTTTCCCCTTCACCATTACGCAATATACTTGTTTAGTTGGTGCCCTTACAGATCACAAAACTCACATTAATAAAGGAATAAGTGTCTGTGTGTATATGTCTGTCCGGTTTCTGTGTCTCTGTCATTCCAGCGGATGGTGCATCACAAACATCATTTCTGCTTTAAAAAATCTCATACCAATAGGCATATAACACAGACGTATACATTAATTTTGTCATTCCAACAGATGACGCATCACAAACATTAACACTACTTTTACAAATCTCTTACCAACAGAGACGCATCAAAGTTACTAACTTACATTTGAACCTGTTTTAGATAGGTAGCACAGGTAGTCCATCGTAATAAAAGAATAAGTGTCTGTATGTCTGTCTGGGTGTCCATCCAGTTGCTTTGTCTCTGTCATTCTAAAAGTTGCCGCATCACAAACATTTTTTTTGTCATTCCAACTGATGTCACATCATAAACATCAACACTGCTTTTACAAAGCGCGTACCAAATGGCATATAACTGAGTCATATGCGTTGAATTTGCTATTGCAACAGATGGAGCATCACAGACATCATCACTGTTTTTACGAATCCATTACCAAATGGCATATAACAGAGAGAAGCGCATTGCATGTTTCACTGCAGTCGTTAATGCTGAGGTCTATGCTGATTACTCAGATTTCAACCCGTCTTAGACGGGTAGCACAGCTAGTGAACTCCTAAATCTCTTTAGTCAAGCCAAACAGAAAAGCGTCTCATGTTACTATTTTGTTGTTGCTCACATTCATGATGAGAAACAACCACAGAGCTAACAGTAAAACCACCCAATGTTCAGTGAGCATTCATCATTAAGTGGTGTATACTAAATTGGTCATTTGAGCAGTCTAAGTAAACAGGCATCAATATTTTTTTTAAACTTATTATCAGGCAATACTGAAATGATGGGTGATTCTTCATGAACAGGTAATAACTGGACAACTGTTAAACATGGTGTCACCCACCTTTAAAATTATCAGCAGGGCTAGAGAGTTGGTACACAAAGCTTTTGACTCCTACACCTCAATTTATGGTGCCACCAGCCATCCAACTCCAACTAATCCAACTAATTTAAGCCAAAATACGCTGCCAATTAAAAGTTCGGGCCACCAAGAAATCTTCATATGAAGTTTCTGATATAAATTCATACCTTTTTTTTTTTTATTAAGGTATCATTAAACTGATTTTAAAATAATGCCAAGACATTACTAGTTTGTATAATGGCTATTACTGCTTAAAATGACTGATTTTTAATTTATTATTCACAGAGGACTGCAAAGCCCCATTTTCAGCTCATCCTTAGTCATTTCAAAGGCTAAATGGTTATTTGAGAGACCTATTGAACCGCATTAGCATCTCTGAACCATGTAATTTTGTTTATTTGTGTTTCAAGTTGCAGGCATTACTAAAGTTCAGTTCTGGCTTCAAAAATGGCCAAAATGGAACAGCTTTCTTCAGACACATGGCAGATTGTTTTTTGCAGAATTTACAGAGTGAAGGTTATTCCATGTAAACGAATTCCAAGAAGCGGACAATTTCATATACAAAGATGTCTATTACTATCTAGAGAGAAAAGGGCGAGCTGGTTCTGACCATGATAGAAGAAGAATGGGAAGGTCTAGATGAGCAACTGCATAGAAGAAGGAGGACATTAGAGTGTGTAGTGTGAGAAACTCACACCTTACAGGTCTCCACAGTTGTCTTCTTCACTAAAAATACACCAAATACCAGTGTCATCTGCAACAGAGAAAATACGACTATTGCTTACTGCCTGACAAAAATGATGCTATACAAAGGATTAACAAAAATGGTGAGTTCCACCACAATCTCGGCCCTTTTTTCTTTTTTTTTTCTCCATGATAAGCAAAACATAACACATCAGACAGACGAGCTTCATGAAGGTCCAAAACATCCATGTTCCTTATTCCTTGATGCTGCATCATATTCACTGTTCACTGGTTGTCAGCTCTCATGCACACACAGCCCACCCTGAGGAGTAAAGAGAAAAAGCAAACCACTTACACCAAACTCAAACCTGTTTGATTTTGTTGGGGAGAGTTGTGGAGTAGTTGGAGTGGCTCACTAGGTATGTCAGACAAGACGAATGGCCTTCACGGGTTCATGCTGCCAACCGCCTCTAACTCTCTAAGATTACGTGAATGAAGGTTATGACAGAAAACCACTAGAAGAGTGAGTTGTCTGATAAGACATGGCTTTAAGTCAAACATGAGTTGAAATTGATAGCAGGAGGAATGGAACACCAAGCTTCACAATCATGAGAGGGTCTGCATACTGGATAGCTGAATAAGAACTAAGCACACAACAGCAATAGTAGTGTCTGTGGTGCACCAGTTTTGCACCACCTCAGCTGATACTCAAATGAGAACACAAATCTGGGACAACTTATTAAAATGGTTTAAATCTGCCAATAAGACTGCATCCTCAAAACCTGCCCCCAATTCCTTCATTTCCTCCAAATTATACAGCCGTGGCTTTACGGAGAAAGCAAAAATAATTGAACAAAAGACTTGATGCTGAGAGAAGATAAAAAGCTAAAGATGTTGTCGTCAATTCGGGAGATCAGTAGCACAAGGTTAACGGACGCTTAATGAATAATTTGAACGTTGCAATGAGCTCAGTGACAGAAGAGAGATGGACTCTCTCACACATGCTGGTCACTGCAGGTACTTGGTCCAACGCATTTGAGAAGTACAGTAATCCCTCGCTATATCGCGCTTTGACTTTCGCGGTTTCGCTCTATCGCAGATTTTATATGAAAGCATAACTAAATATATAACGCGGATTTTTCGCTGCTTCGCGGGTTCTGCAGACAATGTGTCTTTTTACTTCCTGTACATGCTTCCTCAGTTGGTTTGCCCAGTTGATTTCATACAAGGGACGCTATTGGCGGATGACTGAGAAGCTAACCAATCAGAGCATGCGGTTAAGTTCCTGCCTGCTGAATGCACTGTTAACCAGGAAGTCTCGTCTCGCTCATTCAGCATCAACGTGTTTCTCTGTGTAAAGAGTTGTGCTCTTTTGTGTTTATCTTTGTGCATAGTCAAGCCCTTCATTATGGCTCCAAAATGATCTGCTACTGCTTCAGGGGCCGTGCCCAAGCAAAGCGGAAGATGTTAACGATTGCCGAAAAGGTACACGTTTTGGATTTGTTGAAGGCTACGATTCTTTTTATTTAAAAAGTAGGAAAGGAATATAAGATCTACGGCCGCAGTGTCCTTTTAACCAGGGTGCACAACAAGTTGTAAGTGGACGTAATAAGGCAGTAGTCTGGATGGAATCTGCTTTAGGGATTTGGATTGAAGACTGCCAGAAGAAGAACAACGGCAGTGCTACACAATCGCCTGAAGTGGCTCCTTGAAGGGCTGTAACGCTCTCCTTTGTTGTGCAGTAAAATTAAACTCATTGTTATCGGACAAGTCGTCGTGTCATTGTTGGTGAGTAACCATAATTAATTTTCTACTTACAGTACTTAGTACATGTACGTACGTTTAGTGTCACTGTACACACATTTACTGTATACTATTTTTGTTGCATTGTACGTATTTATTGCTGGTGGCCTGTCTATCGTAATGGCTGTAACATGTGATATTGGAGACACTCAATATCTTTAAAATAATATTTAGGTTTTACTGTATATAAAAAGTGTGTTTATATACATAATTTCAATGAATCTTACCTAATATCTAAGAGAATACAAAGGGATTATGCTGTATAACTCTGCGGGGAATATTTATAAACAGTGTGGGAGAGTTTATAAGGGCTTAAAATATATAAAAATAACCATAGAAACATATGGTTTCTACTTCGCGGATTTCATCTATCGCGGGGGGGTCTGGAACGCAACCCCCGCGATCGAGGAGGGATTACTGTACTTCCATCTGCTATAATATCTTTCTGCCATTTAGACCATTACATCACTATATGGCATAACAACAGCAAACAGAGTTTAGATAAGCATTGTGGTCTGTGGATATACAACAACGTGTTAAAACACTGCGGCTGTACTCTGGCCTGGTATGTTTTAATTCCAATTAGAAAGTAATGTTAGCTTTGGTTACTTGTTGAGACGTGCAGTCGCGTCTGTTGTTCTACTGGTGCCGTTACACAAATTTGTTGATTTGGCTGTTTTGAGCACTTTAACCTTCATCTCCCGTGGCTCTTCGGTGCTTTTGATGAAGTGTGACACACAGTTGTCATCAAAGGCATATTTTGCGATTGATACTTTAACCAACATAGCTGCCAATTCTTTTATCCTTGCATCAACTCCTATACTATCGTCAGAACCAAACCACTGAGAACACACACAGCACCTGCAACATCGTACTGTTCACGTTTACCACTCATCCATTCATATCTTTGAATGCCAATCTATAACCTGGTTTTACAGAAAGATTTTCCCTTGCAAAAACATGCAGCGTGCTCACTGCACACACAACACACATTAATATGTTTAGTACGGTCTTTTAAGAGACTTTTTATTGTGATCATTAAGCGTGCTGTCCATCTGACCACATTAACTAGGGCACCTCTGATCTTTGCAGTTCAAAACCACAACTTCCACTTTGAGCACCACCTTCAGGAGGCATTGGATTGGTTTAAAAATGTGACATTCAGTGAGCTGTCTAATTGTTCCCACCTACTGTGGTTTTAAGCAACATTCACTTATGGTTGTCTCTAGACATATTAATTACACAAAAGACTCGTGATGCAAGAACATCTGGACAAGCTCGGCCATCAGAGCGTATGGTTTCAGTGTGACCCGGCATATTTCTGATAACTAATCACTCCATCAAGCTGACCCACCTTAGCTCTTACCTCTTGCCCCGCAAGGCTGACAAGATGACAACTTTATCAACCTTTATGTAAAACAATATATACAGTCTCTTCTTTTTAGCTCTGTTCTGCTTCAAAACTCCCTCTGGTAATCATTTTAGAAACGTGTGATATTATAATGGTCAAGATTTCATTCTGTATTAACAGAACCCTAGTGGGCACCCTTCTGAAGCTCAAAACAGCCAAAACATTGACATCCGTGGCAGAGCGACGGGCGCTGAGCAGGCTCCTGTCAATCATGGAGAATCCACTGCACTGCATCCACTGAACGGGATCATCTCCAGAGGAGCAGCTTCAGTGACAGACTGTTCTCACCATCCTGCTCCACTGACAGACTGAGGAGACCCCACACTATGTGACTCTTCAATTCCACCCGGGGGTGGTAAACGTTAACATTATACAAGATTATAGACTGTTATATCTGCCTCACACTCTCCACCTTGTATTTTTGAACTTGCACTGCATTTTTATCACTCTTTAAATAATATTGTTTTTATCAGTATGCTACTGCTGGAGTATGTGAATTTCCCCCTGGGGATTAATAAAGTTATCTATCTATCTATCTTGCACACTAAAATTCTCTAATTTTCATTTTTTAGGCACCGTTATTAATAAGGCTGCTCCCAAAATAAATGGACTAAATCCGTCCTTATACACGGTTTTCCTGTAGACAAATAAATGAAAAGACTATTTCAGGATAAATAATGAACCAAAGAAAGTTTTTTTTTCTTTTTCTTAACTTGATTCTTTATAGAAGAACAGAATGAAAGTTGGAAAAGCTGACCTGGCAGGCTGTTGGGAGTCTGATTTTCTTTCCAGAGACTGGACAAAAAAAAAAAAGAAAAAAAAGAGAGAGATTCTCGGCTTGAGAATCTCTTTTTGCCAAGGTGATTTAAATCAGGCCAGGCTGTGATGCAAGCTGGGTGATCAGCAGGCAAGTCACAGTGTACCCAGCGGCATCACACTCATGAAACTGGCCCCCGTGGGGGAGGGGACGAAGGGGGAGACTGGCCCAGTTCCACCACAAACCACCCACAAGGACAAGTAATCTGCTTTGGAGAAAAAGCTTAACATTCGCTCTCATTCTGGAATATTAGTCAAAACCAAATTACTCCAACTGGATCTGAAGCATTCATATTACTATTTTAAATATCAAGACAAAATTTACAGCAGCTGTTTACATTTCTTTTTCAAAAAGCACTGCTGTCATTCTTGAAATTACACCACATGAGTGGTGACTGGCACCAAGTATGGTGGTCTGCAGCACTGGTGATAAAACCTGCTGTGAAATTCTGTCTTCCACATGAGCTGTGAATATCTTAGTTTTGCTTTGAACCTCAACACAGTAAACTTTAATAAACCATCACATTATAATTAGTTGTTATAATCTCTTTATCAAGATTTTTAGATTAGCAAAATACAAAATAATATCATCACATAAAAAATATTTTTGGAAATGCTTCAGGTAAGAGATCTAACATTAGTAGAGCATATACAGTCGACTCCTTATTGATTTAACCAACAGCAGTTTGAAAATATAAAAAAAAAAAAAAATTCAGAAAGTTTCAAAAAAAGAAAACTTGAAATTGCCAAATGCAGAGTACTACACTGAAGGCACATGGGTGAAGTGATTTGTGGGCATAACCTGCTGTAGCCTCCCACCTATCTGAAGGATAACAGGCCTACAACCACTCCAAGATTTGTTGGGTGATGCAAAGAAGAAGAAATGGTTTCCTATAACAATAATTCAAACTACAGCATCTGCGACTGGGAAGCCTCGACCTTCAATGCTTGAGGATCCCCAGCTTTAGTATTGTAGCAACCTCAGGGTCCAGGCCTGTGAGAGACACACTCCTCACGTGACTGCAGAACACCCAATGGGTCAGGAATACGTATAGAAGCCGGCTATGAAGAAGTCCCGTGAGCAGCAGGTAAAGAGGGACACAGACACTGAACTTTCAGAGCAACCAGATCACGACTACCGGCTACTACAACCCTTCAGGCTCTAATCATGTCTACCGGCTACTATAACCCTTCAGGCTGGATGCTTGGCTGCCAGTGAACTTTGGATTTGGACCCTGGGCTTGGATCTACTCACAGAGAGCTGGGGTAACAGTGAGGCATTCAGGTTGCCTCTGACCCATGTAGTGAGGTGGAACCAAGTGGCATGCATGAGGCATGGAAGAAGTAGAGCAGAAGAAGCCTTCATCTTTTCCCACTTCCTGTGGGGTTGATATGGATTAAAGGCCAGAAGTCCACATGACCGTCATCATCAAGTTCTTCCATGTGAACCCTGAATACCATGAGGACTGATTGAGGTCATTGATATTAGGTAGAATGCCTAGAGGGGGCTAGGTGGTCTCGTGGCCTTGGAACCCCTGCAGATTTTTATTTTTCTCCAGCTGTCTGGAGTTTTTGTTTGTTTGTTTTTTCTGTCCTCCCTTGCCATCGGACCTAACTTTTATTCTCTGTAAATTAGTGTTCCCAAATTCTACTTTCTTATGTATTTATTTTGTCTTTTTTCTCTTCCCTCATCATGTAAAGCACTTTGAGCTCCATTGTTTGTATGAAAATGTGCTATAGGAATAAATGTTGGTGTTGTTGTTGATGTGCTTGATGTGCTTGATCAACTTTCTCCATACAGCTTGGTCCAGCAGCACCTCCACTCCAGTCAGACCCTTTTCATTCAAATCTTCACTTATTTTATCCGTTCACCTGTAACATGATATCAGTGATTGGTATCGACCTATTTAAAAACATGAGCAGAGCATCCCTAATGATACAGAGCAAGAAAAAAAAAACTTTCATAAGATCCATTCATCTACTGTGAAACTAACACAAGGGTTTCTAGACATAAAAAAGCCACCATCAATAGTGCAGGCAAACAGATGAGATTGGATGACGACAATTTGAGCCTGAGCCTGAAACAGATTTGGTGTACTGCCGATTTTGTGGTCAAAGATTAGCTCCTCCACGCTAAAATAGTGAAGTACACATTTCTAGCCTTTGTAGTATACACTGTGTGTTTCTCATGTCAGATCCAATTCAACACAAGTGGCAAAAAACACTAAAGCAAGTATTGTGCCATTAGTGAAATATTAATGCAACAGAAACAGTGCATCTTTAAAGCTGGACGTAAGTCCAGTCAGTGCATACCAGGACTTGTCCCCTTCATATACTGTATTACGGTCAAGAGATGGGCCGCAGAACTCTGTGGTCACAGGATGCCCCTCAAATAGGACACAATGTCTGCCTGGATCAACAACAGAAAGAAATGTTGCCACCATGAAGTGAATTACAATGGAGAATCGAAGAGCAACAGTGTATGATAGCAGGCACATTAAGGATTAGTTACAGATTAGGTGAAACCACTCTTCATTAAATACTAAATGAAGCATCACAACATCCAATGTTCCAAGATGAATCTTGAGCTAAAGGAATTCTAAAGGGCAGAAATATAACAGATGATTAAACTTGAGTGCATCACTACGACCCTGTGTCTAAACATCACTCAAACACACCGAGAATATGGTGATTCTATAACATCAAAGAAATTTAAAGTTTAAGGTTCAAGCCTGCACGGGAAAGACCACTAGCACAATTTTTTCTGTGAAGATGACAGTGCAGGCTGTATTGATTACACGCCTCAAAAGATCCACCGAAATGGTCAATATTAAACCAATTTCTTTTAGAATTTCTGACAGTCCATCGGAAAAATGCAGCAAGGAAAGTTACCGGCCATCGGCATCCTACTTCACAACTAGAACCTTTTAAGTTAGTTTCAAAGATGAACGGATTATTTGAAACATTCTTTACTCCACATCGCTAAACTTCATGAGCACATTTCTGCCCGACCATTCTTTACTGAAAACCTTCATCCAGCTCAGTTATATTAATAAATGTTAATGTGCATAGCATGCTGTCAAGTGGAATGACATCCCATTCACGAAGGTAGACTGATGGACCGATGGATGTAAATGCCACAGACATAAAAAGTTAACAATATTTGCCAAATTAGTTTCAAAATTAAAATCTTCTCAGTACGCTACAATTGAAAAACTTGCATATCTTTATAGAACATCCACAAGATTAGGTCATGTGTCTGACCAAGTATGAAGCACAACTCCTGGTCCAGGTTTTGGTCATGTCATGTTATGACGCCAATGCAGATGAGTCAAAATGCAGTGGCTTGTGTGATGTACAACCAGCCAAGGTGAGCACATGTCACTCCTATTTTCAGATATCTGTATTAGCTTCCTGTAGCGGCACATATTAAGTTCAAACCCTTGACGTTTGCCTACAGGGTAGGTCATGAGTCATCATCTATATATATTGAGGCACTTCTGAGTGGTTGAGAAGAACCTCACATCTGCTAATGAACAACATCTGGCAATGCCTCCTCTGTGTGGTATCAAATCTCAGTTCAGACCCTTTTTATGTGCAATGATGGAATGAGCGGCCCACCTCTGTTTGAAAATCTCACTCTGAAGACCCTCTTGTTTGTGTTCTTTTGTCTAACTGAGCCCTTAGGGTTTTGTCACCCAGGAGTTGTAAATCGCCTTTTTTTTTCTCCTGAGTTCTTCACTTACGGTAGTCAATTTTGTACCCGCGTGTTGTAAGACTTGCACCCAAACAGTTCACCAGACTATTGTTTACTCGATTAAGTTGACCTCTTTTCTAACATGCTTTGGATAAAAGCATCTGCTAAGCAAATAACTGTAAAAGTTAATAATATAAACATAAATGTAGCACTCCAAATAACATACACCGTCACCCTGGGAAAATTTAGATACTGGAAACTGCAGAAGATAAGCAACACAGTGGTTGACATAAAGGTGCATTTCATGTCTAAAGTTTACTGTACCAGTGAACACATAAAATATGTGATTTAAACATACACAGTTGATTGTTTGGACTGGCACTTTCGTACAAAGCAACTTACTCTCAACACAAAGAGAACATTTAATTTCATATTCCTGTTGTAGACCCTAGGAATTCACTTGAAAATTTCACTGATAGTCCGGTATGATTCTGCCAAGGATTGCACTACAAACTGAACCTGAATAGGCCGAGGTCACCTCCCCGTAAACTTTCAGGCAATGACGCAACTGCACCACAGCATAACTGGATAACCACCAAGAAAGAGGAGACTAATTTAAAAACAGACAAACTTCCCCGTCCATGTCAGCACGGCCAAAGCCACAGCCACAAAATAGAAAGCAAGGAGTGCTTGAAAGAAACTGCAATTAAAAACACTGAAAGCAGAAGTTGGAGATGAGTTATCAAGTTAAGTCCACGGACAACTTATGTTCCAGAGACATTATTCTAATGCAGGAGCTTATTTAGTACTTTATATATTTCAAGCAGAACTCAAGATGTCTCTGCAGAAAGTTCTCAGGCAGGGTAGTCCCTTTCCCGTCAGGCTTTTGCTTTCCATCAGCACACCACATGAAGGGCACAAAGCAGGAAGCACAAAGCAGCATGCAAGTTCAAGGCACATCATTTAATGCATTGCAGTCCCAAAGACACACCCATGTTCATGACATTATCAATAAAGCGGAAGTGAACCAAGTCCAGCCTCGGATCTTTTAGAAATGATGAGGGTCATACCAAGAGTGACAGGTCAGGCCCGAACAGAACATCGTGCCTCCTGCTTTTACACTGAAAGCAGTTTTTATTCACACATTAACTGTCTTTACTATTGCAGCTGAAGATTTTTAAACTTATTATTTGTTTCATTCTCTTTGCTTGGTCATTGGAAAAAAAATAATAGCTGGGATCTTGATGCATAATATAAAAGTAAACCATGCAACAAATAATTTTGTATTAAAACGTGTAAAAAAAGACCGCTTCATCCCCAGCCAGAGAATGTGAACTTTGAATTAAAAAGAGTTTTTCATCACCTCCTATCTCGCCATAAGCATCTAGCTATCTATTTTAAAATTCACTTCTGTAGTTTAGGGTCGTATGTCTCACAAAGCAGAAACCAACAACAAATGGAAAGCAGATTAAAGAGACAATTTGGAGTCACCAATTAACATTACCTGCTTGTCTTTAGAATACAAGACATAGCAAGACCATGCAAAATTCACAAAGGCTGCGTCTCCTTCAGTTTATTTAATTTGTTAGTTCCCATTTTAATAAACCAGAAACAGTAAAGTAAAAGACATTTCAATCTGGCATAACCAGGACAAAAAAAATGTATATGTATTTGGTGGGAGCCGATTTGAAACATTGTCAAATTTTCAAATTTTGCCAGTCCCGTCTATGTCATCCTGCATGGCTGTCTGAAGATGACCTTCCAGGTTCTGACAATAATAATTCTTTGCATTCATATAGCACTTTTCTCACTACTCAAAGCACTCAGCAATTGCAGGTTAAGAGCCTTGCTCAAGGGCCCAACAGAGCAGAGTCCCTATTGGCATTTACGGAACTCGAACCGGCCACCTTCCGATTGCCAGTGCAGATCGCTAGCCTCAGAGCCACCACTCCGCCTATAAGATACACAATGCCATGCTGGGATGACTGGCGGTGCTGTCGCTAAACCGTATTGTCTCTTTTTCCCTCTGCAGTGCCGAGAATACACCCAATGAGCACACATCCTCTTTCATTGCGTCACCAGTGCAGAATGAACCAATCAGATTGCTCAGGAGAACTGGACACACCAACCTTAATGTTTTACTATACAGGGCTATTCAAATTGAAAGAGCAGATTTCAAAAATTTATTTCAAACAAACTGTATAAGACAGAAACACATTCTGCACATCACTGGATAGAAGAAAAGTTCAGTTTGGTCCTATGGTCTTTGAGGTTGCATGCACTCAACATGAGCACCACGTGTAGCGCAATAAACATCAAAACGGTAGACCGATTACTTGCCACACACGAGTCAACTGGTCCCTAGTCCTGAATTCACAGCGTCCTCAATTCGATGTTGCAAATCTTGAAGATTAGAGGTCATAGGTGAAACAAAAACACCCTTTCTTTAATGTACCCCCATAGATAAAAAATCGCAGGGGTTAAGGTCTGGAGACCTGGGAGGCCATTGACGATGAGCAAGATCGTGTTGTCCACCTCTTCTGAGCTATCGTTCTGGAATGGTGTTGTTCAGGTAATGCCGGACCTCCAAGTGGAAATAAATCTTGCATGAAAATGAAGTTGGTGGCATTCACTGGTACTTTTAAGCGGGCTTTTAAACGTTGAACTTTCCTCTATCCAGTGATGTGTAGAATGAATATGTTTCTGTCTTATACAGTTTGTTTGAAATACATTTTTGAAATCTGCTCTTTCATTTTGAATAGCCCTGCATAAGAGACGAAGATCATTCTATGTGATGGATTTCCAAGACACTGAAGATTTCATACAAACGTGCCCATTACTGCTATGACAAAAGAAGGGGACAGAAAAAGAAGGGGAAGACCCTGATGCTCAACTGCATAAGAGTCTGTGGTTTGAGAAACAAACATCTTACAAGTCCTCAGTTGGCTTTTTCCTTAAACACACCTACTCACTAAGAAGCCCTGCCAGTTCTGGATGGGACCATAAAGAGACCCGAGAACTCCAGAAAGATGGCGACTCAGTTTGGGAAATGACAGACGGCATGACGGAGCTCCTCAATATAGACCTGATCATTTAGACCAAGGGAGTCGAACTCCGGTCCTGGAGGGAGGCAGGTTTCATTCTAACCATCTTCTTCATTAGTGACCAGTTTTTGCTGCTAATTAACTTCTTTTGCCTTCATTTTAATAAACTTGACTCAGACCCCTTTAGTTGTCTCTTTTTTCCTTAATTACCATGCAAACAATAATGAGAGATGAAACAAGCCACCACATGACCAGCTCACTTGTGCCCATCACACAACATCTGAAAATAAAGAAAGATGATGGTCTTGGTAAGATTGATCCCTCAGGTCACCAAAACATTTTGACGGTGTTCTTAGAAGAAACACCAAATCAACAGTTTTGGAAATGGCTGCTGTGGCAGAATAAGAGCAGCAACAAGCCATGGAATTAAATAACGGGTTTAATTAACAGCAAGAATCAGCTTTTCATTAAGATACTGGATGGAGTAAAATTGGTTGGAGTTTGATATCCCAGTTTAGCTGGTCATTTGCCGGCTCATTTCACATCTCATTTTTGTTTGGCTGTCATTTAATGAAGAAAGGAATACATTCAGAGGACTGAATCCTTAACAACAGGGCTATTAAAATGAAGGGAAAAGAAGTTAATTAGCAGTAAAAACTGGTTACTGATTAGGAAAAGGGTGAGAATGAAAACCTACAGCCACTGCAGCCCTCCAGGCCCGGAGTTCGACACCCCTGGTTTAGACAAACCTAACAGAGTACATGGATTTATCCATTGAATCCGAATACAGGGTCACGGGGGTCTGCTGGAGCCAATCCCAGCCAACACAGGGCAGGAACCAATCCTGGGCAGGGTGCCAACCCACCGCAGGACACACACAAACACACCAAGCACACACTAGGGCCAATTTAGAATCGCCAATCCACCTAACCTGCATGTCTTTGGACTGTGGGAGGAAACCGGAGTGCCCGGAGGAAACCCACGCAGACACGGGGAGAACATGCAAACTCCACGCAGGGAGGACCCGGAAGCGAACCCGGGTCTCCTAACTGCGAGGCAGCAGCGCTACCACTGCGCCACCGTGCCGCCCCTACATGGATTTATTTTGCCCATTTTCTGTGTTGCCACTGGGCGGTTACTTTTGTTCTGTTTTTTTATTTTTGGACTTTGGAAGTAAACGGGGGGGCCTGGTTGGCGTCCCACCTTTTCTTTGGGTTTCCTAAATAGCAACATTTTATCCCATCCATTCATTACCGCATTACAGTATAATGCTTTATAACATCATGGGTAACATTAGATACAAAGGCAGAACCAAACCAATATGGGAGGTCACTCACTTTCAGTGTTCTGTACACCCATGCAGTTATATGGGAAACCTTTCAAAGTCAAAGAAAAAAGGACACTCTAGAGCAGTGGGATTCTAATAAAAAACATCAGACTTAGTTTTGTAATTTCTACATCGACTCAAAACATATAAACTGAAAAATATCAGCTTGCTTAATTAGGCCAGGACTGCAATTTACAGTAAAACAAAAACCTGCAGCTGCATGGACTCCACAGGACTGTGTTTGAGTACCACTGCTTTAAAGCATGCATTCACTTGCAAGAGCAGCAAAAGTAAAATATGGCAAAACTAAATTTAAAAAAATATCAATTTAATGACAACAGTTTACAAACTAGACTTACATAAATGCTCAAAGCAAATATGGTGCAAGTAGTAATAGCTGAAAATTAATCTACTTTTGCAGACATAAAGGAACTGGCCAAAAGTCTGGGGACACCCAGGAAAGGTTCATCGGATCCACAGTGATCTTTGTTCGCATTCTAAAGGTTGTAATTTAGCAGCTGGTGACAGTGGATGGCCTGTCCATGTCATCTTTTCTGTGGATAATGAAGTTGCTCATAGCTGTGCAGGGTGAACGAAGCTGTGAAATTTCAAACTCCAACTCCAACAACTTGAGATTCCTTATGTTATCAAAGAAATGGCAGCACAGTAGCCAGTCGATCCTTTTTAAAGTCGAATGTCGAAAACACAAGAGCACATCAGGAGAAGAGAAATGAAGGTTTAACTGCCACCAAATCTCGGCCAATCATCCTCTAAGATCACAGACATGAAAGATCATGCCGCAGCAATCAAGATACGGTACTTCCGGCCTTCATGGTACAACAACCTGCAGGATGCTGTAATTCAAGGAACCCAAATTCAAATAACACGAGACACATGAATCATTGCTTTCATTCTCCTTTTTAATATTATACTTGTATTTGAGCACTTGGCCTAAATACACACACAGACATCTGCATTACCACAAAAATGACATAAAAGGAATCGTAAGAAAAACGCCCCACCCTCATTTAGGAAGTAGAACAGCAATCTCCATCATCCTTCCAACAAAGTGACTTTGGCATGCACCATTAGGTATTAATTACAGACTAGTGTGCAGATGGTCATTTCCTACGCTTCCCATGTAAATAGATGCATCAAGAAGTCTGTGAGAAAGGGCAAATGTTCAAAGAACAATCGAAAAGTGTTGAAAAGTGACTTTCATGATAATCTGGCTGCTTTAAATCTCCACTGTTCGGCACTGATAAAACATTTATGAGCTCAACTTCCTCAGCCACCCAGCTTGCTGAAAGCTTCCACTGAGCAGAGTACAGTATCAGCTCAAGATGGCATGCTGATCCCAACACCAGCATCTCGGTGGTCTTGCAGCTGTTTAATATGTTGAGGGATTAGAGAGGTCCTCAGCCACCGGCAGTGTGGGGTAGCAGAGGTTCACAAAATTCTCGACAGACTACATGGAGCACAAGCAGTTATACACATGGTTAAGAGCTCACATCAGAATTTATGAACCTGTGAGGGTTTACCACCCATGACCTACAAACTCAAAGCTCTCTCCGGCCCCACATCAGAGGCAACCAAAAGTCCTTGTAAGGATTAAATCATGACATGGCTCTGTACTTCTCCAGCATTGCAAACATGTAACATTGTATTTAGTACCCACAAATGACAAACACTACTAAATGAAAAAGCAACACCACCATAGCCGTCACTAAAACTGATGTGATGTTTTACCACATAAAGCAATTTGGTCGGTACATCTACCATTTCAACATCACGGTGCGCTAAGAAGTGCCTCTGGGGGTCTTTTCTGCCCACTGCCATCAGCATAATTCAATGCTTGCTGGAATATCTGCACAATATACTGTACATTATTCACTAATTGACTGATTATATGATTTGTCCTACGAGTCTATATCCTTTTTTTTTTTATGTTTCTGCTGTTGTGTTTCCCCTTGGGATTACAGTTTATCCAATCTAATTTTGCTCATCTTCCGGGTCTGCCTATGTGGGTTTCCTCTGATATTTACAATTTAATTTATTTATTTGGCTGAAGCTTTTGTCCAAAGCAACTTACAATGTTTGAGATACAACTGGTTATTTTTTGCTTTATTTTGCAATTGGAACACAGGCTGGTGAAAGGGACTTGCAGTGTCAGTGGTGGGATTCGAACTTACAACCTCAGGGTTTGAGGTCCAAAGCCTTAACCACCGTGCCACACTGGTGACTGTAAGTTGGCCACAGACAGATTTAAGTTGTAATAGTAGTAAGAAGTAGTAGTAGTAGTAAGAAGTAATAGTAAGAAGAAGTAGTAGTAAGAAATAATAGTAAGAAGTAGTAGAAGTAATAGTACTAGTAAGTAGCAGTAGTAAGAAGTAGTAGTAGTAAGAAGTAATAGTAAGAAGTAGTAGTAGTAGAAGTAATAGTAAGAAGTAATAGTACTAGTAAGTAGCAGTAGTAAGAAGTAGTAGTAGTTTAAAAGTTGAAGTTTTCTGATACAGTAGATGGATGCTCATCTTAAGCTAATGTCACCAGGGCTGTTGAGTTGGGAGTTGGAAGCAATTATTGGGTTACTGGAGTCGCAATTGGTAAAAATGCACCGACTCCAACTAAATGTAAATTTTAATATAATGTGTTAAATTTCCAATTTCACATACCCTGATTCTGTTAAACTATGTTTTCTTCTAGACTGTTGATAAAAAAAATACATTTTTTTTTTATTTTGAAAGTTTTGTGTTGTGTTTAATGCTACTCAATGTTTGTAACTTCTTTAATAAGCAAAATAATAAAGCCACAATGGCATCAGTACAGCCTTTAAACCCACTAATTTAACAGGTGCTAAAAAGTAGCCTAATGGTTCACACTGACAGTGATGAAGTGCCTTGTATCGTGTATGTTGTGTTTTTTTTCTATCAACACAGTAAATATACGAGTCTAATTCCAAAGAGAGGAGTCACAGTCAGTTTTGTGTACCAATGTCTAAGCTCTGCTAATAACCAATAATAAAAAAAAAAGGTGCACACATTTTTCAAGAGTCTCTTTTTAATGTTAAAACTTTTTGTCTTATGTTTATTGTTACTCCATGCTTGTAAGCCACAACACATCCCAACAGCATTTAAACCTGACATTTAACAGGTTAGGATCCTTAAAAAGTAGTCTGAAGATTGACGCTGGCAGTGATAAAGTGCCTCTGTTTCTTGTTGTGTGCTTTCAATCAATACAGTAAGTATACGAGTCTAATTCCAAATAAAGGAGTTGGAGTCGGTGGTACCAAGTTGGAGTCAAAGACTTTCATGTCACAATAAATGACTTCTAATCAGCGAGGATATGAAACTTGACTACTGCGTTTCATGAACACGTTGCCGGAGCACATCAATTCACACGACTAGTATTCACAGAGTATGTCAAATTAGACGCCTGGAACCAAATTTCCAGCATAGTTTCACATTTCCAGAGTACTGCGAGCGCACCCATTTTTCTGACAGCTAATTACATGCTGTCTGATGGAGCCAGCACATGTGCAAAGGTTTTAGGTTTGGCAAGTCCATCCACAATAGTGGCCCTTTTTGTATCTTTTATTTTCATTCACTTGTAATATATAAAAGACATCATATCAGGCAGACATGTTTATCTTCTCTTTTTCAGGTCCAAAACCCCATGGTTGCTTATTCCTTGTCACTTCATTACACACATTGTACTTCCGGGTGAGTGGTCTTGGGCTGGCAGGTCTCCGCACCGTTGCTGGGAATGTCACACTACATATCCAGTGGTCAAGGAGTGAACCATCTGTTACTGACTCACTAATATAATGCAACTGGAGTCTGAAACTGAAAATTGCTGGAAAAGTTGTATAATATGACAGGGTATTTACAAAAAAAGAGCTAATCTTGCCATATTAAAAATTAAGGGGTGCACATCTACAGATCCATTGCTATTTTACAGTAGACACATATAAACACAGAGTGCACGCAGAAAGTATTCAGACCCCTTCATTTTTTTCCACATTTTGCTGTGTTACAGCTTTGTGAAGAAATCCTGCAAAAAATAACAACTCTCCTGAGGCCAGACATCATACAAATATATCCCCCAAACACACGTTCGCAAGCCTTGGACAAATAGCACAAAAACACAGCAAACACGTTTTCAACCCTGGCTACAGCCGTATACCTGAAACCAGGGCCCATAATAACTTGTGGTGTACATAACAAGACCCTAGGACACCCACCTGGCAGTGTGAAATCAGTTCAGTCTAAACAGGAACTGAAGACATCACAGGCAGAAAGAAGGTTTTCATAACAAGCAGAATATTTTATGATTTATGCTTTTCTGCAGCCTAGCAGGATTAGATTAGCAAGCACAAACATGCTTACAATGAACTTTGTTATTGACTACGAACAGGTTTAATCAGAAAGACATACTGCTTAACAGCTCAGAATGACAATCTGCCCTATTTCTGCTTCAAAGGAGACCAGAGGTTAATTGTTGGGAGCTTCCACCAATGACCAAGCTTGTTTGAGCACAGTGGACGCTGTATGTGGTGCCCCTACGTCAAGTAACATCTCCTGCGTGTGTTCTGGTAAGACGTTTTATGTTTATAAGCAAAGAATTAAATGCATCAGTCCTGACAAACACTGGGCCATCAAGAAAATGCAGAAAATGAAATCTCCAAAAATCAGAAAACACATTTGCAATTGTAATGGCTACTAAACAATGTACTGAAACAGCTTGACAGGGTGTGAAGTTAATGTGCTGTTTCATTCTACCGTGTGCATATCCTTTTATTATTTAAAGAAATTAATTTTAAGCCCATATTATACGTGAATCTTTTTTTAATTTTAACATCTGCATCTTCTCTATCAGCATGTTTCAGGTGATATTACTAGCATGTTCTGATGCCACATTTCCAATTGTATAATTGTTTTAAACATAATTCATATCGGCTGATCGGCAGCATTCGGCTTGAAACTTCAAAGCTCATCAGCATCAGATGCACATGCCATGCAAGCTCAGGGTATGCGTAGGGGTATGGGATTGATTAAATCTATGGGGAAGACTTTGAATGTAACACCTGCTTTAACACAATTTCTATTTTTTTTTTTTTTATTAATTTTATTACACTACATACAAAGCAATCAAGTTTTTACAAAAAGAAAAATAGAGTTAAGAACAGATCGATCCCCACCCTTGAGAGAGAGAGCAAGCCAAACGGCATAAAAATTTTACAGCTTTTAAACATACCTAAATTAATAAATTCTCTATGCTTCATGAACTTGTTTTAAAATATTACTGATTAGATCCTGCCATGTTTTGAAAAACGTCTGTACGGATCCTCTAACTGAGTATTTGATTTTTTCCAATTTCAAATAATATAACACATCAGTTTCCCACTGACTTAAAAGAGGAGAGTTTGGGTTCTTCCAGTTTATCAGAATAAGTCTGCATGCCAACAGTGTAGTAAATGCAATCACAATTAGTTTGTCTTTCTCCACTTTAAGCCCCTCTGGAAGAACCCCAAACACAGCTGTTAATGGGTTAGGAGGGATTGTGAGTCCAAGGCTATCTGAAAGGTAATTAAAAATTTTGTCCAGAATAATGTTAATTTGGTGCAGGCCCAGAACATGTGACCTAGTGAGGCTGGAGCTAATTTGCAGCGTTCACAGGTTGGATCATGCACTGGATACATTTTGGAGAGTTTTAGTCGAGACAGATGTGCTCGATAAATAATTTTAAGTTGTATAATTGTATGCTTTGCGCATATGGAGCTCGAGTGAATTCTCTGCATTGCAACTTTCCACTCCTTTTCTGATATATTAATTGAGAGGTCATTTTCCCAGTGTCCTCTTGGATCTTTGAAAGGGAGGGATTGTAAAATAATTTTATATATTGCAGAGATGGAGTCTAAGTCCTTGAGATTGAGCAATATTTTTTCCAGCATGGATGAGGGTGCAAGATGAGGAAAATCTGGAAGATTCTGTTTAACAAAGTTCCTAATTTGAAGATAGTGAAAGAAATGTGTAGGTGGAAAGTTAAATTTGGAATGTAATTGTTCATAGGATGCAAAGATGTTGTCTATATAAAGATCTCTAAGCAAGTTAATTCAAAATTTTTTCCAGATATTAAAAACTGCATATGTTTGTGAAGGTTGAAAGAGATGGTTCTCTTGCAGAGGTGCTTTAACACAATTTCTATTTGTCCTACAAGAGGGAAAGGACTATGCAAGGGACTCTGAAATCACTTCCGCACATTATCCCACCATTTACGCCTCCACCTTCAGAAAAACCACCTGACCAGAGAGAAAGATGAAAAACATCTTCAAAGTGAGGCCATACTTGACATGAACTTGATATTACTAATATGCTGCTATTTTATCTTTTTTTCTGGGCATTAAACAGGGTCACTCTGGTGACTAGTAGGACGCGTTGCAGCAACTACTCAAGTCATGGGTACAATAAAAAAGATTTATCAAAATCCACAAGCCCAAACTCCGGCAAAATTATCTTTTCACTCTCTTATTTGTTTCTCCACTCCTCCCAGACAAGTTTTGTCCCGCTCCTCTCCCAACTCCCACTCTCCCGGATGAGGCTGAGCAGCTTATTTTTTCTTAGACTCAGGAGTACTTCCAGTGATAGGGCACAGCCTGATGGAAGCACTTCTAGGTCAAGTGGAAGTCCCCAAATACAGAGATCAGAAATCCCCACAGCATCCACTGGGGGCAAGCCCTAAACTCCCCAATGCTACTACAGTTCCCAGCATGCCTTGTAAGGATCCATACTAGTAGCTCCACCCTAGGATGCTGCCACCTAAGGTGTCAGGGGAGCATGTAGTCCTGATCCAGTTGCCATATATATGTGTGTGTGTCTATATATATATATATATATATATATATATATGTGTATAAGCAACTTTGTCTTTCTTCAGGGGTTTCATTTTGCCGATGTGCTCGCCTCACTGTTCTATTAGCCGCTAAACGAGTGACTCATATACACATAAGTTCAAAATCAGTTTTTACAAAGGCACTGTCCATACTCGGCAAATCAATAATGTGAATGTCAGTCCATCCTCAAATATTTATGCATGGCTGATCAGACTGTCCCTGTGTTCCTGCATAAATGGTGCATGAGAGGCAGAGGCAGCGGCCACATAGCCAGTACCTTTCAAAAGACATCAAAGCACAAGAACATAAGGAAAACCAAACAGCAAGGCATATTATCAAAAAATGTAACTATTTTATGGTCTCTGAACAATAAGACTACGGAATTTCTTTTTGTTAATAAAAAATGAACAGTTAACAACTGTAATCTATAGTTTAATTATAAAAATATATTTTAATATGAGATATAAAGCTTCTATGCATCTTGTTATGCAGGAGCTTATTGTAAAAAGTTTTTTAAAGAGAAAAAGAAATAAAACATCAGTCTTAAAAAACTTGATCACAGCATCCCTACCCGGTATTATCAAGGTGTACCTAATAAAATGACCGGTGAGCATGTATGTATGTATATAAATGAATTGAGGATATTGAAGAACAAACTTTAAAAACCATCTAAAATGTTACAATTACTTTTGTGTTATGTAAAGAAATAAGAATAACTTATTTAAAACATGCTGAAAGTGCTTTCAAATTGTGTATTTTATTGCCTTCACACAATTATTTGCACACCTGTCCATTGGTATTTTCTCAAAGTCCTGCTCAGTATTTGGTAGGCAATCTTTCAAACAAAAAGACTCTGAAATTGTAATTTTATGACTCCCTTAATGCATCGAGTATTTTGGCAATTTCAGCCATGTTGGGAAACCCAAATAACCCTACAAGAAGCTTGAGAATGAGCACCATGGCTACTTGTAGATACTAAGGGGTACCAATGACCTGTCCATTTGGAACACCTGCTGCTAAATGGCGAGTTATATGATATCGATTGTCACTGGGAATTCCTCCCATTAGAATAAATTTGTTCAACTCTATGAATGGCCAGGTGTACAAATAACTGTTTGAAGGCAATAAAATACAAAACTTGAAAACCCTTCCAGAATATGTTTTGAATTATATTTTTTCTTGTTTCTTTACTAGTTTACATAACACAAAAGTAATTCTAACATTTTCGGGAGTTTTTTAAGTTTGTTTTTCAATTTCCTCAATTTTATTTCCATCTTTAACCATTTTTCACACTGTACAAATAATTACACTGTATGTGTGTATATATATATATATATATATATATATATATATATATATATATATATATATATTCATATTCATATAAACAAAACGATCAGAATGTGCTGTCGGAGTATTTTTAGCGAGAAGCCAGGAGATGTGTGCTCAGACAGAAAAGAGTCAAAGCTGGGAGGTCAACAGAGGTGTAACTAACACAAAGTGTCAGGCAAAAATCGAGGCCAAAAAGATGAGGTAAGAGATCAGTACCAAAAAAAAACAGCAACAAGAAAGTGATCAGCAAAAGGTTTGGTAAGGCTTTGAATCCTTAGATTGGGTAAGGAAGGGCACCTATGGATGACCGTTTTAATGGTCCACAATCTCTGAGGCCAGACCCCTGGCAACATGTGATCCGGGCCTACCGATAGGTTAAAATCAACAGCGCCACCTGTAGAAAAGGCAGCTAAATTGGACCAAGAAATTATAGAACTATTTGGGGAATTGATAAAATAAATGGCAGAAACAAACTCTCTGGCTAAGTATAAGGTGATGCCAAACCAATAATAATATTGAATAAAAAAACTGAATATAAAAAAATGAACAACACAGACAGCAGAGTCTACAGGCTTACAATGTAAAATAAAAGGAAACAAGTAACAGTTTTTAAAACATGTAACATTCAGCAAGTCATACAGCCAGGCAGAACTTTACCCAAATATCTGATCTCGTGACAATGCTCTTGAACAAGTTTTTGGCACAAAAACCGATACAGAAACACTATTTAATAATTTTACTTTGTTCCTTTACTGTATGCACAAAACGCGCATTACTTTTCTCTACAGCAATGCCCCGGATTGCTTTGAAGGAGTGCTGCTTAACAATGATGCCTGGGAAAAGCATAAAATAAGCCCTGATTAATGGACTGAATAACATATCAAAAGAATTACACCAGCATAAGGGTGCAGGTGGCTGCATTCATGAGTGCAATGCAATGAAACACTATGCCATTCCGGAAGTTTCCCTCCGTGCACCCACCGCTGCTAGGCGTGCTTTAGTACCATTCAGGCCCGAGGTGGGACGATGACATTCAACAAAGTGTACAAATGAAATTAATAAATAAATGATATCAGTTACAGCAGGAACAATCTGTGCTTCATACCTTGTATCTACTGGACTATAATTTGGAAATGTTACATAAAAAAGAAACGGCTTAATGGCCTGCACAAGTAGATCAGGCCCCATTCTAAACTTAAGAGAGAGCGATCAAGATTCATTTCTGAAGTTAAGGCACTTAACCTTCAACAGCAAAACTGCACTTCAAACTATTGCCTTAAATGCACACTTTATTTGCTGTCCATAAAAACGCTTTAACACACAACTTAATGAGAGGAAAAACATCATTAAAAGCTTGAGATAAATGATGGAGCAAAGTTTAAAGTAAAAGACAGCTACACAAAAAAGCAGGGCTGGGTGCACCGCTGCAAGATATTTTGCCCGTACTTTGACTGAAAACGGTTTCCTTTTAAACGTCACCTAATTGAAAAAGGAAAGCTTTCATCACCAGCCACATCAAAACTATAATCGTACAAGAAAACGGCAAGCAAAGACAAAACGCTAAACAGTAATGAAGCACAAACCTGGTAGTAGTTCTTGATGTGTCTAACGAGTATAGAGAGGTTCTGGATTCGAAGCAGTGCATCGTTGTTGATGTTTTTATTTACTCGCTGATTGGAAGGACTCGGGTCTCTGGAAATAGAAACACAAAACAAAACACATTTTAAAGATTGTTAAGAACAATTTCCTAAAGTCAAGACTAGAACTTAAAATTTAAAAATGGCAGGGGGGGGCCTAAATACCTCACGATCAATACTCCCACCCCAACCCAAATATAATTTCAAACATTACGCACCTTAAGCTATGAACATACAAATTAAAACTTTGTTGTTTTTTTTTTTAAACACATTTCCAACTACCTTTAAGGCCAAAATGGAAGAAAACAAAGTAGAAGGCTACAGTCCTAACCACACTTTATTCTAAAGCAGGCTCTGGCTGGGCTGGGGAAACAACTTGTTATTATTAACAACAGGAGTCAGGGATTTGGAACCAGAGTCACACAGACATGGAGCCAGACTGGGGAAAGAAATCCAGGAAAATGTGGAATACATGGGCACAGGAAAATCCAGTTCCTTTTAAAAGTTATACCCACAAGAATTAATTTAACCCAACATTCCAATTTAAAAGCATCTATTAACTGATATAGTTACCCCTTCCATAACATTCTTCCCCATTCAATATTCCACAAATATTACAATTTTTCTGTTACTTAATACTGTTCATGTAACCCCATTGGATTCTGTGTTTGTAATCTCGCCATCCATTTCAGGCCTGTTTTAAAGTCCTTTTTTTATTTGACTGGAACCCTGCCGTGGAAAAAGGAATGTCAGGTCTGTGTGAAATGACTATAAAGAATGTTAGATGCTGATTTTTTTTCTTTATTATCAAATTACGTTGATAAGAGTCTGTTGTTTAGTTTGTTCAACATACAACTTTTTACATTCAACAACAATTATTTTTTTACAGCCCAAAATCACACAAAGAGTACTGCATTGGGCTTTAACAGGCCCTGTTTTTTGAGAGCCCCCCAGCTTCAGCTCCCTAAGAAGATAAGACAAAAATCCCCCAAAAAAACCCTTGTACAGGAAAAAATGGAAGAAATCTTAGGAAAGGCAATTCAAAGAGAGACCTCTTTCCAGGAAGATGGAGTGTGCAAATGGGTGTCAAAAAATGGGGTAGATAGAACACACAAAACAAAACACGAGTAATCCTTTTCACAGATCTAGATGGCCAATCATTCCACAGAGACCAGAACATAAATACAATTCTTAGTGACAAGGGGCCTCAACTCCTATATACACACATGTTGTGTTCCTTATATTTCAAATGTTTCAGAGTCATGGAGTCAGTTTACTGGAGTTGGGGTCGAAATCAGTAGAAATGTCTCCTACTCTGACTAAACGTAAACTGTAATATAATGTGTTACAATTTACAATTTCATATATACTGATTCAGTTAAACAATTTTTTCTTGTTGACTTTTGATGAAAATCGAGCTTGCTTTTCAATATTACAAGTTCAGACTTTTGCTTAATGTTACTCAGTGTTTGTAAGCCTCAACAGCACAGCTACAGCCTTTAAACTTGAACTAACAGGCAGGGTGCTAAAAAGTAGCCTGATGATTCCTGCTGGCAGTGATAAAGCGCCTTGCATCTTGTATGTTGTGTGCTTTCAATCAACATAGTAAATAAAGGAGTCTAATTACAAATAGAGGAGTCTTGAGTTTTGGTACCAGAAATTAAGGAGTTGGAGTCGAAGGTTTTGTGTACCAACTAAACAGCCCTGCCAATAGCTAATAAGGAAAAAAAAATCAGGAGTGGTCTCCTCAAGACTTGTATACTTAGATATGGGGATGGATATTTGAGGAGTAAACCGCAAGACAATGATTATATTTTTATACGATGTACATTAAAGAACCATCAACAACTAATCAAATCACATTAGTAACATATTGAACAATTATTATAAAAGTAAAGTTGAATAAATCAGACTCTTCAGCTGCATGAATAAAAATAATTGCCATGATAATTTTATTTTGGCGAACAATTCAGGTAAATTCCCACTTTCAGTGAGCAGAAGTGGGTCAAATGTTGCAAGGGACTTAAGTAATGTGTGTAATGTAATACTTGTACACAAAATTACATTTACGTGAAGCATAAACATTCTCAAATATGTATTACCATTTGAACATCAAACAGAAAATTGCAATTCTCTCGAAAACCGGACATTTTTTGAAAAAATGCAAAGCGACAAAAAATGCTTAGAACGTGGTGCTTTACCATAATATGATGGAAAATTATCTAATTTTTAATATTATTGGGTTAGTGGAAATAGCTGAAAAGTTGATAGAAATCTATGCTTTGTACCTAATACTTGTATACAAAAGTTGGATGGTCTAAAATTTAAAGATTCATAAAAATATCGAAATCGAATTTTTGGACGATTCCAATACTTTCCCTATACTTCGTATATGAGAAAGTAATAAGTAGGTGCAGCATTCTTGGAGAGTTTGTGCGGCTTGTTGTTGTGCTGAGTGACCATCCTAGTAATTGAAAGAATAAATCAGATCAAGTCAGCTTTATTTATTTAGCATATTCAATACAAGTACAAGTGCTTTACAGTAAAAAACCAATTATCAGTAAAAACACAGTTACCAGAAGCTAAAAACAAATAAATATGAAAACAAACAAATGAATAGATAACTAAAAAGCTACACAAATTATTAATACATAAAAATCTTAACACATTTTAAGAATAGCCCCCTTAGTAGCAGACAAATGCCAACAAATAAAAAGATGTTTTTTAATTGTGATTTCAAACTATTAGCTGAAGCAGCAGCTTTTATTTCGTAAGGCAGAGCAGGATCACCCATAAACCTCCAATGCATCCAAGGAATAAATAATAATAACTGATCTGAGGACCCAAGAGCCCTGGATGGCAAACATGGATTAAGCAGCTCAGCAATATATGAATGAGCAGACCCATGCAGTGCCTTAAACACAAATAATAAAAACGTAAAGTTCACCCTACACTCTACGGCACTGTTTCCCAACCTCGGTCCTAGTGGACCCCCTGTCGCTGCAGGTTTTTATTCCAATTAGATTCCTAATCAGAGACAACACCTGATAACGATGATCTCATTTAATTAGCTCGTATTATTTTTCTTTTATTCTGCACTAGCAGAATACCCGCGCTTTGCAGCGGAGAAGTAGTGTGTAAAAGAAGTTATGAAAAAGAAAAGGAAAAATTTTAAAAATAACGTAACATGATTGTTAATGTAATTGTTTTGTCATTGATATGAGTGTTGTTGTCATATCTATATATATCTATATATTATATCTACAAAGTATATATTTTATATATATATTTCTTATATATATATATATATATATATATATATATATATATATATCAAAATACCCACGAGGAGAAGTAAAAAGAAAAGGAAACATTTTAATAATAACGTAACATGATTGACAACGTAATTGTTTTGTCATTGTCATGAGTGTTGCTGGCATATATATATATATATATATATATATATATATATATATATATATATATATATATATATATATACACTCACCTAAAGGATTATTAGGAACACCATACTAATACGGTGTTTGACCCCCTTTCGCCTTCAGAACTGCCTTAATTCTACGTGGCATTGATTCAACAAGGTGCTGAAAGCATTCTTTAGAAATGTTGGCCCAAATTGATAGGATAGCATCTTGCAGTTGATGGAGATTTGTGGGATGCACATCCAGGGCACGAAGCTCCCATTCCACCACATCCCAAAGATGCTCTATTGGGTTGAGATCTGGTGACTGTGGGGGCCATTTTAGTACAGTGAACTCATTGTCATGTTCAAGAAACCAATTTGAAATGATTCGAGCTTTGTGACATGGTGCATTATCCTGCTGGAAGTAGCCATCAGAGGATGGGTACATGGGGGTCATGAAGGGATGGACATGGTCAGAAACAATACTCAGGTAGCCCGTGGCATTTAAACGATGCCCAATTGGCACTAAGGGGCCTAAAGTGTGCCAAGAAAACATCCCCCACACCATTACACCGCCACCACCACCAGCCTGCACAGTGGTAACAAGGCATGATGGATCCATGTTCTCATTCTGTTTACGCCAAATTCTGACTCTACCATTTGAATGTCTCAACAGAAATCGAGACTCATCAGACCAGGCAACATTTTTCCAGTCTTCAACTGTCCAATTTTGGTGAGCTTGTGCAAATTATAGCCTCTTTTTCCTATTTGTAGTGGAGATGAGTGGTACCCGGTGGGGTCTTCTGCTGTTGTAGCCCATCCGCCTCAAGGTTGTGCGTGTTGTGGCTTCACAAATGTTTTGCTGCATACCTTGGTTGTAACGAGTGGTTATTTCAGTCAAAGTTGCTCTTCTATCAGCTTGAATCAGTCGGCCTATTCTCCTCTGACCTCTAGCATCAACAAGGCATTTTCGCACACAGGACTGCCGCATACCAGATGTTTTTCCCTTTTCACACCATTCTTTGTAAACCCTAGAAATGGTTGTGCGTGAAAATCCCAGTAACTGAGCAGATTGTGAAATACTCAGACCGGCCCGTCTGGCACCAACAACCATGCCACGGTCAAAATTGCTTAAATCACCTTTCTTTCCCATTCTGACATTCAGTTTGGAGTTCAGGAGATTGTCTTGACCAGGACCACACCCCTAAATGCATTGAAGCAGCTGCCATGTGATTGGTTGATTAGATAATTGCATTAATGAGAAATTGAACAGGTGTTCCTAATAATCCTTTAGGTGAGTGTATATATATATATATATATATATATATATATATACATACACACACATATACTATGGGGTGCTAAACAGGCAAATACATTGATTTTCTGAATATATAAATTCGGCGTCAGAATATATAAAGTCAAAACTTTAATATATAAAGTCACTGTCGGAATATATAAAGTGAAAACCTGAATATATAAAGTCAGCGTCGGAATTTATAAAGTCATTCCTGATTATATAAAGTCAACATCGGAGCATATAAACTCATTCCTGAATATATAAAGTCAAAGTCAAAATATATTGAATGAAACGACTCTGAACTGAAGTAAGTTAACAAAAACGTATTCAGAAAAATAAATTAAAAAAAACACTGTTCGGTTAATGTTTTGAAAATGATGCATGTGCCCTGCCCAAGATTGGTTCCTGCCTTGCGCCCAGTGTTGGCTGGGATTGGCTCCAGCAGATCTCCGTGACCCTGTGGTCGGATTCAACGGGTTGGGAAATGGATGGATATTCCAGCGATGACTTTGTATATTCCGACGATGACTTTATATATTGAAGTTTTGTCTTTATATATTCCAGCTCTTACTTTATATTGTGAGCTGGAGGGCTTCGCTATTATGTGTGGGGACGAAACTTCACTTTGGTAACTGATCATGCTCCACTTCAATGGTTATACCGACAGAAAGATACAAATTCTCGCCTCATGAGATGGTTTCTGGGCTTACAACCTTACCGTTTTACAGTAAACCATCGACCAGGTTCTGAACACATCAACGCAGACGTATTATCACGACTAAAAATGTGAATAAAGCTGAGGGGGAGGGTGTGAGCTGGAGGGCTGATCGCACCCCAAGAAGATACAGATGCCCCTGGGCAAACCACAACCCCTGAAACACAGACTACCCTCACATTGCTCTTTACTTTCCCACTTGCGCTATAACGCGTAATGCAAACCTCGCGCGATACTCCGCTAACTTAAAGCCTTGTGCAGCACCTGTCAGTTGAAAATTGATTGTTTGCTTGCCTTTATCTCTCTCTCTCTCTCTGCTCCTAGCGGAACTGTCATCTCTGACTTGTCATGGAGCACGTTTAAGCTCATGTGTTTGCAGTGTTTCAATAAAAATCTGTGACCCAAGCGTGACAATATATTCCGACGCTGACTTTATATATTCAAGATTTGACTTTATATATTCCAGCGCTGACTTTATATACTCAGGTTTTGGGAAGCGCTGATCAATGTAATCGGTGTACCAGGAAATCATGCATTGACAGAAGTTCCCCTTTGCTTGTAATTGAAACTGTGATTAAATGCATTATTTTTTTAATGCGTTATGGAGCACATGCATCGAAGCTTCTCAGCTGTGCGATTGTCAATGTAACCCTTTGTAAGTAGTGCCTGAAGGATTCAGTGTGGAGAAACTCTAGAGACAGTGTGTGTATTAACTTGTGGATTTTTCTGTGAGTATTTGGTGGCAGCGTCACAAAGTCACTTCCGTAACACTGCGTGCGTTAGCTGCGGAGCTCAGCTCAGAGCGAAATGAGGTGAATGGGAGGGGAGATGATGACGTGACTTCCCCACCCGACTTAACTGTCAATCTCCCACAAACACAGTCTCTCGGAATTTGCATAAATTCAGCCGTTTTAGTGCAATTTTAACTTAGATACAAAGTGATCAGAACTCTCGTTTATATCCTGCGTCCTCTCATTAAACTTGTATCCCGCATTACCCGTGGGCATGTCAAACGCCAGCGGCAGTCTGTCTATGAACTTAATTTAAACTGCAGGTTTACACCGTGCTTTGTTTCTGAAGTAGCAGCACTCATGAATATGGTTGTATATGTCACTCGCTTGTTTCTTATTGTTTCGCTGCCTTCTCAATTATATAATGCATGCTTTCTTCAGCGCGTTTTGGAGCTCTTCCTGGTTTTCTACGTAGTGCGTTGACAGTCAGTTCACGTGATTACGTGGGAGGCGTGATGATGTCACATGAAACTCCGCCCCCCCACGGCTTTCGAGCTCAACTCCATTACAGCATATGCAGAAAAATACCTTCCAGTTATGACCATTACGCGTAGAATTTCGAAATTCTGCCCAGCTTTTGTAAGTAAGCTGCAAGGAATGAGCCTGCCAAATTTCAGCCTTCTACCTACACGGGAAGTTGGAGAATTAATGATGAGTAAGTGAGTAAATCAGTGAGTCAGTCAGTGAGGGCTTTGCCTTTTATTAGTATAAATTTAGAAATATTGCTGCTTTTGCTAGAGATTTGAATGCTTTGCTCTCTTTTGTTGATTTCATTATATTTTACCCTTTTCTCTGTGTAGTTTTTCCCCTTCATTGTATCTTATTAACGACAATTAAAAATGAGCAGAGCAGACACGCTGGCAAACACTGAATAATCAAAGGCTGCATCTACTTCAGCATCAGACCCAGTAATTACTAAAGAATGGATTAATTACACTATTAGAACACCTAGAAAAGTAGAATGAAAATCAAGATGAAAATATTGTTAAAAAGAAAAAATACATTATTCCCATATAACTGCTCGGTACATTTTAATACAGTATATATATATACAGTGGAACCTCAGATCATGACTGTAATTCGTTCCAAAACTCTGGTCGCAACCCGATTTGGTCGTAACCCGAAGTAATTTCCCCCATAGGATTGTATGTAAATACAATTAATCCGTTCCAGACCGTACAAGCTGTATGTAAATATTTTTTTTTTTTTTTAAAAGATTTTTAAGCACAAAAATAGTTAATAATACCATAGAAAGCACAGCGTAATAGTAAACTAAATATAAAAACATTGAATAACACTGAAAAAATCTTGAACAGAGAAAAGTAACATTGCAAGAGTTCACGCTACAGCCTTACGAACCGCTCTCTGTAAACACTTTTTTTAATGAGTTTTAAGTACAGGAACAAGAATGAAAATTTGAAAAATCCTTAATTTATACAAAAACTAACCATAAATAACCAAGAAAACTAACCTTGCATGCACACACATCTGACCGAGAACCGAGACTGAACACGTGCGGAAATCATCGGCGCAAGCAAACCGGAAGGGAAACTGGCTTGTTCATCACCCGAGTGTGTGGACGTAAACAGATGCAAAAGTTTGGCAAACTTTTTGGTTGTACCCCGATTTGTACGTGTTCTGAGGTGTTCGTGACCCGAGGTTCCACTGTATTAAAATTAGTTTTTTTTTAACCAAACTTAATTTTCTAATTTCTAGATTGTTCCCAAAACACAGAACATGGGAAATAACTCATCACTTAATTAGCCCAGGAGTCCAATTAAAAACAGAAGCTGCTTGGAACAAAAACCTGCAGACACAGCGGGGCCACAGGACCGCGTTTGGGAAAAACTGGTCTACGGGAAGCCAGTGTAGAGAAGCCAAATCAGGTGAGAAATGTGCTCTTTTATTTAGTGCCACGGCTGCATTAGAACCAGCTGGAGGCAGGACACAGATGATCGACAGACAGCAGCATAACGACAATTGTAGTAATCTTGATGTGAGGAAACAAAAGCATGAATAAGCTTGCAGAACATTATATGACAAAAATGGCTTGACTTTAGTAAGAGCCCTAAGTTGAAAAAAGCAGCTCTCCACCACAGCAGGAACTTGTTTAATGAATATTTACGTCTACATTCAGGTAGTAACAACTCTTAAAGACAGAAGGCGTGTCCAGACTGAGGTGTTTGACCGCGGCTCTATCTTTGACTGGCCATGTACTCAAAATTTTAGGGGGTCCAAAATAAAACTTTAGCTTTATATACTGTAAAAAATAAACCACTTACCACTAATTTTCTAACTTTTGTTTGAAAAGGATTAAACAGGTCTGTTAAGAGTGATATTGCTTACAAGAAACCATCAGGGAAATTATCAAATACTAAGATCTTGACTCCTCAGAAGCAGCACGTCTCCTGATTTGAGTAATCACGGCAACATTCAAAGTGAAACTGCACAATGTATGACAGCTTCTTATCTCCACATATAATAGATGACTTCGTCTACACAAGCCGCATCTGATCTACATGTAAAGTATGCATATTTCTTAAGGCAATGCTGGCCTTTTAGTTTAGACCGGAGGAGCTCCATTATGGTCTCATTTCGTTGCAACATTTCATTAAGAATTCTTGGTACTATTGTCTTGAGATAAGAATACATTTCCTGTCGCCTATTTGTTCACAATGACCCTTATGGGTTAGGATTTACATCAGGGGTGTCGAACTCTAGACCTGGTGGCTGCAGGTTTTCAATCAAACACTTTTCAGGTTTTCACTGCTTATTAACTTCTTTTCCCTTCATTTTAATAGTCCTGCTTTTAAGGATTCGGTCATCTGAATTGATACTTTTCTTCATTAATTGACAGCCAAACAGAAATGAGATGTGACCAGTTAAACTGGGATTTCAAACTCCAACCAATTTCACTCCCAACAATCTCTTAATACGAAGCTGACTCTTGCTGTTAATTAAACCCGCTATTTAACTCTTTCAGGGCTGATATCGACTTTTGTCAAAAGGAGGCTTTGATGATGGTAATCGACTGTAAACTGTGACAAAACCACCCATTATGTTTTATTTGGATTCTTGTTTCTAGAAGGAAAGTTAGATTCATTGGTTTGACCGACATCTCCTGTGCTTGCGTGAGTAACAACAGCAAAAATGGCACTGACATTTGGTAAGAGATCAAAGCGAATGTGTAAAGCAAAATACTTCATGAAAGACGTTTTGCCTATTATCTCTGAACTGGACTATGACTTGTCGGACTCAGTTCTTGATACAAGTGATTGAAAACGAGTGTGAGGTTCCACCTTTAGCTGACTGGTACCCAGCTAATCATTGTACTGACAATGTTCGTCAGGGAGGACTGCCACTTAACAATAATAAGAGGTAGAAACCAGATTACAATGCACCAGGCACACAAAGACAGCCTGGCAGCAAACTTGCTGCAAATTCTTGACAAACTGCTAGCCACAGCATGCAACAACAGCTATTTTATGTTGATTTCTGTGTGAAACCATTGCTTTTCAGAAACTATGTTTTTTGAAATAAATATTCAGCCCTCAAAGAGTTAATTTCATGGCTTGTTGCTGCTCTCCTTCTGCCACAGCAGATATTGCTAAAAATGTTTTGGTGACCTGAGAGATCAACCTTTCCGAGACTATCACCTTTCTTTATTTTCAGATATTGTGTGATGGACACAGGTGAGCTGGTCATGTGGAGGCTTGTTTTGTGTCCCATTATTGTTTGGCTGCTAATTCAAGAAAAACAGAGATAACTAAGGGGCCTGAATCAAGTTAACTAAAACAATGTTAATCAGCAGCCAAAACAGGTCACTGATGAAGAAAATGGTTAAAATGAAAACCTACAGTCACTGCGGCCCTACAGGACCGGAGTTTCAACATCCGTGATTTATATTTTCCACAGTCACACCCCCTCCAACTCCATAAATTTCCATAGCCTTGTCGTAGCTTGAGGCCGCATATTAACATCTCTTTGTCTCTGCAATTCTGGTTCTTCCAACAGTTATTCTGCCATGGCTTGATGATAATATGCCATGAAATATCAGGTTTTACTGCCTGCACATGATTCAAAATATTTGCCAGTGCTAGCAACACATGTATACACAGATCATTTTTTTTTCTTGTGCCATATGTACTAATGTCCCATTTTTTAATATGCAACACTGGCACACATGCTTAATTACATACAGATACAGTGGTTTAAAAACAGATCAAATCATATAACTGTTTTTTTCTTAAATGCAGACTCATACACAGTCCAGCGCCACATGGCACCTGTCCTTCCAGCTACAGCCTCAGTGCCTTGTTGGGTGTGTAACAGCAACAGGCAAAGACAGGCGGCTATTTATTGTCAGATTTTCATACACTGCCGGGTCTGCCATGACTGTGCGGCCTTCCAGCATTGTAACCTTCTTCCATGACTTACTCCTTCCACTCTGTGCTATCTTTATCTTCTCTTTTCACCACGTAGAAACTACTGTGGGCTGTGTACTAATTACTCCAAGTTCTGTAATGCCATTATGGATAATTTTATACGTGGCTTTACTTAACTGAAACCATGAACTGAGGAACCTCCCAGGCTACTTTTCATCCATTTCATTCTGTGTTGTTACACTTCACATTGCCTATGGAGTTAGAGTCACACTGAGTGGCAGTGTGGTGCATTTCACTGTTCTTTGCACACACAATTATAAATCTGACTAGCAAAATACCCGCGCTTCGCAGCGGCGAAGTACTGCATTAAAATTTTTATTAAGAAGAAAATTAAACCTTTTTAAACTGAGGGAAAATATGCCAATAATTATTTGTTAAGGATCTCTTTGTATACCATGTCGTCAGTTCGGCCCTCCGGTTGTAACATGACCAAGCTGTGCGCTGAGCTTACTCTTTAATCGGTTTCAGTTTCATGGTTTGTTTCAACTACGACAGTATTTGCAGGATTTGTTGTGTTCAAGTGACATTCGGCATCTGTCAAGCGTTGTAAGCACACAACCGGTTTCATCGATAAAATCACATCCAGCTTTTAAGAGTTTAAACATTCATAAACATCAAAGTGTCCACTACTGAAATCGTCACCCGTCAATCTAAGATTTTTAAGAGGCATTGGCGGTTGTCGAAAGGTGTAAAATATTTGGCCATTTCAGTACACTTGAAAGCGACAACCGAACAATTCAGCGGCAGCCATCAACTCACATGCAGAACCATAGGTGAAGGGCTTAAGCATTTCACTCTTCTAGTGCTCCTGTGTAGTCTAATTATCTCCTGTACCGTCATCAGTCCACACCTTGAACCTGTCCCAGTCATTCAATACATAAGACACAATGTTCCTCCGGATATCAAGAGTGAGCCTGATATGGCCGTGCAATATGTAACAAAGAGAATGGAAAAGGCAGGTGACATCTCCGGGCATGGAAACCACTCGGTAAGTGACAGTTCTTTGATCGATAGTGATCACCTCGATAGACATGGTAATGGGGGTTGGAATGATAAAGGAAATGGGTACCCGAGCAATGTAAAGTAAGTATAAAATACCTATACAATAACTATAATTGTAATAAACAAACAATAAAACAGCGGAGAAGGCGTGGATTAAACAAAAAGGCTGTAGTTATCAGTAGGGAGACGTGAATCCCGTGGCAAAGCAAGGAAGGGAATGTAGAGACCGGAGCGACGGATGGTCTTATATAGACAGGCAGCCAAAAACGTGTGAGGCATTGGGATAGGGGACCCAACGCCACCTCACACGGTGGCCGAGCTGCAGGCTATGGACGTATATATGTACGTAAGTAGGATTCAGTTAGCATTGGGAACCCGTGTACCAAATTTCTTGAAGATGGGCCCATAAGTAACAAAGAGTGTTGAAAAGTTCAATATGGCGGCCAACAGTGGCATCATACCACCGAAATAAGTACGTACATTGGTTTCGGTTAGTGCAGGGAAGCCGCCTACCAAATTTCGAGAAGATGGGGCCATAAATAAGAAAGTTCAACATGGCGGACCTTGTTGACCGTTATGACCAGAATTTCTAAATGAAACCTGCTTAACTTTTGTAAGTAAGCTGTAAGGAATGAGCCTGACAAATTTCAGCCTTCTACCTACACGGGAAGTTGGAGAATTAGTGACGTTGGAAAGTTCAATATGGCGGCTGACAGTGGCGTCATACCACCGAAATAAGTATGTACATTGGTTTCCGTTAAAAGTTCAATATGGCGGCCGACAGTGGCATCATACCACCGAAATAAGTACCAAATTTCAGCCTTCTACCTACACGGTAAGTTGGAGAATTAGTGACGTTGGAAAGTTCAATATGGCGGCTGACAGTGGCGTCATACCACCGAAATAAGTATGTACATTGGTTTCGGTTAGCGCAGGGAAGCCGCCTACCAAATTTCGTGAAGATGGGGCCATGAATAATAAAGTTCAATATGGCGGACGTTGTTGACCGTTATGCATAGAATTTTAAAAATGAAACCTGCTTAACTTTTGTAAGTAAGCTGTAAGGAATTGGCCTGCCAAATTTCAGCCTTTTACCTACATGGGAAGTTGGAGAATTAGTGACATTTGGCAAATTCAATATGGCGGCCGACAGTGGCGTCATACCATCGAAATAAGTAAGTACATCGGTTTCGGTTAGCGCAGGGAAGCCGCCTACCAAATTTCGTGAAGATGGGGCCATAAATAAGAAAGTTCAACATGGCGGACGTTGTCGACCGTTATCGTCCGTTATGACCGTTACGTGTAGAATTTTGAAATGAAACCTGCTTAACTTTTGTAAGCAAGCTGTAAGGAATAAGCCTGCCAAATTTCAGCCTTTTACCTACATGGGAAGTTGGAGAATTAGTGATGAGTCAGTGAGTCAGTCAGTCAGTGAGGGCTTTGCCTTTTATTAGTATAGATTACAACAAAGCCAAAATCTCCAGGTTGATACCAAGTTCACAGAACCTATGAACATTTAACAACAGGAACTTTCAGTGACATGTCGGAAGCACTTCACAATAAAAATATACTGAAGAAATGAAAAGAAAGATTAAGCGACAGAGCTAAACCATGAGGAAACATGAAGCGCCACAAACCAATGATCAAATTTTATAGCACCCGTGGAGTTGCTCTTGCTGAGGATATGGTTATAAAAAACTTAGGACAATGCTTTTGAATGACTAAATAGAATTTGTAAGTTTCATTGTTTCCTCACCGTAAACATTTACTCAAGCCCATAATATGATGAGGTAGTTAAGGGCTGTGATTCATTGCAATTTTAAATCAGCCTTGAATTATTTTTATCACAATCAGTAAAAATTGTGAATGAATATGCAATTTTTTTCCCCAGTAATTACTGTTTAGATATACGGTAATCCCTCCTCGATCGCGGGGGTTGCGTTCCAGAACCCCCGATGACAAAATCATGAAGTAGAAACCATATGTTTGTGTAGTTATTTTTATATATTTTAAGCCCTTATAAACTCTCCCACACTGTTAACATTATTAGAGCCCTCTAGACATGAAATAACACCCTTTAGTCAAAAGTTTAAACTGTCCTCCATGACAAGACAGAGATGACAGTTCTTTCTCACAATTAAAAGAATGCAAATAGATCTTCTTCTCTTCAGGAGCAGAGAATTTCAGAGGGAGAGAGAGAGAGAGAGAGAGAGCCGCTCGCAAAGAAAAGCAAACAATCAAAAAATCAATACTTGTGCTTTTAAGTTTGCCGCGGCATTTTTTAGAGGAGCGTTAGTATCTTCTAAGCAAACAGCCTCTGTGCAAACAGCCCCTCTGCTCACATCTCCTCCGTCAGGCACAGAGAACGTCAGAGAGAGAGAGCGAGATTAAAGCAACAATCAAAAAATCAATACGTGCGCTTTTGTGCTCTTAAATATGCCAAGCACCGCAATAAAGCGGCATTTTTTTTAGAGGAGCGTCAGTATCTTTTAAGCAAACAGACTCTGTGCAAACAGCCCCTTCGTCAGGCGCAGAGAATGTCAGAGAGGGTGAGATAGAGGCAGAGACAAGCAAACAATCAAGCTCCGCGCGGGATGCATATCTTATAGCATTGAGGAGTTTTAGTTAATATGTAATACATGCTCTGATTGGGTAGCTTCTAAGCCATCCGCCAATAGCGTCCCTTGTATGAAATCAACAGGGCAAACAAAATGAGGAAGCGTGTACCATAAATTAAAAGACCCACTGTCTGTAGAAATCTGCGAACCAGCGAAAAATCTGTGATATATATTTAGATGTGCTTACATTTAAAATCCGCGATAGAGTGAAGCCGCGAAAGTCGAAGCGCGATATAGCGAGGGATTACTGTACTACAAAACAGAGACAGCAATTCCATCCTGGGTATCAGGATAAGCTAGAGGAAAGGGGCTGAAAGGCTGCCACGGAGGGGGACACGCAGTGAGGTGAAGCGCACAGCCAGCCTCCTTTTAAAAACGTTTTGCTTTTTTCTCTCTTCCTTTCTGAAACAACATCGATACACTGTTTTAAAATACCTGTGCAATCTCAACACACTGATCAACACTCAATAAGACTCTTTGCTTGAAAAGCGGACGTATCTGATCCGTTTTAAGGCATTCGTTTTCACATTTGGATGGCGTCTTTTTCAGCTCCATTTCATAATGCATGAACAGGATAGGTGTTTTTTTTTTTTTTAATGCCTCTCTTTAGAACATAATTCCATGTGACAAATTATACCATTATTGTGAACAAATAACTTGAAGAATACAAAACTAATTTCTTAACCATGTGCCCTTTATTCTGCATTGATACTCCATTAGCTAAAAGACCTGATTGAAATGTTTTAAAATCACAAGCAAAAGAACAAAACAAATGATAAAACGGAAAGCAGCCAAAAAACATCCATCCATCCTCTTCCACTTATCCAAGATGGAGCTTGCGAGAGAGGAGTGGAGGTGGCAGAAGAAAAGAGTAGAAAAAGGACTGAGCCGTGCAAGTTTATGGTGGTTGGTGCACTGTGTGTGTACAGAAGAATAAATGTGTGTGTTTTGAACATCTGGCTGTCTCAGTGTCTGTCTGTGTACAGGCTTCTTTTACACATTACTGGCCAAACGTTTTAGAACACCTCAGTTTGTCCAGTTGTTTCTTCAAATGTAATCAATTGAAAACGCAAAGAATGACCTAAAAGGGAGAAAAGGTAAGCAGTAAACTGCCAGTGGTTTAATTTAAAGTTTAGGATAGCAAAACTAAAATTTTACAATATTACAAATGGGCATTCTTCAGGGAACAACTAATAGGTTACAACCTACCTAAACTTTAAATTTAAACCTTTGGAACTTTTCTGCTTTCCTTTTAGACATTTGTGACATATTCAACAACTGGTCTGTGACTGGCTAGGATAAAATGAAAAAGATTTGATTACCTTGTTAGTCTGAGGAGCGCGCCGTGTACACAGGAGAGCTGTCAACCAAATGAATCAATGAATGCTCATCCTGAAGTAATATGCATAGTGTAGTGACGAGGAATAAGAAAACATTGTGTTTCGAACCTCGCAAATAAAAACGAAGCTTGTCTGTTTGATCCCTCGTATCTTACATACAGTAACTGAATTTGCTGCAAATGTTAACCCTTTGTTAAGTGCCATGACCATTAGGCAGCACGCTATTGTTTGTCCAAACAAAACAAAAAAACAATCGGACAGGACAAGTTTGCTGGAGGATCAGCGCTTGGGTCAGTAAACGCGACACGGGGTATGATTTTTCAGTTGGGTAATCCAACATGGTGCAGCAATGAGATCAGTGAATTCAATCAGCAAATTTGACTTGCCCCAAAACAAAAAAAAAAATAATAATAAAAATCACGTAATGTCACATTGGCTTAACTGTAAAGCAGAATGTATTTTTTTATACCAACGGCCATCTATTAACAATGGACTACAACAAAGATGGAGTGAGTGTACTGTAAACACTGACTTGTAGGAAATGTTGGGGCTTTTCTGTTCCTGTTCATTGTGGTGGGAAGGATTTCAGAGTCTTGAGCAGATGTTATACAGCAGCTTGACTTTACAGACAAGAGTCTGCGGACTCCAACCAGCACCGCATGAAAGGGACATCAGACCAAATTAGGAGATGGTCCCTCTGTTAAACATCTGTGCATATATCAGGAGAGTTTAACCAGGGATGGTACAAACTATTTACAACTGAGGAAAATGCAGAGCATGAGGCATTTTAAGGCAGTTTATCAATTTATAGACAATAGCAAAACAAAATAACTAGCAAAAAAGGCTTCAGCAGCATTCAGACCTTCAGTTCAAGGTATAAAGGGGCTGCTGAGAAGAGAGACATTTTAAATAACCTCCCCAGAAAGTCTACTCAACCCCTCTTTAAACTTTTGGTTGGCACATCAGAGTGGTAACTTGGCGTTTATATTACTATACAGATAACATTTTCAACCCAGTGTTAAATTGCTCACTTGGGTACAGATGGTAAACTCTAAGCAGATAACACGTCCTGTAGCCGGTCTTTCCATTCCTATATTATGGGATGTGATACAATGACTTTACGATGGCTATCCAACAAAATGATAATAGCACTAGGGGGGGAAAAAAAAATACATAAGAGTGCATGTGATGGAGAGGTTAACAAACACATGAAGTGTGATAGGGCACTTAGAAGCGGTAACGCCTTGAGCTAGGAAAACACATAAATTTCTTTTTCCAATGGCCATCTACGTAATAAACACCTTTATGTGCCAGCTGACTTATCTGTGCTCACTAGCCAGCTTCAAGCATCTGCAGCAGCTCTAATCATCACATAAAAGTGAATGCCATTGAGCCATTAAAGACCATTGTCTGATAAAAGGCAGGCTCAGAACAGAACAGGGCTCATTAGCATGATAAAATGCAGCTAATGTATGCTAATGAGATCTCAAACCCTACTGACCAAACCAGATGAGACAATGAAATTAACGTGCAGAAACACAAAACACACAAACTGGGGCAGAAAAAGGGACCAAGCCACTGGCCAAGTCTACCAGCCACAGTCAGTGTTCTGACCCTCCGAGGCACCTTTAATAATTTTCACTTTAAGTTCAAAAGGACACGTTCTGGGTATGACGTTAAACTGCATCCAGCCTTGCCTCCAACTTGCAAGGAAAACTTGGGGGTTGGTGACAGGACTGGCACTCCAGCCGGCGTAAAAACTTCACACAGCTCTGAAGTGACAGACAGGACTCCTTTCTGCTCTCCACAGGAGTAGCTTTGCTGCTGCGGCCCACAGGGAGCCTACTCGCATTATGAAGGGGATTGGGGAAAGCCCTTGGGAGCCTCATCCCTGGAAGAATCGATATTACCAGAGGGCCAATAGGGTCAGGCCTGTTGGGGACTGGAACTGGTTTGAACCTGAAGTGTCACCCGCTGCAAAGCAACACTCAGGTCCCAATTTGAGAAGGCCCATCCAGGTAGCCACGTGGAACATCTCATTTTTCCTGCATGGTGATCATCTTCCTCTGCAGTCGGAGGAGCTTTGTAAACACCACATTTCAGTGGTAGCACTCTCTGAGGTGTGCAGACCTGGGACTGGCTAGATCTCTGTAGGTGGGTACACCTTTTTTTGGTCTGGTCACTCTGATGGCTGTCATACTTGGGGAGTATAAGACTCAGTTAAGGCACTCTCTGGGGGCTTTGTCTATTGTCACAGTGTATGCTCTGACAAGGGTGAGTGATGTCTTGGTGAATTAAAAATTTTATTTGCAACTTCGCTTGGTAGTTGTTGGGTAACAGCAAGGTGTCACTAGTCTGGTCATGGGTGACTTCAAAGCGATCACTGGAACTGACAGGGCTGGCTATGAGGATTGTGTCAGTCCCCATGGGTCTGGTAACCACCAGTGAGAGTGGCTCCATGTTCTTTGAGACTGCAAACGATCAGGGGCTATAAATCGCTGAATCTTGATTCCAGCACCCTGAGTCGCATCGTTGGTACTCTAATATTAGTGGTGTCGGAAAGATGGATCACATCCTCGTGGGCAGACACTGGGGGCTCCTACAGAAATTGCAGAGTCTACAGAAGTGCCCAGTTTGTGAATTCTGACCACAGGCTCGTTGTTGCTACTCTGAAGATCCAGTTTAGGTCCAGTATGCTATCACGTACTAAGAAAATGAGGCTGGACCAGGCGAAAGAGGAGTTGCAAAACATGTCTTGATGGCAACTCTGGACTGTCCAGGAACTGAGACGGATGGCGGATGAGGGCTCTGAAAGCAGATAAGGAAGTGTTTGTTAGAGAAATCTGTGAGCAAGTGACACACCATCTATGGTCTAGAGACCCACATCCTGCTTACAGAAGAATCAAAGTATTACGCACATCCAAATCTGTTCCTTGGATGACACTGCAGTTGTGACCCGCTGGGCTGGCTAAAATGAGCAGCTGTTTAAAGATGATCCTCTGGCTAGGCTTCACATTGGATATCTCTGGGTCCATGGTTCTTGAGGCCGATCCTCCAATTACCTGTGAAATACCCAATCTCACAATGATTGCACAGGTGGTGAACCAGCTGAGGGATCTGTGGTATTCAGGGTGAACTTCTTTTTCAGGTAAGATCCTTGCTAGGGTCGTTCTCAATAGGATCCGTGATCACCTGCTCCCCAGCAGCGACCAGAGCAGTCTGGTTTAACACCTAAGAGGTCTACCATCAACCGCATCCTGGCACTGAGGACTCTCATAGAACAAAAACGCAAATATCGGCAGAGGTTCTTTGCAGCCTTTGTCGATTTTTGTAAAGTGTTAGACTCAGTTGATTGAGTTGCTCTGTGGGACATCCTGAGACTTTGCAAGATCCTTCCAAAGTTGCTGGACATCATTGCCAGTCTGTACAATGGTACTGTGAGAGCTGTACAGAGTGGCAACAGAACCTCTGCATATTATCCAGTTGATTCTGGGGTTCATCAGGGGTGTGTTCTTGCTCTGAACTTATTCAGTACTTATATGGACTGGGTGTTGGGCAGGGTCATGGGGTCCAGTGGCTGTGCGGCATCTGTTAATGAAGAAAGATTCACTGATCTTGACTTTGCAGATGATGCTGTGATCTTCATGGAGTCAATGGAGGCTCTGATCGGGGCACTCGAGAGACTGAGTGAGGGGTCTGAGTGTCAGGGCTTTTAGGTGTCCTGGATAAAAACCAAGATCCAGGAGTTTAATGACCTCTTGGGCACAGCCATGAGCAGTGTGTCTGTCTACGGAAAGAATGTCAACCTAATCGAGAGGTTTGCTTACCAGGCCAAGAGGACGCCCACATAAAACCTGGCTGGGGCAGACAGATGGTCATTTCTGGAGGGTGGGACTGGACCAAGTGCCTGCCTGGGGGGTTGCCAACTGGGATTCCGAGGTGTTTTGTCATGTAGTGGGTGTGGCAATACACTATACCAGTGCATGCCCCCCAACCAGACCTGACTTGATACATGTCTCGAAGACGTGTGCGTTAGATTGGATTGGGATGTGTGTGTGTACGTCCTGTGATTATCTGGAATCATATGCATGACTGTTTCTGCCTTGCCCAGATGGACATGTTGCTGTTTCAGTCATTGGGTATGACATATTAGATGATTATCTTTATAGAACTGCCACTGACTTGGCTAAGATTATGTAAATGAACGCCACGACTGAAAATACGCTGGAAAAGTCGTCCAAAGAGACATGGGTTTATGATGAGAGTTTCCCTTATACTTTATTTTAAACAGATATCACCCTCAAAGTGACCAGGTTTAGTATACATCACAGATCCAAAATAAAGGAGATAAAAAATGATATGCAACTACAAATAACACTCAAATATGCAAGCAGAGCTGAAAAGAAGAAGAGTTGTTCATGTTACCAAGTGATACATTTGCTTTCTCAAATACTGATTAGGCTCTCTGGCTCTGTAATGTGCATATGACCAGCTCTATTGAAGTCAGCTGAGGATAGAACATGTGGAGCACTTTACATGGATGGGGTTCTTATAAGTAGCACACGTGGGCTGCAGAGACCCCCATCTACAGCTCAACCTGGAAAAAAGAGCCTCTTGTGATCCTAGCTAGCCAGTCTGTTCAACTCTCCATCTCTATACAGCTTGGCTGACTGTCACTAACACCTGCCAAGTCTGTACGCAAAATTGGGGTGGGGATTGATGAGCAGCTACCTTTTTCTGACCACATTTCTACTGTTTCTCATTCATGCAGGTTCACTCTGTACAACATCCTTATGTGACAGAGTATGCACCACAACTTCTGGTCCAGGCTTTGGTCTTGTTGTGTCTAGACTACTGAAACTCAGTTCTAGGCAGAAGTACCCACATGTGCTATCAAGCCTCTACAGATGGTCTAATATGCAATGACCGGTTTTGTATTTAACCAGCTGGGACTGTCACACGTCACTCCTCTCTTTAGGTTACTACATTGGTTCCCTGTAGCAGCACACATTAAGCTCAAATCTCTGATGCTTGCCTACAGAGTGGTAAACGGGTCGGCACCTGCATATATGGAGACAATGGTGAAGTGCCGTGCTCCTTCTCGCCCACTCAGGTCTGCCAGTGAACAACATCTGGTGATGTCACCTCTGCATGGTATCAAGTCTCAATCCAGACTCTTCTTGTGCATTTCCTAGTTGGTGGAATGAGTTGCCCAAATACATCTGAACTGCTGACTCCCTCAAAGTATTTCAGATACACTTCTGTTCTGTGACTATCTGTTGAAATGATTGAAAAAAAAAGAACCCTTGCTCTGTGATCTTTCATAATGTTACTTTAAGTTTAATAGCTTTATCGATTGTTAATCTATGGAGGAGGAGGAGGTTAGGAGCAGGCGCTGAAACAACAAATTGCTGCACCCACCACACGACAAACCAACTCAGGATCCAGATTAGGACCCGAGTGCAGCCATGCACAGGTGACACCTCAGCACCACACTAGTTCAGATAGAGTGGAACAATGTGAGGTTTTATATGGTGTCTGGAGTGGCTGTAAATTTATTAGTTACCATATATTTTCACTTGTGGCAATCGACTTTAGTTACTGGTCCTACTACACTTGCTAAACAAACTGGCCCTAGCCTAATGTTGCTCAATTATGTTTATGTCTTTTATAGGTCGCTTTGGATAAAAGTGTCTGCCAAGCAAATAAACATAAATGTAAATCTCATTTAGCAGTCCACTAAATTTAGAGTGAGCGCAGATGAAAAACAGTATTGACAGTTCTGCATGAATACTCAGGTTCACATCCATGATTGATTAATCCTATGCACACTTCCTCCTTACGCTGCCAAAACAAATACTACACAGATCCCCTACCAGCGCACTGTTTCCTCTGTTATCATTTTGAGGGTTTATCAGCCATGATGATATTACTTTCTGTCATTTGTGGCATAGCGCACATTTGAATCACCATGTGCAGCAACATCCCACTTATTATAGGAGTTGATGTGAAGCTCAACTCACAGCATGCAACATGATGCTGGATAAGCACAAAACATGCAGTGCAGAAAATTAACCAGTAATAATGACCAGTAACGATCACCAACACATTAATCAGGTGGGGATTGTAGATAAAGAGCAGCCCAAACACGTCAAAGAAGCATAAATGATCGTAGTTAACTCACACTTAACAAAAGAGGTAGAAATAAAACTATGATAAAATGCTTAAGCTCTCCAAGATCAGTCTACCTGGCCTTAGGTTACGTGTGAAAAAGTACAGTGCATCCGGAAAGTATTCACAGCGCATCACTTTTTCCACATTTTGTTATGTTACAGCCTTATTCCAAAATGGATTAAATTCATTTTTTTCCTCAAAATTACACACACAACACCCCATAATGACAATGTGAAAAAAGTTTACTTGAGGTTTTTGCAAATTTATTAAAAATAAAAAAAACTGAGAAATCCCAGGCACGTAAGTATTCACAGCCTTTGCTCAATACTTTGTCGATGCACCTTTGGCAGCAATTACAGCCTCCAGTCTTTTTGAATATGATGCCACAAGCTTGGCACACCTATCCTTGGCCAGTTTCGCCCATTCCTCTTTGCAGCACCTCTCAAGCTCCATCAGGTTGGATGGGAAGCGTTGGTGCACAGCCATTTTAAGATCTCTCCAGAGATGTTCAATCAGATTCAAGTCTGGGCCACTCAAGGACATTCACAGAGTTGTCCTGAAGCCACTCCTTTGATATCTTGGCTGTGTGCTTAGGGTCGTTGTCCTACTGAAAGATGAACCATCGCCCCAGTCTGAGGTCAAGAGCACTCTGGAGCAAGTTTTCATCCAGGATGTCTCTGTACATTGCTGTAGTCATCTTTTCCTTTATCCTGACTAGTCTCCCTGTTCCTGCTGCTGAAAAACATCCCCACAGCATGATGGTGCCACCACCATGCTTCATTGTAGGGATGGTATTGGCCTGGTGATGAGCGGTGCCTGGTTTCCTCCAAACATGACGCCTGGCATTCACACCAAAGAGTTCAATCTTTGTCTCATCAGACCAGAGAATTTTGTTTCTCATGGTCTGAGAGTCCTTCAGGTGCCTTTTGGCAAACTCCAGGTGGGCTGCCAGGTGCCTTTTACTAAGGAGTGGCTTCCGTCTGGCCACTCTACCATACAGGCCTGATTGGTGGATTGCTGCAAAGATGGTTGTCCTTCTGAAAGGTTCTCCTCTCTCCACAGAGGACCTCTGGAGCTCTGACAGAGTGACCATCGGGTTCTTGGTCACCTCCCTGACTAAGGCCCTTCTCCCCCAATCGCTCAGTTTAGCTGTAGGAAGAGTCCTGGTGGTTTTGAACTTCTTCCACTTTCGGATGATGGAGGCCACTGTGCTCATTGGGACCTTCAAAGCAGCAGAAATTTTTCTGTAACCTTCCCCAGATTTGTGCCTCGAGACAATCCTGTCTCGGAGGTCTACAGACAATTCCTTTGACTTCATGCTTGGTTTGTGCTCTGACATGAACTGTCAACTGTGGGACCTTCTATAGACAGGTGTGTGCCTTTCCAAATCATGTCCAATCAACTGAATTTACCACAGGTGAACTCCAATCAAGCTGCAGAAACATCTCAAGGATGATCAGGGGAAACAGGATGCACCTGAGCTCAATTTGGAGCTTCATGGCAAAGGCTGTGAATACTTATGTACATGTGCTTCCTCAATTTTTTTATTTTTAATAAATTTGCAAAAATCTCAAGTAAACTTTTTTCACGTTGTCATTATGGGGTGTTGTGTGTAGAATTCGGAGGAAAAAAATGAATTTAATCCACTTTGGAATAAGGCTGTAACGTAACAAAATGTGGAAAAAGTGATGCGCTGTGAATACTTTACGGATGCACTGTAAGTACACTCACAGATTTTTTTTCTTTTTTAACATAAGTGGACATATCATGATTTGATCTTCATTTCAACAGTATCTATAGATGAAGAGGATATATGATAACAAACAGAATGCCATATTTATAGTCTATTGTATAATTTGAATAAACATAAAGTAAACTGAAATTTCACATTTGGAAAAAGTAACCTCAAATTAGAATCAGGCACACCAGATGAGGTGCAAAAGACAAGAGGACCTTGTCTGAAGAGGCTTTATTTAAATCACAGGCATTTAGACTGGTTTGAAGTGGGTGTTATTACCATGCCAAGATTGAAACAGCTCTCTGAGGCCTTCAGAAAGAAGGTTAGAGATGTCTATGAGAGAAATTGGACATCAACCATTTCATTTAGAAGATCATCTGTAAGTTGTGAAGATTTCAAACAACTGTCAGTTTGTCCAGGCCAGGCCACAACAGCAAGCTCAGCCTGAGAAAGTCTCATTTACCATTGGAAAAAGGCTGCACAAATTAGATCTAGATAGGAGGCGTGGAAGCAGGAAACCTCTGCTGGCCAGAAAGAGCATTAGGGCAAGACTAAAGTTTGCCCATGAACACAAAGGCAAAGACCAGGACTTTTGGAACAATGTGCTCTGACCAGACAAAGTAAAAATACGAGTTATTTGGCCACAGCACAGGAAGACATGTCTGGCGAAAACCAAAGACCAGAAGAACCGAATACCAACTATAAAGCACGATGGATGAAATGTCATGATTTGGGGCTACTTGGCTGCATCAGGGCCTGGGCAGCTCACCATCACAGAATTCACTACAAATTCTTCATCGCACCATAGGGTGAGACAAAGATTAAAGCTTAACTAAACAAGGAATTTGCCACACAACAATGCCCCTAAAACTACCATTCAATCCACCAAAAATGGCTGAAAAGAAAGAGATGTAGAGTTCTGGCCAAGTCACAGCCTTAATCTGAATCCCACTGAGATGCATGCTGTGTGAGAATTTGACAAGAGCTGTGTGAGCAAGACACCCCCTAAACATCACAAAGCTAAAAGAATTCTGCGTGGTGAGAACTTTATCCTAGTCGATGTCAGAGACTGCTAGACAGTTATAGGACACAACCACTTTTTCCAGAGACAAAAATGGCACATCTGTTCATTTTTCACTGAATAAATGTAATAATTATTCATATAATAACTACATTTTAATTCTGTCAACTGCATCACCTCTATTTAAATATTTGCATGTTCTCCCTGTGTCCGTTTCAGTTTCCTCCAGATCCAAAGACACACAGGTTAGGCGACATTAAATTGGGCCTAGTGTGTGTTTGGTGTGTGCGTGTTCGCCATGCAATGGAGTTGTGCCCTGTAGGGCGTTTGTTCCTTACACCCTCTGCTAGCTGGGATAGGCATCCCAAGTGACCCTAGTCTGGATTAAGTGGGTTAGAAAATGACATGTCATGATACCTAGAGTTGTGCTTGAAAGTTTGTGAACCCTTTAGAATTTTCTGTATTTCTGCATACATATGACCGAAAACTTCATCAGATTTTCACTCAAGTCCTAAAAGTAGATAAAGAGAAACCAGTTAAACAAATCAGACAAAAATATTATACTTGATCGTTTATTTATTGAGGAAAATGATCAAATATTACATATTTGTGAGTGGCAAAAGTATGTGAACCTCTAGGATTAGCAGTGAGTTTGAAAGTGAAATTCGAGTCTGGTGTTTTCAATCAATGGGATGCCAATCTTGTGTGAGTGGGCACCCTGTGTTATTTAAAGAACAGGGATCTATCAAAGTCTGCTCTTCACAACACATGTCTGTGGAAGTGTATCATGGCACGAACAAAGGAGATTTCCGAGGACCTCAAAAAAAGAGTTGTTGATGCTCATCAGGCTGGAAAAGGTTACAAAACCATCTCTAAAGAGTTTGGACTCCACCAATCCACAGTCAGACAGATTGTGTACAAATGGAGGAAATTCAAGACCATTGTTACCCTCCCCAGGAGTTGTCGACCAACAAAGATCACTCGAAGAGCAAGTTGTGTAATAGTCAGCGAGGTCACAAAGGACACCAGGGTAACTTCTAAGCAACTGAAGGCCTCTCTCACATTGGCTAATGTTCATGTTCATGAGTCCACCATCAGGAGAACACTGAACAACAATGGTGTGCATGGCAGGGTTGCAAGGAGAAAGCCACTGCTCTCCAAAAAAACATTGCTGCTCGCCTGCAGTTTGCTAAAGATCATGTGGACAAACCAGAAGGCTATTGGAAGAATGTTTTGTGGATGGATGAGACCAAAATAGAACTTTTTGGTTTAAATGAAAAGCGTTATGTTTGGAGAAAGGAAAACACTGCATTCCAGCATAAGAACCTTATCCCATCTGTGAAACATGGTGGTGGTAGTATCATGGTTTGGGCCTGTTTTGCTGCATCTGGGCCAGGACGGCTTGCCTTCATTGATGGAACAATGAATTCTGAATTATATCAGAGAATTCTAAAGAAAATGTCAGGACATCTGTCCATGAACTGAATCTCAAGAGAAGGTGGGTCATGCAGCAAGACAACGACCCTAAGCACACAAGTCGTTCTACCAAAGAATGGTTAAAGAAGAATAAAGTTAATGTTTTGGAATGGCCAAGTCAAAGTCCTGACCTTAATCCAATCGAAATGTTGTGGAAGGACCTGAAGTGAGCAGTTCATGTGAGGAAACCCACCAACATCCCAGAGTTGAAGCTGTTCTGTACAGAGGAATGGGCTAAAATTCCTCTAAGCTGGTGTGCAGGAATGATCAGAAGTTACCGGAAACGTTTAGTCGCAGTTATTGCTGCAAAGGTGGGTCACACCAGACACTGAAAGCAAAGGTTCACATACTTTTGCCACTCACAAATATGTAATATTCGATCATTTTCCTTAATAAATAAATGACCAAGTATAATATTTTTGTCTCATTTGTTTAACTGGTTTCTCTTTATCTACTTTTAGGACTTGAGTGAAAATCTGATGATGTTTCAGGTCATATTTATGCTGAAATATAGAAAATTTTGAAGCACAATTAATTGTACTTGTTACACACAGATATAGAATGTAACACATACCGATGTATGGTTTTCATTTGTGCCCCATTTCACAAACCCTTCCATGCTCTTTAAGACCCCTTTACAGCTCAATTATGAATCTTTCCTTGATTTGTTTTTTTAACCCTGTAGCCTGACCACAGGATGATTTACTACACCAGTCACAAGTAAGCAGAGTACTCAATGCCATGTCAGGAAGGAGTCTGATTTTTTTTTTTCTTCCCCTCCCCCCATAGTAGCTCATGACAACCTGCACCCTGCCAAGCAACTTTCCAGGAGTGTGTCAAACACCACGACACTGCCCTGCCCCCTTCCCCTATGCACTCTGTGGATTAGCCGGCCTCATTATCATGGACATCTGCTCTCTTGAAATGAGGAAGAACAAGAAAACAAAAGCAGAGGTTCTGATCACAGAGTACTTTGTGTACAACCACTGGCCCCTCAACACTGAAAATCATCCTAGTAACAACACTGGGCCCTTTAATTGTGGCCGCCATAGGAGGTCTTCATGTAGACAAGTTTTATTCAGGAGGCTGGCATTGCGACACTGCCAAACAGTAACTTACACGACTAGAGTGACTGACCACGGTGATCGACACAGGTGTGTTTTATGTACAATCAGCTCATGTTGACTTTGGACTTCACCAGAGGCTGAGTCACTGTGCCACAAAGGGCCTTTGATGGAGCACTGATAGAAACGAGACTAAAATAAACTACAGAGCACAAACCTGAAAGCTGCCAGGCTATTTATAATATTTTTAGCTGACCGAGATATGTTTCGGCTTCCTGCGTGTGCCGGTGTATCAAACAGGATGTGTGACACTGCCATCAAGAACTTCAATATCAGAACCCAACAGTCTTAATTTGACTTTGGTATACAAATCCACCATGTTATAATAATATTAGGACATATTTTATGTCTTGCTTTATTGTTTTTTTATTTTTGTGAAAAACGGGCTAAAATGAGAATTAACTAGAAAAAAAACAACTTAAAACCCACACCAAGCAAGGCGGAGGCAAACACCTGCAGCAGAGCTCCAGCTAACCAGAAACATGCCGACTTCCTTCCTCTGACTAGCGATGTGAAGACTTGAGGCAAGCACAAGACAGAGATGAAAAAGAATACCTCTATTCTGACACAAGAGACACGGGCCAATGGTGGATATCTTCATCACAAGGGCACAATTACCCACACATTAATATCGAAGTTCTATACATCATAATACATGTATTAGGGTCTGTGCCCATTTTGGCTCTGTAAAGATTTTCATTATTTCTCTTCAATTCTGAATCCCAGCCTCTTCAGGTAACTTTGGACAGGGCATCAGTCCATCTGAGGGCCTACTCACCCACATGCCGTCAATTAGAAATAACCAGTTAAACCAACAAGCATGTCTATGGGATTGGAAGGAAAACACACGTAGGCACAAGGAAAAGGTACAGGCCACATAAAGGCAAGTGGGCAGACAGGGGGATTTGAATATAGGATGCTGCATCAATGAAGCTATGATATAGTGACCGCAATGCCACCCAGCATAAAATTGTTTTGAAAAATTTTATTTGTTTTTTTTGTTCTTGAATAATGTTGTTTACTCTATGAACTGAAAACTCCAATACATTTGTTATTTTTGTAAGGTCTTCTTCAACTCTTTCCACATGTGGTAGGAACAAAGGTGTATTAGTTATTGAGACCTGAGCAGCAGCCGTGTGCCATTAGGTTGCTGCATTTGTGGAATGAGAGTTCTGCTCATGTGCCCATCAGAGTGCAACGCCTAAAATAAATGAGTGCCACTTGCATGTTTTGTCTCCTGTTCTGTCCATGATTTGTTGAGACAGGACATCAAGGTACAAACACTGCTTTGGAGAGTAATCTGGGAATCTAATGGTTACATCTCTCCAGTTTGCAGATGACGCTGTTCTCTTAGCCTCGCTACACCAAGTACAATTCACAGTGATGGTGCTGGGATGATAACTGGCACCACAAAAGCTATGGTCTTGAATCTCCTCCTGGCAAAGGATGGCTTGCTTTCATCAGGGCAAGGAGTGCTTAAGTGAAGGAGTTCAAATACATCAGAGTCTTACTCACAAGTAAGAGAAGTGGAGATTGTAAGAATGGCTAAAGAATCAGTGCAGTTCTGCACATGGTGGTGAACAGGGAGCCACATCCTCAGTTAAATCTTTACATTTATCAGTCACTCTACATTCCCATCCTCACCTGTGGTCAAAAGCTCTGGGCAGTCACCCAATAAATGAGACTCCAGGTTCAAGAGGCTGAAATGAGGTTCTTCCATATCGCTGCTGTGTTTACTCTACGTGACAGGGCCACCATTTCCCCAGATTAAGATAAACCAGCTGAGATTGATTTGCACATGCCGATCAAATGCCTCCTGCATGCCTTCCATAGAAGGCATACCAGGAATGGCCCACCGTGACAAATACCAAGGAGCAGGCCCAGGACAAACTGGAGGGATTAAATGTCCCAACTGGCCAGTAGACAACTGCAAATTCTCCAGAAGAAGCTGGAAGAATTTGCTAAGAATATGGTGGCCTGGTCCTTTCAGCCCAGCATATTATCACTGTGACACTCCCCAGGATATGCAGAATGAAATGGCAGATTGGTTTGCATGTAATCTGAGAGAAGATGAAACAGATAAGTTGCAACAACAGAGTCTCATACACTCATACATTGAATTCACTAATACCAAAAGGCACATGAATATTCGGCAGGTCACAGACCTCATCTATTGTGTCCTTTGTGTGGAGGTGAGACAGAGTACAGCACAGGACACCAAACAAATTTAAAAATAAATAAGTTATTTAAAAAAAATTATATAAAGAAATGTATAGACACACACACGCTATATTTATTTATAGGGTGGTCCAGATCTAATTATGCAATTTTCATTACGCTACAACTTAAGTTTATCCATCCATCCTCTTCCGCTTATTCGAGGTCGGGTCGCGGGGGCAGCAGCTTAAGCAGAAAGGCCCAGACTTCCCTCTCCCCGGCCACTTCTTCCAGCCCTTCCAGGAGAATCCCAAGGCGTTCCCAGGCCAGCCGGGAGACATAGTCCCTCCAGCGTGTCCTGGGTCTTCCCCGGGGCCTCCTCCCGGTTGGACGTGCCCGGAACACCTCACCAGGGAGGCGTCCAGGAGGCATCCTGATCAGATGCCCGAGCCACCTCATCTGACTACTCTCGATGCGGAGGAGTAGCGGCTCTACTCTGAGCTCCCTATCTTTAAGGGAAAGCCCAGACACCCTGCGGAGGAAACTCATTTCAGCCGCTTGTATTTGCGATCTCATTCTTTCGGTCACTACCCACAGCTCATGACCATAGGTGAGGGTAGGAGCGTAGATCGACTGGTAAATTGAGAGCTTTGCCTTACGGCTCAGCTCCTTTTTCACCACGACAGACCGATGCAGAGCCCGCATCACTGCGGATGCCGCACCGATCTGCCTGTCGATCTCACGCTCCATTCTTCCCTCACTCGTGAACAAGACCCTGAGATACTTAAACTCCTCCACTTGGGGCAGGATCTCCCCCTCAACCCCGAGAGGGCACTCCACCCTTTTCTGGCTGAGGACCATGCTCTCGGATTTGGAGGTGCTGATTCTCATCCCAGCCACTTCACACTCAGCTGCGAACCGATCCAGAGAGAGCTGAAGATCACGGCCTGATGAAGCAAACAGGACAACATCATCTGCAAAAAGCAGTGACCCAATCCTGAGTCCACCAAACCGGACTCCTTCAACACCCTTAAGTTTATTACATAGAAAATCACCCGAAAAATCCCGGACCATTGAGAAGTGTGCGAACTGAAAACATGAAGAATTGTCTTCGTGCCGAACTGCAATCATCCCTGCATAAATCAAAGTCATCCAGAAGATCTGGATCACCCTGTATATACTTATACATATACAGTGGGTACGGAAAGTATTCAGACCCCCTTCAATTTTTCACTCTTTGTTATATTGCAGCCATTTGCTAAAATCATTTAAATTAATTTTTTTCCTCATTAATGTACACACAGCACCCCATATTGACAGACAAAAAAGAATTTTTGAAATTGTTGCAGATTTATTAAAAAAGAAAAACTGAAATATCACATGGTCCTAAGTATTCAGACCCTTTGCTCAGTATTTAGTAGAAGCACCCTTTTGAGCTAATACAGCCATGAGTCTTCTTGGGAAAGATGCAACAAGTTGTTCACACCTGGATTTGGGGATCCTCTGCCATTCCTCCTTGCAGATCCTCTCCAGTTCTGTCAGGTTGGATGGTAAACGTTGGTGGACAGCCATTTTAGGTCTCTCCAGAGATGCTCAATTGGGTTTAAGTCAGGGCTCTGGCTGGGCCATTCAAGAACAGTCACAGAGTTGTTGTGAAGCCACTCCTTCGTTATTTTAGCTGTGTCCTTAGGGTCATTGTCTTGTTGGAAGGTAAACCTTCGGCCCAGTCTGAGGTCCTTCGCACTCTGGAGAAGGTTTTTGTCCAGGATATCCCTGTACTTGGCCACATTCATCTTTCCCTCGATTGCAACCAGTCGTCCTGTCCCTGCAGCTGAAAAACACCCCCACAGCATGATGCTGCCACCACCATGCTTCACTGTGGGGACTGGATTGCAATGGCCAGAATACTCGGTTAGTGCATCTCCAACATGGCAGGTCTTGTGGGGTGTTCCCTGTATGCAGTGGTTAGTACCTACCTAAAATGCTCCAGGAAGAACAACTGGTGAACCGGCGCCCAAGTCTCACTGATGTGTGTGGACAGTGAAGGCAAGACCATCTGGTCTGATCCCACAAAAGAGCTACTACAGCACAAATTGCTGCCCATGAGAGAAAGGTGTCAGAACACAAAGTGCATCACAGCTTACTGTGTATGGGGCTGTATAGCCACAGTTCAGTCACAGTGCCCATGATGATCCACGCAAAAGCAACTACGATGGGCATATGAGCTTCAGAATTGGACCACTAAGCAATGGAAGATGTTGGCCTGGTCTGATGAATGACATTTAGTTTTAGATCAGTTGGACAGCCAGGTGCATGCTCATTGTTTACCTGGGGTAGAGACGGCAGCATAATGCACTGTGAGAAGAAGGCCAGCCAGTGGAGGTAATGTGCTGCTGGGAAACCTTGAGTCTTGGAATTCATTTGGATGTTACTCTGATCCGTACCACCTACCTAAAGAGTGTTGCAGTCCATGTTCACCCCTTCATGGAAGTTTTCTGATGGCAGTGGCCTCTTTCAGCAGAGTAATGTGCCCTGCCACACTGCGAAAATTGTTCAAGAATGGTTTGAGAAACAAGACAAAGAATTCAAGGTGTTAAATTGGCCTCCAAATTCCCCAGAACTCAATCTGACCGAGCATCTGTGGGATGTGCTGGAAAAACAAGTCCAATCCTTGGATGCCCCACCTTGCAACTTACAGGACTTAAAGCATCTGCTGCTAGTGCCTTGGTGCCAGATACCACATGGCACACCTTCAGAGGTCTTGTGCAGTCCATGCATCAATGGATGAGGGGTGTTTTGGCGGCATGAGGGGGGCCCACACAATATTAGGCAGGTGGGTTGACTGTTGTGGCTGACTGGTTTATATACATTCAGTTTTTTGATTTTTAATATATTTGCAAAAACATTTCAAAATCCTCTTTTTGCTTTTCCATTCTAGAGTATAGAATCTTGCTTCATGTGGAGGAGAAATTAATTTAAATAATTTGAGCATAAGGGTGCAACATAACAAAATGTGAAAAGAGGGAAGGGGCTTGAATAATTTCTGAACACACATTATATATATTATGTATATACACACAGTATATAAATATATATAGCAAGAGAAATGGAGTCTGCCCTTGTCTCCTTCCTTGGCTTGGCTTAAAGCCCAGTTTGGACAAATGCCAAGAAAACTTCCACCAATCTTCCTTTTTTAAAGTAAAGTAAATACTTTATAAGGCAAAAAAGGTAAAACATAACATACAAACTTCATATTCACATGAGGTCAATGTACGCATTTACCTTTATCTCAATTACCAGTTGTGTGATATGAAAAGGATGATGCTTTTATAGGCCGCAGTTAACATTTCACAATTTTTCTTTCCATTCCAGGATCCGCATTTGTAGACTTAAGTATTTAATGCAGGCAGGCGCCACACATGGAATGACATCAGAAAGTCACGGCTTTACCAAGTTTGTGAACAAGATGCAATCGCCTGCTTCTGATTCAAAACAGGAAGCTTAAAAAGTAAATGCGTGACACTTGCAAAGGTACTGTCATTCAAAGATATGAACACTGCTTCTTTTCAAAGAAGAACTAGCTACACATTTCTTCCATGTTCAGTCAAAATAAAAGATTTCCATTTTGTAATTCTAAATGAAATTTAACCCACGCAGGAGTCCCTGATGACAAGATTTAATCTTAAATGTTTAATGAATTTTTGTTCATTCACCCACTTGTCCTTTGTGTGCTCCCTTATTGATATTTGGTGATTTAAGTATCCATGTCAAATTTTACTGATAATAACCGGCAGAAAACAAAAGATCTCCATCCGCCTTCTAGGGGCTCTCCTCAATAGCTAGTCATGTGGTGTGTAGACCTCCAAAGTAACTCCCTTCAACTATAATCTCACACTCCTTCTCAGAACCTCTCAACACCTTCACATGAGACTTTGCAATAACTGTCCTCTGGACTCTAGACATAATAGCACGAATGCCAGCTAAATCTCAAAATTATGCAGCGTTAGGTGTGGCCCTTCCCATGTTACAAGGACACCAGGTCTATAATCTCCAGGCACCCCTGGTTCTCAAAGAGTCCACTCATGACCATCATCATCAGGTCCTTCCATGAAAACCCTAAATACAAAGAGGACTGTTTGACTTATGTTAGGTAGATTGCCCAGAGGGGACTGGGCGGTCTCTTGGTCTGGAACCCCTACAGATTTTATTTTTTTCTCCAGCCTTTGGAGTTTTTTTTTGTTTTTTCTGTCCACCCTGGCCATCAGACCTTACTCCTATTCTATGTTAATTAATATTGACTTATGTTTATTTTTTATTGTGTCTTCTATTTTTCTATTCATTTTGTAAAGCACTTTGAGCTACATTTTTTTGTATGAATATGTGCTATATAAATAAATGTTGATTGATTGATTGATTGATTGATGACTGTGCCTTCTCTAACTGCCTGGAGCTCTCTACCCTCCTGCCAAGTCACAGAGCGAGTCTCTCTCCTTGAGGGAAGCAACTTAGTGCCAGCCTTTGCAAACCATAACCCCCTTTTACCACCCAGCAGCTAAGAGTTACTCTGACCTCTTATCTTTCTCTCCGTTCACAAGTGGGGGATCAGATTGTCAGGAATTAATGGCCAGGAAAAAAATCTCTTCAGACTGCTTTCTGACCTCAACTCCCACTGGTCCAACTCTACTTCTGGAGCACTCCAGTGAGCTCTCCCTACTCACACTAGATATAAAATACTCCCCTCCTTGTGCCAGTGAAGCCCACAGTATCTTGTATAGAAGGCTTTGGCATTCCTGTGCCATTCTAGCAGTGCCAGCTTTTACATGATGCCAAGTTTAAAGCTTCCACATTAACAATGACATGCAACATCCATCCATCCATTATCCATCCCGCTATATCCCAACTACAGGGCCACGGGGGTCCGCCGGAGCCAATCCCAGCCAACACAGGGCACAAGGCAGGAAACAAACCCCGGGCAGGGTGCCAGCCCACCGTAGGGCGCACACAATGGATCCAAAATATATGAAACTAGTAATGGCATACTGCACGATAACGTGCAGTGAATACACTTGACTGAGAACATTCTAGCTATTCTTACGCAATCAGTGTCTGTTTGTCGTCACTGGATGACGTTTTGTTCTGTCTCATTTACCTTTGCAATTCTGGCACGTCTGACCACTGATTGACGACGTCGATTAGCCTCATCCTCCATCTCATTTGCTCTTGCGCTCTGTGTCAGCCTGTCATAAATGCTGAGTGCACTCTTCATAGTTTTCATACTCTTTCTCTGTACGTTTGCTCAGAGGTTTGATGCGCTTGTGCTTCCTGAGCAGCTCTTCTTTTCTCCTCCCTAGCGGCCAGCTTCTCCTCTTCTTTCTTTGGCATTTTTTTCACATTAAGACTGATGAAGTCAGTGTTAGTGTTGCAGTTACTTAGTACGTTTTCTTTAATTTTTCACTTAAGCTGGCACTTAAATCTTCAATCTGCCTCAAGAATGATTTAAGATATGAAGAGGTAGGGAAGTGACGGCGAAGGTGGTAGGGAATGAGAACGGCGCCCGTACACGTGCTGTACGGCCGCCCTGCTGCCCACTGCTGAAAGTTGATTTTACAATAAAATAAAAATAAAAAGAGGAATAACCTTGGAAGTCAATCATCACCCCAAAAACGGGTAATAGACGTCACTTAGTATATGTGTGTGACGATGCGGGTTTGTTGCATGCTCCCATTTTCTGTCTGGGAGCCCTTGAACCCGTCACTGTCGTTAATGTCACCGATGAGCTTAGCAGTGAGGCAACAACATAGCAAGGGGATGGTGCAAAAGTGTCAAGTGCTTTTATTTAAAAAACAACAAAAACAAAGTGTTCAAAATAAAGTGCAGTGTCCAAAGTTCCAATAAATAAATAATCCATAAAAACTGTTGTAAAACGTGGAGGTTAAACAAACCAATAAATAGAAAAACAATCCTTTAAAATCGAGGTTAAAATACAATGCAGAAAACAGTCTTTTAAAAACAAGCCCACTGTCTTCTTTTACCTGGTGGCTCTCCCCTGCTTCACCCATCTGGGCTTCGCAACAGGAGAGTCTCCTACCTGCAGGAACAGCTGCCTTTCACACTCGTTGGGCTCCAAACTGGACCGAGACTTGGGTTAATTCCCCAGTGGCCAAGGCGCTCACGCTGGGGCTAAAACCAGCCCAAAGCCTTCGACGGTCAGTCGTCTCCTCTCCTTAATCGCTCAGCTGGAGCGACTGCTTCCTTCAGCCCCACCGAGTGTCGGCCACACACCCCTCGTGGGCTCACCTTCCAGCTGCCTGCTTTCTCTCATTCGAGCCTGCTCTTGCTCGCTCACTCACTTACTCTCCTTCTCCCTCACACTGGCAATCTCTCTCCCCACTGCTTCCTGCCTTCTCTCGCAACCTCCTGTTCTTTCTCTTTTTCCTCCCCTTTAGCCAACTCGCACTTTTATATATCAAGAGGGCATGGCAGCTGTGGCAAATCAGCGGCCCCAGGAACAATGTCTGATGCGGACCTGTGCATTTAGGTGAGAAACGCCCACATCGCGAATCGCCCTGAGAACTGCTTCAGCCACACAACCACCATACCCCTCACCAAGCTGCGAGCGAGGTGCTTATTCATTTAAAAGCAGCCCTTTTTTTTACATGAGCTGTGGACCCATTACACCACAATGTGTCAAACGGTTTGCGAGCGTTAGGTGATTTAAAATCCTGGACAGACAAACAGACAGCCACGGTAGCGTATTATGTAAGAAGATACCCAACATTTATGAGGAGATGATAAAATGCTCATATGTGCATTTGGCTATGGTGGCAAATAAAAATGAATCCACCACACATTCAGACAAGTCAAGGAACAACGTTATAGTTAACCAACATCAAAAACATTTGTCTGCAACATCATATTGATTCTACAGAACAGCTAAATGCAGGACAGGCAATACACAGAAGGTGGGAGGCGCAAACTAGACAGCAATGCAACAGAAACGTGCCGATTTCACCAGGCCAGACACCATGTAGCTAAAGTATGAGGGACAAGAGGCAAAAGGGGACTCAAAGCGCCTCTGTTTCAGGCCGCTGCCTTCTCCTGTAATTAAAGCGTAATGACAGAGTGATGCAGAGTCAACTTCCTTTTCACTTTCACATGGAGTTTGGCAAAATGTCAATCACACACGGGCAGGGATAATTTCCACCCACAGCTCTGGGAGGTTTTTGTGACCCTTTCTATTATGACAATAATAAAAATTTCACTTCATTTGTTATACATATGGAGACTGAGAGTTCATCTACAAAATGACATTCATTTTGACAGTGTCTGAGAAAATGCAGAAGGATCTAAAGAGGGAGAGACAGATATAACACTCTACATGGAAAAGAGACTTTAAAACATTTATATGACGGGATACTCACACTGGTGCAAAATATCAAAGAACAAAAACCTCAGCCCACCATATCAAAGGTTAGGTTTGGTATTTTTCAAATACCAAGTAATAAAGTATCTATCTATCTATCTATCTTTCAAGTCAAAGTTATTACTTCTCAAACATGCTATACTGTATATGCAATTTACCACACAAAATTGTGTTCTAAACTTCAACACTCTGTAAATTAAAAAAAAATATTTTGCTTGCAATGGTACTTTACATTGCAGTCTATAGGTTGTGGACGAAAACTCAGACCCGACAGCAGGTGCGGTTATAAAGCAGCTTTATTTTCAGAGTCACGGTGAGAAGAGTTTCAGAAAAGCAGACAATCAAATATACATGACAGCGTCAGGGCCCCGTCTGTTGGGTGGGGTCCAGTTTTACACCCCTAGAATGCGTGATTTAATATCATTATAAAATGCAACAGTCAACACATTTATTATACACAACCCTTGAGCCCCTTTAATGTCCCTTGTAAAACTTGATTTCTTGGCTCCTTTTGTTATGGCGTTCAGATGTAAGCTAAGGGAAAACGATGCTGTTACTTGGTTTCGTAAAGCTTACTTCTCAGACATGAATTAGTACAAGGGAACGAAGAGAACATTCGTCTTCCACAAGGTCAAAGAAGAAAAGCTTAAAAATGTACCAAATGTATCTATTTCTCAAGCCAAGACAGTTGTCGAGTATTTATTTGCGTCTTGTGATTACACACACACATTGTAAAATAGATGATATGTCATTTTACAAAATGATGATAGCAGCCTCGCAGGATCAGACGTGATTCTCAAATGAGAATATTAGTCTAGAGCAGCACTTCCCGATTCATTTTACCCTCGCACCCCCTGTGATGGACGAGGCCGATTTCGCACCCTCTTGGTTTGAGAAGAAGTATGAAAAATATGAGGTTAGCATGAAAAACATATCACCAATTGAAGCTTTATGAATAATGGATACTTTATTCGCCATCAATAATTGTTTTGGTAAAGCCATACTCAGTGTAACCCTCCTTTCTATTTTCTAATTTTTTCGCGACTAGCCATGATTAAATGAACGGTAAAAAAGTAAGAGCGAAGCGACGGTGACTTATTGAGGCAGGCAGGCGAGAACACAATAGCACGCGGACTCAATGTAGTGCACGTCAAGTCAATCTAAAATGCGCGATCAGATTCGAAAAAATATATCTTTTCAAGATCTATTTAGATATAAGTAGGTTCTATTTAGTCGACAGAAATATCTTTGGTAGGAATGTAAGTTGAATTTAGTCTTTAAATTTCTATGGTGAAGAAAAATTTATGCAATGATGACTAAATTTAACTTACATTCCTACCAAAGATATTTCTGTCGACTAAATAAAACTTACTTATATTTAAAATTTAAATAGAACTTGAACAGTTACGATAGTTCATAATACCCACGCAGCACTAAGTGCACGTAAGAGCGGAAGTCATCCGTTTTAACAAGCAGCGTATTGCACTGATACGAAATAACCTGCCCATTTAATTATTTAGGAATGGATAGATAAATTAAGATTTTGTACAAATAATGTTTTCCATTTTTCTTCCTCGATGGATTCTGGCACCCCCAGCAACAGTTGCTCCCACCCCCAATCGGGAAGCGCTGGTCTAGAGACAATCCGCTAAAAAGCGTGCAGTGAAAAGCACCAAAATTAAGAGCTGCAAAGGCCCCACCCACTGGACTTGTTCCTAAAGCACCCGCCCTCAATTCCTTCAGTCCGTGCATTTTAAACCATTGCCGGGGGTTCAGGGAGAGAGCAAAAGATAACAAATAAAAGACTTGACACTGAGAGAAAATAAAAGGCTAAAATTGCTGCTACCCATTCAGGAGCTCAGTAGCGCAAGGTAACCGAAGCTTAACAATTAATGTGCATGTTGTAATGAGCACTGCAATAGTGGACACAGACAGACACACTCATGTAGAGAGTGAGAAGTGCCTCTGTCTGCTATTTTAACTATTGCATCACTATATAACATAACAAGAGCAAATAGAGTTTAGAGAAGCATTGGGGTCTATAGATATACAAAGTGCTAAAATGCAGCAGGTATTTTATTCAGGGCATGTTTGCATTTCCAGTTAGGCAGTGATGTTAATTTCTTTAGTTATTCATTTAGATGTGCAGTCAGCAGGTGGATGTTGTGCAGGGTGACAGATGAGATTAGACAGGAGTCCCATGGATTTTGATGTTTGCTGGTGACATTGTGATCTGTAGAGATACTAGGGAGCAGGGTTGAGGAGACCCTGGAGAGGTGGAGGTATGTTCTGGAGAGGAGCGGAATGAAGGTCAGTAGCAACAAGACAGAATACATGTGTGTAAAAGACAGGGAGGTTAGTGGAATGCTGAGGATGGAGGGAGTAGAGCTGGCAAAGGTGGAGGAGTTTAAATACTTGGGATCAACAGTACAGAGAAATGGGGATTGTTGAAGAGAGGAGAAAAAGAGTAAAGGCAGCATGGAGTAATTTGTGATAGATGGGTATCAGCAAGAGTGAAAGGGAAGATCTACAGGACAGTAGTGAGACCAGCTATGTTATATGTGTTGCAGACGGTGGCACTGACCAAAAAGCAGGAGACAGACCTGGAGGTGGCAGAGTTAAAGATGCTAAGATTTGCATTTGGTGTGATGAGGATGGAGAGGATTAGAAATGAGGACATTAGAGGGTCAGCTCAAGTTGGATGGTTGGGAGACAAAGTCAGAGAGGTGAGATTGCGTTGGTTTGGACATGTGCAGAAGAGAGATGCTGGGTATATTGGGAGAAGGATGTTAAGGATAGAGCTGCCAGGGAAGAGAAAAGCAGGAAGGCCTAAGAGAAGGTTTATGGATGTGATGAGAGAGGACATGCAGGTGATGGGTGTAACAGAGCAAGATGATGAGGACAGGAAGATATGGAAGAAGATGATCTGCTGTGGCAACCTCTAAAAGGAGCAGCTGAAATAAGAAGTTGTTGATTTGGGTGTTTTGAGTACTGAAATCTGCATCTGCTGTGGCTCTTCATTATCAGCTCTTTTAACTGCAGTCCTTTAACGGAGTGTGACATATTGATTGCGTCACATGCCTAATTTGCAGTTCATATTTTCATGAACATAGCTACCAATTCTTTCGAGCATACATCAACTCCAGCACTATAGTCGTAACACTGAACAACAGAGAGCACACTCACATCTACCAATCGCCCATTGATGCTGTTGAATGTCAATGTATAATCTGAGACTACAGAAAGGTTTTACCCTTGCATCATTAGGTTGTGCTTGTTTAAAAATGTGCAATGTGCTCTCTGTACACATGACACACATTTATATGACTAACTGACATTTCATTGAAATCAGAAGCTTGCTCTCTGTCAGACCAGGTTAACAAACACCTCTGATCTTTGCAGTTCAAAATCCCCACCTTTAAGCGCCGCCTTCATGAGGCACTGGATTGGTTTAGAAATGTGGCACTCAGTGAGCTGTCTTAATTGTTCCCACCCAGTTTAATGCAAAATTCACTTATAGCTCTGTCCCAACATATACTGTATAGCATATTATACATCTGGCATTAGGGAGGCTATGGCGACAATGGCATCAAAGTCAACAGAGTTCATAGTAACAGAAAATAAGCAACCAACTCAAATGCCTGCAAGCACAGTGCCACCATTCTCAGAGTTTTTTATGTGGGGAACCACATGCACAATGCTTTAGACATGTTAAGGTACTTTGAGGTTTGCCAATATCAAAATGTGTGCAAATATTTAAATGTTAACACTTTCCTTGAAAAAGAAATTTTCTTAGGCGGATCTCCCACAAAGCACAGTAAAAGGAACAATAAAAGAAAGTCACAAAGGACTTGAGCAAATTTAAATAAGATTAAAATAGTAAATAAATGCATCACTAACAAAAAGAAATCATTAAATGTTTTCAGGAAGGGCACAGGACTCATTTTGAAAAGCCTTGAGAACGGCACACCACATGTGTGATTCCCAGGGTTATCTGGCAGCAGGAGCAACTCTTTCGTGGCCCTCACTCACAGTACACTATGGAGTGCAACATGCAAACTGGGAGCAGTGGGACGGACAAACTCCAAAGTTACTGGATCAATGCCTGCCTGTGCCAAAACTGACAGGCAGAGAGCAGCATAAACCTCAGTATTATGACTCTGTCTTTGTAAAGCACCTCGGCACTTCATTTCAAATAGAAATATTTAATTCAAAATAAAGCACGCTTGTTTTGTCAATGTCATTGACTCTGTTTCACTGCAGTCTAATAATACGTTACAATATACTCACATCTGTACCATAATTTTGTTTAAAAAGATGCCATCCACCAGATCCATGTACATAGACAGCTTATCTCCATCTCCTGCTCCCAGGGGTCCAAAGGTTTTAACCTGTAATTAGGAGGAAAAAAACAAAAGTGAGAACAGGCGGATTAACGTTAAGCACCTTTAGAGCACAAATAAACCGGCTAGCTCTCTCATCGAGTCTGCCCCTTATCACAATAGACAGACAGACCCTTAGAAACAGCAGCGGCCCTCAAATGGTGAGGCGTTCACACAATGACTGGTTTCACCCTATCAAATTAATTGGAAAAGAAATCCAGTCTTTACTTGAGCTCCCTATTTGATTACAGTAATCATTTCTACTAGTCTGACGAATCAAAAATGCACTACTGATATTAGAAAAAGGCTGCACCCAGAAGCAGGCAAACGTACACAGGAGAGTACATGATTAGGCCTGCATTTCCATTATGGTTACAGCCGCCACTATTCAGCTACACATCGGGCTTGACATAAAAGGGCAATCATATGGACAGGAGTCACCTTATAGTTACAGGCGGTGAACGGCCTCTTGTTTGGAAAGGTTTGTTGGTTGTATTAAGTAAGTAAAAATAATATAAGTATGGACAACTCAGCACCATATGCTTCAAACTATGAATTCAAGCTAAAATGATCCAGTTAATTTAAGCCAGATATGAGTTTACAGTCTACATACAAACTGAGAAAATATTTATTTGGCATGTGTAACTCAACTTATGGAGGATAAAAATAGTAAACGAGAATTATGATACTGTATTTCACATCCACCAAGCTGTCACGCACACACATCTGTGGATCATCCTCGGGGTTCCTCTAAGGCAGCGGTACCCAACCTTTTTTTGGCCATGCCCCACCTAGGCCTCTCTAAAATCATGATGTCCCCCACTGTAACATATACCTTATTCTTATTATTACCCATTCAAAAAGTGAACTCCTACTCTTGTGGAGGAAGCCCATAATGTCATTAATTTGGTCTAAACAAGCTTCCAAAGAACATGGAAACAAAACAGGGAAAGAATAGTTGATGTACTGACAAAGAAATTGGTCAAAAAATATATATAATATGAAGTAATATGAAAATACAGTTTCAAAAAAATATAATAAGAGGCATGATATTCATAAATATAAAATAACTTTAATGACAGCTTTTTCAGTAATATTTTGATCATTTTGTATTTTTGTTGTATTTCAAAATTTTATAATCATTGTTACAATTCATATTATTTTAATGGTAAAAAAACAATTTCTAAATACGTAGAAAAACCCAAGCTGGTTGTAAAATCATAAACTAAAGGGTTCTTCACAATCCCTTCTACAGGGTGGTCCAGATCTAATTCTGCAGATCCAGATCGTCTGGATGACTTTGATTTATGTGGGGACGATTCCAGTTTGGCGCGAAGATGATTCTTCATGACGTCAGTTCACACACTTCTCGATGGTCCGGGATTTTTCAGGTGATTTTCTATGTAATAAACTTAAGTTACAGCGTAACGTGCGGTGGGTTGGCACCCTACCCAGGATTGGTTCCTGCCTTGTGCCCTGTGTTGGCTGGGATTGGCTCCAGCAGACCCCCCGTGACCCTGTGTTCGGATTCAGCGGGTTAGACAATGGATGGATGGATGGATATAGCGTAACGAAAATTGCATAATTAGATCTGGACCACCCTATATGTTTATATAAATATATAGATGTCTCTTAAAAATTATTTGTTTACTTTTTTCTATCATTTTTAACAGTGAATTTGTTTCTTCATTTTATAAATTGTTTAACATACCTAAATTCTCGAATTGCCCCCCTAAAAAATCTAATTGCCCCCTATCGGGGATCACCGCTCTAAGGTATGTGGCACCATCCCAGGTCCAGAGGAGGTGCTGCCACTAACCATGTCCTCTCCTATTCCCCTAACAGTACAGAGAAGACACCCCCTGAGGGCGCCTGACTCGGCCCCTAACACGAGATTGGCAGAAGGAGGTGTCACTCTGCGAGCAGACGGAGCTACTGTGACAAAACATGAATTACTACGAGCCCGAATGGGGCTATTTTGTTTGTCTCATTTTGTGACCTTTGCACCTTTGCCTATAAAGGCAAGAAACTGGGGATTGCTACTCAGGGTTCATACACTTCAGTACATTTCAAATTCCCAGAAGTTTTTGACTTTTCTAGTACTAACAAGCAGAAGAATCCAGGCCTAACTTACACTCTGGTTTTGAAAATCCATAGCAACAATATATGAACCTAATAAGAACACATATGAGCTCAAACACAGGGCCTATCTTAACTTGCTTACCCAGAAGCCAACGCTGTTTTCGCAGATTAACAGGCAATTCTAGGCAGGGCCGTCACATGTTGAAAACAGATATGACATTTTGTGGACAATAAATGTGGTGTGCAATGAACATCAGTTTGTGTCAGTATTTTAGTGGGTGCAAGCAAGATTCCAAAGAAAATAACGGGAATAGCATGTCCTGTTAAAGCGCGGTTTACAAAACACCACACTGTAAAGCGCACATAAATATGCAGTAAAACTACTGCAACCTGATGGGAAAATAAATGATAAATAAAATAATTTTGGTTGATTTTAGGTGGTAAAATTATTGGGGATGAAAACAAGCAAGTCCTTGGGAAGGGCTTCCACGCACACTCTATGATCTCACAATCGGGAAGTATGCCCTGAAAAAAAGTTACCCACGTCTTCACCATGACTTGTATGAATAATGGTCGCCCATCACATTCCACACCCAGAGGATTAGCTGATCCGATGGGGACAAATTAAACTGAGCAAGGAGATGGCACAAAAGATGCAAGAGCTTTAACTTATTACAAAAACAAACAATCAAAAAAAAAAAAAAATCAGTGTCCAAATAGATTGAAAACAGCACTAAGTGTTCCAATAAATAAATCATCCATAAAAAGGTAAAAATCCCAAATGTTTAAACATGAGAATAACTTGCAGCAGTCATTGGAGCCACACCAGCCAAGCACAGCTCCTTCCCAGTCTCTCCAGCTCACCCAAGGTTTGCTCAGCTGAAGAGACTTCAGCAGTCGCGGCCCTCTCGCTACTGGCCCCCATTTTGGCTTCCTTTACCGGCGTCTGCCAGACCCTTGGGGTCAGTTATCCTCCCGTCTTCCTTCTCGCACACGTAGTCGTCCCTCAGATCTTTAGGGAAGACGCCACCTCAATTAAACCCACTCTTCCACATAGTCAGCGGGCGCGATCCATCCCTCAAGTGCCGATCCTTCGCTCCATATGGGACCCCTGACTGCGTTGACCTCTCTCTTTCAGCTGGCTGGCTTGTCCACTCTCTTTCACTGCCCCCAATGCCTCTCTCTCTCTCACTCTCCAAGCCTTTCCTCTCTTTTGTATTCTCTTTATTCCCTTTTTCCTCCCGATCCCCTGTGCCGGCCCGTACTTTTACGGCTCCGTGGGCGCAGCTCCGCAATCACGCACCGCAGGAAACCGATTAAGAAATCGAGAACAATCTCACCCTCCCGTGCAGGTGCGACAAACCTCAACTACTTCATCACCTCCATACGGCTGCACAATCACACCCCACGGAGACTGGCATGGCCAAATGGATCATTTTAAAAACTGGCCATTCGTTCAGAGCCGCGGCCCCGCTATACCACAAGTCTGTGCATGTGCTTGAGAACACAACACAAGGCAATAATAATGTACGAGGTCATTAAGCGTTGCATTCATGCGAGATTTGGGTGTTTTGTTGGCGAAATATCAGATATCTTATCTCTGTGTTGCCTGAGCAGTATGATTGGATCATTTTCTTGTTGTAAGATGAAGCACCAGCCAATGAGTTTGCAGGCATTTACTGGAATTTCAGCAGATGTTTCTACACACATCAGAATTCATTGTGCCACTTCCATCATCAATGAAGACAAGTGTGCCAGGAGCTGTGGCAGCCATACATGCCCAAGCCATAACACCCCCTGCACCATGTTTAACAGATGAGGTGGTCTGCTTTGGATCTTTGGACAGTTTCCTTTTCGTCTCCACACTTTGCTCTCACCATCCCTCTGATGAGGTTCATCTTTGTCTCATCTGTCCACAAGACCTTTTCCCAGAATTCTGCAGGCTCTTTTAAGTCCTTTGTCAAAAACTATCATCTGGCCCTCCTGCTTTAGTGGTTTGCATCTTGCAATGTGTCCTCTGTGTTTCTGTTCATGAAGTCTTCTGCTGATAGTCGTCTCTGACACGTCCACATTAGCCCCCTAAAGACTGTTTATGATCTGTCAGACAGGCGTTTAGGGTCTTTATCTTGACCATAGTGAGGATTCTCCTGTCATCAGCAGTGGAGGTCTTCCTTGGCCTACCAGTCCCTTTGTGATTACTGAGCCCACCAGTGTGTTCTTTCTTCTTCATGATATCCCAGACAGTTGATTTTGGTCATCCTAAGGTGTTACTGATGTCTCGGATGGTTTTATTCTTGTTCTTTCAGCCTCACATTGGCTACTTTGACTTTCATTGGCCCAGCACTTATCCTCATGTCGAACGATGGCAACTCCAGATTCCAAAGGGTAGAAGCAGGCCGAGGTGTCTTAGGAAGCCATGAAAACCACCTGAGGAATCACAAACACCTGTGACACCAAACATTATGGTGCCCTGAAATGAGAGGACTGTGTGGAAAAAATGTTCTCAATACTGCATGCTGGCCCTAAAATGAATGCAAATCCTCTTAAATGAAAGTCTGTAATGTGCACTTTAATCAAATCCAAATTGTTTCATCTGTAATTTTTAACTGGGAAGCAGAGGGCAAATCAAGGAAAGACGGCGTCTCTGTCTCAAACATTATGGAGGCCACTGTATGTGGCGTTTCACCGATTGCCAGGTGAAGCCACAATTAAAATGTTTGTCAAAAAGACATCTTTGGTGATGAATCACACTTTTCCACTGGGGCTGAGGACCTCCATATTTTCAGACAATTAACGATATCATTAGAACAGAATAGCAAATGTCGCTGCTGACTGTTGGGTGTTATTTGATTAAGCTAAAGTTTGTGCTACTTTTAGTTAATCGGTGCCAATTCTTCTGTTTCCTACAATATGGGAAAGCAGTGATGTTTCAATACAAAAAGTAGATTTGTACATTTAAATAAAAACAGAAAATAAAAGAGAATACTCTATACTCTTGGCTCATGTTCGCCTTTTCTCCTCAAGAAAATGAATTGCACTTGTAAAGAGAAAACCTTGTCATTTTGACTTCTCTGTTGCAATACTTAGAAGATCATTGTGTGGTATGTCTTTGTTTGAAGTACACATTCCTATTTAAAATAAAAGGAGTTTCATAACGTAGTGTGGGGTTACAGCATCCTGTCATAATATATGAACCACTGCTCCCTTAATGTGAGGCACAGCACAATGCGGAAAGAGCGACTAGAAGCTGAATGCTCAATAGACAAGCTTGGTTGATTTAAATGTTCTTAAGAAAATATGACAGAATAAAAGAAGACCTATAGAGCACATCATTCAAAATTTCCTGCAGCTTATAAAGAGAGGACTTTGAATTACTGATAAAAACAAAATCAATCTACTGCATTTGCTTTCAATTCTAAATATGAAATCAAAAAAGTCAGCTTAACATCATGTCTTTTGCAACATACTTGCCCTTAGATGAAGACTTTGAAAAGGTGCAAGCTAATGTAAAACACGTGCGCATGGGAGGCAGCTAAAGGGCTTGAGTAAGAGCAATTCTGAACCAGACCGGGACGTGGCAGAGTGTACTGATTCTTTTTCTCACTGTTCGGCAGACTGCTCACGGGTAAATACACCCGGCCCTGTTGACATCACTTCCGGCTCCGAACCTATGGATGCCTTTCCCCTATCCCCTCAGTTCAGTTTTGGACTCCAATTTGTGCACACTGGTGCAAACACTTGTTTTCAATTTTGTAGCCAGGAAATAATATACAGGCGGCACGGTGGCGCAGTGGGTAGCGCTGCTGCCTCGCAGTTAGGAGACCCGGGTTTGCTTCCCAGGTCCTCCCTGTGTGGAGTTTGCATGTTCTTCCCGTTTTTTTATGTGGGTTTCCTCCCACAATCCAAAGACATGCAGGTTAGGTGGACTGGCGATTCTAAATTGGCCCTAGTGTGTGCTTGGTGTGTAGGTGTGTGTGTGTCCTGCGGTGGGTTGGTACCCTGCCCAGGATTGGTTCCTGCCTTGTGCCCTGTGTTGGCTGGGATTGGCTCCAGCAGACCCCCGTGACCCTGTGTTCGGATTCAGCCGGTTGGAAAATGGATGGATGGATGGAAATAATATAAGGGTGGCTGCCCCAAACCTTGCTATGACTCTTGTTCGAGTTTGTGACACTAGCTATCTATGTGCTCAGCCCCTGCCATGCCCCTTTGGGCTCAGAATGCCGATTGCCTTTCAACTCACCACTAGCTACACACAAGCTGCCTGACAAGGCCCCGGTTTTCCTTAAAACGTTGAAAGGGACAACTCACTATTGATCTATGGCCTGCAGAGAGTGTTAACAAATCAGGTTTAAAGATCAGTTTCGAGAAATCAATTTGTGTCCCTGCCTACAAGCAGTAAATCAATAAATCTAATTTCCTCCTATAAAATTTATCATTGGCCAACAGGGTGTGGAGATGCTCACTTCAGATTTTGCAGTACAAGTAAGATAAACAGAATGCAAGGTCTCTGAGATGTGCACTAACTGCATGCTGGGAAGCAGAAACACAGCGTATCGCTGAGAGTGCAATGTGCATGCAGCTTTACAGTCAGATAAATCAGAAATCCACCTTCAGTCATCTACTGGGAAAAGGAGCGTGGTGGGTGCTATTTGACACACTAACTACCCCGTCACCGAGGACGTTGTGTATAGACGGTGACTGATCAGGCAAAGCAGATTTGTGGTGACAGTGAGGTGGATTCCCCAGTTTCCAGCTAAGATACATGGCGTGCAGGCAGACACTGCACTGCACAAAAAGCATAATTCAGGGGCCACTAACTGCTTGGTGGGGATGACAAAGACAGATCCCAGAAAACATGATGAATGAGCGAGCACTATTCAATTTCACATTTACAATTCAAAATAGACACCATCAGTCATTTTATGATTTATCAGTACTTCAAACCCAAACATATCCTAATCTTAATTACTGACCAGTAAATCAATCAGCAAGCATTGTTCTTCTCCAGCACAATATGCACACACTCTGTCGTCAATGTAATCGTTCTTCATAGACAGTGACTGGACCAGGAAACAAATCCTGGAGCTGTGCCAGTACACCCTAGTGGTCCATATAAGATCAATCAGTCTGTGTGACCGTCCAGTTGCTATGTCTCTGCTATCCAACAGATGGTGCATCACAAACATTAGCACTGATTTTATGAATCCCCTACCAAATGGTATGTAACAGAGACATAGCATCTGGACGGACATACTGTGCTGCAAATGATAAAAATGAAGGTCTACTTAGATTTCACCCTGGCTTGAATGGGGAGCACAGCTAGTATATACCGAGTACCGTGTACAAATGTAATGAAATTCATTTTTTTAGTGTCTACCTCGCAGAATACAACCATAAACTGCAAATGAACAGCATAATTAACAGTACAGTAATGCAACAGTATAGGACAATAAATACCAAACTACTGAATACTAAACCCTGTGCAACAGCCAACAACATACAGCCTGGAGTGTTAAAAATGAGGTAAAGTAAGGTGGTAGAATAAAGTGACCAGTGTTGTTAAATGAGGAGTGACAATCACTGTAGCCGCTTAATAAAAGGAGAAGTGTCTGTGCATCCATCCAATTGATGTCTCTTTCATACCAATAAATGGTGCATCACAAACATCTGTTGGAATGACAAACGCAATGCATTTTATTACTACATGCATCTCCATTAGATGGTAACCTGCTAACATTAACGCCGAAGTCTACATTGATTACTTACATCTCAAACCAGCTTAGACAGGAAGCACAGCTAGCAGATACAGAAGTACAGCACCTCTTATATATATATTTCTCTTCCGGTTCGGCCTGCTTCCACTTCAAAACTGGTCCCGTCCACACGCAGCCGACACAGCATTTCTCGATTCCTATTCGTCCTCTTCCAAACCCTTTCCCATGCTGCCTGCGGCCTCCCATACTCCTTGCTATTTTCGTTATACTGCGACGGTTGTTTCCTAAGCCTTTGTTATAAAATGAACGACAGTATCTTCTCTGTAGACGGGTTTTTGTACAACGTCATCTGTATTCCAGGATCCGGCAACTGCCTGTTCCTATCAGTGGGTTATTTCTTGACACAAACGGTTGATGAAGGCAATGCACTCTCACTATGACATAGGACAGTAGATTTCATTGCATCACATTGAGACAGATTTGAAGATGTTCTTCCTGTTATTCTTTCCAACGCAAGTCGAGTTATCGCAACAAGTCACGAGTACTATCAATACATGGCAACATCTACAGTTCATGGTGGCGAAGCTGAAATTCAAGCTCTTTCCGAGATTAGATCTTTCGACTCATTATCTGTCGTCTCCAGCAAAACACCAATTCACAACTATGTCTTTCAAGAAGTATTTCTTTCTTCTTGATTTCGGAATTCCTTTCTCACTGTTTTCCGTTCCTTTTCAGTGTTCTTAAGTGAAGAGTTGTAATCATCGTAGCAGATTGGGGAATCCACCTTAATAAAAGCAGAAGTGTCTGTGTATCTGTCGGTGTGTCCATCCAGTTGCTATGTCTCTATTTTCCTGTGTATCTCAAACATCTGTAGTAATAAAACGCTTTGTAATTGCCATTCCAGATGGCACATCACAAACATTAACACTGATTTTAAATCTCACACCAAATGGCAGATAACAGAGACAGATGCATTGAATGCATCATTTCAACAGATGGAACACCACAAGCATTTGCAGTAACGTACTAGTTTTTGAATTCTTAGGAAGTCAAGGCTGGGGGGTGTCAAAAAACAGGGCCTGTTATAGTCCATTGAGACAAGAATTGTGTGATTTTCAGCTATGCAAGAAGTAAATTGTTGCTGTTGTAATGCATTTTAGTACTACAAATGTTTGTGATGCACCATCTGTCAGAATGACAAATGCAATGCATTTTATTACTACAGGCATTACAAAATACATTCCAATAGATGGTGCAATGGAATTGTTAATGCTGAGGTCAATATAAAAAACAACCAGTCTTAGACAGGTAGCCCAGCTAGCTAAGCACTAAAGTGACAGTTCAGGGATTTAATAATACTAATAAACTGCAGATTAAACTACAACAGTGCACATCTCACCAATGTTAACATTGCTACTGAACATTTTACTAGAATGAAAGGAAATCGGCTTTATAAACAGGCTCTGCTAAGGAATCATAGATAAGCAAAAGGCACATTCAGCATTGAAATGTATCCTATTCTCCAAATTGCAACTTGGTTACAGGAGGTTGGAGCCTATTCCAGCAGGATCGGGGGCAGAGTAGGAACTAAGCCTAGATGGTGTGCCAGTCCACTGCAGGGCCCACTTACTCTCTCTCTCACACACAAACACACACACAGTCCTGTGGTATCTGGACATTAGCAGCAGATCCTCTAACTCCTGTAAGTTGCAAGGTTCTTCACCATGACCCTTAAATTATTCATGCAGTGAGATAGGGTGCATCATCCTGCTGAAAGATGGGGTCTGCAGTGTTTAGGTAGGTGGTACACAAATTATACTCCACATGAACACCCAGTACCAGGGCTATCCAGCAGAGCTTTACCCATAGCATCACTCTGCCTCCATCAGCTTGTCTTCTACTAACAACGCATCCTGCTGCCATCTCCAGAAGATGCGAGACAAAATGGGATTCATCAGACCATGTGACCTTCGTCCACTGATTCAAGATCCAACTTTGATACTCACGTGCACTTTGTAGGAGTTTTGGACAGTGGACGGAGGTTTGTCATGGGCACTCGGACTGGTTCTACATGCAGCAGAGTTTGATACACTTTGCGCTGTAACACACTACTCCCATAAGTATCATTAAAATTATCTACCACTGCTGCCACAGTAGCCCTCTACGAAGGATGACCTTCACTGATCAATCACATCAAAGAATCTTAACTGTCTGAAATTCTGTTGGTGGTTTTTCCCACTATGGACCACTGAATGTGAGCACATTAACAAGCTTTACCATTTCGGAATTGCAGTCGTCTAGCCATAACAACTTGGCTCTTATCAAAGTCAATCAGGCCTTCACACCTGCCCATATCTTCTGCATTCAACACGTCAACTACAAATATGTAATGTGAGCCCTCCTTCTCATATATCCCTGACCTTGACATGCACCATTGTTAAGCTGGTCGCCTCGTATGAGAGTGCTCACAAGGTTTTGGATCATCAGTGTCTATCCACACTGGTTCTTTTCCCAGAAGCCATTGATTCCACGCACCACTCATGTAGGTTATCTACTGGTGACTCCAAACCCCCTGATTAGATGGACCAAAGTTGGTAACTACCTTAATGTTCTGTGCTCCTACACAACAGGCTTTCACTCTCCTCACCCTTGATCTGAACCTCTACAGATCTACAAAATGCATGGATGGAAAACACTAACATAAAATGTTTGCTACCTTGCATTTTTCTAAGCATTTTTCGTTTCCTTCTCTATTATATGATTTAAGACTACAAATTACATGAAATCTAAGAAGAGGCCTCGTCATATTCGAGCATATTTCACATACCAAACAACTGAATTCCTCTCATACTAAATCTTTCAGTTTGAGATTCACCTTTGGAGAAGATGAACGTCCTGTTGGGAGTCCAGGATTATGAATGCCACCCACCATTTAAAGGAATCTGTAAACACACAAGTGATGGCGTACTATGAGTACTATGAGGTGCAGAGATAGTGGCGCTTACCAAGTGCTTTGTTTTTTATGTCACCGATGCTTTCCAGCTTCATCTCTGTCACCTTCTCTTAGCTGGTGCTCTGTCACAGCGTCAAGCTGACAATCACAGGGATTGTGTCTGCACTCCATGGACAAGTGATCTGTCGTTGCCTTGTTTGTTTGTCCTACCGGTCGACTGCTAACCAGTTATGCTACTTTTATTTTTAGCTACTTACATATTTTTGTTGTGTGTGTGTGTGTGTGTGTTGTTTATCAGCACTTTGTAGCAAGTTTGCATGAAGATGTGTCCTTACTTGATAGGGTTGGAAAGGTAAAATAAGGCCTACGCAGGGCAACCATCAAATCCACACCGGTGAGGCTTAAAGCTGATTTATATTTCTACATCGAGTCTATGCATGCAAGCTATGCCGTTCAAAGCAATCTCTACTTCTGTGTCACACCGCACCACAGGCACATCCCCTACAGATTTTATTTTTTTTTCCAGCCTTTGGAGTTTTTTTTTGTTTTTTCTGTCCACCCTGGCCATTGGACCTTACTTATTCTATGTTAATTAATGTTGACTTATGTTTATTTTTAATTGTGTCTTCTATTTTTCTATTCATTTTGTAAAGCACTTTGAGCTACATTTTTTTTGTATGAATATGTGCTATATAAATAAATGTTGATTGATTCATTGATTGAATGCTACCTGGCGGTGTTTGTAGCACATAAGAAAAGTAAATGATCCAATAAATTGCCATCCCAGGATCACATTTTCATCTGTAGACAATGGTATTTGTCTGCCACAGTTTTCCATTTTTTAATGAATAAACTTCTCAAAAAAAATTTAAGGAACACTTTGAAAACACATCAGATCTCAATGGGAAAAAAATGATGTATACTGACGACGGGGATTCGCTCGCCAATCCAAGCCTGTGCTTCGTGCCAGCAAATTTGCGTCTCTGTTGCTCACGTATGTGGATTTCACTTTCACCAAACAACAAATCTTTTAATTCTCGCAGATACTACGTTTTGAGCTTTGATTGATGCAAACACATAGGATCTGATAACTGGTCCAAGGATTTCATCCCGATACCTAATGGCAGTCAAGGTGCTGTTGTCTAGCCTGTAGAGGTCTGTGCGTCCCTCCATGGACATGCCTCCCTAGACCATCACTGACCCACCACCAAACCAGTCATGTTGAACGTTGTTACAGGCTGCATAACGTTCTCCATGGCTTCTCCAGACCCTTTCATATCTGTCACATGTGTTCAGGGTGAACCTGCTCTCATCTGTGAAAAGCACAGGGTGCCAGTGGTGGACCTGCCAATTCTGGTATTCTATGGCAAATGCCAATCGAACTCCATGGTCCCGGGCAGTGAGCACAGCGGCCACTAGAGGACATCGGGCCCTCAGGCCACCCTCATGGAGTCTGTTTCTGAATGTTTGGTCAAAGACATTCACACCAGTGGCCTACTGGAGGTCATTTTGTAGGCTCTGGCAGTGTTCATCCTATTCCTCCTTGCCCATAGGAGCAGATACTGGTCCTGCTGATGGGTTAACGACCTTCTAGGACCCTGTCACGCTCTCCTAGTATAACTGTCTGTCTCCTGGAATCTTCTCCATGCCCTTGAGACTGTGCTGGGAGACACCGCAAACCTTCTGGCAATGGCACGTATTGATGTGCCATCCTGGAGAAGTTGGACTATCTGTGCCACCTTTGTGGGGTCCAAGTATCACCTCATGCTACCAGTAGTCACATTGACCATAGCCAAATGGAAAACGAGGAAAAAAACAGATGAGGAGGGAAAAATGTCAGTGGCCTCCACCTGTTAAACTATTCCTGTTTTGGGGGTCATCTCATTGTTGCCCCTCTTGTTAATTTCATTAACACCACAGCAGCTGAAACTGATTAACAACCCCCTCTGCTACTTAACTGACCAGATCAATAGCCCAGACGTTTCATTGAATTGATGCTATACTCTGATTAAAAAGTGTTCCTTTAATTTTTTGAGCAGTATACATTCACTGACTTCCAAACTAGAAGATGAATGGAAAGGCATTTTAAGAAATATACAATTAACAAACAGGTCCATCAGAGTCGTAGGGGTCTTTGTAGGGTTCACTTAACACATTAACACGACACATAGTCACATTTTGTGGAAGTTGCGTCAGGTTCAACGCAGAAGTATAAATCAGTCTTTTGTGTTGGGACTGATTAGGGTGACACCACATGCTGCTGGTCTCTGCTTGTTACTACCTACAAATGAAGTTAACAGCAGCACCAATTCCAGAGGTCTACTGCATGTTAGATTTACAAAGATTTCCTTGTACAGGCCTTACTCTATCCAGGAGCTAAGAAAGTGGATTTAATGTTCCTGTAACCCACCAGCAAAAGCAGGACCACTTAGCACACTCGAGTGAACTCAATTATGATAAACCAACAGATGAACTGGCTGGTGACAGACGTACAGGACTTGTCATCTCCCCCCACCCCAACAGGACGAAGTTGCAGCCCACAGTCCCATAAGACACTGACTGGCATGCCTGGGAGGAAATCTTTTCTTGGGGGAGGAAATCAGCTGCCAAGTGTCAGGCTGGAGTGCTAAATCATTAAAGATGAAAGAGACGCGCCTTGTGACCTGAAATCTCCCCAGAGCTTTGGATTCCCTAGAGCCACGGAAAGGGTCGGGCGATGTGGAGAATGGTGAGGCTGCTGGTGGCTTGGATTACAGATCTTTGTTGGCCTTTCTAGTCACATTGTGAGCAATACAAACACATATTGTACTTTCCCTCATCATTACACAGAACATTGTTCTTTTCTGTATGTTGTAAAATAATATTCTCTCATGTTTCCCTGCTTAAGCCCCCTTTGCATTTCATGCTACTTGTTAAAAAATGAGTGGACTGATATGAGTGAGGATGGCAATGTACTTACAAGATAATAAACTTGAACTTGTTGGGTACAATGTGTGCTGTGTCATGCATGGGCATTCAGGATTAAGCACTACCACCCCAGGGCAGGAGGGGGTGCTGTCTTTAATGGTATCTTCTTGTTTTTTCCATAATAGAGCCATGAAATGCAGAGCAAACTCTACCTCTATTCTGCCATATAAAGCTAGGAAGGTGGCATCTGATTGCTGATCAGAACCAGAGTCCATTAAGAGCTACAAAACTAAGAAAAAACAAATCGCCAAGAGCACAGCTAGCTGATATTTGTGTCAGAGTCTTCTGTTGTGTGTCGCACACCCATTTTGCTTTTATTTTTAGTTACAATTAAACAGGGGGCAGCACAGTGGTGCAGTGGTAGCAGTGCTGCCTTGCAGTAAGGAGACCTGGGTTCACTTCCCGGGTCCTACCTGCGTGGAGTTTGCATGTTCTCCCCGTGTCTGTGTGGGTTTCCTCCCACAGTCCAAAGACATGAAGGTTAGGTGCATTGCTGATCCTAAATTGTCCTTGGTGTGTGTGTGTGTGTGTGTGTGTGTGTGTGTGCCCTGCGGTGGGCTGGCACCCTGCCTGGGGATTTTTTCCCGCCTTGCGCCCTGTGCTGGCTGGGATTGGCTCCAGCAGACCCCCGTGACCCCGTGTTAAGATATAGTAGATTGGACAATGACTGACTGACTGACTGACGATTAAACAGGGTTACCGAAGTGGTACCGAAACATTTCTTCCTGCCTCCGACTGCTTCCATGTGGCCACTCACAATAAACATAATCCAATGAAGTCATTCCAAGCTGCATTGGACAAAAGGCAGTATAGCAGTGCAGGGTGTACTTGGTGGGATTCGAGAGTCCAGGGCACATAAATCCCAAAAAGTTGTAAAATAATATAAAATAATGGCCAGTTAATCACAATTAAACAGAAATAGTGTTTCCGCTTCAACTTACTTATATTTTAGCATTTAATAATTTACTTATTTAAATTAATGCTAGCAAATAAACTCTCAAGTTTTCTGCCTCTCTTTTTTAGCATTTGATTTAAAACCCAAGTGAGTACAAACTGCAGAAGTTCCATTTGGCTTCAAAATAATCATCATCTTCGGTGTCCCTCTTTTAAACACTAGAATCCCTGAAGCCTATGAAAAAACTCATAATCCTGGCCCACCTTAAATCCCTTCGCACCTCTCCGTCGGCGTCTTTTGTTTTTTAAATGAGTCAATCAGCACAAGCAGCAAGCAGCCTGCTGCCCCATCCACCCCCTTGTCGGAGCTCAACTTGGGCAACAAGTTCTCCCAGCTCAAGCCAAAACTCCTTATCTGCGTGTGAGGTGCCTGGAGTTGTATAGGGTAAATAATACAGTATATCGTTATTTGGAATACGTGCATTTCATGTGTGTTCCATGTCTATGAAGATCTGGGTAACTGTAGGATGAAAGGAAATGCGAGAAATGCTGAGCACATACCTAAAGCAGAAACTTTTTCCATGTTATACTGATAATGACGTGAAGTGTATAACATGTGAAGACTTTAGCCCAAATATCAAATAAACACAAGCGCTTGTATTCAAGAATAATAAACAAAGAAAAAAAAAATCATATAATTTACGTGCTGCTGTCAATGAGTTACAAACCCAAGCGCATACGTCAATCAACAGAACACTAATTCGTATTCCTGGATGGTGTAGAGGTACGAGCTAATGCCTTATAACCTTGCTGGTTAGAGACTTGGCGCTTCACATTTTGGGTAGTGAGCTGCTATTATTATTACTATAATACAATATAAACATACATTTGATTTGAGTCAGTAACACCCGGTGTAAATTTTGGCTATTATTCAGTTTTATTCTCTCCGTGACGTTCACGTGGTACAACGAACTTGCTTCTCCCTCTCCGAGTTGATGGCATTTATCTCCATTCTTTTCACAAGAGCAGCGCGGTTGCCGATGCCTGCTCAGAACTATACATTGTATTGGCGATCAAAGACACGACGTCCTGTGATCGCTATCAGACTGTACAAAGGCAGGACCGTAACAACAGACAGCTTTTCTTCACAGCGGTTTCGCTGGTTAATAGACTGCTGCACTGCAACACAACTCTGCTTGGTACCATAAAGTAAAATGGGACTTGCATCTTCAGCTAAAGTCACTTCTGTACGCAAGCAGTTCGCCACGCTAGTGTTTAGATCTGGCAGTGTCATACTGACGGTGTATGGGCCCAAACAGAAGAAGTCTGTCTGCATTTTTCAGTAGCATGCACCATAACGCGGAGTACAGGCGAGATCAGAAGAATAAAAAATGTTCAAACAGCATAGCGTTTTCAAATAGCGTAGTGATAGTGTGTAGGCTTCAGGGTTTCTAGTGTTAACACTAATGAAGCAGCACCATTTTTTTTCACAGGCACTTGTGCCAACTAACTGTAAGGAAGTGCAAAAACTGTCAGAAAAAAATATCAAATGAATTTTTTTTTTTTTTTTATTTATTAATTTTATTACAATCAATACATAGCAATCAAGTTTTTACAAAAAAAAAAAAGAATTATGCTAATTAAATTTTTTTAATTAAATTATGCTAAATGAATTTTTTTTTTAAAGCTTTGAAAAGCGTGTGGGAGTACAATTCCAAAGGTGCCGACTGGTCCAGCAAGGTAGTGTTAGTGATGCCTTTGGGCTGTTCATTCCCCTGCTTCTTCCCAACTAATATAATGTGAAAAAGCACCTATTGTGGTTGCCATATCTATCTGTCCACATAAAACAACTCACCTACCAGCGGACTGATTTTGTTGAAATACGGCACACATACTCTTCTTTCAGATCTCTTTAAAAATTGAAAATCTTCCATTAAGTAGAAATGGGAAATCTGCAAACTCATCTATTTTAAAACAGAGATACATTGTGTGACTTCATTTACGAATCAGTTTACCGTTTCAAAAGTCATTTTCAGAAAAATCACTTCAACCTGTATGTTTTATATATTTTCCTCTTTTACCCATCCATCAAGATTGCCAAAGGCCAGGAGAGGCTTGTGCATGCTGTCCCTCTGCTACTCCTGCTTGAGGTATGTCAACCGTAAAAGTAAAGAAGAAAAACATCAAAATGTGACTTACAACGGAATGATAGTGAGAGGAAAGGAATTGTATAAGAATACAGTAAACAAATATGTAGTGTCACATACAAACGTGTATGGGAGACAACTACAGGGCTTGTCACCTGGTAATTCCACTGCAGAAGGTGGGGTGGCGCGGCCTCATAATGCCTTTCTTCTCTCTCCCTCTGCAGAGCAGACGATTGACAGACAAACACCTATGACATCACTTCCAGGTTCTGGACTCCTGAACCCACCACTTCTGCCTGCCTCGCTTTAAAATCAGAGACATCATCAACCTCCAGTTGAAGGTATTCGAGGAGAAATCTACCTCCATTAATCAGGTTTCTTAGAAGTCAATAAACTGATTTTTCCAACTGGAATAAGGGTTAACAATCCATTTTAGAAATCCGGTTCCATGTAAAAGCGTTAAGTGTAAGTGTCACGTGCAGGATGTATAGCACTGTTCATAATGGCACTCTATTTTGTTTTTATTTTCTCCTCCTCTTCTACCCCCAGGTGGTCCAGAGTGTGCCTCATAACTGATCCTGTCTTCTTAATCAGCTTGTTGATTTGGTGGGCTTCTCTTGAAGTGTTGATACCAGGCCACCACACCACAGCACAGAAAATCACACTGGCCGTGACAGAGTTATAGAAGATGTGAAGGAACGTCACCACCCACATTTAAGTTACACAATCCCTTAGAAAAAAAAGCCTGCCAGTCCAACCTGTCATTGATGTGGACCCCCAAGTACCTGTAGGAGTGGACCGCCTCTACATATTCACTCTCTGAACAGTGACCAGGTGTAGAGGCTCTTTGGAGCGGTGAAAGTCAGTAACCAATTCTGATGTTAAGATGTGGCCACCTGACTCCTATCCCCTGTCTCTACCACCTCATCAATACACCCCATAAGTGCAGAATCATCGGTGAATGTCTGCCAGTGCCCTGACCTGCTGTTATATTTATGGTCGGAGGTGTACAGAGTGAAAAGATGCAGGCAAGTCAGATTTTTCACAGATAAGGGTGTTGTCACTGCAGGGACCCAGTTAACCCTTTCCCAACATAGACCTCAACTCAAACCTGGATTAACTAGGCAGCAGCATTAATCACTGTGCCAACATACCACCTCAAATATCACCTGAGTGGCTTAGTAGATCGATAATCCAAGCTAATCAACTTCCTGTCTAATTCAGAAATAATGGCGAAACGATTTATCTGAGGTGCTACTCCTGAACGTAGAAAGGCAGTCGATTTCATGACATCACAACTTCCTCTGAATTTAAGTGTATTTAAAAAAACTAAAAAGACTCTCATAAGGCTTTGACTTTGGTAACAGTCATTCATATACCATCCTTTTTAAAAAAAAATTTAAAAAAATTAAAAAATTGCAGTACAAGTGCTTGGTGTAGACAAGAGAGGATGTGGGTATGGGACATGCGTGCTCCCCAACTCAATACCACAGAGAATTTGTTCCATTTAAGCACAACCGTCTCAGACCACCACGTGCATTACGGGAGCAGATGAACATCGGTTTCAGTTTGACGTGTGGGTGTGGTAGGAGGCATAATTAAATAAATTGAAGATAAAGGGGCTTGCGTGACATTTTTTGTAGTTTACAACATTTGTTTAGTGAGTTGAAGCAACCCAGTTATTCAAAATGTGAGTGCACGTGCCTTTATGAGATGTGAATTATGATGCTAAGCTGTAGGAGTCGAGTTTCATGCCCTGGTTCACTCTCCATTCCAATGATCAGAAGTACCTTAGTTATGTCTCTGCAACCCAGCAAAACTGAAGAGTTAGGAACAATTCAAACACTAAATAACTTCAAGACAAACATATAATTATACACATAATTGTGCTTAATTGCACACATGGAGGAATGGATCGGTTATGAATACAAAGCCACTGCAGTCACAACATCGCAGCATTAGAAATAAAAACACTTATAATGTGGAGCCGAGAGAGACTCATTTAATGGCTTTGGACTTGTCCAGAGCTCCTTAGCATAATGATGAGAGAAGACACAGCCTTCTGATGTCAAATAGCAGTGTTGTTTTTAAAAACATCATCGCCCAAGTCTCCCATGATGCACTGTACTTCACATAACACCTTTCCTGGGGCCTCTCAGAATGACTATGATCAAACGGGATATAAATTGTCAGGCCTAAATAAGAGAAGGTCCAATGCACAATATTAAAGTTTAATGAAAAGCAGTTGCCGCATTGTGCTCAAGTAGCTAAAGGCCTCTGGGGGATTGAGTGGCTCCAAAGAAAGAACAATAACGTGGGGTGGGCAAGAGGAAGAGAACATACCTACAAGTGTGTGGGCTTAGAATGCAGACAGGGTGTGTGAGAGAGACAAATTATAGTGTGTGAGCGCCAGTAGAACCCGTTACAAAAGCATGGAAGGCATGAAAAAGCAAAAGCGTGAACGGATAAAGTTTCAAATGAAAGGAGGGGACATATTAGAACATTCGGCAAATTGTGATGAGAAGGGGCCATTCAGCCCAACAACTCCATCCATCTTGTTTACTGAAAACTGCCTGAATCAAATTTATAATCACAGAGAATGGAAGTATACTGCAATGACACTGTCCTCAAAGTGGGAACGAACCCTGCCCCATGTGCCAGTCCACTAATTGAGAGGGGGTAACTAATCAAATAGAATGTCTATGGGATGTGGAAGGCAAAGCACAACACCCAGACTGAATGCACACAGACAGTGATACAGGGCGGGCATTTTAAAAGTCACATTGCCCAGCAGTGCTAGGCAGTGGGGGTCACATGCAGGCATAAACATTGTTTTTTTTAGTCCCTATTTAAAACTCTTGACCAGTATGGTGGTACATTGAATGGCACTGCTACCTTATGGATCCAGCATCCTGGTTTTAGATCACATGTCCAGTCAGTATTGATGTGGACAAGCAAGAGTAGCCAGCACTGCCTGGGCTAGAATTAAGTGCAGGTACGGTCACTAAACAAATTCCCCAGGTGGAAAAAAACTGTAGCCCCAAACCAAAATTACACAAACTAAACCCAGCATGGCGAGCAACTTTGCATACCTGTGCCAAGTTCCAAAAATACCTCCTGAGGCACTTCCCTAACAAAGCACAGGTGTGGTCACTAAATAAAGTTCCCTAATGGGACAAGTCTGGAAAGAAAAACAGCCTGAGGTCTTCCACCGCAGAGATGGGGAATCAGGACAAAACGTGGAGGATGTTAGGCTCAACGGTATGGACAGATATGCATACACACACACACGATCGTGTATCTCTATTTATATAAAATCAAACGTCCGTCTGTCCGTCCATCTGCTTTTCATGGGAAAAGTACTTAACAGATTTAGATCGGGTTTTTTCTAGAATTTACTTGAACATTCCGGTTGCTTTTGCGACTTCTCTCATTGCGCCAATGATCATAGTTCGCTTGCAGGAGTGATATATTTGCGCTAGTCCGACACAGAGGCTATGGGCTGAGGGGATGGGGAAGCGTGGCGTCAGGAGTGGGGAGTCGGTCTACCTCTGCATTTTGGAGTGTAACTTGCCTCCCTCCGCTTAGCTAGCGATGATTTATTGATTTTTAAAGTTTGTCCTGGTACACTACTACGTGGGTGGAGCCGCAGTGAAAGGCTAGTACTTTATATATAAGTTGGCGCTTTTCCACTGCATAGTACTGCACAACACGGTTCAGTTCAGCTCACTTTTGGGGGGTTTCCACTGGGAACAGTACCTGGTACCTGGTCCTTTTTTTAGTACCACCTCAGCCGAGGTTCCAAGTGCGCCGAACCGTTACCAAAACGTGACGTGTAAACTCTGCTGGTCACTGATTGGCCGGAGAAAATTGTCATTACTGCGTCACTGAACTTGCGACACGAGACACAACAGACCCGCTAGATTTTTAGCACAGCCAGCGAAGGTTCGGACGCACCATTTTGTTTTAACCAAAAATGGCTGTTTCGTGGTCTATTGAGGAAGTACAGACGTTCCTCTCGTTGGTAGCCGAGGAGCGGATCCAGCGAGAGCTGGATGGGGCGACACGGAATGAAAAAGTTTTTCAGGAGGTCGGCGCAACTATAACGACACGTGAATAATCCCGACTACTCTAAAGCGGTACTGAACTGCAGTCGAAACGCAAACCGAGCCGAACTGAGCCGAACCAAGGTGAGCTGTACTGAACCGTGCTGTGCCGTACTATGCAGTGGAAAAGCGCCAAGTGTTGGATCGATACCAAAAATCTGACTTTAGTATTGGTATGAGCTTTCAGACCTCAGTAGCTGGACCAGAATGGTTTCAAGGCAAAAATCTGATACATTCCCCCCTAGTCGCTGCCATGCACACCTCTGCAAGTCATTATCAGGAACAGGTGAGGGTTGGAGTTCACTCTTCGGAGAGTCCAGGACATTTATTTAAATATATACATCCTAAGACCGAGGGTTAGAGAGTCCCCTTGATGATCTGAGCTCAATAACATACATATCTTCTTATATAATATGCTACCGTAGCGCTCCGTTTGCCTGTCCAGGATTTTAAATCGCCTGTAGCTCACAAACCATTTGACCTACTGACCCGAAATTTGGTACACATATACTACGTGACGTCTACTATCCGCTTTCGGGGGGATGACTTACCTCCAAGGTTATTCCTCTTTTTATTTTATTTTAGAATCAACTCCTGGGAGTGGCCAGCACGGCGGCGGTGTGGCACATGCGTACGAGTGCCGTTCTCATCCCTACCACCTTCGCCGTCACTTCCCCTACCTCTTGATATTTTAAATCATTCTTGAGGCAGATTGAAGACTTAAGTGCCAGCTTAAGTGAAAAATTAAAGAAAACGTACTAAGTAATTGCAACACAAACACTGACTTAATCGGTTTTAACATGAAAAAGATGTCGACGAAAGAAGAGAAGAAGCGGGCCGCTAGGGTGGAGAAAAGAAGAGCTGCTCAGGAAGCACACCAACCTCTGAGCAAATGAACGCTAAACGTACAGAGAAAGAGGATGAAAACTAGGAATGGTCAAGTCAAGTGAATTCACTGCACGTTATTCAATATAACAATCAAAGTGCAGGATGGTTAGGACGACTTGAACTTCCAATTGCGCTAATAAATGACTGAGCACATGGTGTTTGAAAATTATCACTTACTTCTGGTACTGAAATTAAAGAAAGTGTTGGGGTAACAGACAAGACCCCAATTATAGTAGGCCTGCACCTGGGATCTTCTTCAAAGTCCTTCCCTCTTTGATCTGGTTATGGATTTGTTGAGTCGTGTGATAAAAGAGCAATCCACCTGGTGCAGGCCTTCTGCTGATGATACTGTTGTGTAGCAAGGAATTGGACAGGACGTTGGAAGGATGGAGAAGGGCATTGGTAGATAGAGGATTGAAGATAAATAGGAAGAAGACAGAATATCTGAGGTTTAATGATGGTAAGGATTAAGAACTTCACATGCAGGGAAAGCCATTGCAAAAACTGGGTAAGTTGAAGTATCTCAGATCAGTGGAAGCCCAAGATGGAAAACTAGACACAGAGATAATCAACAGAGTGCTAAGCGGATGGAACAATTGAAAGAAGGTATTGGGAGTATTGTGTGCTTGAAGAATTAAGGTTAAGGTTAAAGGTATAGATTTTAAGACAGTGGTGCGACTTGCAATGATGTATGGAGCTGAGATGTGGGCAGTAGTGGAAGCGCAGGAAAAGAAGCTGAACGTGGCAGAAATCAGAATGTGGAGATGAATGTACGGAGATACAGAAAAGAACAGAATAAGAAATGAGACATTCAGAGGTACAAAAAAAGTCAGAAAGATATCTAAAAAAATAAAGGGAAGTAGATTGAAGTGCTATGGACATGTGATGAGAAGAGACGATGAATATGCAGGTAAAAGAGTGATGAGAAATGAAAAGTGCAGGGTTAGAGAAAACACAGAAGGCCAAAGCAGAGGGGGATGGATACTGTAAAAGACGATCTGAGGGAAAATGGGCTTGACTGGCGTGAAGGTGCCGGACCGAGCTGTTTGTAGACGTTTCATGAAGCACATCAACCCCATGTAGGAGACTGAAATTAAAGAAATGCTAATTTAAAAGCTGGCAGTTTTCAATACTTTTTCAGTACCAGTATACAGCAAAACCATAATATTTTAAATATACAGTATATACATACACACGCACTTGCGTAATCTAGCTGTTCCACTTTATGGACACTCCCATGTGAATTGAATGGCTTTGACTGTCTCATAACAACAACGTATGTCAACGAATACTGGATTATACAGTAAGCTGATATCAGGTCCTCATGGTCGACATATTCAATGCAGAAGATATCAGCAGGTGTAAAGAACTGGACGACCAAATCATTATGGTCAGAGCATTTCCAAAACGGCAAGGCTTTTAGCATTAGTACTGCCTATTAGTAGTCTGAGAAAGAAAAAAAACATGAATTGGCAACATGGTGGTGGGCGTTCAAAATCCATCAATATGAGTGGTCAACAAAGGCTACCCTGTTTGGAGGGTTACAGGAGTAATGTGTCACGACATAGTGCATTGAACCGTGGTGCATACGGGACTTTATATCCACAGGGCAGTGAGAGCGCCCAAGTTAGCCCTATCTAACGTCAAAAGGGCATATACGTATCAAAAATGGACCTTGGGTCAAGAGAAGATTGTCACCTGGTCCAATGAATCTTGTTTTCTGTTGTATCATGTGGATGGATGTCCAGGTACATGTGTGTCATTTCCCTGGGGAAGAGATGGCACCAAGATGCACTGTGGGAAAACAACAAGTCAGAGGAGAGAAGGTGATATTTTGGGCACAGTTCTGCTGGGTAAACCTTGGGTTCAAGCATTCATGGGGACACTGGTTAGGGGGCATGCTTTAAATTAAACATCACTACTGACAAAGACACCCCTTCAATGTAACGGTATTTGCTGATGAAGTGGCATCTTTCAGCAGGATAGATGTGCCCTGCCACACTGCACAAATTGTTCTGGAATGGTTTGAGGAACATGATGAAGAGTTCAAGGGTTGTCCTGGCCTCCAAATTCCCCAGAAAGAACACAAATATTATTTTTTTATTATTTTTAAAACTTTATTAACCCCAAAGGAAATTACTTGGCTTTTTCGCATACCCCTTGGGGTCAGAGCACAGGGTCAGCCATTGTACAGCGACCCTGGAGCAACTGAAGGTTAAGGCCACTGAGGTCCTGTGCATTGTACGTGAGCAGAAGCAGCAGAGCGTGAGTGAGTAAAGGAGACTAAAACAGATTAGAATGTGAGGAAGTAACTTATACTTGGCAGGCTGTCAAACCAAGAGGCATGGCAGCACACCACTAGAGTTGGCTTTGAATTCCACAGCCTAGCATTGTCCACCTGAGGTTTACACATTTTTTCCGCTTTCCTTCCACATTCCAGTGATCTACATGCCATGCTGATAGGCATCTTTAACTTGCCACCTTATACACAGGAATGTGCCCTATCACATACAAGGATACCATCCAGGGTTGACTCCCACCTCGACTCTGAACTTGAGAAGGTTTGAACAATGCACGGATGGATAGTTTTTGTGAAATGTGGAGCGACACTGATGGCAACCTCCCTATCTCAAGGCATCTGAACTCTGGATTGATTCGTTGACTCCTGTATTGGCCGTGTTTTTGTGGATTCCACCCCAGCCAAATCCTCAAGTCTCTCTACTCCTGCAGGTCAAGCACAAGCTGTTAACATTTTCGGATGTCCCCAAAACGGCCTAATATGAGAAGGCCAGGGTACGTGTGGTAATGCATCTTGCGTTGAACTGGCACACCATTCGGTTTCATTTTTCTCATTGGAGAACTTGGGTCTCTTTTCAAGGAGTTGAGATAAGCCCCAGTAGAAGAGGACGTATTGAAGGTTTTCAGCACAGAACTCAGTGCCAACTACTAGCATGGCATTTGCACCCACAGGTGGACTAGGACAACCCTATCATGTGCCAGCACCACACACAAAGCATTGGATAAAGATAAGAACACACACAAACACACATGGATGGACAGCTTGTGAAAGAACAGAAAAACATTTCACAAGTGTGTGTATGAAACAGAACAGAACCCATTTTGAAGGTCAAGGAGCCCACAGCACATTCACTTTTGTGAAAGAGTGGCAAACTAAAACCGACAATGAAAATGCTTGTGTTCATGATTTTGGTATTCTCCATATCAGACTTGCATGTTATCCATTCAGCCATTAACTGTATGAACCCGCTTGGTCCATTGTTGGGTCACAAGCAGGAAGGGCCTAGACCGGCAAAACTGATTGCAAGGCAGGAAGCTGCCCTAGACAGGATGCCAGTCTATCTCAGGGCACACACCCACAGTCAACCCTGGTGGTGCCTGGTGAAAGACCCACACAGATGTAGGAAGAACATGCAAACTCCAGAAAAACAGACACCAAGCTCATCCTCCACCTTGACGGCCATCTTTGAACTACAAATTAAATGTATACTAACCTGATCACTCATGTTACTGTCAGATTTAAATATAAACTGTACTTTAGTTGTTTGTAAATATAAACCTTAGTTCACGTTAGCCAGAATACCTTGGTAAAAAAGTAACACTTTATATAACAATGAAAAAAAAACTCATTTAGAATGACAAACAAAGACACACTTGTGAGGTTCTATGCTCCTTCTCAACCACTCAGGTCTGCTGATGGCACCAAGTCCCAGTTTGGACTCTTTTCATGTGTAGTCCTAGCTGGTGGAACAAGCTGCCCACCTCCATTCGAAATTCTGACACACACAAGTGTTAAAGAAGTGTTTGAAGGCTCTCATGTTTGGTGAATTTCTGTCTAACTCATTAGGGCCGAGATGGATTCTTGTAACCAAAGCTGATGTCACATTACACACCTTCTTGTTTTGGGGTAAGTCAGACCTGCTGACTACAGTCACTGATCTCATCACTGCACCATGTCAAGTGACACAACTGAAAATCGCAGCCCGTGTTACAAACAGACAGACAGACAGATAGGAAAGGCACTATATGATAGATCAGGGGTGCCCACACTTTTTCAGCCTGCGAGCTACTTTTAAAATGACCAGGTGGAAATGATCTACCTACATTAAAAATGCTATATACATACACACTCAGTATATTTTATATATATATATATATATATATATACACATACAGTACAGGCCAAACGTTTGGACACACTTCCTCATTCAATGTGTTTTCTTTATTTTCATGACCATTTTCATTGGTAGATTCTCACTGAAGGCATCAAAACTATGATCGAACACATGTGGAGTTATGTACTTAACAAAAAAGGTGAAATAACTGAAAACATGTTTTTTATATTCTAGTTTCTTCAAAATAGCCACCCTTTGCTCTGATTACTGCTTTGCACACTCTTGGCATTCTCTCGATGAGCTTTAACAGGTAGTCACCTGAAATGGTTTTCACTTCACAGGTGTGCCTTATCAGGGTTCTTTAGTGGAATTTCTTGCTTTATCAATGGGGTTGGGACCAGCAGTTGTGTTGTGCAGAAGTCAGGTTAGTTGGACGATCATTTATTTTCAACAGGACAATGACCCCAAACACACCTCCAGGCTGTGTAAGGGCTATTTGACCAAGAAGGAGAGTGATGGAGTGCTGGAAATGGTCATGAAAATAAAGAAAATACATTGAATGAGGAGGTGTGTCCAAACTTTGGGCCTGTACTGTATGTGTGTATGTATATGTATATATATATATAAATATATGTATATGTGTATATATATATATATATATATATAAATATATGTATATGTGTATATATATATATATATATATATATAAATATATGTATATGTGTATATATATATATATATATATAAATATATGTATATGTGTATATATATATATATATATATATTATATACTGAGTATACTTTATACATAAAATATATGTTGTACTTTGCATAACTGAATAACCTTTATGGCACAATAACAATTCAATACATTTATGGTCACTACAGTATTTGGATTTAATAATCGTCATGTGAGAGAAGGCTGACACGTATAAATAAGTAGATCTGAATAATGCAGTCAAGGAGCTTTTGAATTCACCCGAGTGAAAAATGACAGCTGTCTGATTAACTGCGATTTTAGTTCCCTCTCCTTTTTCTTTCTCAGATCGCTTTTTGGAAGGATGTCAGTCTCGTAGTTTTTATGAACAGTTCGACAGTGCCTTTCCACTTTTTCCTTCTTTGGAATAGCAATGATAGATTGACAGATCAGACAAACGCACTTCAAATGTGACATTGTGAGAAAAAAATCCTCTTCCAATTCCACATCCAGCCCACAATTTTTTTTTAAATCCCTTCTTTAGTCGATAAAAATTGGAAGGCTAACTAGATCACAGCCAGAGTTTTGCAGTAGTTTGTGTGTGTGTGTGTGCGGGATGACCAGTGTGTTAAAAGAGAAGAGATCTCAGTCTGGCCACCCTGTATGTCAATCAAGTGTCATAGGGAGGATATATGATAGACTAACGTTTAAAAAAATGTTTTTTTTGAATGCAATGCGATCTACCGGTCGATCGCTATCACCCCTGTGATAGATCGATATGATAATCTGAGGTATAAAACAAAATAAAAATCGCTACACTCTATGCTTTGTACTGCCAGCTCAATGCTCATTGGCTCTCAAGTCTAACACACAAAGACCCCGCCCCTCCAACCTGTTTGATATTATCCTAGCCCAGGGGTCTCCAACTCCAGTATTGGTGGGCCGCAGTTGCAGGTTTTCAAGCGGACTCTTTTTTAAAGAGTGCTCTGTTTGTGCTGCTAATTAACTTCTTGTGAATTCATTTTAATTTACTTGTTTTTTTAAGATTTGTTCCCCTAAATTTCTCCGTCATTCCTCTGAATTTCTTCCTCTCTTTCCTTAAATGGCATTCAAACAGAAATGAAATGTGAAGTGACGGAGCCACCAGAAGACCAACTAAGTCAGAGCCTTAAACTCCAACCAATTTTACTCCAACCAGCTGCTTAATGAGGCGTTGATTCCTGTCATTCACTAAACCTGTTCTTTAATTCCATGGCTTGTTGCTGCTCTCGTTGTCCAATAGCAGACATTTCCCAAATTGTTGATTTTCTCTTTTCTGTTCAAATGTTTTGTGGACCTGAGCAGCTCAACATTCCTGAGACCTTCATCTTTCTTTATTTTCAGATATTCTATGATGGACACCAGTTGTTTTGGCTCATTTTGGATCTCATTATTGTTTGGCTGCTAATTAAGGAAAAAGAAACAACAAAGGGGTCGGAGTCTTCAAGAGCAAGTCAATTAAAATGAATTCAAAAGAAGTTCATTAGCAGCAAAAACAGGTCAATAATTAAGAAAAGGGTGAGAATGAAAACCTGCAGCCACCGCAGCCCACCAGGACTGGAGCTGGCGACCCCTGGCCTAAAGTCACATGAGCTTAAGGAATTGTAACTGCTTACCTTCTGTTAAAACTCTTCCCTTGTGACGGGGAATTATGTACCCTTGCCCTGTAACACTTGTTCTTAAACTGTCCCCCGGCGTGATGTTTGCTTGATTACACAGTATTTGTAAGTCACTTTGGATAAAAGTATCTGCTAAGCAAATAAATGGCAAAGTGAATGACAGGATGGGTATTTTAAGACATTGTGTCGTCTTGTGTATAGGAGACAAAACATGTCTTGGAAAGCCTGCTTGACTCCCTGATCCACTCACACGCTGAAGGGATGGACGGAGGCTTTTAGAGATGAACACAACACATTTTGCGTGGATGGGCATAAAGACAGTCTGAAAGTGCGTTGATACTGAAACAAGCAACCATTTAAAATGGCATTTTGTATTCGTCATTACCCTTGTGCTGAATACATAAATAAAATGCATGCGAATGTTACCTATAAAATGCACTTCTGTTTTGAAATGGTGGCAAATACATCAAACTGCATTCTTTTAATTTAAAGAAGCCATGCATTTTGCAAAACCACAACTTGGCAGGGGTCCCCAACACAACATTCTCAAAACTCTCCCTTCATGTCATTGTTGTGATAGGAAACGGCCCCAGGCGGGACGCCAGTCCATCGCAGGGTGTTCTTCACACGTGTGGAGGTGGTGGGGGCAGAACATGCTGCCAGAAAAGCTTCCAGCCGCTGCAAAGACAACAAATCACAACATGCAGGCTTGATTGATGGAAGGGTGTGTGGCTTTCACTTCATTAAGAAGCATCTGAACCTCAGATTGACTCCTCGTCTCCTCTATTTGTTGTGTTTGCGTGGCTTCCCCAGAGTCTCTGTTCTCTCGCAGGCCAGACACAAGACGTTCCGTTAGGTTCTCTGATGATTCTAAGATGGTCCACTATGTGCAGACCTGGGTGTGTGTGGTAATGTATTGTGAATTTGAAATCTTTGTGGAGTGGCACTGGTGCCCTTCTTGTCTGGAGGCATCTGAACCCTAGAGGTGTTCCTAATCTTCTCCGTTCACTGTCAGTCTGGGTCTAATTTTTTTTTTCCCTCCCACAGGATACACACAAGCTATTAAGTGGTCTGATTAACCTAAAATGGACCAATATGAGCCAGCCTATGTATATGTGGCAATGGATCTTTTGTTGAACTGCAACACCATTCAAGTCCTACATCTTGCTGCCTGCACCACAACGCTATGCACTGGCTGTTACAGAAGAACACAGCAGATTTTGAGATGGCTGGCATATTGCACAGTCTAAAAGTCTGCTTTTCTTTAATGGCATTCTATAAACCCTTGTGCCGATTGATACGCATATACTGTACTTTTTACTTTAAAACTTTGGCAAACTGCTGGCAGACACAAACTTTTTTTCATTATTTTACGAGGCAAATCATCTTACAAAACCGCATCTTGGCGGGTGTACATAACACAACATTCTTAAAACTGCTCACTTCAAATCAGGCTTGTGACGGGAACAAGCTCCGGGCGGGCCGCCAGTCCATGGAAGGGTGTTCAAAACGCTATGTCTGCAATATATATATATATATATATATATATATATATATATATATATATATATATAAATAAATAAAAAGAACATGATGTCTGAAAAGCCGCCAGCCGCTGCGAAGACCACAGATCACAATGCGCAGGCTTGATTCATGTAATGATGCGCGGCTTTCACGCGATTAAAAAATAATGAAAGTGCACGCGTTTTTTTGGGGGGCGTGTAAATCAATCCTCAACCGACCTTGATTTTATTCAGAAAGCTTTACTGAGTGAACCGAACACCAATGCAGCTACCGATGGGACCGATCGCAGTACGTTAAAGTTAAGCGTGCATGTGAGAGGAGAGGAGAGGCGAGTAAGCGCGGCATGCGAGAAAGGGGCGCGTACGGACGCGGTCGTTAATCTGACAAACCGCCAACGCGACTGTCCTCGGGGGTAGAACTCGATCATGAGAACACCGCGCGAACACACGCCAAAGTGCGCAGAACCCATCGACGAAGACGCTCAGGTGCATCTAACAATTTAACAATTTAACAATTAACACCCCCCCCCGTTTTGTTTTGGACCCCCCGAACAACTCACCCAAGTCACCAGAGGGCACTCCAAGAAGTTCCTCATCAACTCGGAGAAAGTGATGTCCATGGTACGAGACGGAGTAATTGTAAGGGCTTTCAAGTCGGGTCGCTTTAGGGCACTAGAGGCGCGAGGCGAAGGGACAAAGCGACCATCTGTGTTGTCTCTAGATGAATCCCAAATAGTAGAAGCTAAAGCGACGCCCGGCTTCGTCCCATCGTGAGGCGATACTCAAAAATCCAGTCCAAAAATCAAAAAATAAAAATTAAACAAACTCGCCGAATACCCTTTGCAAATAACCTCCACTTAGCAGCGTTCTCGGACAGCCATGCATAGATCAAAAGATCGTGAGAAGAAAAAAAAAAGTAACGCCGCCGCCGCCACCACTTCACCACCTTGCGCCTCTCTCGCGCTCCGCTCACTGCAGAGCATCCAACCTGCGACAGTAAGCACCGCCCGCTTCCAGACAGACATCAACGGTAGCCAATCACAAGTCGCAACCGCCCAACCGTCCTGACAGGCCATCCAATTGAATTTTGTGGAGTGACGTAATCGACAACCCACGGGTCGCTGCTCCGCAACTTAATCGGGAACAAAAGGGAAAGGGGGACGGCACGGAGCTGAAGGATTTGAAGTTGGGAGGAGCGGCGAAGAAGGGTGCGAGCAGGTGCTTTCCTTGAGTGCGGCGAAGTAAGCACGTGCCCAGAAGAGACGAATGTAACAACGTGTTTTGTTGTCTCTGGCAACTTTCTAGGACTAGGCTAGTAAGCTAAACTCGGCAGTATTCGATGAATTGAAGTTTGGCTGAACCTCGTTTCTTTTTCTTTCAGTAAGTTACGAGAAGATCGTTCATTCGGTTGCGTGTTCCTTTTTTTTAGCCGTATCGGTTTCGAGTGTCCTGAATAACTGGAGCGGCTTATCTATTACAGTTGCTTAAAATGGCACCAAAATGAGGTCCACCGACGGGAACCCCTGTCGCTGCGTCGATGTAATGGCAACTATCCACGACGTCAGTGTAGCCTACACGCATAGAACAATGAAAAACGAGACCAGTGGCATGTTAAACGTAAGCCAAAGTCGCGGCAACTTAACACGTAATGTATTGTACATAAAGAGACGTTTTCTCAAATTCATCTTGCAAAACCTGCCAGACGCCCGCGATCTCCACACTCGGTACGCATTTCTCAGGGACTGCTGACACCTACTGTATTTGTATGGTGGTCAGTCCTGGGAGATCCTCAGTTCTACCTCAGATAACACTTAGGAACTTGGCCGTTGTTTTTTGTGATTAGAACAGGTATACTTTTTCATAATTAACTGTTCTGTTCTAACTGCAGAGCCCCATAATTCTACTTCGTCAACTTATGGTGCCAGTGTTTTTCCCATAATTTTTTTTGTACAACATTGTTGCATTAAATTGTACAGTATTTTGTTATTTTGCCATTCACAAAACAAATGACCACAATCCAATCTCAAAAATAAAGGTGGATACAGTACCAGCCAAAAGTCTGGACACCCAGAAATGTTCATGTTTTTGAAAGAAATTTATATCTTTTGTTTATTATTTTAATGCCTGTGCTGAGTGCAAATATGGAACCTTCTGTTCCGTACATGGCTGTTTGCTATCATAGGTCTGCTCAATAGAATTCCTTTTGAAACTCTGCAGTCTTGCCGTTTTTATAGGCCACTGGTGATAAAAAGCCAGCTCGTATAATGGGTGTCTCATCCCTGGTTGATGCAGCTTGGCAGCACCATTACATAGTCCTCCCTTCAAAGCTGCTGCCCTAGTGACCACTACCAGCTCTTCGTTTCTGCTGCTTGTGGCAAAAGCACATCATCGGGCATTGTGTGTGCTGTTTCCTACCCTGCCAAGCAGCACTCCAGATCTCAGCCTCGAGATTCTCCATCAACTCCTCAAAAGAGTCGAGCAGCTCTTTGCAGAATCTAACCCACATGTGCAGAGTGCCAGAATGGATCGTCTTGCCTGGGCTCCAATTGGAAAACCAAAAGAAATGTAACTAATTGTATCATAAATGTTGCAGGTCACCTTGAATAAAGACGTCAGCCAAATAATTAAATGTAAATTTTAAATGAAAGGTACTATATGATAGACAGGCAGGCAGATACATCTTCTGAGGTATAAAGCATGCGTGGTCCTTATTCTTTGTCTATGCATTGTACTGCCAGCTGAGTGCTCATTGGTTCTCAACTCGTGCACACAAAGACCCCCGCCCCCTGAATTTATCCTGGTCAGTTATTGGGTATGTCACATTAGACATTTGACTTCACAGGAGTGCAGCACTGACTGGCTAAGTTATGTAAACGAAGGCTACGACTGAAAGGCGACTAATGTAACATGAGCTTAAGGACTTGTACCTCGCTTGCATTTTATTAACCTCCTTAGCATTACATTGTTTGGCTTGATGATGCTAATACCTTATATACTGTCAAAATGTCTTGTGTGGTATATCTTTGAACGGGAAAACTGCTTAGGTGTACGTTCAGTTACCAAACACTGTTCAGCGTAACGGTTCGTCTCAACAACATTTCTTTTAATCACGTCACGATCAAGAAATAACTTTTGGCTGTCAATGTTCACTTTTATTCCAGGCCACCACACATCATCAAAACAAGGTGGTGTTTGTTTATTTGAAGCAGGGTCAACAGCAGTCCAAACGCGAGCATCCCTTTCGGATTCATCAGAATCACTTTTGGTTTCGCTGCCCATTTCAGAATCACATCGTCGTCGTCGTCGTCGCCAACGAGAGGCTCCTCAACATCACTGTCAAGAGCATGCAACACCTGGGCTGTTGAAAAATGTTTCTTATGAGATGCCGTTATGAGGCCTGGAGAAGATACGTCTACACAGTCACCCTAGTACCACTCCGGCCTGATGCTTGTGTAAGACGCGCCTACTGGACTGCCAATACTGATGCTCTATATAAGAAAGGTCAGAGCAGACTATACTTTCTGAGAAGGTTGGCACCCTTCAACATCTGCAGTAAGATGCTGCAGATGTTCTACCAGACGGTTGTGGCGAGTGCCCTCTTCTACGCGGTGGTGTGCTGGGGTGGCAGCATAAAGATGAAAGACGCCTCACGCCTGGACAAACTTGTTAAGAAGGCAGGCTCCATTGTAGGATTAAAGTTGGACAGTTTAACATCTGTGGCAGAGCGACGGGCACTAAGCAAACTCCTGTCAATCATGAAGAATCCACTGCATCCACTTAACAGTGTCATCTCCAGGCAGAGGAGTAGCTTCAGTGACAGACTTTTGTCACCGTCCTGCTCCACTGACAGAATGAGGAGATCGTTCCTCCCCCACACTATGCGACTCTTCAATTCCACCCGGGGGAGTAAATGCGAATATTAATTTTATTTTAATTCTTTTCATTTTTATTACTATCTAATTTAATATTGTTTCTTTGTATCAGTATACTGCTGCTGGATTATGTGAATTTTCCCCTTGGGATTAATAACCTATCTATCTATGTACCGTTATTTGAGTAAAACTTGGGAGTAGCGCCGTTAGCACTTTTACAGCCCGAGTCTAACACTTACACGTGACGCCTCTATACGAGTGACACTAACTAACTAACGCGGTTTTTACAGCCTGAGTGATGCTTGGGTCGAACGCTATAAGGAGGTTAACAGCTCTTCGATTATGACGGTCAATTTTGTACCCTTGTCCTGTAAAGTTATTCCTAAACCGTCCCCCAGCCTGATGTTCTGTTCACTTGATTACATTGTTTTTGTAAGTTACTTTGGATAAATGACTCCTTCTTAATTTATTATTCACATATGGCTGCAAAGCCCCATCTTCAGTGTCCTAATGGTCAGCTCCCTTAGCTCATCCTTAGTCATTTTAAATGCTAATTGGTTATTAGAGAAACCTTTGCGATTGCTTTACCACCGTGGACACCTGTTAATCTGTTCACTTGGTTTGCAAGGTGCTGCCATTCTTAAAGTTCAGAACGTATTCAGACCCCTTCACTTTTTTTTTTTTCACATTTTATATTCTAGCCCAGTGGCTGAAGCTTCTGGGGGGACCGTAACGTTTCTATTTGATTTTTGCTAATCATGTTAACTGCTCACCTCCAAGGGGGGAACAGACTTTAATTTGATCGTCGATTAACCAAGCGCCCCTAAACTTCAAGGTTGGACCCCCACCCCACCACTAGCGCCCATTTGGTGCCAGGCACACCTACCTTGTCGTTTTCAGCTTCACATCGGTTGCATCTTAGAGCTAAAATCACTTACATTCATTTTTTTTTTCCCCCCACACATCAAGCGACACTTGATACCCCATTAATGACAAAGTGACAACAGGACTTGAGGATTTTTTGCAAATTTAAAAAAATAAAAAAATGCAATATCCCATTGACCCAAATATTCCGACCCTTTGCTCTGACACTTGAAATCTGGCTCGGGTGCATTTCATTCTATTGGTCGTCTTTAAAATGTCTGGCGTCGCCTCCTGTGGTCAGTTCAGTTGATTGTACTGTTCAGGATTAAGAAAGGCAGATGGCGGTCTGCAGACAGTCCCACAGCTGACAAAGACCAAGCCCTGGGGTCAAAAGAATTACCTGCACGGTTCAGAGACAGAGTTGTGTTGAGGCACACATGTGGGGAAAGCTGAACATTGAAGCCTGCAGCGCTGAAAGTTCCCAAGTGGCCTCAGTAATTCTGGAAATTTGGAACGACTATCATTCTTCCTAGAGCAGGCTGCCTAGCCAATTGAGCATTCTGGGTAGGATAGACTTTTTGCATAATGTATTAACCCTTAACGACTCACACTGGTGTAATTTGTACACCAATATTAGTCATTTTTGTCCAGCATCCTTTTACTTGAACCTACCAGCAGCATCCGCCATCTCTCTGTCGTCAGCTTGATTTCACTACAAGTGCAGGGTCGCAATGGTTTCCCTCAGTTGTGCCCCCAGCCGGTTTCAAGAGTGGATGCACAGCTGCGAGTTCCATACGGTGCATTTGGTACACCATGTGGGTACTTACGTATGTATGACAACGATGAGATGTTCTTCTCGTCTGCAAAGTGAAACGCGATTCCTGTGCAAATCCTGCAGTGGATGAAAGTGTGACCGGTGACAAATGAGCACTGGAGAAGTAGATCAGGTTTATTCTCAGACTGTGCCATACTATTCAGTAATATGATATTAAACTGCATCACAGACACGCACAATTCAAATTTATTGCAATATTTTATGTTACAACCTCACAACATGCATACAACACCACTATTTATTTCTGGAATACATTTTCATACAGATGATGTAGCTCAAAGTGCATTATATGATAAGGAAACACTGTGTTAACACTGAACATGCCATGTAAATATAAAGATGTAATGGGAACAATAAGCTGCTACGTCCCCGTCGTGTTCCTAGTAATACATTTAATTTGATGATTTGTTATTTTATTTCCACCATCATCATCATAATTAAATGTCGCTAAATGCAGTTTTACCTTTAGCAATTTATCATAACAAATACTATATAATAACTAACACTTTTTCTGTATTTTTAGGTGGTTGTTTGCACTTTGCACGTAATCGAGGTAATGCATATGTAATCATGACAAAATTCCACCACCGTTTTCAACCTCCCTGTGAAAATATTTGAATATAAAGTTTGATAATAAATGGAGATAAATGATTGTGTATCGCAGTGGTTCTCAAACTGTGCGGCGGGGCCCCCTAGGGGGGTGTGAAAATGTGAAAAAAAGAAAACAAGAATTGAAAATCTGAAAAATACAGTGCGTCCAGAAAGTATTCACAGCGCATCACTTTTTCCACATTTTGTTACGTTACAGCCTTATTACAAAATGGATTAAATTCATTTTTTTCCTCCGAATTCTACACACAACACCCCATAATGACAACGTGAAAAAAGTTTACTTGAGGTTTTTGCAAATTTATTAAAAATCAAAAAATTTGAGAAAGCACATGTACATAAGTATTCACAGCCTTTGCCATGAAGCTCCAAATTGAGCTCAGGTTCATCCTGTTTCTCCTGATCATCCTTGAGATGTTTCTGCAGCTTGATTGGAGTCCACCTGTGGTCAATTCAGTTGATTGGACATGATTTGGAAAGGCACACACCTGTCTATAGAAGGTCCCACAGTTGACAGTTCATGTCAGAGCACAAACCAAGCATGAAGTCAAAGGAATTGTCTGTAGACCTCCGAGACAGGACTGAGCACAGTGGCCTCCATCATCCGTAAGTGGAAGAAGGTCGAAACTACCAGGACTCTTACTAGAGCTGGCCGGCCGTCTAAACTGAGCGATTGGGTGAGAAGGGCCTTAGTCAGGGAGGTGACCAAGAACCCGATGGTCACTCTGTCAGAGGTCCTCTGTGGAGAGAGGAGAACCTTCCAGAAGGACACCCATCTCTGCAGCAATCCACCAATCAGGCCTGTATGGTAGAGTGGCCAGACGGAAGCCACTCCTTAGTAAAAGGCACTTGGCAGCCCGCCTGGAGTTTGCCAAAAGGCACCTGAAGGACTCTCAGACCATGAGAAACAAAATTCTCTGGTCTGATGAGACAAAGATTGAACTCTTTGGTGTGAATGCCAGGCCTCACATTTGGAGGAAACCAGGCACTGCTCATCACCAGGCCAATACCATCCCTACAGTGAAGCATGGTGGTGGCAGCATCGTGCTGTGGGGGGCAGGAACTGGGAGACTAGTCAGGATAAAGGGAAAGATGACTGCAGCAATGTACAGAGACATCGTGGATGAAAACCTGCTCCAGAGCACTCTTGACCTCAGACTGGGGTGATGGTTCATCTTTCAGCAGGACAACAACCCTAAGCACACAGCCAAGATATCAAAGGAGTAGCTTCAGGACAACTCTGTGAATGTCCTTGAGTGGCCCAGCCAGAGCCCAGACTTAAATTCGATTGAACATCTCTGGAGAGATCTTAAAACGGCTGTGCACCGACGCTTCCCATCCAACGTGATGGAGCTTGAGAAGTGCTGCAAAGAGAAATGGGCGAAACTGGCCAAGGATAGGTGTGCCAAGCTTGTGGCATCATATTCAAAAAGACTTGAGGCTGGAATTGCTGCCAAAGGTGCATCGACAAAGTATCGAGCAAAGGCTGTGAATACTTCTGGACATGGGATTTCTGTTTTTTTATTTTTAATAAATTTGCAAAAACTTCAAGTAAACTTTTTTCATGTTGTCATTATGGGGTGTTGTGTGTAGAATTCTGAGGAAAAAAATGAATTTAATCCATTTTGGAATAAGGCTGTAACATAACAAAATGTGGAAAAAGTGATGCGCTGTGAATACTTTCCGGATGCACTGTGAATATATTGAAACCAAAACAAATTAACTTAAACTACATTCTGATGCTAGAAAAATAAATATAGAGTTAAATAAATGTCGATAAAAGTTAAGTAGGTATAATAAAATATGCATCTATGATCTATCATTAATTAAAAAAGAACAAATTGGTATTAGTGGGCTCCTCTCAAAAAAAACGTTAGGGGGGCGCGATTAAAACTGTTATGAAAACTCAGGCTGCAAATACTTAAAGGTTGACAAACGCTGGTGTATCGATATTATCAATTAGTTATGATGAGAAACAAAGATATGACATCTGAGAAATGCTTCTGATGATCTTTTCCTCTCTCTCTCTCAGTATACGAGGGGAGCGCACTCCCGATTGTTTTTTTTATTTTTCATACATTTGCCAAACTTTCTAAGTTCCTGTTTTCACTTTGTCATTCTGGGGTGTTGAGTGTTGCTTTTAGAGGGAGGGGGGTGGGGTGGAACTGAAATGATTTTAGTGCCAAGGCTGCAACATAACAGAACGTGTAACAAGTAAAGGGGTCTAAACACTTTCTAAAGGCACTATATACTGTAGATATGCCAATCGTATGTAATCATATATTTTGTAAATACTTTGGCTACACCAACCCAAGCCTGACCAGTCAGTTAATCTCAATTGACCAACTGGAACTCCCAGCCCGGGACAATCAATGCACATCTAAAAAATGCTGGCGTCACCCTCGAGGTGACGTTAGTGACACGCGGTACTTTCTTTCAATATGACCACACGGTTCCCAAGTCTGCCGGCCTCCGACTATTAAACTCGAGCTACCTACGCCTGCTTCTCTCAGCAGAGACTGGATGCTTGCCAAGGGCCTCATTACAAGCATGACATGACTAAATAATTAATCTGATGGGACACCCAGTTTGATTTGCACTGTTCAGTCAAGCACACCCTAATGGCTGAACAAAAGGGCCTGGCTCATCTGAATCAACAGCCCAGCACTGCAACCTTGGACGGTCTGGTGGGATATAAAAGCACCGGAGAGGTTTCCATGACAGCTCTGCCACACTGGAGGCTTTGTTTGGTGGCACCCTTACCGAGGGGTTGCCCGAGTGGCTCCTCGTGTACTGCATGACGACATTCTTCCTTACGACAGGCTTCATGCCTTGTGGACGATACACCAAAGTGTGGAGAATCCCCGTTCCGGTTTGTGTCCACATTGTCCCAAAAAAAGTAGATAATTTTACGCTAGTGCTTTGAGGTGATGCCCTCTGTGAAAGGCACTATATAAAGTGAACTGTATATGAGCTGTTGACTGCTGTAAAGCATAACATCAGGATCCGAATAAGCAAAGCAATCTCAGAGAATGTCTGAAATCAAAATATGGTAGGTCTCTCTCGCTCTGATATTCTATTGTAAAATAAAAACTTCTATCATCTCACCAATTGTCACCTCCTGCAAGGGTTCGGCTTCCTGTCACCTGTTGTAATTACGTATCTGTGTTGCGCCCACACCCTGTTTCTCTCAGTAGGACTGTGACCCTGACCCCGGCTGGAGGGGACGTGACGCTTCTCTTTGATGGAGATCATTTCAGACAGCTTCTGCTTCCCCTACACGCAGCCCACCATTCAGCTTCGCTAATGTTTACAGCTCCCGACCTTTGTTCTGACCTTCACTCTCCAGTCCACGGCGGTCAAACAAACAGCCACTGATTGGGCCTCGTAATGACTTCCTCTTAATCCCGCTTGAGGCGGTGACAGCGGCTGCATCTGGGCAGAGCTGATGAGACCCACCACCTCTGGTGTAACACTTAGGGGCTTTTCATTTCCCAGCAGCATCAGTGTGTGTGGGCAGTTGCGAGACGGACACCATGGTGTGAAGTTAACAGATGTTTACGGTCATGGAGAAACAGAATTACACCCCATGAAATGCTGTCTTCTTTTTCTTTATTTTTAACGTACACTCACTGGCCACTTTATTAGGTACGCCTGCTCAACATTAATATCTAAATCGGCCAATCACATGCCAGCAAGTCAAAGCATTTCAGCCTGTAGATGTTGTCAAGAAGACCTGCTGAAGTTCAAACCGAGCATCAGCATCAGGAAAGAAAGAAGACTGAAGTCACTTTGAACGTGGCAGGGCTGTTGGTGCCAGACAGGCTGGTCTGAGTATTCAGAAACTGCTAATCTTCTGGGATTATCACGCACAACCCTCTCTAGGGTTTACAGAGTGTGGTCCAAAAAACAGAAAATATCCAGTGAGCGGCAGTTATCTGGGCAAAAACAGAGGACAGAGGAGAATGGTCCGACTGGTTTGAGCTGATAGAAAGTCAAGAGAAACTTAAATCAGCACTCGAGGTGTACAGAAGAGCATATCTGAACACACAACATGTCCAACCTTGAAGCAGGTGGGCTACAGCCGCAGGAGACCACACCGGGTGCCACTTCTGTCAGCTACAAACAGACAACTGAGGCAACAATTCGCACGGATCGACAAAATTGGACAACAGAAAACTGGAAATATGTTGCCGGGTAGAATGAGTCTCAACTTCTGCTGCAACGCTCGACTGGTAGGCTCAGAATTTGGCGTCAACAATATGAAAGCCTGGATGCATCCTGCCTTGTATCAACGGTTCAGGCTGGTGGTGGTCTAATGGTGTGGGGGATGTTTCCTTGGCACACTTTGGCCCCTTAGTACCAACTGAGCATCGTTTAAATGCCACAGCCTACCCGCGTATTGTTGCTGGCCAAAGTTATTATAATTAAAGAAAACTAAAGTCAAATCTGAAACTATTATTAAAAAAAAAAAAAACATTTTCGTAAACTGAAATAAAATTAACAAAACTGAAATGAAAAACTAAAACTAAAAACTATTAATGTAGCTGCAAAGACTAATTGAAATAAAATAATTTACTAAAAATGTTTTGTTTTTGAAATATTCTTGGCGTTAGTCTTTAACTCTTGTAACTTTTAACTCTAAAACAGAAAGTCATCCACCACAAGCCGCATGCATTTATTCATCCAGTGAACGGCGGCTGATGACAGCATTTGGCGGTGACAGGGCGACCTGAATACAAGCGTGTGACGAAGAATGCGAGTTACCGTGCGAGAATGGCGACAGTTCTTCAGGCGTGACAGCTTGGTATATTGTAGTCCAAGTGGTAGTGAAGCATACCAAGGTGAGGATTTTGCTTTGAATGTTCTCAGAAGCTTTCAAACCTGCCGTTCACTGGATCTCCGGAGCACAAGAGAAAAGAGTTCGATACAGATAATCCTTTAGAGAATTTCATTCTGTTCATTAATGATGGCTTGTTAGTGGTAGTTCTGACTGAGCTCAACTGTGACACGAGCGCCAACAAAATAGCGCCGATTAAAACGCGCCGACAAAATTGCGAAAGTTTCATTAAATATGAATTACTAGTTTAAAAGCATATATAATGTTTATTTTAGAAGTCAATATTATGAGACATGGCACGCAGATAGTCCTTAAGATTACACCCTGCATATGTAGGAAGAATTGCAGCAAGACATCTTGATAGTTGAGCGTATTTAGACTTGCTGGCTGCCTGACTGCTGGTAATTCCGCTTTGTATACGACGCATTATGCCAACCCTCGACTGAGTAATTTGTTCGCGGCATGCCATCAGCAGTTATAACAGTTATAACCTAGCACATAATGTGTACATAATGCGCACGTACGTGTCCCACTCTCTTGGCCTCTCTCACGATTTTGTCGGCGCGCATTTGTCGAAAACCAGTTAGCGGGTTTGTCGGCGCTCATTTGTCCATCGTGGTTTTGTCAGGGCGCATGTGTCTATCGCGCTTTTGTCGCTGAACCGAGCTCAAGATAAGGTATGTACACATCAACTAACAGAACAGCACAAACGAAGGTAAATCGCGGGCTGCGTGAGTCTGATGTCCGTTACGATGAGCTGCCTCTTTTCTTTGTGCTTCTTGTATATCAACATGTAACTCAAACGTCTGAAGTTGGAATGTGCTGGTCAACCAAACCTGTACCGTACGGACAGAAAAATCACAAGTGAGTAACGTTTCAGTTTATTTCTCAGGTGTCTGCGTTTCATTGACAATAATTCAGCTGCCACTTTCAAAGGAGAAATCCTTTATGAAAATAAAATGGCACCGATCAAGAGACTGACTAGGACATCACATAAGATCAGCATATTGTTACTGACCAATCAGTTTTGCCTTAAAAAGGTCGTTTAACAATGAAGCGATACAAACCTTGTCAAATTCCTGACAGGTAATTAGTTGAAGAGTCTGCCAACTGCTGAAAAACTGAACATGCTAATGTGTTTTACTATTTATTCCATGTTTATTAATTTATCTTTTTTTAGTTTACATTCACAGCTTAAAATAGCCAATTTTGTGAAAATAATCCAGCAGCAGAATTATGTTTTAAATATTTCTTCCCCTTTTTCAATTTTTCTCTCTCTCTCTAAATAGAGGGTCAGTTCAGGCTGGACAGTTGGGAGACAAAGTCAGAGAGGCGAGATTGTGTTGGTTTAGACATGTAAAGAGGAGAGATTCTGGGAATATTGGGAGAAGGATAGAGCTGCCAGGGAAGAGGAAAAGAGGAAGGCCTAAGAGAAGGTTTATGGATATGGTGAGAGAGGACATGCAGGTGATGGGTGTCACAGAACAAGATGATGAGGACAGGAAGATATGGAAGAAGATGATCCACTGTGGCGACCCCTAATGGGAGCAGCTGAAAGAAGAAGAAGATGCAGAGGCTTTTCAAGTCTCACCACCCCTAACCTTCACACTACATGCTTGATTTTCTTTGTTTCCCTCAGTAAAGCCAGTTGGGGTCTGCACACTGATTCAAGCCTAAGACCCCATGATTTTCATGATCACAACTGTCAGAACGCAGTAGAATCTATTTTCTGATTTTTGATATCTTTTCAAGCAAGCAGATGGCAAAAGTCTGTCTATAAATTTTCTGTGCCTGAGATAGAATCAGAGATCAGTATAGCTGGTAGAAAATAAAGTCTAGTATGGGAGATTTTTGAACGCAGTATTGAAGCTGGCCATTATAAGTACATTGTCTTGGAGCAGGATATGGTGTGGGCAGTTGACATTTAGAATTAAAAAAAAAAAAAAAACCCTCAAACATTAAAATTCACCTAAATTCCATCACAAATTGTCCCATTCTGGGCAAAAAAAGGAAAAGATGAAAAGTGCCAACAGTCGGGGCACATTTGTTCAGCACAAATGACACAGAAAATATTTTAAAAATTTTAAAATAGTATAAAATTGATCATGTTTAGTATCGGATTCTGGTTATGCTCGTTTTTAGGCAGACAAAAACAAAACCGGATAGTAAACCATGTAGTGGAGTAAGCTTCTACTAACATTAAACTCCATTATTATATCCAAACCCATTTAAGCGTACAGTTCTGTCCGATTGTGACACAAAACTAAACTCCATAGTAGCTCTTTAACCATACCATAATTACTAAAACTAATCGATATAAAAATAAATTAGAAATGTCTTTGTGAAATAAAAACTAAAAATGCATGATGAAGGAAAACTAAAACTAAACTGAATTTCCAAGTTAGAAAGAATATAGAAATAAAAACTAACATAAAAAGGCAAAACTATAATAACCTTGTTGCTGACCATGTCCATCCCTTTATGACCACAGTGTACTCATCTTCCGATGGCTTCTTCCAGCAGGATAACACGCCATGTCACAAAGCTCAGATCATCTCAAACTGGTTTCTTGAACATGACAAGGACTTCACTGGACTCAAATGGCCTCCACAGTCCCCAGATCTCAATCCAGTAGAGCACCTCTGGGATGTGGTGGAACAGGAGATTTGTATCATGGATGTGCAGCTGACAAATGTGCAGCAACTGCATGATGCTATCATGTCAATATGGACCAAGCTCAATGAGGAATGTTTCCAGCACCTTGGTGAAGCTACGCCAAAAAGAATTATGGCAGTTCTGAAGGCAAAAAGCGGGTCCACCCCGGTGCTAGCAAGGTGTACCTAATAAAGTGGCTGGTGAGCGTACGTGGACATGCCCAGCTTCGATCTTCATTTAAATAGTATCTGTAGATAAAGATGATCTAATATGGCCAACATCACACCACATTTACATTTTGTAGTCTAGTGTGTAATTTAAATAAATATAACTGCAAATTTGGAATTGTACAAAAAGTAAATCCTCCCGTCCACTTCCTCAAATACCTTAAATTAGAATTCCAGTGCCAATGATGAGGACATCATTAGAGGGGATCTTAATCTCAACCTTCTTGAGCATCCGATGTTTAGTTTGGTTTACTCTTTGTTGTTCAAGTGTGTGTTCTTACCATTCTAAGATCTCAAAAACTTCAAAAAGACGCTAAGAGATTACAAACAAAACCAAAAAAAAAGACCATTCCAGATCATTTACAGGTGGAGAAGATTTCAAACAACTGCCAACAAACATATCAAGGCCTGGGCACCCCAAAGCAGAATGCAAGATGCCGCTAGAAGTTTCTAAGAGCCCTCGAACTTCCTCATGGGACATCCCGGTAGCTCATTTCACTGTTGATGTTAAAATACAGAAGGATACCGTTAAAAAAAAAACAAAACAAAAAACACACACATGGCTGCACAAAGGAGATCTACACGAGAGGTTTGCCAGGTGGAAACATTTGCTGTCCAGAAAGAATATCAGGTGAAGACTAAGGTTTGAGCCTTAATGGCAGGACCAGGACTTCTGGAACCGCAGAGATGGGACTTATTTGACCAAAACAACTGGAGACCAGCATGGTGGTGGAAACGTTTTGGTTTGGATCTGCTCTGTTGTATCAGGGCATGGACAGCTCACCATCACAGTACGTGATGTACGAGAAGGTGCTTGAGGATAATGCGAGATCATCTGTCAGAAGACTGAAGCTCAAACCACAGTGGACCTTACAACATGGCGATGACCCTAAACATAGCAGTAAATCCAACAAGGAATGGCAGAAAAGAAAGAAACTTGAGGGTTCGGGAATGGAATGGCCAAGTCACATGCCGGTTATGATTCCCATCAAGATTGCGGGGGATAGGGGTGGATTTAAAATGGTCTGTGGACATAGGATACCCCTCAAACATCACAAGGCTGAAAGAATTCCACATGGAGGACTGGGAGAAACGTTCACCCAGTTGACGTCAGAGACTGCTAGACAGTTATGGAAGACCCCTCCCTACCTGAAGGCATCACCAACCGTCAGAGACAAAGGTGGGCCTACTTTTATTTTTTGGTCAGACGGAAGTGGCATATTTGTTCCTTTTTCACTAAATTATTGCAAAGTCACTTTTTTATTCTAATCCCCTTAGAGTTCTACAGATACTACTACTAATACATTTTATTAATATAAGGTGCCTTTCTAAGCAGTCAAGGACACGGAACAAACAAATAAAACCCACATTATTAACAAAACTTAAAACATCAGAAAAAAAATACAGTTTACATGAAGATTAAATCTCGATATGTTCACATGTTCAAAGAAGAAAAAAACTAATCGAAATGAGGCGCCAACGTATCTTGTTTAGGAATGCTTTGGCACTAAGCTTTTGGAGGTTAACGCATCAGCATGCTCATGCAAACTGTATTTTCCAGATTTTTAAGAAATATAATTTAATAAATGTGTTACTGGGTTGTCATTACAAACACATCTGGGAGGAGTGCGTGTTCCACATACTTTGAAATCCAGATTATGGTGATGACTTTCAAGGCACTATACTGCATTAATGTGACCCGACATTTGCGAGATAGACATATGAGCGCCGACTAAATCGCGCCGATTAAAACGCGGCATCAAAATAGCGCCGACAAAATGGCAAAAGTTTCATTAAATATGAATTACTAGTTTAAAAGCATATATAATGTTTATTTTAGAAGTCAATATTATGAGACACGGCACGCAGATAGTCCTTACGATCACGGCCTGCATATGTAGGAAGAATTGCAGCAAGACGTCTTGATAGTTGAGCGTATTTAGACTTGCTGGCTGCCGGACTGCTGGTAATTCCGCATTGTATACGACGCGTTATGCCAACCCTCGACTGAGTTACTCGTTCGCGGCATGCCATCAGCAGTTATAACAGTTATAACCTAGCACATAATGTGTACATAATGCGCACATACGCGTCCCACTCTCTTGGCCTTACTTGCGATTTTGTCGAAAACCAGTTAGCGGGTTTGTCGGCTCTCATTTGTCTGTCGCGGTTTTGTCGGCGCTCATATTTCTATCGCGCTTTTGTCAGTGAACCCTGCATTAAACCTTCAGCGGGAGTGCTAGGTTACTACAGTGACAGGTAATGAATGGACAGCGACATGAAAGCAAGAATGGCACGGGACAAGAGAACCAATTCATCCTTAATATGATTGATTTTTTTTTTTAACCAATACTAAAGTATGGGATATTAACTGGTTGGTCTAAGCAGTCAGACATTGTGGAGTAGAGCAGCAGGTCAGTTAAGTGTAGATTTTGCCATTTGCACAGGAGGCAGTGGGATAAAGAAACATTGGTGACCCCATTTATCACCTTTTTTTTTTTTAAATAAAACGCGTCTCTTGCTGTATGAAGCACAGCCACAATTCAGGTAGACCATTTGGATTGGAGTGCTTGGTCCTCAGTTAACAATACAAGACTCAATGTGATCAGGCAGAAGTTGACACATTCTTCCTCCATGAAAACACACACAGGACACCTGGAGCCACAAGTGGACGGCTTGGTGTCCTTTCCTATTTTAGGAATGTCACCTCCCACTGCCCTTATTACGCCACATTGTTCGCCCCGTCCAGTCCGTCTCTTGGCAACAGACCGCAACACAAATGAGCAAATAGAAGCCGGGGTCGGAGCCACGGGCAGACTTACATTCACTCCCAGTTTTTTTCCACACCTGCTAAATCATCCCCCTAGCATTTTCACCTCGTGTTAGTGGCTTGGCATGTTCAGCACAGTGACCGCTAGACTTTCCTCAGTTCTATCTCCACATCTACACACAAAGGTTGACCTTATACAAAAGCATGTTTGATCACCTTAGCCAGTCCACAAGTGGCTTCGACCACTTATGCTAGACACACAGGCGACTACTACATGCCCTCAAGTCTAACACAGATAATGTGCACAATAGCACCAAGGACAATGACTTCATAAACGTTTAGTTAGGAAATCAATGCCAACCTGATGAAGTAACAACAGCCCAAGGTAAAGTACAGCACAGAAAAGCCCCTCTGCAAAGCAAAGCAGCCAGACAGCCAACAGACCTGTAATTAGACAGCAGTCCTTGGTTTGTCAAAAGATGCCACCATTCACAGCAGGTCCATCACTAACCCTCTCCTGAGCCCCTGGGTTTTCGTGTCTGATGCCTGGAATGCAGTTAGAAGTAGCCATCCCTATAGGCACATAATCTGCACTCCCAGTCCTCCACAGTGCTGGCCCAGTTTTCTGAATGTTTATGAAGACACAAATATCTGCACAGATTTGAAATCTCTAACCATGCTGACCCCTAGTGGTCATTTATATTAAATTCAGCTGTAGCAGGGATCAGTTCAAAATTTACTTCGCTTCAGACCCTTCACTTTTTATACATTGTCATGTTGCACCTTTGTGCTTTAAAAAAAAAAAAATTAATTTTCACCACGTCCGGTAACACTCAACACCCCAGAATGACAAAGTGAAAGCAGGACTTGAAATGTTGCACTTCATTCTGTTGATCACCTATGAAATGTTTGGAGTCACATTGACTAAAAAGTTTTCAGGCCTTATATTTGGTGTTTACATGAAACTCCTCATTGCAGCGTTTCCAACCTGGGGACCTCTTGGGCCTGACACAAGCTTTGCAGCCTGATCTCTACCATTCTTCTGTGCTGATCCTTTCAAGCTCTGCCAGGCTGGATGGAGAGCATCAGTGGACAGCTATTATCAGGCGTCTTCACGGGTGCACACATGGGCTCATTTCCAAACCCCTCAGCAAAATGTAGCCGCCACCACCACCACCATGATTTAACACTAAAATGCAATTGGGCAGGAGAGGAGTGGTGCCCAGTGAGCCATTAATCTTGGTTTAATCAGACCAAGTAATCTTGTTTCTCAGTGAGAGTGTCCTTTAGGTAACTTTGTGCAAACTTCAAGCAGGCTACCACGTGTCTTATACGGAAGAGACGTTTCCATCTGGCCGCGTTGTCTTCAACCTCAGACTGATGGTGTTGCAATGATCGTTGTCCTTCAGGAAGCTTCTCTAATCTCCATACAGGTTCTCAGCCTGAGTGACCACTGTGTTCTTGGTCACCTCTCTTACCAAGCAGACCCCCCGCACACTTTTGCAAAATGGCAAGCTCTAGGAAGAGTTATGGGTAGTCCAGGCCTCTTCTATATAAGAATTATGGAGGCCACTATGTTTTTGGGAACCTGAAAGTTTTTATCTGTAGCCTTCTCCAGAGCTCTGCCTCACAACAATCTTGTCTGCTGTTTGATCAACCGTGGGCCTTTCCTACTCCTGTCCAGTCAACTGAATTGACCACAAACATCTCAGTGATGGTCACTGAAAAGGATGCACCTAGAGAAACTTGAAGTGTCACGGTAAAGAGTCTGAATTGTTTGCAACAAGTGCAGAATTGAGCTGCTGGAATCCTAACTAGGAAAAGAAAATCCGAGCACATCACCCCAGTTTTGATGTCACTACACTGGTTACCTTTGTCATTCAGAATTGACTTTAAAATACTGCTTATGGTTTATAAAGCCTTAAATAATCTGCTCCATCTTATATAATCGGAATGTCTGACACGTTATATTCCAAATCGTAACCTTAGATCTTCAAATGAGTGTCTCCTTATAATTCCAAAAGATAAACTTAAAAGAAGTGGTGAGGCGGCCTTCTGCTGTTATGCACCTAAAATCTGGAATAGCCTGCCAATAGGAATTCACCAGGCTGATACAGTAGAGCACTAAAACACTGCTGAAAACACATCACTTTAACATGGCCTTTTTATAACTTCACTGTAATTTAATCCTGATACTCTGAATGTTCAATTCATCATAACTATTCATGGTGGCTCTAAGATTCGTACTGACCCCAACTCTCTCTTCTGGAGTTTTTTTCTGTCCTCCTGGCCATTGGACCTTACTCTTATTCTATGTTAATTAATGTTGACTTATTTTTCTTAGTGTCTTATTTTTCTATTCTTCATTATGTAAAGCACTTTGAGCTACATTTTTTGAATGAAAATGTGCTATATAAATAAATGTTGTTGTGTCCTGTTTTAGTTTATTTTTAATTAATTTGCAAAAATATCCAAAAATCTTGTTTTCACCTGGTCATTCTGAGTTACTGAGTGATACTTGGCAAGGAAAAAAGTTTAAATTTACTAATGTCAAAAAAAGTGAAGGGTTCTGAATACTTTCTGAATGCACTGTAGTTAGAGAGGAAAATGTTCAGCTTCTGGGACTATATCAGCCAGAAGGAGAAAGCAATAGATTATTCAAACTGCAAGGAGAACGTCTCCATCCCTACATAACAACAACTAGTTACAGGTGCGTGCCTCCCACAGTTTGCTTTTTATACAGTGCATCCAGAAAATATTCACAGCGCATCACTTTTTCCATATTTTGTTACATTACAGCCTTATTCCAAAATGGATTAAATTAAATTTTTTCCTCAGAATTCTACACACAACACCCCATAATGACAACGTGAAAAACATTTACTTGAGGTTTTTGCAAATTTATTCAAAATAAAAAAATTGAGAAAGCACATGTACTCAAGTATTCACAGCCTTTGCCATGAAGCTCAGAATTGAGCTCAGGTGCATCCTGTTTCCCCTGATCATCCTTGAGATGTTTCTGCAGCTTCATTGGAGTCCACCTGTGGTCAATTCAGTTGATTGAACATGATTTGGAAAGGCACACACCTGTCTATAGAAGGTCCCACAGTTGACAGTTCATGTCAGAGTACAAACCAAGCATGAAGTCAAAGTAATTGTCTTTAGACCTCCGAGACAGGATTGTCTCGAGGCACAAATCTGGGGAAGGTTACAGAAATATTTCTGCTGCTTTGAAGGTCCCAATGAGCACAGTGGCCTCCATCATCTGTAAGTGGAAGTAGTTCGAAACCACCAGGACTCTTAAAAGAGCTGGTCGGCCATCTAAACTGAGCGATCTGGGGAGAAGGGCCTTAGTCAGGGAGGTGACCAAGAACCCGATGGTCACTCTGTCAGAGCTCCAGAGGTCCTCTGTGGAGAGAGGAGAACCTTCCAGAAGGACAACCATCTCTGCAGCAATCCACCAATCAGGCCTGTATGGTAGAGTGGCCAGATGGAAGCCACTCCTTAGTAAAAGGCACATGGCAGCCCGCCTGGAGTTTGCCAAAAGGCACTTGAAGGACTCTCAGACCATGAGAAACAAAATTCTCTGGTCTGATGAGACAAAGATTGAACTCTTTGGTGTGAATGCCAGGCGTCACGTTTGGAGGAAACCAGGCACCGCTCATCACCAGGCCAATACCATCCCTACAGTGAAGCATGGTGGTGGCAGCATCATGCTGTGGGGATGTTTTTCAGCGGCAGGAACTGGGAGACTAGTCAGGATAAAGGGAAAGATGACTGCAGCAATGTACAGAGACATCCTGGATGAAAACCTGCTCCAGAGCGCTCTTGACCTCAGACTGGGCGACGGTTCATCTTTCAGCAGGACAACGACCCTAAGGACACAGCCAAGATATCAAAGGAGTGGCTTCAGGACAACTCTGTGAATGTCCTTGAGTGGCCCAGCCAGAGCCCAGACTTGAATCCGATTGAACATCTCTGGAGAGATCTTAAAATGGCTGTGCAGAGGTGCTGCAAAGAGGAATGGGCAAAACTGGCCAAGGATAGGTGTGCCAGGCTTGTGGCATCATATTCAAAAAGACTTGAGGCTGTAATTGCTGCCAAAGGTGCATCGACAAAGAATTGAGCAAAGGCTGTGAATACTTATGTACCTGTGATTTCTCAGTTTTTTTATTTTTAATAAATTTGCAAAAACCTCAAGTAAACCTTTTTCACGTTGTCATTGTGGGGTGTTGTGTGTAGAATTCTGAGGAAAAAATGAATTTAATCCATTTTGGAATAAGGCTGTAACATAAAATGTGGAAAAAGTGATGCGCTGTAAATACTTTCTGGATGCACTGTACCTGTTCAAATCATTTTAATTGTATACTTTTCCATTCTTCTTTTCAGAAGCATAGACACTGAAATTTTAATCTGAAAATGTGGGTCTTTTAACTAGATTCACAGCAAAAAAGAGTTTGATAGTGGTTATAATTTACAGAATTTTCATTTGACAAGTTTTGAACATAAAAGGTGCAAAGAGAAGCAAATTTGGTTATTTGCTAAGCATTATACTTGCTAATTTTAAGTCTAAATTTTAACTTTCAAAAAATGAAGCAATCATCAAAACGAATGCTGAACAGCTTCATTTGTTTTCCTTGAATGGACTATGTGTGCTCCACATGGTGTCCCCAAAGTAAAGCTCTTGTGCAACTCAACTTTTCCATGTCCTTAACCTGGACTTCTTCCTATGGTGTGAGACACAATATTTGTTTATACCAACCAAGTTTACCAGTAAAAAAACCAGAGTATCACCCCAAGTAACGCTCTTCTGTTCCTCCAGTCCAGTTCTGGTTCTCCAATGTGAAAGCTTTGCTCACAATACCATGAAAGGAAGATTTCAGAGGATAAGTTCATTAATACACTCTGGTCCCCTAACCTAAAATCATCTTTGCTTAGATTCAACCTGCTCAAAGAAAACCGATACACACCTCTCCAATATTTGAAATGTTCTTGCTATTTATATATTTAATTACAAAACCAAGATCCTTATCCTTCTAGCTCATTTTAAAAGCCATCAACACAAATCTGAATGTTGTCAAGTATCATTAGGGAAAAAAAAAAGAATCTTCACCTGTGTAATGGTTGGAGAATGTGTCAAGTTAAATTCCACCTTGTAAATGGTCAGTTTGTGCATTATTTATAGGATTTAACATTTTCTGTATTTTAAACCAATCATTTCTGACCTTTTACATGTGCAACATAGTAATCAATTAAGCAGAAATCCATGGAATCAAATATCCTGAGACACAGCAGAAAAGAGTAGGCTTTATAAAAATGTTATGAGTTTTGGGAGTTCTCACCTCTCCAATCCAAATCGTCAGAATTACTTCAGACCACTTGACAGCCATGTGCAAATCCAGATCTTGAAGACTGGCAAGAAAAGTCAAGTTACAGCCTGGTAAACTGCACTGCACCAGACCAGGACACACAAGTCTTCTTTGGCAACATAACTTTTACTATTCAAAAAGGAAAAAACACACACACATTTCACATCTTGAAATTCAAGACAAGCTCAACTTGCATAAGGCACCTTCAGCAGTGTGCTTTCTAAATTTAACAAAATAGCCATATGCCATAATGCCAGCACACTTGTAGGAGTTAATGTTTGGGAAACACTTCACTTAAAATATTGTGTAACATTAGAATTTAACAGTGCTGTTTTATTGTAATGAACGGCATTTGACAACTTGTAAAGTTCAATATAAAATATTCAGTCACAAAAATGTATTGCTACTGGATGCAGTTTAGATAACCATTACACCTGAATTCACTGCATCTTGGTGCAAGGAAACAAAAATACAATGCAGGTAACCAGCACAACAATAAAATTATATTACAAAGATTTTTTTCTTCCTTTTTTAATGGTCCCAAATATATTCAACAACTAAGTGTACACTCAAGGGAAAATGAAAAACAAAGATATGACACAAAATGATCACATCTAGAATTCCACTCAATCTTTAATCAAGAAGGGATCATAAATTTCCAAAATTTGCAGTTTTAAAGGGCAAAATGGGTAGAATAAAATGGGGGACTTTTTAGCTCTTCCCCCTATGAAGGTTTTAAAAACCTGTTCTAGTGTAGTTTAAAACATCCAGAACATGTTCTACTTAAAGGCAGGTCTCTTCATATCAAGAAACTGCTGGCTTTTCTGGGAAGAATTCTTGCTGAACAGCCTCTTCTTCCGAAGTCTCTATCTGGTCCAAGAGAAAGTTATCTTTCTTGACTGGAGACATCCTGGTGCTGAATGTGCTGCCCATTGGGCTTTGCTGTTTTGTCCATCCCTGAGAAAGGGGCAAGGTGTGGTCCGAACCCGTAAGTTCATGAGCATCAGTCTTTTTCCCCTTAAATTGTTTAGCTGATTTATCTGCAAATTATATATATATATATATATATATATATATATATATATATATATATATATATATATATATATTTATTTTCATTCATCTACTTCTGTCCTCTTTCCTCAGATTGGCACTTGATCAGCAGAATTCCTTGTGGTTATACTAGATCCGTCTCTTATTAGGCTCTCCAGCTCCCTCACTGAAAGTGGTGGACTTGGTTCTCGATTACTGTGGTTTGTACTTCTTCCAAGCGAAAGATAACTGAAGTGGGCAAAGACCCACATGCTAGTGCAGGAAGTGCAGTTATGACCCCAGCCTAGATTTTTTTGACAGAGGTGGGCCTTCCTCCTTGCTTTCTACTTCTTCCTCCTCCTCCTCCTCCTCTTCGTCATCATCAGGGTAATCAACCAGCCCAACAAGGCCCCCCTGAAACAGAACAGATTTGATCAAATCATCAATGGCACTAGCTGTGAAAGTAGAGAGAGTAGTACAACTGTGTCTGAGAACATTAAAGGAAACGTGAAGCAGCAATTCCATTTACAGTGCCCTCCATAAGGTGTGTCTTTGTCCCATTTTTCTTAATTTACTCATCTCCTTCACAGTTTAAAATTACAAATCAAAGAATTCAGATGTGATTAAATTGCACATTGCAAACTAAGAATTTGCACACATTTTGGTCACACATTAGAAACACTTTATACATGGTCCACCCATTTCAGGGCATTTATTGATTATTATTCAGTGCAGTCTATTGTTACACATTTCCACCATTAAATCCCAAAGGCAAGCAGTACTGTAAACTGAGTTCTGAGATATTTCAGGCACAGAAGACAAATGTTTCAAAGTAAGATTGTCAGCATGGTGCTGTTGAGTGGCAGCATGTTACATGTTACGTTTGTGTAAGAAAAGAATCTGTGCTCCCTGTACATGACAATAATGTCCCTAAAAGCCTGTAACATGTTTACAATACTGTATATATGCATAATCAAAAATGCAGTAACTGCAACTGGACAGAGAAATTACAAAGAACTCCACTACCAGTAACTCAGAGCTACAGTCTGGTAACTGGAATAGGGTGCAAAAATGTATGAAGCAAGCAAGTTATGCCTTAAGATACTTCTCTATGTGCATATCCACAATGTCCTCGCTACTCAGACAGACATAATGCTGATAGCTCTTTCAAGAGGGCCCTAGCCAAAAATGATATGCTGAAACACACAAAGTGCCAAGACAGTTAATAAACTATTAGCTGATCACATCTAAGGATGCTTACTCAATCTGGAAGAACATTTAACACACATAGACACTGTGTTGTCCAAAATACTTTAAGTAGGTAATGGAAGGACAGCATGGTGGGGTCAATGAGTTATGAGCCTTCAACACACACCTGTATTAGAATTATCAGTTGGGCATGGATGTGTTTTTCTGGGAACAAGAGTAGTGTTACCAGAGGAATTAACATAAAAAACTGTAGTAAAGCAGCTAAACAAAAAGGCAACAAAGAATAGTGAAGAATAATCTCAGGCCAGGTTTATACTTGCCGTGATGCGTCTGTTTATACTTGTGAGCGTACATTACGTAAATCTGAAAGGTTCCACCAGGTGGTAGTGCAAGATCACCACTGTGAGAAAACATTCAGCTTTGCGATGTTGGAATTTAATTGATGCTTCAGGCAATTCACAAGGACATCTTGCCACAATATCTCTGAAAAGGATATTTAATGATTACACCCATCAATCCGGGGATGTGCCCATTCTAGCAAGTATCAGGCACGAGAAAAACAAAGTTCCAGGATGGGGCATCAGCTCATCGCAAGGTGAACACAAGCACACACAAACGCCATTTTTGTCACCAAATTCCCTATTTCCTTCCTGTCTTTGGAAGGAAACCGGAGACACTGTGGAAACTCACCAGAAAAACATGTAAACTCAAGGCAGGGAACACAAGAGATGCGACTCCCTGTTAGGCAGCAGTGCTACCACTCTGCCACCGTGCTACCCAAACATGTGTAATTATCAGTATTCATTATTTAAATGAAGATAATGACTTATCTGTAAAATGCAACATACATACTTTAATGCATTTCATCATGAAAATTGTATCCAGTAAATACATTGAAGGATTCTTAATGTGCAGAGAGCTGGAATATCATAAATGTAATGTGTTGTGGCGATTGCTGCTGTCAGTTCAGGAGGAAGCCCCAGAAGCACATAGCGATTAACAACTGGGTTGGTTTTAAGATGACGATTACGACAGTCTACTTTAATGACAAAATAAACTACAAGGTTAAAGTAGACATACGCAACACTTGAACATAAAAGTAACACGAATGCATTTGCTTGACTGATGAATGGTTCAATGTGGTGACACAAAATGCAAACACTGCAGTACACACACATCAATCCTGTAGGATCCTCAAAGCGGCCTTCTGTCACATGTAGATAGTAAACAGACTATGATGTCAAATTCCGACTTATCACATTGCGAACCCCCCCCCGGACTTTTTGCTGGTACTGCAACTCCTCCACGCATCTCATTCATTTCTGAGAACATGCTCAGAAGACGTGTCAAATGAACGCTGGGATTGCGTGGCAACCATGATGCGTGCGTATTCTGAGCGTGAAGTATAAACATGCCCTTAGTCCTTGCATGAAAATACATACGGTTGGCAAAGCTCAATGAAGATACTGGCCAGGTTTGTACATTTTGTAAGTTGTATTTAGTAGGTTCTTAAAGTGATATTAGGGCAGCACAGTGGCGCAGTGGTAACGCTGCTGCCTTGCAGTAAGGAGACCTGGGTTTGCTTCCTGGGTCCTTCCTGCTAGAAGTTTGCATGTCCTCCGTGTCTGCAAGGGTTTCCTCCGGATGCTCCAGTTTCCTCCCACCGTCCAAAGACATTCCGGATTAGGTTAATTGGCGATCCTAAAAATTGTTCTTTTGGCATGTGGGTGTGTGCCCAGCGGTGGGCTGGCATCCTGCCCGGGGATTTGTTCCTGCCTTGCGCCATGTGTTGGCTGGGATTGGCTCCAAAAGACCCCCATGAAACGGTTAGGATATAGCGAGTTGGGAAATGACTGACTGACTAAAGCGATATTAAAAGTGGGGGGTGGGACCAAAACACCACTACTAGCATCTTACGCAGCGGAAAAAAAGGACAGAGACACCATTTACTTTCAGAACATGGTGATCAGCTGTAAACCTTTGAGTCACAGAGATGCAACTTAGTCAGGAGAAGGATGGTCTGGTCACCTAGATATGCAAAACAACTCTGTGCAGACAAGACAGTGGTAAGAACCCTTTAACTTCTCCGTGTTTGTGCTTTCCAGTCAAGATTTGCAGACCGACCCATAAAAGGAGTTAGAATTGACCAAAAGATTTCACTAAAGTGCAGTTTTTGTCCTAAGTCGTCATAGGTTTAAAAATGTAAAAAGCAAAATTGTTGCAATTACAAATGTTTTGGTATACACGTTAAATTTCCTTTATGTGCATTGGAACAACACAAACTAAAAAAAGAGGGAAAAAAGCAAAATCTGACGACATTTCATACAAAACTCAAAAACCAGGCTGGACAAAATTATTGGCACCCTCAACTTAATATTTGGTTGCACGCCCTTTGGAAATAACTGAAATCAAGCGCTTCCTATAACCATCAACAAGCTTGTTACGTCTCTCAATTGGAATTTCCGACCACTCTTCTTTTGCAAACTGCTCACGGTCTCTCAGATTTGAAGGGCGCCTTCTCCCAACAGCAATTTTGAGATCTCTCCATAAGTGTTCAATCGGTTTTAGATCCGGACTCATTGCTGGCCACTTCAGAACTCTCCAGCGCATTGTCTTCAACCATTTCTGGGTGCTTTTAGAGGTATTTTTGGGTTATTGTTCTGCTGGAACACCCATGACCTCTGACGCAGACCCAGCTTTCTGACACTGGGCCCTGCATTGCGCCCCAAAATCTTTTGGTAGTCTTCAGATTTCATGATGCCTTGCACACAGCCAAGACATCCAGTGCCAGAGGCAGCAAAACATCCCCAAAACACCTTAGAACCTCCACCATGTTTGACTGTAGGTACTGTGTTGTTCTTTTCTTCGTAGGCCTCATTCTGTTTTCTGTAAACAGTAGAATGATTAGCTTTACCAAAAAGCTCTACCTTGGTCTCCTCTGTCCACAAGACGTTCGCCCAGAAAGATTTTGGCTTCCTCAAGTACATTTTGGCAAACTCCAGTCTGGCTTTATGTTTCTGTGTCAGCAGTGGGGTCCTCCTGGCTCTCTTGCCATAGCGTTTCATTTTGTTCAGATGTCGACAGATAGTTCGAGCTGACACTGTTGCACCCGGAGTCTGCAGAACAGCTTGAATGTGTTTTGAAGTTGATTGGGGCCATTTATCCACCATTTGGATTATCTTTCGTTGCAGTCTTTTATCAATTTTTCTCTTCCATCCATGTCCAGGGAGATTAGCTACAGTGCCAAGTGTTGTGAACGTCTTGATTATGTTGCGCACCATGGACAAAGGAACATGAAGATCTCTGGAGATGGACTTGTAGCCTTGAGATTGTTATTTTCCACAATTTTTGTTCTCAAGTCCTCAGACAATTCTCTGTTCTTCTTTCTGTTCTCCATGCTTAGTGTGGCACACTCAGACACACAACAGAAAGACGGAGTCAAATTTTCTCCATTTTAACTGGATTCAGGTGTGAATTGCTAGCACCTGTTTCTTGCCACAGGTGAGTTCAAATGAGCATCATATGCTTGAAATAAAACTATTTTCTCACAATTTTGAAAAGGTGCCAATAATTCTGTCCAGCCCATTTTTGGAGTTCTGTGTGACATGTCAACTTAAAACAACTTATAGACAGACTATAGTGGGACCAAATCTACAGTATTATGTAACAGAAGTAACAGTGCTGATGCTGCAAGAAAAGTAATTAAATGCCAACTTGTTCTTATTTTTAAAAAAAAGTGTGAGATCTATTGTTGAGCTAAAACATTTTCAGTACAGTTTATTATAATTTTGCAATCATTTAACACATTCATCACAACAAAAACTCTCAGAAACTCAGGAAATTGCTATAGCACTGCTGCATTTGGTCACAACTCACTGACAGTTGCTCATTTTCTTCAAACTGCTGATGCACATAATGCACAACAGAAACACATTTTTCATTGTATGCTGCATTTCTCACTTGAGATTTACAACCTCATTAAAAACAGCTGGCCCACTTACTAGTGAACTCAAAGAATTATTTTCTCGCTTTGACACAGTAGCTCACGATATATATATATATATAACCAGAGTATGCAAAACACTTCCTGCATGTGGTATGTAAACTGGCACGAACAATGTTTTTAGCATTGTAATATTTCATTCTTTTGAAAAATGTATGCACCTGCTGTGAATTTCATTATGCAGGTGGATATCACCAAACTGACTTACTCCTAAGCAATTACATACTGCCCGTGTTCCTTTCTTCACTGTATAGCTCTAACATGAAATGAGAGCTGATCAAAGGCAATCACAAGACTTTGAGAAAAGGGAGTGCACAAATAAGTATCAGGTATTTGAGGACGGTGAGGGGGCAGAGACAGACAGAAGAGGTTAAAGGAATCCCAGAGTTCTCTCTATTAACCTTCTCAATATTAACAGCACTTGGGTGTACAGTTTGATACCTCAGTGTCCACGTTAGAGAACCTGATTTGGTCCAAGCACATTGACACCATGGTGACAAAGGTACAGCAACATTTCCTAGATACTGAATAACTTCTATACATCCTTTACTGAATGTATCCTAACAGGAAGTATAACCACCTGGTTTGGAAACATGCAGTAGAACTGCAACACTCTGCAAATAGTGGTGAAGTCATTCTGAATGCATCCCTGGGTGTGCATTCCCTAATTTCCTGGACATCTATGGCAAGTGATGTTGGATCAGGGCTAAGAAAATTATCCATGACACCAGCCATCCCAACAAAAGTGTATTTTATTTTCTGTGCCATGGTCTAAAATCCACTTGAGAGAGACCGAGGTGAAGCTCTCACCCAACAATGCTGAAAAAGGTGTGTAGAATTACATGATGCTGTATTGTAAACTCTCTAAAATTACTTTAGTTATTTTTTAAATCACATATAATTCTATTAATGATTTTTTAATATTGATGAAGTCGTGTATAATTGTCACTATGTTCTTCTCAGACAGTCATTGGAGTTGAGCAACTAACCATTTCACTACATACAAATTACACATAGTACAGTATATGACAAATATGATTTTTATTTACTTTCATCTGTTCACTGTGCAATACAATTTCAGTGGTCTACAGCAACACTAATTTTGTTCAGTACCAATTATTAGAGTTGTTTCCATGTTTATTACTTATAGTGGTTTCATATTTTTAACTAGACAATTCATTTAGGTGAATGTTCTCATGTGTCTTTTTTCCGCTTTTATCTTTGTTCCAAATACCATCATTATTGTTTTGATAAACAGACAAGAGTAATGTGGTTTGTTTGTAAATGAGAAATGGAATATAACCACTTGGTGAGGGTCTTGCAAAAAATAATCAACTTTGTAGTATATTTTAATGCATGTGACAACTGTTTTGAGCATTTATGGGCTAGTTGCACAAGTGTGCTGTAGTCTTGTGAAATGCTTGAGCAGATCAGATGTTTGATGTGAGTAATGTGTCAAATTGTAAAAAAAGTGTATAACATAGTTTCTGAAATAAAATCTAAATGTGTGATGTATTAGTTCATAGGCTAGATTATAATGCCCAAAAAAAAAACAACCCACACACACATTAAAAATTACAAACTGGGACTGTCAAGCCCGGCATAACTGAGCTCAGTAAACAGAGGATAAAACCTTTACTATACCTTTGTCGTGATAGCTGCTGCCTGAGTGGTGCTTTTCGTTACAGAGCCTGGTGAGCCTGGTGAACCTGGAGAACCCGGTGAGCCAGGATGGTTACTGGCAGACGATTGGCTGGTGAGATTGGTCTTGTTTCCACTTGAGAAAGACAGCTTGAAGCTAGGACTTTGTCGACCAGTGAGATTAGTTTTTGGAAGTATCTCCTTTTCTTCAGATTCTTTCACTATAATCAAACAGATTTAAGTCAGTCAATCCGTCACACATAAAAAGGTAGGTTGGGTAAGTGGGGAAAGAGCATGACTGAGCTAAACAAACTAGACAAGCCAGCTGTTGTCTGGCAATAACTTGTTTATTAAATAGTTTCAAAATAGCAAAACGTGACAGTTTGAGACTATCAGGCTGCTATGACACAGGCCAACAAGGTGATGTAAATAAATATTAATAGTATCACAGTTTCAGTCAGACACTGAATAGCTCTACATTAGGCAAAGGGCAGTAACCTACAAAAAACACCATCTCACAACTTTTCTTTTAGTGGGATGGAATGAGCATGAGCAAACTGCAATAAAATGGTACATCTAGATCTACACTGAACTAAAACACAATGCTTTACCATAACTTACATTTTTTTCTTTCCATAAATTTACTAATAGGATCTATTAGGTCTTCGTCAGCCTTGAGTTTGTCTGATGGAGGGACAACAGCTTCTCCATCTTCAAGGTCATCTTCATCTGTATTAAACCATATTTCCTCCTCATCTTCAAGTGTACGTGCATCCCGACGAAATCTATGGTTCCTTAAAATTGATCGCATGCTGCAATAAGTTCAGACAGAAACATTTCTTTCAGAATAATGAAGTTAGTATTTGGAAACAAGTATACCACCATTTCCAGTTCACTCTAATGTATCCATGGTCTGAGAGGACAATGAAATCAGACTGAACTTGAATGCACTTTACCAAGAAAATTACACCATCGGTTATTCATTTATTCATTCATGGTTGTATATAAATTTGACCAACATATAAGTTGAAATTCAGGGCTGTGGAGTCGGTAGATAAATCCTTCAACTCCAACTCCTTAAGTTTCCAGTACTTCTGACTCAGACTCCTCTGTATTTAATATGCTAATGTATTTTCTATGTTGATTGAAGGAAGGCAACATACACGTCATTTAACCACAGAACTACTGGCTAGGAAGCCGACTCTCTACCATATTGACCAGTTTAAACAAAAGACAAAAAAAAATATGTAAACAATAAGGTTTTATTTATTGTTTTTATCAAGTGGCTATAAAGTATTAGCATGCATAAAAATCAGGAACATGAACTTTCCCAGTTCAAAAATATAAACCACATTCTTTAGTAGTTTTAAAACAAAAACAAAGCTTAACTACATGAACAAAAAACAAAGCTGAAAACCTAAAACAGTGTATATATTAAACTCGGAATGTAGCTGTAGAGTAGAATAGCTGTTAAATGCAATCCAAAATTAACTCAATGTAGTGTTCTAAGAAATAGAATTGCTTCTGCCAGATTCTCTTTCACAGAAGCTCTTAAATCTGATTTGATTATATTTAGAGCTGAAAATAGTCTTTCTACACTGACTTGGGTGGGTGGCATTGCTGTTACAGTTCTAGCCACATCACTAATAATCTCTGGATAAACAAGGATGGCTTCTTCTACTGTCAGTTTCGATGAGTGATCATACTTTTCAACTTTTTAATTCATTAAAAAACTCATGCTGGAATCACCTTATTTGGACATTTACTGGTCGTTTATCTTTCATGCATAGGCAATGTCACTTTACTTTTGAATACTTCCATTTTGTGCAAGTAGGAATCAAAGCCGAATTCTTCATTTGAAGAGGATGATCTCGAGTTACCAGTGTTTATAGCTTCATCCAGTGGTGAGGTTTCAGGTGGTAGTAAGCCCTTCATGCGAACTGCTACATCATAGAGTGCCTTTTTCCCCCCATTAGCAATCTGGTCACTGCTCAACAAAATTTGGCTCATTGGATCAACATAAATAGCAGCTAACAAGATTTGATTATCTAAGTAAGAGACTCTCTCTTTTCTTCAATTAAGATACAATGCCTAGCTATTAACCCTCCAGTTTTGTTCAAGCAATATATCGAGCTCTTCCATTCCAAGAAAATTTACCAGGTGTAAAATCTTCATATTGCAACCTCTTGGCGACAGTAAAGGGGTAAGAAAGTAGACTCTCCAGCTCTTTTACTTGTGCCCACTGGCTCTCAGTTAATAAAACATTTTCATTGTCCAGTTCTTCAAGAAAGTCTTTTAGTTCAAGCAAACGCTTTACCATCAAATAAGTGCTTCCCCAGCGTGTGGTTTGTTTCAAAATGGCTCCTTTTCCTGCACGTCTTTTCAAAATTACATCTGTTTTAGGGTCCCTGGCTGCAACAGTTACTTGCCTCAATTTGCCAGTTGGAGTAGCTGCAGGATGATCTTTCAATCCATTTCGTATTGCAAGTTGCAGAGTATGAACAGCACAGTGCATATGTTGAATAGCAGTAAGCGTAAATGCCTCTTCAGCAAGGTTATCCAAAGTTTCATTATTATCTTCGGTTTCACTTTCTCCAATACCTGTAGAACTGTCTTCCTCTAATATCTGTGTGTCACTTTCTTCATCTACTTTGTTCATTTTCTCAATTGTGCTTAACATATTAGTAGCATTATCTGTCACAATACATAGAATCTGTTTCTTTAGAATTTCAAAATCTTCTAGAACACCCTCCACTAATTTCTGAAGATAGTCAATGGAGTGATATGCCTGGGTGTCCATTACTGCCAAGGTCTGCGTTACTGTTTTATTACTTACATAAACAAATCTAACTTTAATAGCAAATTAATTGACTCTGTGATGTGTGCATGCATCCATTTTAATGAAGACAAAATGTCCCTTCAGACCTTCTCGTAGTTCTTCCTTTTTACATTTGGCCTCTTCAGTTATAAGAGTTTCCTGATACTTTCTCTTTCCAGAGAAACACCAAACTTTTTAGCCAGTTCTCCATGCAGGCCTAAAAAAGCTGGCTGTGAAACAGTCAGACTGTGGCACACTATTCTTTACTACCATTTCAATAATGAATTGAATTTTTCTGGTGTCATTGTTATGGTAACTTTGTCAGATATAAAGAATATTCTTAGTTGTGTTTGTTCTCCAGTAGATTTCTGAAAATGTTTTATCCCAGAAGTAGATGGAATGTTTTTGCTATCTTTCTCATTCACAACTTCTAACACTCTATGATGAAAACGCTGCGTCTTTTCAAATTTGATGCGCTTTTAGGTGCTTTTTCTTCAGACCCATTGAAACTTCTACTTTTTGCATCACATTGGTTTTTCACCATTATCTTAGAATACACTGGCACATTTAAGGTTTCCCATCACTTGATAATGTAAAGTGCTCATAAACAGCAGCCCTTGTGTTTGACGACAGTCTTTTTGCCATTGTGAATGAGGTGCCGCTTTCACCAAAATATAAATATAAAATATGTTATACCAACTAGCATATACTTTGATTTAAATACAAAAACATACATACACACACACAAATAAGCTATAGCCCAGCATTAAACCTAGACACAATTTGCCCTATACAGAAAAACAGGCACAGACATGTGCCATACACACAATACAGAGCCCTACATTTTACTCAGAAACATACACAATCTGCACTATACACAAAGATTCATACATTCCTGTATCATACACACAAACATACACATAGCCCTGCAGTTTTATCCAGAAACATGCACACGCTCTTCCATCATATGCACAAGCAGCCATGCAGTTTTAAAATAAACATGACCACTGACTTAGAGTTGAATCCAAGAAGTTGTTCCTCCAAGTTCTTCTTCTAAGCTCTTCTAGCAGAGAGAGGAAGTTGGGCAGAAGCTGCTACCTTTTCCCATGTGTGCTGATCTTTTGCTGAAGACAGGGCAGTGGGAGGCTCCGGGGGGCCACTTAACTAACTTCCTAGTACTTAAGTGGTGTGCAAAGTTATGCTAAAGTTCAGCCCTGGGTGGGAGCATATGTGGAGAGTGCAGACAGAAGTTCTGTCTGTGGAGTCGGTAGATAAATGCTCCGACTCCTCAGTTTCTAAATCTTCCGACTCCTCTGTATGTATATACTATGCTAATGTATTTTCTACATCCATTGAAGGAAGGCAACATACATGTCAATTCACCACAGAACTACTGGCTAGGAAGCCAACACTCTACTATAATGCCAGATTAAAGACAAACACAATTGATTGGCGGTCGCAGATTGCGGGTGTCCACATGGACGGGCAAATCCAGCTTGCCGAAAATCTCGACCACCGCCCCCATCCAAAGTAATGTGTCAGCCAGCCAGAAGTTTAGTGCATTGTGTCACTCACTGGCCAGCTGATCAGCAGAACGAGCCTCTGCTGGAGACAGGTAGGGAGATCTGTGTTTTCGGCTCCTTTGGTCCCCTTCACTAGCGCATAGCGAAGGGGAACCGACGGAGCCGAGAACACACCAGATGATTTTTCAGGCGTTTGACACGTGATGACTCATTGAACGGTCGAAAAATCGGCAGTGCAACTGTAAATGTATGGGGGGCTTTAGGCTAGGTTCACAGTTCCCTGTAACAGTGGAACACGACACAATGGAGAGCGGTGCCGCACCTTACCTGTGCATTACATCCCATATAGTGACACATACAGTCAAGGAAAAGCATGCTTCATGGTTACTTGACATGTTCGTTTTGTGGTAACATTATGCACTGCATGCATTGGGCTTTATTCTTACAGCAGAGAAGTAGTTCATTATGACTGTTTGTGAATTGGGACATTTCAACTTACTTTTTTAATTCCCATTTGAATTTAGTAGGAGTCGGAGTCGGTTAACTTTTTGCCGACTCCGACTCCAGGTACCCAAAATTGTCAACTGTCTCCGACTCCACAGCCCTGGACACACATCAGGCCATAGCACACACCTACCCCATTACACTTGCTTACACTCAAATGAACTTGTTAAACATATTATATCTGAAATAAAAAAAAACACTTTTTGTAATGTACCATAATCCATATTACAATGTGAATGTCATGTTGTATAATAGCTTGGCTGAACTTCACACAAGTAGTAACAACTATGCACTAGGCTTCATTCTTACATTAGAGAAGTACTTAATTATGACTATTGTTTGTGAATGGGACATTTGAACTTGCTGCATTTTTTTCCCCATTACAATTTAAAATTAGGAGTCGATACATTTTTGCCGACTCCGACCCCAACTTCGGGTATCCAAAATTGTCTCTGACTCCACAGCCCTGGTTGAACCGATACAACCAAAAGACTGAACAGTACTAGTATGCTTGTAAATATTATAATTCCTTTTCGGTCAGATAACTCACCTGTCAAGTTTAGGATTGTCCTGCCTTTCCCTTTGCTGTTCATAACGCAATTTTAATCCTTTGAACGTCTGTACGTAATTGACGTCTTCAACAGCTTTCCAGTAATTTTCAATAACATGAGCCGTCAGAGACTTGATATCTTCCTGCAAGAACACTGAAGTTTCAGTAATCATGGCACAAACCGTAAACCTGGAAATAAATCTGACCTGAATCTCGCACCTCAGCAGCAAAGTAAAATCATCACCTCAGAACAACAAGAACAAGCACACAAAATCAAAAACAAACAGAATAGTGAGTGTACTAGTCAAAATAGGCATGTGAAAGTTAACTTGAACTTCCTAACAGGAATATGGACATGGTAAAATCAAGCTTCAAAGCATTGGGTGAGTGGTGAGGATCATCTGCACACTATAAAACCGTTAAAAAAAAAAAAAAAAATATGACTGATGGAGATTAAATTTGGCAGGAACTTCAGCTCACTTAGCAAAATTTTCACACCAACTTGGTCCAATTCAGGGTCATGCAGGGCCATAAATCTGAAACACATTTTTTTGGTTGTAGTCCTTTTAAAACAAAAAAAATAAATAAACAAACAAACAAACAAATAAACAAATAAAGGAATGGATTGGGCAAGGCAGTGTTTGCAATTGTGTTGTGGTAGATCAGTAACTTAATTACCCAGACTTATCTGGGGTGAAAAAAAAAAGCTACAAATACATTTTTTGAATTCTGATGTGAAATCTGAACTTTCTACACATAAATGACTACAAATAGTAGCAATACCGATTTTATGAAAATCTTAAAAGGATAAAATTGATAAGATTCAAAGTCATCATGCATACTCAGTTGCAACCCATCTCCCTTTCACACACCACTTCAGAAATTTTATCTTTAACACAGAACAGCAAATTGGAATTTACAAAATGAAACCAAGTACCTGTCCTTTAGACCCAACCCCAGCAAAACTAGTAAAAAGCACAAGTACAGTTCATGCGATACCCTTTGAACATTAGAGGTTGTGACAAAAATGGGCCATTCAGCCCAATAACCACACCATCCTATCCCACTTTGATCATCCAAAAAAATATTCATCGAGATTTGAAGGTTTAACTCTCACACTGTATCACACTTTTTGGTAATTTATTCCATGTGTCTATGTTTTTTTGTGTGAAGTAAAAGGAATATTGATGTGAAATCTACCATTACATTTCCCACTGCTCCCCCATATGTTCATGTTGCAGATTTTTAAAGTAAAACCTGGAATTTCCCCAACTAATTCCTATCAGAATTTCAAACACATCAACACACACAATCTTAATCTCCGGGTGCTTAAAATGTAAAGATTCAAATTCTTCAATATCTCCTCATAGATCATGTCCCTTAGACCAGGTATCAACCAAGATGCTCTTCTGTAAACTTAAGGGGGGGGATGGCTGAACAGTTCTAGAAATAGTGACCAAACCTGAACACAGTAGTGATATACAACACCCTCCTAGCTTTCATCATCACTTCTGTACCCTGTCTGGACACAGATAGTGGTGACTCCCAGGTCCTTCTTGTGTGGTATACTTTCAAATTTCAGACCTCCCTTTGTGTATTCAAATTTTTTTTTTTTTTTTTACTACTTCCAAAATGTCATACTTTACATTTACTTACATTAAATTTAATCTGCCCAGTTTGTATGCTATCCATGTCCCTCTGTAACAATTTAGCTGATCCTACATTAATCTACCCTTCCACCTAGTTTGATATCATCTACACACTTAACCAATTTATTACTGGATTATATTCTTGTCTTGGGTATTTTACATATATTACAAGAGAGCAGCACCCCAAGAACTGACCCCCGAGGGATACCATTTTTAAAAATCGCCCAATTCTGAAAAGCTCCCCTTACCATAATCCCTTGCTTTCTGTGTCCGAGACAATTTTGTACCCACCTAAAGACACCCACAAGATCCACATATTTACATTTAAGCAGACATTTCACTGCAAACAGAAGCCTATAAATAACAAAAAGCTACAAGTTATAACCACTTACAAAATTATAATAATGCAAACAATTGAAACAACAAAAGTTTCATGACAGAGGAAATATGTGAAGATCTGCACGGCTTAAATGGAGATTTTCCTATGTTCATTTCTGTTTTTAACAGGTGTTCAAAGGAAGTCCTGGTAGGGCAAATACATACAGACATAAACATATTTATTTTTGACAACTTCAGAAGTCTGTTTTCTTTCCACCAAAAAAAGGGGGCCTCCGATATATCCAGTATCGCCACCTGTGAATATTTCACACGTTTGTGTGCGTTCTTGATGACAGTGCAGTAGGAGCCTGTGGTAATCATCTTTTCACAAACTCACAAGAATTTCTTTTTGGAATTAAAGTGAATCGTCAGAGTAGATGTGGCGATGGTGCCTTTGACAGATTTGTGAAATGTGAAAAGAATGCAACAGAATAGGTATCTTCAATAACACCGGTTTTAATTATTAACTTAGAATACTGGGCAACATCAAAGTCAGTGGCAAAAGTAAACAATGTACCACAATTAAATATTACTAACACTTAAGTAATACAGTTTTTCTTCTAATGCACTGATTACAGACATTTTGTGAGACAGTGGCAAAACTGTCTCATCAGTGTAACAATTATACTGCAACAGAAGTAAAGCAGCAATTGAAGACATCCACACCGTTTTTATTGCTGGAGGTGGCTGTGTCTTGGGAGACCTGTGGGACACAGACCAACCATTTGCTGGCTTATGCTACTGCCCCAGCCCCCCCATCCAGCTGTGAATACAAAGTGTTTGAAAAATCGTGTCAACCAGAATGCTTGCAGAAACCTAGCTTTATTTTTCTAGGCACTTTAAAGGAAATTTGACAATATTCTTCATTTCCAGGGGTTTTCCTTGAATGGAAGATTAATGTTAGTTTCAAAGTTTAAGGATCAATGGGAACCCTGACTAAGCCTTTGGCAAGAGCCCTAAACTGTACATCAGTTGTTAATAGTGCAACCATAGTATTTTTGCTCCTAAACCGAACATTGCTGACGAGAATGGCAACCTCCTCATCTATAGGGTTGTGGGCATTTTATTGGTATGGGTATTGCAGAGATCCTTTTAAGAATTTTTTATTTTAAGGCTATGTAGACAGGGAAATATGCATAATTTTCCATTTTTCATTTAGGAATACATTTCAAAACACTAATTATTAATACTAATTTATTATGAAAGACTATTATACTTCACAAACTGGAAAAATCCAAAGACTTCATCAGGTATAAAGCTTTGCAGAGACTGCGGAGCACATTCAATTTGTCTCTCCATTTCTGCACTGTCCAAAGGACTGACAGAATGTAAAGCATAATACACTGCTTAGAATGGCTCCTACTTTTTTACTAACTATTAAGTAATAAAACAAAAAGCAGCCAATACTTACCACTCTAATGTATTCAAACATTTCGATAATGGCCGAGTTCATCAAGTTATAACGAGATCCATTGTTGAGAAAGGCTTTGATTACTGGTTCAAATAAGAAGTTTCTCATTATGTAACGGTTGTAAAACTCATCTTTTAGACCAACAATTTTTCGCATGAATCGAAGTGCACCTGGTGGAGGTAAAAGGAAGCAATATTAAGCCAATTAGTTATTTTACTGCAAAAGACATGAGTGTTTGCCGATTGCAGTGTCATACATACACAGTGCAAGAAAAGCATGTCTGGAAGCCATTAACACCAGAACTCTTCTGAGGATATCCTTATTAATAATGTAATTCTTGATATGGTATGTATGATGTTCTACACAGAATGTCAGCAACTCCAATATTAAGGCCAATAGCTGAGACGTTTGGAAATCATCTGCAGGAAAATTGACAAAAAATTAGAAATATGAAGAACTGCACAAACTTGTGGAAACAAACTGGACATTCTTTGAATATTAAAACTATTTACAAGCCTTCCACTTTACATTAGATATGCAGTAACATGCACTAAAGATACCTATATGTACCCTGATGTATCACAAACACCACTCTCTCGAAACAGAATGCAATTTTAAATGTATCAAAAAGAAAAATTACATTGGGTGGATTTAACACAAGACTTGGAAACAGCCAAAAAGCAAAATTTATATATAGTATTTTACATGTACTAGTCAAAATAACGTAAAGTCACTTATAACCATTTAATTCTTTATTCCACAGATATTAAACTATTAAATCAAACTAAACACTGAGTAAAATATCTGGAAGTAAAAACTAGAACTTAAATATTTCTTAAGTGTAATGGAAATGTACATATACAGATTTCTGAACATCACACATCTGTAAAGAGGACACAGGTTTACACTAAATTACAACTTAAAACACGGTATGCATTGCGCAACAAAATTATATGAATAATGTACTGACCATTGTTTGCTGTAGTCTCACCTTTACTGGGCTTCTCCTCTGTCGTATTTGCCAGCAAGGGGGCAGTGAGAACATGCATACAGTGTTTGTAAAAGAAGCTCAGAAACTCTGTCTTTTCAGTTTTCTATGAAAACAAAAAAATAAAAACTCAAAGAGAACCATCACCAACAAAACTATAATCAAAATTTCTGTTATCACTCAAAAGTAAAGAAATATGTTGCATTTTTAATGCCAGATATAAAACTGGGATAGAAAAAAAAAAGCCTTGATTCATAATAAATTAAAAAAAAAAAAAACAGCCCTCACCCAAGGGGTTGTTTGGGTTATTCTCTCTGGTTGCTTTGAATCATATACTAAAGAAACAAGTTAATTTTAGCATTTTCCAGAGCACTCAATGTTTAATTTTAATACACATTTTTCAACAAAAACCCTTCTTATAAATTTTACACTATGTACTTATTTGCTTGAATGCATTATTTGTCACTTTCAAATATCATCACAGAGAAGCTTACAAAAGAAGGTTAAAGAGGAAATATACACATCTGAAAATAAAAAAACCTTAGAATTGGCTAAATAGCAGCATAAGTAATTAAACCTATTTTGATGTAGGCATGTTCAGAAGAAGGGTTCTGAAAAAATAATTTACTTGTATCTGTTCTTCACTCACAATGACAAGCGTGGAAAGAGTTTTAAACTTGACCAGTGTGTGCAGGGAATGTACAGTCCAGTGAAAACAGTGACAGGTACAAAAAGCAATTACCACCTAGAGACAAAATGTGCCTGCAGCGGTCTAGCTCTAAACAGTCAGATTGAAAATTGCTTGTGTATGTTAAAACTCGGTATGAGAAAACTATAAAGAAAAAGCTAAATAATTCGAAAAAGCAAAATAATTCAACTATTATTCTGTATTCAGAAAGAACTACTTACAGAAATCACTAGAACAAGTAAATATCAAATTGCAAAGGGAAGCCGCTGTAGTTATTGTTGACAATGCAGCTAGACAAAATCAAACACAACTATAGACAGTCTTCTCCCCTTTCACTGCCAACTCTGAAACACCCAGACAGGCTAAATTTCTATGCACCATGCAGCCTCCACTGTAAAGCACCTGTGCAGTGAAAGCTTTTTTTTTAATTTATAGAAAGCATTTAACTAGAACATAGCTTAAGGAAATGCATACCGTTTACGCTCCAACAGAAGCCCCCGGCGTTTGTTTGCAAAACTAGCCTCGTCTCCTGGCACTTGAGACCGGCCATTATTAACAAAACCCTTCAAAACGCAATACTTTTTAGCACGTGTCGGCACAGGTAGGTACACAAAAATATCAGCTAATATTACAAACAGCTACTTCATTTGAATTTCACATGCTGAATAAGACTGTTAAAGATAAATGGCAATGTCTTTCTGTAACTTTCACTGTTATTCGTCGTCCAAATCTGCAATGACGGCTTCCAGGTTTGTCACGACGCTTTGAATTCTTGCCGCCGACAATTTTTCTCTTCCTTCAAAACACGGCCGATTTTCTTTGAGGCAATGAATTAATGAATCCTCACTGCCGTCAGTAGAATTGGTGATGCCACAATTTTTGAAAGATTCCCGAATCATTTGATTTGAGATTTCATCCCATGCAGACATGATCCATGTCACCATCAGACGTCGCGAAGGTGTGCGCAAATTTCCGCATTCGTGTGAGTTCTTTGTCATAGACACCTGCCACCCAATTTATAGAGAATGTTGTGATCTTGTCCTTGAAAGATTTGTTCCATGAAACGTCTGCTGGCTGCACAAATTTTGTGCAACCTCCTGGAACGACTGCTGTGTCCATGTTGTATTTTTTTGAGCTCCCATTTAATGTTTGCACTGGTATTGCAACGATAAAGAGTCTCAAACCAGAAGTCTCTTGTGGAATGAAAATTTCCCACAATCTTTTTGTAGCCTTTGGATTGTGAGATCTTCATTCATCCATCCGTTTTGGAAACACATTATGACGGCTCCTTGAAGTTGAACGTTTTGCTGCAACCTTGTCACTTCTCGTATTCCGCGTTTAAATACGATGAACGGCTTCATCTTGGTTCCATCACCCTTGGTCGCAAGAACCAATGTAAAATGATCTCTCTCTCTCTCATGACCAGTAGTTTTGATAGAGACTGTTTTTGCTCCGCTGGGATGAATGGTTGTCTCACCAGCATGTCAAACCAAACAGACGTCTCAACCATTCCAATAATGTTGCATTCTCGGATACCTTTGGTCATCCGCAACCGAGAAATCCACATCACAAAAGAAACAAATTTGTCAATCAGTAAATCTGGATCTTTTTGAAGCACAGTTGCTTTTCATCTGAGAGATAACGAATTACGCTCCATTAATTTTTGCAACCAGCCGAAACTCATAACAAAAGTCTCTTTTCTCTTGGATTCATCGATCTCGGTATTGAAAATCAAGTTTCGCTCGTTCACAAATCATCTTTCTGGAAATGCAGTTGGATTTTCGCCACTGCTTGAGAATCCAGGACAATACACGGTCTTCAAGTTCTTCAGTAACTTTCGTGGTTCCTCCTCCTTCTAACCGCTTTCTGCTTGCATCTTTGTCCTCTTTCGCCGACACAAGACTCTCAATATTGTTTCTTCCACTCTCTGATTCTTTTCGGATCAACACAATAATGATGAGTGGCCGCTTCACCAGAAGTTTCTTTCGCGTATTCCACCACACTAATCTTAAAGGCAATGTCAAAAGACCGTTTCGGCTGCATTTTGGAAGGCAATGAAACCGATATATTCGTATTTCTTATATATGCAACGTGCCGACATGCACATGTATTACACACGTCTATAAAGATACAGACACAATGTACGTTAGTAGGCAAATATCAAATACCCGGTTACTGTTAGAGATCGGCTACTATTAGGCCGTGTCCCCTCTGAAGCCCAGCTCTTAGTAAAGTCCGGCAACAATAAGAGACTTGGCGTTTATTGGAGCATATATGGTATATGCCCTCCGTTCTCAGCTTCAAGGAGAAAAATAACTGCTGAAAGCACCTACAGTAAGCGAAACAGGTGTCCGTTTAAATTCACACACACAGACTAGAAAGGTGCCCCTTGCCCCAGAGAACTATTTGAAATAATACATTTAAACAATTACACTTTTTAAATTTAATTACTTGTGCATTTTTACTCATTTAATCAGCACATTAGGTGTACAGGCAATTAGTCAAAGTAAGCAGAATATATACTTTACTAGCAAAATACCCATGCTTCGCAGCAGCGAAGTACTGCCTTAAAATTTTTATTAAGAAGAAAAGTAAACCTGAGGTTTTTTGACGCGGAAGGAGAACTTCAGTGATGTCAGTCCATTTAGGATTGCAAGTAAATGTGATGAATAAGTCAGGGCGGCCATAATGATGTACGTATGTCATTGCGTCTTGTGTACGCTCGTGCATATAGCGAGGTCCTCCAGAGAACGACGATGGTAATATCACAGCTTGACCAAATTCCCTTAAATTTGTTGTTTTTGTCAATAACATCTTTCAAGTTAATTTTCAGCTCATAGTTTCTTCTGATTTAGTCTTATATAATTTAGTCTTTCGGATTAAATTTTTGCGTACATATCAACTAAAAACTGATTTAATAAAGTTAGGAAGAAAAGGATACTATTATCATGATGTTTTCTGATCATAAGCCGATATGAATAGAAGTTTGCTGCAGAGATGGTTTTCTTCATAGGTAACTTACTGGTAGCATGAACCTGAGGTATAGACACAGAATAACCGTCTTCACAATAGCAGAATATGAGGGGATATTGAAGTGCATCATAGGATCTGTGGGTTTCCTTAATGCGTTGCAGTTTATTGTCTCTGCTTTTCAACGTTTGCCCAACGATGATAACACCAACTTGACGTACTGCAGGTTTATTAAACCTGCCTTTGTGTGCATTTAATGGTTTTTTGTCAGCGTGAATGACAACTTTGAAGTCTTTGTCTTCATCTGAAATACTGTCGAAGTCTTGGATGTAAGTGTTACAATCATGCAGCATTTTTTGTAATTGCTGCACCAGGGGCATGTTAATTCCAGAAACATTAGCACACCGCATTTGTGATTCGTTTTCATCGTCCCCAACGAAATAAATTTGCAAAAATGTGTTCCTCAGTCGGCATAAGTAAAAGACTGCCAAATAAGTGATACGCTTGTCCCTGGATTTTAAATGAAGGCATAAAATTTCCCTCAACGATTCAGTAAGCACCAAATGACATTTGAAATGTGTTGCTGTACTTTCGAATGTTGTTCAAGAAATGCTCACTTTGAGGATGTTCGCCATTTAACAGGCCCTTAAGAAGGTCAGGAAGCTTATGTAAAGGAGTGAGAGAGACTTTAACACCGTTACAGCACAAGCCAGGAGACTCTCATTTCCACCTATGAGCTTGACAATACTCATAGTCAACATCCATGGATCCAATGTGTACTGTTTTGTCAGATTCATAATGTATATTTGGGTCATACGCAAATCCACAATCGGCTTTTTTGAGCCAAACCTGTCGTTTTCATATGAGCCACTTTTCATTACTGGGATCGTACCTAGAAACAGAAGCTCTATTAACTTGTGGATTTGCCTGCGAGTATTTAGCGACAGCGTTGTCTATTAACTTGTGGATTTTTCTGCGAGTATTTGGCGGCAGCGTCACAAAGTTGTTTCCGTCTAGCTGCATCATGACGTCTGACACGCCTCCTTTTTACTGTTTTCTCATAGCTTGGATTGCTGCGGTCATAATCGGTTTGAGTTTCATGGTAATTTTTTAAATAACGTTAGTATTTGCAGGACTATCAAGCGTTGTAAGCATACAACCAGTTTCATCGATAACTTCACTTCCAGCTTTTGAGAGTTTAAACATTCATAAACATCAAAGTGTCCACTACTCAAATTGTCACCTGTGAATCCAAGATGTTTAAGAGGCATTGGTGGTTGCCCAAAGGTATAAAATATTTGGCCATTTCGGTATTATTGAAAGCAACAACCGAACAATTCAGCGGCAGCCATCAACTCACATGTAGAACAATAGGTGAAGGGCTTAAGCATTTCACTCTTATAGTGCTCCTGTGTTGTATAATTATCTCCTGTACCGTCATCAGTTCACACCTTGAACCTGTCCCAGTCATTCAATACATAAGACACAATGTTCCTCCGGATATCAAGAGTGAGCCTGATATGGCCGTGCAATATGTAACACAGAGAATGGAAAAGGCAGGCGCCACTCCGGGCATGGAAACCACTCAGTAAGTGACAGTAGTTTGATCGATGGTGATCACCTCGATAAACATGTTAATGGGGGTACGGTTGGCTGAACAATGTAAACTAAGTCTAAAATACCTACACAATAACTATAATCATAATAAGCAAACAATAAAACAGCGGAGAAGCCGTGGATTAAATAAAAAGGCTGCAGTTATCAGCAGGGAGACGTGAATACCGTGTCAAAGCAAGGAAGGTAATGAAAATACCAGAGCGATGGACGGCCTTATATAGGTAGGCAGTCAACTACATGAGAGATGTGGGAATGGGGGACTCAACGCCGCCTCACACGGTGACCAACCTGCAGGCTATGGACGTATATATGTACGGAAGTAGGAATCAGTTAGCGTTGGGAACCCGCGTACCAAATTTCTTGAAGATGGGCCCATAAGTTGGAATGAAACCTGCTTAACTTTTGTAAGTAAGCTGCAAGGAATGAGCCTGCCAAATTTCAGCCTTTACCTGCACGGGAAATTGGAGAATTAGTGATGAGTGAGGACTTTGCCTTTAATTAGTATAGATTTACACACACAAATTTTACATATACATACATACATACACACACACAAATAAACTAAACTAAACTATATATATGAACTACACGCGGTGGCACAGCGTAAAGGGACTTCGTCTCTGACACCGACGTCTGATCCCCGCAAGGGGAGCAGTGGAGTGTGTATGCCTGATGAGCCCAATATAAGGGCGAAACACGTGTTGTGTACTCTTTGCATTATCTGACAGTAAACTATGCCATCCATCTATCCATAACCTTGTTGAAATAAAGAAAAACTATTTTTTAAAGCAAAATATGTAAATTGTAACTGATGGATCAGTTGAAAGCTCAATTACATACGTATATATTCATGTTGCTATCATAATATACCGATGATGTTTAATATTCTAATCTCTCTTGCCATGCACAGTCAGAGCTTTTTTTCTTTCAACTGTTTATGCAGATAAAATATACTGTGCTAAACACTACATTTAGCACAGATAAAAATTTTGCACATTCAATTAAGGGGAATTACAAAACAAATTTGCTTTACTATATTATGTTAAAGCAATTAAATGTAGAACAGAGACGACTCGAATGCAGCCATATACCAGACTTGGCTCAGAATGTGCCTAAATGTTTAAATTTATTTTACAAAATGACTGAATTTTGGAGCCTGCTTATACAACGTGGCCCAAAGCAGTAAGGTTAAATTCTTTCTATTGCCAAAGTGCATAAAATAGAGTAAAACCTTTGACTTCATAACTGGAAAAACGTCAATTGAATGTTTCTTTGCTGTTTGCAGGAAAGCACAAAAGCCATAGACCACCAAATTTCCACAAATGGGGAGAAGAGGAAAAAAAAAAACACAACTCTTAAACAAACCCATACTGCATCTTCACAGACAGACATTTATACACCACCACTACAATGTAACAATCTTCCAAATAACATTTTTTTCCCCAAAAAACACATCTCCACTGATTCTGGGAAAGGGAGGGTTTTGCAGGGAACTGAAAAAAGTAGCAATACTTGCATTTGAAAACCTCAATGCCTATTAAAGTAAGACAAACTAAACAAATAACTTGAAAAATCTAGATATTTAGCAAAAACATTTACAATGGTACAGCTCTGCAGTAAGACAAAGCTTATGATTTTCTACTTACATTGGCTGTAGCTAACATGTTTTCTGGGTCAACTAAAGTGCGAAGAAGACCCATTAGCTGAACTGCACCCCCAAGCTCTGGATCAGTATCACAGATCATATGTTCAATTATAAGATTGATCAGAAGAATATCCTAGAAAACAGATTTTGAAATTAAAATAGGTCAAAAGCTGGAACAATAAAACAGCTAGCCAATAAAAATGTTTTGAAATTAAACAAGGACACAAACAGGGAGAGAATGGCTCATCTGAAAACCAGCTTGCAGAGATACTGAAAATATTTTTAAACCAGCCTTTCAACAATTACCTTGAAATATCACACCATTTTTATGAGAAACAATAACCTGAATCTAAGTATCTATCAGGTTAGCAAAATGCTTTTAATAATGAATTTTTTTTTTAACAAATAATTTGTTAAATTAAATAAATTTAACAAATAAGCACACAAGCTAATCTGATTTGGAGAATATTAACTAAAATTATCGTTAGGTTACAGCCACATCAACACATGGTTAGTGTGCAATACACACAGGCATACAAGCAGCAACTAGGTATGAAAACAATTTCCTTTTAATGCAAGGAAGGTAACTAAAAGGAATTCACTCAGTTTAGCATTAGTTTATGTATGTCCAGCTTTTCTCTATTGTTAAACTACTGCCAGAATCTCCCAAAACTCTGTTCCTCCCTCTTTACCTATTTATCATGGGCACTCAGTCTACCTTTAAAAGGCCGATACTGATCACAGACTTCACCGAGCACAGCAACTAAAATTACTTTAAAACAGTGGCTGGAAAGATCGGTTTGTGTGATCTGCCAAAAAAAAAAAAAAGTGAATTGGCAGCCAATCAACTGGAGCACTCCATATCCTTGTCAAGTTTGGGGTGAAAATATTTTTTATTATCCCTACCATACAAAATAAAGAAACACTGAGCTCCAACATATATTCCACATGTTGGAATGTATTTTATTAAATTAGTTGACGTACATTTGTTAAACGGATGCATCCAGAGAGAGAGAAAATGCATACAGCATGTTGCCAAACCCAATACACAATGAACCCCCTCAATACCGCAAATCAGGACCCGAGCACAGCCATACAACAGGTGACATCTCAGTACCACACTAGTTTAACAGGAGTGGAATAGTTACAGTTTAATAATAAACTCTCACCAACCCACAAAACTGGATGCAGGTCACCCATGCAACATTAAATTACACATTAGTTTACCATTTTAAATGTAACTTGTGCAGGATCAGTTTAACTTGTATATTTTCCTCTTTTACTGGTCCAACAAAACTTCCTAATACATGTTGGTGAAACACAGCAAAGTCACATGTGTGGCAGAAACTTGCGCCTGAAAGTGCAGCCTGCACAGGCAAAAGCTTCAGCAAACTTCTCCCACATCAATTCACATCTGCTACTTGAAGTCATTCCAGCCCAGGAAACGGAATTTACTTTTACAATTACAAAGATGTTTCACAAGCAAAGAAAGCATACACTTATCTATACAATTATCTAGAATTTAATGAAATGGGAAAAGAGCTCTAAGTTTTGTTTTGCATACAGTGAATAAACATACTCCAAACTTATTATACTTAAAACAACTTAGCACCTGTATTATTGTGAGAATACAACGATCAATATTTCTCCCCCACAAGAATTTATTGGCAAAGCACCATAAGCACATGCTATCTATTTCTTTGAACTGTTCCTATTCTGGTGTGGAATTATTGTATAACATACATCGTTAACTCTAAAAACAAGAATTTGGTGCTCAAGTTTGAATTTATTTTCGATTTTCTAAAATCCACATAGGGTCAAAATTTTATATGTATTTATTTTTTTAGTTGAATGTCCCTTAGCAAATTACACCTCAACCAGACACTTTTGGTATCCATCACCAAGCTTCAGGCATAATTCTGGCTGGATATTTGACCACTAATTTGTTGGTTTCCTAGCACAGACACAACTTTCAAGAACAGTACACAAATTTTCAAAAGGGTGGAGGTCTGGGCTTTGGGGAGGCCATTCTAAAAACTTAATGTTAGTCTGCTTTATCCATTCCACAAGCAGTTTGATGTGCATCTGGGATCATTGTCCTGCTGGAAAACCCAGTTGCATCCAAGTGGCAGCGGTGTAGCTGTTGATATGAGATTGTTAAAGAATCTGGAGCTAGTCCTCCATTATTCTATCTACTTTGTCTATGAGTAAACTTCTGACCACAACTGTACACTTATGCTCACTTTTCACAGGATAAAAATCTGACCTGTGAACAAAGATAATCTTAGCTATCAAGTGATAATGCTAATACCCAGCCTTCACTTGGAGTTGTCTCTGTAGCAGTCTTTATGGCAGATTGTAAAGCTAATGAAGAGTCCCAGATAAGGATGGAATATGGTATTTTAATGGGAAGGGATTAAACTTTAAATATAATAGTAAGCAAATGAATGATGTTATACATGCTTTAAAACATCTTTACAGTCACTGTATGTCAGTATTTCAAAGTGAACTGCATGGAGTATAATAAGGGGTAATTGCTCAATGATCTTCATTCTAAAAACCACAATAAATATTTCCTATAATCTAGAAACCACATAACTTTATTAAAAGCAACATATACATATTAAAAAAAAATAAAATAAAGCATTTAGAATAACTGAGAACACCACTTACATCATCATTTTGCTGCGCTTCCTGCATTACAAATTCTCGTACCATTGATGGGTTGTACTCAACCAAATAAGAGAAAATATCAGTGGCCGCACTACGAACTTGGATATCATCCATTCCCTGGGAGTGAGGGGGAAACAAAAAGGACACAAATTACAATTTAAGTAAACATACAAGTTATACACAATGACAATGAAGATTCAATGTAATTTACACAATTCATACTAATGTATATTCTGGGACATGGAGTGCTTTTAGCTTTAAGAAAAACAGCCAATTGTCATTCACCTCTGAAAATATGTGAACAATTTGGTTACGAAAAGTTAATAACTAAATGATAAATTAATGCATTCATTACTTGGGTGACACCTTAATCCAAATCAACATACAAGATCAGGATTACAACACTTTTTTGTTTTGTTTTAGTCTAAATACAACCAGACAAAGAAACTTCATCAGGTCTCCAAGGTGATGTGAAGGAAGAAAACCAAATACCCTTGTATAAGGTCCAAAGATTTAGCCACTAGACCACAGTGTCTGCATGGCTTTAACTAGAGAAGAAACATTTTTCCTAAAAGGACTTTTTCCAATGCATTAAAGTCACTGGCTTTCCTACACACTCAAAAATGCACTACAATTTAAAAAAAATGCACATTTGACTTCTGTTTTGTGCACTATCTATACTCTTACATGTGCTTAAATACATGCGCTAAAGGTAAGGTATAAGCAGGGCTGTGGAGTCGGAGTCAAGGAGTCGGAGACAATTTTGGGTACCTGGAGTCGGAGTCGGCAAAAAGTTAACCGACTCCGACTCCTACTAAATTTAAATGGGAATTAAAAAAGTAAGTTGAAATGTCCCAATTCACAAACAGTCATAATGAACTACTTCTCTGCTGTAAGAATAAAGCCCAATGCATGCAGTGCATAAATGTTACCACAAAACGAACATGTCAAGTAACCATGAAGCATGCTTTTCATTGACTGTATGCGTCACTATATGGGATGTAATGCACAGGTAAGGTGCGGCACCGCTCTCCATTGTGTCGTGTTCCACTGTTACAGGGAACTGAGAAACCTAGCCTAAAGGCCCCCATACATTTATAAATGCACTGCCGATTTTTCGACCACTCAACGAGTCATCACGTGTCAAACGCCTGAAAAATCATCTGGTGTGTTTTCAGCTCCGTCAGTTCCCCTTCGCTATGCGCTAGTAAAGGGGGCCAAAGGAGCCGAGAACACAGATCTCCATACCTGTCTCCAACAGAGGCTCGTTCTGCTGATCAGCTGGCCGGTGAGTGACACAATGCACTAAACTTCTGGCTGGCTAACAGAGGAGACAGCCACTGCAGCAGACAGAGGCATCACATTACTTTGGATGGGGGGTGGTCGAGATTTTCGCAAGCTGGATTTGCCGTCCATGTGGACACCCGCAATCTGCGGCCGCCAATCAATTGTGTTTGTCTTTAATCTGGCATTATAGTAGAGTGTTGGCTTCCTAGCCAGTAGTTCTGTGGTGAAATGACATGTATGTTGCCTTCCTTTCCTTCAATGGATGTAGAAAATACATTAGCATAGTATATACATACAGAGGAGTCGGAGGATTTAGAAAATGAGTCGTCGGAGCATTTATCTACCGACTCCACAGCCCTGGGTATAAGGAAGTTGTGTATACTTAAAGCATGTTCCACAACAAGCTAAGTCATTAGTCGTTTTCTAAAAAAGTGAGCAGTCACAAGAAAACCTAGGCACCATTAATGTCAAAAATACACTCATCCACCCTGGACAGCTTTTCTACTATTCTGGCAGCAATGAATCAAAAGAAGCCTTGAATTTTACACAATTGAAATGAAGAAAAAACGCTGAACTTCTAATCTGAAAGTATTGCTTTGTTTCAATCTCCAGTTAGTTCAACTTCAGTTCACACAATAGACATTTAAGGGAACCAGAAAATAATAATAATGTCCTGTAGACATGTCATGGATGTCTTGTTGGGTAGATTTTTTTTAAACCAAGGGAAAAAATCATCATGGTAGGTTAACAGCAGCTACATTTGTGCAACACCACATTTGTAATAATTATCTGATAACTGTTTTTGGAAAGTGTGTGTATCAAGAATGCCATTATCCAATTACTACAAGAGTTCATAGAAAGGACATGTTTCATCTGTACGACCCCTATAGAACACGGCAAGCTCTGCTGAGGGTATACAGTTATGTCCTTCAATTTCATTTTTACATTATACATATTAGATAAGCTTCATTTCAGTATATGATATTGCAGATTTACTCTCCAGTAGATGTAAAGCCTGAGCAATCTCTAAATAGACAGAGAGAGAGAGAGAAAGAGTGGGAAATAACCCATATAACGCCTTGCTCCAAGAGCTGCAGTGTTCACAAAATTGTGTGTCCATAAAGGAAAGGTGGACAAATTATACTTTGATTCATCACCATGCAAGCTGGCCAACATTTGCCCCAGTATAAAAAGACAATCAAGTGAAGCTGCAGCAAAAAGTTAAATAATTCCATTAAAGAGCAGATAAGTACATGCCACCCCACTAATCTGCCAAAGAATAATGAAGTATCTTGGAATTTATCAGTATTGAGATTCAAGCTGTGCACATTTCGCTTGTTTAACATCTGCACTATAAACTTAATGTTTTTTGCAACATATATACCAATTGCTGGAACGCCCCAATTTTGCCTAACCATTTGGAGAGCACTGGTTACTGCTTTCGGGACACGCTTAATCTGTCTCAGTAGGTTTTCTATTCATTCCACCTGATGACCAAAGTGACCAATACTTGCAAGTTGCTTAATGTTTGAATGAGTTTCATGTAATTGAGTATTGATGGTGGGTGGCTTTTCCCTGTCTGTAATCAGAATAATAAAGTTTAATGTCACTGTGCTCTGTGTGAATATTTTAAATCTGCTTTTCTATTCTTTCTACATGTACAGCTAAGCCAGATTTAGTAAAAAGGGGCTCAGCATTTAGAACTGCTAGCCCAAGAATAGGACAAGATAGACAGAGACAAATGGGCAACATGCACTATTTCTGTGTGTTACGAGTAAGCATGCCTCTCTTTGCCTTGTTTGGAATGGCATGATTTACCTAAGGGCCTGCACGTGGAGAAAACAATATAAAAGACAAGGACAGTAGCCAAACACCTCGAAGCTGATGGATGGATGGGGAATATTGTCATCTGGTCCCAAGAACCCTTCCAGCACGGCGACAAAAATGGCAGACTGTATACATCGAGACCCCACCTTGATAAAAAAAAAGTCTTGTTATGGCTTCCTTCCTTAGTCTGTAATGCTGCGTAAATCATCATTAAAGAAAGCCAAGTTATTTTTTCTTATGTGATTTCTTACCGTCGTATCACTAAGGGAGAGGTATTGCCTTTTAATATTATATCTATATAGTTTCGGGTTCCTTAAGATGCTGCAATTGTAAACGAACTTATTCCATCCAGGGAGCTAGTGCCCTCTAGAGGAAAACACTGTCAAATGTATTATATTAAATATGATACTGTATTCCTAAAATGTGTAGAATAATATAGCCTCATCCTTTATGCTTGTGATATTGCCTTTATTAAATGCATGTGTTAGTTGGTTGGAAACGAACACTCCATGCCTAAAAAGTAATCCCTTTAGCAATAACAAAATGACCTGTCAGGTGCAGCAAATTACACTGTCAAAACCCTGTAGTTTCATGCTTATTGGCTCAAGGTTTTTTTGTGTTGCCAATTGTTATTTTGTCACAGGCAAGTTCAATTAATTATTGACCTTGTAAAATCACTCTTATTTTAACCCTTTATTTAAAACATTTAGAATTGAAATGTGCATTTCTGCTTTAAATGTGTACGTCATTGCAAGGAACCACCATGGAGTAATAAGGGAGCACATATACTACAAGAAAGAGCACCGAATATTTGAAAATTATGGTTTCTGTCAAAGTTAGGAGAGTGTTTTGGCAAAATTCTGACCACCTTGTCAGTCAAGAGAAAGGCAAAGGTTTATCAAGAGCATATAAAATGACTGATTCAGAATGGAAAATGCTTAAAAGAATAAGCTACCCATTTCTGTAAAAATCACCAAAATGCACAATAGTGCAGCGTGCCAGAGTAAGCTTGAGCTTTTGAATTGAAGAAATTTCTTGTATAGCCATCACTTACAATGTGAAGCAGGTAATAGATGTTATTTTTCAGTAGACGATTCCTTTAACACAACTAACTGCAACCATCGACTGATCTCCACTGATTTCAAGTGTAACTGCTTATTTAAGTTTTAGCTTGACTTATTTGTGCAGGCTGATATTTTTGTTGTGTTGAGGGTTTAACTGATTCAAGGTGTTTCCATAATTAGTTCCTCTGGAGCAATTTCCCTATAGTCTGGTCCCTTTATGTAGATGAAAACATGGCAATCTCAATCTGATGTGATCCAAATCAACTGGACAAAGACTTTATTTAAAAACTGTGGTGTTGTCACAGTAATAAGCCAACCTTGGAGTGGTTTGCATAAGGTATAAATATGATCAGACATGGGACGTATCTAACACTGGGAAATATTGCTCATAAAGAGCAAAATGTGAATGTGCTGTGGTGGTCACAGTAAGTAGTACAGCATAAAATAACTTAATGACAGTTTTAACCCTAATTCTGATATAATGTACTTGTATATACTTTTCATACTGAAACATTTTTGAAACATATCTATTACTGATAATTCTAACATACATAACTGCATCTTTTACCCATTGAAACACTTGGTTACTCATAGATTTCAGTGTGTATGTATTCACCTTGAATCAAACCAACAAAAGCATAGCTTCATTCTCTCTCTCATGCTTCTAAGCAGTTATTAAAAAAATAAAAAAAAAAACATAGCTTCTTGGATCCCTTATTGTTTGCATTGACTCTCCAAATTTTCCTAGGCTAACTTATTACACACAGTTCGCATAAAAAAAACAAAATCACATTTTGCATTTCCTTTCATACACACTTTGATTTACAGTACAGTCAACCCTCGTTTATCGCGGTTAATCCGTTCCAGACTCTGCCGTTCACTTAAAATTCACTTATTTATAAATTGAATATTTTTGCAGTTACAGCATAGAAAACCTGTTTACGATCTTCTAAATACATTTTCTAGCATTATTAGAGCCATCTAGACATGAAATAACACCCTTTAGTCAAATGTTTAAACCGTGCTCCATGACAAGACAGAGATGACAGTTCCGTCTCACAATTAAAAGAATGCAAACATATCTTCCTCTTCAAAGTGTGCGTCAGGAGCACAGAATGTCAGAGAGAGAGAGAGAGAAGCAAACAATTAAAAATCAATAGGGCTTTTAAGTATGTGAGGCACCGCCGTACAAAGCATCTACAAGGAAGGCAGCAATGTGAAGGTATTCTTTCAGCATTTTGTAGAGGAGCATCCGTATCCTCTAGGCCGGGGGTCGGCAACCCGCGGCTCCAGAGCCGCATGCGGCTCTTTTTCACCTTTGCCGCGGCTCCGGTAGTGTGTCACGCGGGCCGGAGTCTTTCAGTGGCTGCGGCGCGCTCCTGAAGAATGGGAGGCGCCGCCTTACCTGTCAGGCTGCTCGCCGGAGGATGACGTGTGCTGCCGCTGGCTGGCAGCCTATCAGAGAGGCCGCCAGACCGGTGCAGGCGTCATCGCGCCGCCAGACTGCCGCTGCGCTGCCGAGCCTGCCATAAAGAGGAGGACCGGGCTGAAGGAAGGCGCGTGATTCGCTCTCAGGAGGTAAGTCACACTTTTTTTCCCCTCTTTTCTTTTCTCTTAACGCGCACACGTGCCAGTCCCGGGACATAACGTTTTAAAAACGTTACAGTAATGTGTGCATGCCCATCTGCCATGCATCTCGACACCCTACCCATCAAATGAAACTTCAAAGTCTCGTCTTTCCGATGATATAAACTATTTTGACACACAACAACCACAGCACTGACACTAAAGCCTTTTTTACAGAGAAGTACATACTTTTAAGAGTTGACTGTGCCTACTTTTGAAGACCCCCTGCAAGTCAAACATCAATATTTCCGAGCAGTATTGATCCCATTGTGTCCGTAAGGCTCCAGCGAATATAATCCAGTAAAACGATTTAGGTCCAAAACGCACGATATATTCTCAAAGGGACAAAAACTCCAGAAAACGTTTCATAACTTGAGACCACCTACGTAATTTTTTTTCACTTATATTGCTCATATTAGACGTAATTTGTTTCTGTCGGCGATAACCATGCTACCGCATGAAACACGGAAGTGTTAGCTTCCGAAAGACACCTAAGTTGGCCAATTACGACGGGTCTGGGGTTGACTGGCACCTCGTATAGCCAACCAGTGTCACAGAAAGCTTTGAGAGTGACGTATAGCTCTGAACTCTGGTAGAATCTACCAGTTTGATTGGACACTGTGACTGACACTCAAAACTTACAGCCAATGAGCTGCCGAGCATTTTGATATGTAACTTGGCATACTAACTTGTAAATAAGTTGCAGAGTTGGTGCGTGGTTGTTTATTGTGATTTCGCCAAGTTTTTTCGCATTTTAAATATGAATAAAAGTAGAAGTTTAAACGTAAATAAACGCTCGATTAAATAATAGATGCATGTACGCGTTGCATAATGGTTTTGCGGCTCCAAGTTTTTTTTTCTTTTCGAAAACGGGTCCAAGTGGCTCTTTATGTCTTAAAGGTTGCAGACCCCTGCTCTAGGCAAACAGCCTCTGTGTAAACAGCCCCTCTGCTCACACCCCCTCCGTCGGGAGCAGAGAATGTCAGAGAGAGAGAGAGACAGAGACAGAGAAAAGCAAACAATCAAAAATCAATATGTGCTGTTTGGGCTTTCAAGTATGCGAATCGCCGCACGGGAAGCATATTGTTTATTATTGAGGAGTTTTATTTAATATATAATACGTGCTCTGATTGGGTAGCTTCTCAGCCATCTTGCAATAGCGTCCCTTGTATGAAATCAACTGGGCAAAGCAACCAAGGAAGCATGTACCATAATTTAAAAGACCCATTGTCCGCAGAAATCCGCAAGCCAGCAAAAAATCCATGATATATATTTAGATATGCTTACATTTAAAATCCGCGATAGAGTGAAGCTGCGAAAGTCGAAGCGCGATATAGCGAGACATCACTATATCACCCCACTGCAATGTGGTAGCTGCAATACTCAACTGCTGCCAATAATTAGGCAATCACAGTTAAGAGAAACTGGCTTGTACGTAGAGCCAGCCTAGCACATGAATTAGACTCAGAGTCTCCCATCTCTAAAGCAAATGTAAATAAACTGATCAAAAAAAAAATAAATTCTGTAAAGTCATTTGTGACTGGGTCCATCAAACCAAATCATAGGTTGTGAGAAACTAATAGCAGTTCCCTGTGTAACTGAGAGTGAAGCACGCAGGTCCTCACAATATTATCACTTTTTGGGAACAGTGTGTTAAGCACATTAACTTAGATACGATGTAGTAAATGTGAATCAAGCATTCCAAGATGAGCATCAAAAAATAGTTGCAGGTCTAAAGACAGCAGGCATATAATCCAAGAAAAACTCAACAGAGGAATATGTTCATATAGTAGGCACTTGTTCTGTATCTAATGCTTTGCTTACCTAGACTGCTAGACTTTACTAAGGTTTAGGAGAAACTTTTGTTATGCTTTTTGTGCCTTCCTTTAACACCGAGTTTGGTGCCATTTATTAACTTTGCAGTGTTTTGCTAAATACTTTAGTGAATAAAGTACTTAGAATGTTTATATCATTACTAAATAAAGGTTTCTACTAAAATAAAAAGGAACCACTTGCTCACTGCAGTATAAAATTTTGTACATTCAATCTCCATTTGTTAAATATGTAAAGGCTTATTGCGCCCCAGTTTACATAAGAGACAGAGTGATCCTGCATCTAGCATCAACAAGAATGATTTAATTGTAAGCAAGTAGTAAGTAACAACCATGTGTAATACTTTTTAATTAATCACTTGTGGTCTCACCTGGGCTTCCAATACAAGAATTCCAAGATCCCTACCACGTGCAATTACAAAAACAGACACACAATGTTTCTTATTGTCAGCTTATGAGTAGAAAATCTAAAAGTTGCCTTCAAGAGACCTCAACCTAGATAGATAGATAGATGATAGATAGATAGATAGATAGATAGATAGATAGATAGATAGATAGATGATAGATGATAGATGATAGAAGATAGAAGATAGAAGATAGAAGATAGAAGATAGAAGATAGATGATAGATGATAGATGATAGAAGATAGAAGATAGATAGATAGATAGATAGATAGATAGATAGATAGATAGATAGAAAGCAACATGCTGGTTGGCTTCTCAAACTGAAAAGTTGTGTGCAGCAAACCTTTCAAAAGGATTCTGAAGAGCACACAATACTTAAAGGAAAAATCCTTAAAACACTCACTGAATAAACACTGCCAACTTCACTGATAAACGAATTTGCATTAAATAGTGAGGAGTACTTAAATGTTCAGAGCAATTAATTTGCAGCATGTAGTCGCTAGCCATGTGCAACATCATCAAATGCTTTGTTTTCCTTATCAAGTTAAACTTCATCTAGCATTTTTGTAAGAGCTTAAAAAGATGTCCAAAACTTAATTTCTTTTCTAACAACAAGGCATCGGATAGAGTTGCTCAGATGAGGCAGATGAAATGTTAAAATATCCCTAAAAACATAATTTTAGGTGCTATGTTCTCTAAAATGGCATGCACATTTTGCAACACATGTATACCTAGTAGGGCACATAAAGGGCATTATGTCTACAAATATCTGAACATATCTAAATATCTAACAAAACCCAATGCAACTTTTCATAAGCAGAACAGTTGAAAAATCAACTTAAACAAGTTTAAACAGTAAAATTGCAAAATGAAATCCTCTGTTCTGTGTTTAAACATTTAAAATATTAAAAACATACAAAATGAAAAATTGTTTTAAGGTTTTTAAAATACGATCCTGAAAAATGTTCATTTAGATTATTTCTTGAAGGTCCGTGCAATTTTTTTTTTTAATAATTTTGACATTAACAACCTACTTCATTACTTACCAGGATAACTTCCAATGCTGGTAAAATGCCCATATTTGACAAAGTTTTGAAGAAGGCATCTCTGTTCTGAGGTTGCAGTGTTTGAGAAAAAGCACAAAATTCCTTTAGAAAATTTACCTAAAGAAAAAAATGGGAAGAAATTATTGTGCTGTATAACTAAGCTGTGACATATGCATCAAAAAGCTGCACTTTAAAGATGCATTCTCTTTCCAATTGTATAAAAAGCACCTAAGCTGAATAGTTGCTATTTTATGTATTTTGTTCAATTCATAGAAGGTGTCAAACAAAATCATGACAGGCATTATATTTCAGGCAGCTTTACAGGAATTCACTTTTCACTCCTACTGTATATAAAGTTAGTAACTGTCTACCACATTAACAAGATAAAACAACAACTTGACAGTCCACTCATGAGCATCTCTACACTCACTTGCGAACAAGACAACCGAGGAACTTAGACTCTTCCACTTTGGGGAAGTTGCTTACCCCTTACCTGAAGGGAACAAGACCCTCTTTTCCAGGTGAGGACCATCACCTCAGATATGGAGGTGCTAACTCTCATCCCAGCCGCATCACACTCAGCAGCAAATCATTCCAGTGTGTGCCGGAGATCAGTCTGATGAGGCCAAGACGACATCATCTGCAAACGGCTGAGATGCAACATTTAGGTTCCTAAACCGCATACTCTCCAAGCCTTGGCTGTGCCTTGATATCCTGTCGATGAAAATCATGAACAGGAGAGGAGACAAGACGCACCCCTGGCAGAGGCCAACGCCTAAACCGAACTCAACTGGACACCAAGTTTCTGGACACATGACTCACTCCACTCTCTAATACTGGGACCAAATGACAAACAGCAACAATCCTCGAATCTGCCTTATTGAAGATAATTAACAAAAAGCAATGGGGTACACAATCATAAGCTTTTTCCAAATCCAAAATCCAATGCAGACAAAAGTGACAAAACTATTAACCATGAAATATCACCTCAAGGACAAAGAGTTGGTATACCGTTTCCAGTGCCATGACACAGACCACATTGCAACTCCCGAATCAGACAATCAACTGTTCCAGTTCCCTGAAAAGGGTGATCCCTTGATAATTACAACAAAGACTATAGGCCAATTTTAGAAAAAGGAGATCACGATGCGATTCTGCCAGTCCTAAGGTGGTTGTGTCAATATTACTCATAAAATTGTGTTTTTTTTGGCTGACAGAGAACAGCCAACTCTTTCAACTAACTTTTGTAAGATATTTAACCCAGTAACTTTCCCACTATGGAGCTTTTTAATCACCAAAGTTACCGCAACCATAAATGGATCAAATGCCAACCAATGTGCGTGGGACTGCCTCCTCCTCAGAGTGGACATTAAGTGCGCTTTTCACTGCTCAGTAAGGCTCACAGTTGAGGTGAACATTTTCTCAGCCTTGCCAAGAACAACCTATGTAATGCCATGGTTACCCTTCCCAAGCTGTCAAATACGTTCCCATTAACTCAAGCTTTTTTAAGATTAAAATAAATAAATAATCTCAATGTCCTTAAGCCCCATACCCACACACAGGCTTTTACTTGGTTTAACCTTGTTGAAATTTTTTTCCTCTCAGTTAAATTTGGAAGCCCACAGCTAACACTGCATGCAAGGCTTCTTAATTTAACTTTACTTGCTTCAGGTATCCACCAATTGGTCCTAGGGATTTCACCATGACCAGAATCAACAATCATCTGATCATAATTTCTTGTAGCTGCCTCCACTACTAAGATCTTGAAAGGGGTTCACTCAGAATCCATATCCTCTACCAATATGTAGGAGAAGCTCATCTGGGAGCAACAGTTGAAATTGCTTCAACTACAGATATTAGCTGGTCTCACCAAAGAGATCACTATTACCACAAACTTTGATCTTTCAGGTTTGCACTGTGCTTCTGGTCCTTCTGTACTAGCTCAGTACCAAATGATTATCAGCCAACAGATCGACACTGATATATACCAGAGTTTCTATAACATGTGGTGTGAAACTGGCCGACAAACCCACAAAACCTAAAAACATATTTACCCCAAGGTACTGTGGTACCAGATAAACTTAAAGAGAATCCTTCTGCTTAAGAACAAGCCAGGACTACTTCGAAAATATAATTCACCACCTGGATTTAGATCAGACAGGCCTTTTCCCCACAATTATACCCCTTCAGGTACCTCCATCAATACCCACATGAGCACTTAAGTCGCCCTATAAAACTACAGTCAATAAACTGCACCCTTTAAAAGCACAAAATCAAATATCATCCACCCTTTATAGAGAAAGAAAAAACTACCACGCTCTACCACAGCAAAGAGAAATTGCCATTTTTTTTTCATTGTAGAAAATCTTTACAGCTCTGCTGTATAACTGGAACAACAAGACTTGCAGGACAAAAAAAACAAAATCATGATTTCCCTTTCAACACATCAATTTAAACACACAGATCCTCTACAATTAGACACTGCATGTATTAGAAAATTAATCTTTAACTGCAACTATCAATATCCTACGTTCTGGCCAGGAAAAAGGAACAGCTGCTCCCCGTCATTGTAAGGGATGCTCATTTTATTAACAGACTCTATACAACGCAAATATAAAGATTTAGATGGGAGCAGTGAAGGGTTAAAAATAAAAAAAAACAAAATCATCATACAGTGCAGCATTGGCAATGCTGACTGGAAACATTTTCAAGTTTTCAATACCTGAATATTCAAATGCATCACATATTAAAATGCATTTCTGAATTCAAGTAATGAATGTTATCATTAACACATAACAGTAGAGTTAACCTTTAAAAACGGACATGCTCCAATAGAATATATATTAATTATAAGTGCATTTTACTGGCAATCTGAATTCTTACCAACTCATGTCTTTTGTCATCATCAGTTGCTTCGTCAGTTAGTTGTGCAAAGAGGTCAGTGAGGAACTTCTCATCATCCTGAAATTCACAAAAGCATGTAAAATACACACAGACATTTAAAATTTACCTGGACATATAAAGGCTTATAGTAAGCAAAACCATATTTATGCACCTAAAGACAACTTACAAAAATAGTCATCTTGCTTCAGTACACAAATACACCAAAAATTGAAAACCAACCTACCGACGATCATTTTTATGCAAATAAGACTAAACAGGTAACAGCAAGTCCAAAATGTATGATAATTACGTAATGATGCAAATATTTTATGAGTTTTAAACAGCATGAAAGTTTAAAATTCAGCAAGAAGATTGAAATGCTTAAAGAAAATCCTAAAGTAGTGTATCAAGAATTGGTCTAACAAAAAAAAAAACCCTGGCTCAATATTATTACATTTCCAAATATGTTAACAGATGCAGTATTATGGCCTATATTGTACGGTGTAGTTGCCCTGTAGTTTCGGCAAAAAAATCTTTTATCTTGTAGTTTCCTGCTTAAATTTAAACCGATACACTTATACTTGTCTTTGGTACACATGCTGGTTCAATACAACCCACAAAGGAACATGTACTTGGCCAGGCGGTGGAGTCAGAGTTGGTTACAGAAAAGATATTTACATTGAAGCAATGTTTAATTGCCAATATCAATTGATTGTGCGAGAATATACAGTATATATATTTTTCTGTTGCTAGAGAAATGGTGAAAACTACTTTTAATGAAGCCTTGTTTAGGATAGATACATTACAGAAAAAAATAGCTTGTAATTTAGAAGCAACTCTGATTCTAACTAAATGTAAATTGTAACAGTTAAAATTTCCAATTTCACATATATTAATTCATAGAAACTTCTCTTCTAGCCCATTAATAAAAATATAGCCCTTTAATAAAAATATAAAAACTCTTAACCTTAAGTTCTCTTTTGTTTAATGCTACTCAATGTTTGCAAATTTTTAATAAATACTAGGGGGCTCCATCCCCTGCTCACTTCACTTGCCAATCCCCATGGGCTTGCACTGGGCACCCACTACCTTGCCTGAAAGGCATTGGGGCGCACCTCCGTTAGAAAAATCGATTGTATTTAAAGAGGGGCGCGGGAGGAAGACAGTTTGGTCCTTAGCTTCTATAGAAAGAAAATTAAGTTACTTGAGTATTTCACTACAACTGTATTCTATATACCAATGAATAATAAAATGTAATAAAAAAAATTACATTAACACCTATACCAAAATATGACTTGCATTTTTGCTCACATATTGCTTGGGATATTTCTCTTTCGCATATTGGACAATTTTTTGTTCTTGATTTTTATTTATGCAGCATTTTTACTCATTTTCTTTTTAATAGACATTCATTACCAGCTCATCACTCTTTTTCTGTCACAAGCTAATATCCAACATTCTTGAATAGATAATTTGCTTCTCTGCCTTGCTATTATAACCAACCGTGTTGAAAGGCAAGTTAGCACCTAGAATGTCACAGGGTGGTATGGAGAGTGGATCTGCACAGTAGGAGTAGTGACTGGGTGAACAGTGTGGAGAAAGTTTGGGGCATTCAGAAATTAATACTTTTGATAGAAATTCATACCCAATTTACCTAGATCTCATTAAATTGGTTTAAAAAATACACCAAAGGCATTTCAGGGGTGAATGATTGTTACATGACATATGCACATACCCCATTTTCAGTATAAGCTCCTTCATTGTCCTCTAATGTTAAAACTCCCTAAAGCTTAAAGAGTTGTGTACATGTTAGTTATTACAAAAAAAGTTCTAATTGCATTAGCACCGTTATTCTGATCACTTGTGTTACAAGGTACTGGTATTCCAAAAGTTTGTTTCTGGGTTCAAACCTGGCCAAAATAAAAATTAGTTTAAGAAACAAGCCCTTTTTTTGGCAGTTTGAGGGCTATGTGACAGTTCGCCAATAAAATGAAGATTTCAGGCAAAAGTGTCCAATTTCTAAATAGAAGGCCACAAACCATACATAACCAGTACACTGAAAGAGGAAGAAGGCCAAGATGGACAACTGCACAAAAGGATAGGGGCATCATAATCTGTAGTTTGTTTCTCAAACACCTTAATGGTCCTCGGTTGACGCCTTCTTTAAATACATGGAAAATCCTAGTGTCATATGCAATAGGGAAAAAAGACTATTCTGGCATTCTGGCCATAGAGGCAGAGATTCAAAGAAAAGGCCATAAGTAAAACTAGCAAATAAAAGCAAAAAGATTAAATAGGCTAATAGGACACAGACACTGAACAGAAGAGGATTAGAAAAGTGTATTATGATCAGCATACCAGAGTCGTCTTTTCTCTGTTGCAGATGACGCTGGAATTTAGTGAAGACAACAAGTAAGGACCTATAACACATCTGAGAAACAAAACTACACACTCAGATATTCTTATCCTCTTATACAGTTGCTCATCTGAGCCTTCCCATTCTTTTTCTCTCCTGATCAGATCCAGCTCACTGCCTTCTCTCAGGACAATAGACATATGAAAATTTCTGGGTGATCACAAAATTTTGACCAGTAATATATATTAGCTTAGATGGTATCATAAATTGAGGAGTCCAAGTTGAAATCAAAGGTTTTATGTACTGATTCTACAGCCTTGGTACTTGATATTGGCTCAGAAGTACGGCTTTTTTAAAGTACCAAATGAGTGTTAGACTCAAAAGATATCATAAGATCAGACCACTTTCTTTACCATTGGGCAAGCAATAGAATCTAATTGCCTTCCTAAGCTACTTTAGCACAAAAGCTTGTCAGCGCAATATACCAATGTGGTCACTGAGGGACTTTTTAGCACAGCTTTAAAGGGAGATGAGCGGAGAAACAGACTGATCTGTGGTAGATGCGACATGTCACTTTCTAAAAGGAACCCATCTTAAATGAGCTTTGAAATGTCAGACAAGTATTTCAGCTACCAAGAATTACAATAATATTCTTTTTAATTAAAACTCCAGATTGTTTACATCAGTTCACTGCAAATAAAAAAACACTTTTAACTGTTTCTTCTTTCTTAAAATCCAAATGCTTCACTTACTAATGCTCCTTAAATAAAATTTGATTGCTCTCCCATTTGTTGAAAATGAAAACATTCATTCTGTACTGTTTTGGCCTACAGTGGTCATTAAGTATTCTGTATCATCAAAAAATATGATACTAGGGCATCCCTAACTTGACCCATTATGAATCAAACAAGAGGGACTCATGTAATACTGTTTTAGAAAACATTTGGGTTCTGTAAGACATCTTGTGGAGATTTGGAGTACACTATAAAAATGGTAGTATAGAAACACTCTTCATCTTCTTTTGCTTTCACCAGATTTATACATTAAAATTAAAAAAAAAAACAAAAAAAGTTTTACAAATGGTTGTCTGGTGAGAAGGTAGCATGCAGTCAATCTTTTAGCATTCTAATCTAATTACAATTTCAACCCACCTTAAGCACAACCTCTGGTCTTTCTCAAATGCCTACATGGCATCACTTTAGAATTCTGGCTTGAGACAACAAAATCGTAACTACGGAGCTAGTATGGGGACACAGTTTCACTAAATTTATTAAGAAGGAATGGAATAAGAGCTCAAAATCCACAATAGCCAATAAATAGATAGGGCTAATTACATAAAGAGCTATGTACCAAAGTATTAAGTTACTAATTGCTTTACCTTCGCAAGGACAGAGCAATGACGACAAACTACACAAGTACTAAACATAGTAATATATCTTCACAGCAAGCAATTTCTGCTTCACCAAATAAAAAATTGACCTATTTATATCAAAGTGAAGTTGAAGCTCAGCCAGGCAAATAAAATTCAAGAACCACTCATCTGGATGCTCTTCCACTTGTCAGGCCTCATGGAAGCATAAGGATGTTAGTGTACTCCATGTAGCCATGCCACCATGGTAAACCATATAGCCATGACACCCTCATTTTGTAAAAAGCCAAAATTACAAGAGACTGTTTTTAGAACACTTCTCTGCATAAGTGGGTACAAGTGGGGTCAATTTCTAATATAGTGAGTAAAACTGTTTTTTAGCCATAATGTAAGCCTTGATAAGAAAACTGATATGACAAAATAAGAGAGAGAATTAGCCTTGGATCACTTCAACAAGTTCTATTTGGTGGCTATTTAATATACGCTTGGTTACCTTTTTTAAATTAACAGAAGAGAATTAAGCCTAACCAAAATTCCCAGTTTAAAATGTTTATTTAGCAGAGACCCAAATAAAGCAAATAAATCAATACCACACAGATTCTAATAAATCTGCACCAAAAAAAAAAAAAAAAACACCCCAACACACACAGCATGAGTAAAATAAAAGTGACTGATGAAAATGTTGAGCTTTGCTTCTAGTTACCTTTGTTTGCATTCAGAATTGAAACTTATACCTTCAGGACCTCTAAGCCACTGAAACAGTTTAGGATCATGAGGAAAAGGTGCCTATTCTGGCAACAATGAGCAACCAATGCAAGCCAAGTCTGGATAGGGATGCAGCCCATCACACTGCACACACCTCCAAAGTCACTATGGCCAATGTGCAATTATACAACTTTCATATGTGAAAGGACAGTGCACAGTAACACAGAAAAAAAAAAAAGACATGTAACATGCAATAACTCAAATACAGTGTTCTGGAACAGGAGAGCAACAAATTTACTATCTTTAATGCAAACTAAAATGAAGACAAAAACTATTTAAAAAAAATTTTCACAAACAAAACTAAAATGAAAAAACAAAAAAAACCTACAACTCAAAGTAACCGAATAGACAAACTGCATTAAAATAAAATGTACATATATTTTCATACCCCCTCACAAGTCAACTCACACATGGGATAACTTGGGATGCAGTGGCCAGAAATAAATCAAAATGAATGAATGAATAAATAAAATATTTGTTCTGTGTTATTTTTCAAAGAAATGATCCCGACAACAGACTGGCCAGGAGAATCCGGAGTAAGAAAGGGATAAATGGCCCATATCCAAGTGTGCCAAGTTTGTGAAGACTTACCCAAAAAGATTTAAAGCTGGAATTGCTGCCAAAGGTGCTTCAAAGTAAATTAAAAGTCTGAATATTTAAATAAATGAGAGATTTCAGTTTTTAAATTTTTAATGAATCTGTAAACCTTGAAAACGTTTTTCACTTTGCCATTATTGGTTATGGAGTATAGTTTGATGGGGAAAACCTGGATATTTATCAATTCAAATTTAAACTCTACAGCACAATAGTGTGCAGAAAGTGAAGAGGTCTGAAGACTTTTGGAATCCACTGTATAATAAATACCCTTGCATAGCAGTGCTGTGTTAGAAATGTAGTGAACAGCACAAAGCTGACAAGCCACTGAAATGTTTCTTTACATAGAACTTCTTTTCTGCAACAGGTCTCAGTACTTCTTTAAAACAGTGCCACTGTAGTTAATATACCTACCCAGAAAAGTGCCCTGTGTGTTGGATTCTCCACAGTAAAAGGACCCAATTCAGCCGGTTTTGGTGGCTTTTTTATTTTAGCACTGACATCCTCCATGTATTGGCAGAGTATAAAAAGCAGAAGGGTTTCCTGTAGCCAAGTACTGGTCACCATAAAGTCCTGGGATCTAAACACTACTGGTTCATTTCACCTTTTTACCTTGACAGTTCTTTTATTACTAATACTGATATCATTACACCAGAATTTCCACATTCAATACCAGTACCAGTGACATTTTATAATACTTGACACCCTTGGATCTTCCTCTTGTTTCAGCTGCTCCCGTTAGAGGTTGCCACAGCAGATCATCTTCTTCCAGATCTTTCTGTCCTCTGCAACTTGTTCTGTTACACCCATCACCTGCATGTCCTCTCTCACCATATCAAACCTTCTCTTAGGTCTTCATCTTTTCCTCTTCCCTGGCAGCTCTATCCTTCTCCCAATATACTCAGCATCTCTCCTCTTTACATGTCCAAACCAACACAATCTCGCCTCTCTGACTTTGTCTCCCAACCGTCCAACTTGAGCTGACACTCTAATGTACTCATTTCTAATCCTATCCATCCTCGTCACACACAATGCAAATCTTAGCATCTTTGCTCTGACTTGAGACCCTTGGATACATCATTTAAAACAGAAATCTCATTTGATGGCTTTTTATTAAGTACCTCCAATATGGAAGTAAACAATATTGTGCCTTTTCCTGCAAAACAATATAAAATATATAAGAATACTAACAGTAGCAGCTTTAAAATACTGGCCAAGCACTTACCCAACTATATCATTTAAGTAAATAAGTACTGGCATTCATATCATCAAAATACAATGCAGGGCTTGAACTTTAATGTGTGGCAGTGGTGGGGATCCTCCAGTGTAACAACAAATGGGGTTTATCATCTTGGGGTGATTTTGGCATAGGATTTATAGAGAATGGTATTATAAAACTACTCACCATGTGCATATTTTAAAATTATGACATTTTCTGTCCAGTAAGAGAAAAATACTGCTTAAAATCTATACTAAAAAACTTCACACAATACTTGTGCTGCTGAATTACTGATTTGCAGGATAACTGGAATATTTCCATTTTTTGCAACATTCTGGTTTGTAAATGATCTACTCTCAAACTTGTAACATTTGCTATTGTAAGTTTTTCTATCTGCATCATTAGCTAGTTAAAATTATTGAACAACATTTAATGGAGGAGTCAAATTAATTCACATTTCAAATGTGAGAAACTCAGGATGACCTTTTCTCTACTTTTTTGCAACATTTGCCTGTAGTACTAGGGTATTGTACTGTGTTAGCCATTATGAATGTAGTGAAGAGTCAAGCAAAATGACACCTTTAATTGGCTAACTAAAAAGATTACAATATGCAAGCTTTCAAGGCAATTTGTCCCAACTATAAAGTTTCTTATATGCAATCAAACTTGTCCGGTATTTTTTTGAACTCCTATTAAACAGCCTTTGGTTTTGATATTTTCAAGGTTTCGTATGCGAGTGCTCACATTTTGTTATTGCTTATGCCTTTGTACAAATCCAGAATCAGAAAAGTGATTTGGCTGTCATTACCTGTACTCAAAATTTCTAACTGTGAGGCAGCTTTACATCCTTCAGTGTACAAATTCATATGCATGTGCTTTCACTTGCAGGTTATACAAGTGAATGGCAGATTGCCTTTAAAAGACAAACATACGACAACTTCAATTTTACAGATTAATCTAACAGTGAAGTACGTGGTAGTATTTGTCCTGCTAAGTGTGCGCTTTGGCAAATCGCCGTCTCTGTTAGCATGATACAAGTAGCATTATCTGGGAGATGCCACTTGTTCTTCAAAGCAATTAAAAATAAAATATTAGTCTGGCATTTAAAAATTAAATAAGCAACCCGTGCCATCCCCCAATGTAGACAAGCCAAGTCGCCAGTTTTTTTGACTCTTATGTCTGTTTACTTGTAGCAACCATTTGCACTAGCAATCCTCCCACATCCCACAGTCCTATGTGCACAGCTATGGATGTGTGCAAGGTCCCCCTCCTCGATATGCAACATGGAATTGCATGCAAACAGGACAGATGCTTGAACTCAAGACATTTGTTGAAGTGCTCATTGCAAGCACAATTACCTCATTACCGTGCACTCACGCACCAAAATTCTCCAGCACAAACACAATGCATTTGTAGACATAAGTTGTGCACTTCATCTTTGACATGTGTTGATGCGATACTGTAGCATCACAATTTAGCCTATTTTTTATATGTAGTTTATACTCTCTCTTTGCTCATGTATTACTGTGCCTTTCAAAAAAAAAAAAAAATCTACTAGAAGTCAGGCAGGAGCACAGTGCCAGCTTTCTCTGTACTAGTGATGCTTTTAAAATAAAAAAAATTAAAAAAAAAGCTGGAACCATTAGTTTTTCAGGCCTTTGGCACTGGTTCTTGCAACATCTCTTAATTACTAAAGCACTGAACACACTCATCTTTCACATTTTCTGCAATAATTCTCTCCAAATCCCTTTTAGTTTTGCTGTTATTGTTTCCAATAATTGCTCTTATGCACACTTTGGTTAGAATGCAAGATTTGTCTTCTGCGCATTTTACAGTATCCTTCTTTGCAATCTTTTTCACCTCTTACCTATAATCTGAATAATTCTCTTTAATTACAAACTGCTAAATTTCAGAATGAGCTTGTCCGGCATTGCATGCAGATGCTTTTGAACCTTTTTACTGCACTTCAACAGTCTCCGTCCTCAAGTTTGCCCGAGTTTACCTTTAGACTTTTCCACATCCTGTAAAAATTTTCACTACCAAAATTAATTCTAACAGTTAAACTTTTCAACACTACTAAAACACTCTGAAATCTATTATATTAGGGTCACTAGATCCCAATGTCTCAAATCATGTCTACCCACAAACTCTATCCCGATTATTAAATTATTATAATAACTCTAAATAGCCTTCAATTATCACTGGTATAGTAAAACCTTGATTATCTGTCAGGGGTTGGGACCAAGGCCATGACGGATAAGAGAAAAAAAATACAGGCTCAACCTGCAGCCATTTGAATTAAGTATGTGGCCCACATTTGACAGATTCACCAGTGTGCACTAAAATTGAACCGGACTGTCCTAATGTTAAATACTCATCTGTGTGGCATCATGTGGAATGCAAGAGATATAAAAAGATAAGGCACTGTGATTACCAAGGAGCAGGTGTTAAATCAGGAAATGAATGATGCACAAAACTACCATTAATCTACAAAGAACCAGATGTCCCATTTGAAGCATGTTAAAAATCAGAATTAAAAAAACCTTGTCAGTAAATAATTAAGGAACTGCAATCTGGGTTATAATGGTAGAGTGGTGGGGAAGCACAACATATGAATTCCAATTATGAAGTTGCCAAAAAACAAACAAAACAAAAAAAAAACCCCACACAACAAAAAAAGCACATAGGAAAAGAGCTCTGCGGTCTATAAGACAAAAGGTTGACTAGCCTTAATGCTAATTGGTATGCATTTTGAAAAACAATTTAAGTGTTGAAATTCAACAAATTATGACAATCATAGGCTGGTGAAATAGTGAAGCTTAAATGTTTCCTTTCCTTCTGGAATTAACTGTTATATAAAGATCATATACACATATACAAACACAGATGGAAAATAAGGTAGGTGAGCTCAGAATAATGACAACTTGAGGGAAAAAAACATAAGGAATAAAAATCCCAACAGCATGTTGACTGAAAAATTCATGAAGACATACTATTCCAAACCTTGCTATATTTAAGGAGCTCTTCTACACAAAGTTGGTTTCAATTATGTGTAAAATTCTTTAAAACCGAGAAAATTAGTGTCTCCAAAGCAACACTTCAAAATATGTACCATACAAGTGGAATCTTACCTGCAACATTCCAACAATTTCCACTTTATTAAAAAAGATAAAGGAGTGAAGAGTTGATAGCATATTCTCTTCAAAGACTGAAGGTGTTGGAAGGACCATATCTTGAATGTACTGTACTCTGTACGTCTGATGAATTTTCTGTTTCAGTTCAGGGTCCGATATAGGGATTACTTCTTTAAATTTGGCCGTCTTTGTCAAGAATTCCCTATGCTTTCGTGGCTGGGGTAAAGAAGGATCATATTCCAGACAACCTATTACATCCATTATACATTCCTCAGAGAACATGACCTCAAAAAGTGCAGTCCGATTCAAGAGAAAAATTCCCTTTATTATTTCATATAAGTGGTGTAGTCCTTCAAGATTTTCCAAGTCCTCACATACATGAAAAAGTTCCAGAAGTTTTTTAATGTAGCCCTCATTTTCCAAAGCCAGTGCTAACTTCTCACGGCGTAAAGGGGAAGGCAAAGAGGATGCTACTAGTTCAGCTACTTCTTCCAGCCGATTCAGTTCACAAGGTGGTAGTTCCAGTCCTGGGGAGGAGAGGTCATCAAAGCGTTCTTCTTCAGACTCATCTACTAGCTCCTGTGTAATGTCTACCGATGGATCCTTACCCTGAACCTGCATGGAGGGGAGAGAGAAAAAAATCCTTTCAAATTAAAATGTTAATATTGTAAAATTGTTCTATGGAAAGAGTTAAAAGATTTACAATAATATTTCTATGGATATGTAAATGGGAACTAGGATTATTACAATATAGTCCACAGCAGCAGTTAACTAGTTTTTGCCATACTTCAGTGAGCAGCTCCCAAAACTCAAAGGTGACATTTCACACAGATCTCTTTACTATGAGAGCGGAACAGATGCTTTCCAAAAGTCACTCTGCTGCTCAGAATAAAACCACTTCATTATTCAATCATAAAAAGGCAAAACCTTCAATTCAGATGGACACTTTTTTTTTTTTTTTAATAATAGATTACAAAATGCAACACTGCCACTGGAATTTATCAATGTCTACTTTGCCAACCATTTCTTTTGTTGCCTTTCAAAGAGTGGTGTGGCAGCTCCAGTCTAATTTTATTTACAGTAAATATGGAGATGGCTGGTATTTTTGGCAAGCAACTTTTATGCCATGGAAAGTGATGTGAAAATGGTGTCAGTGGTGACATTTCTTCCACTGCCTGTGAAAGGCTCAATAAAATGCATCACCACAATCACTGAACAGGGACTAACATTTAATATATACACCATAAAACATAGATTACACAAACTAATTGAAAACAAGGCTGACTAGGGGTAATCAAATACATGAGGACAACCCAGTTTATATGAAATAAAGTGTAGTTAGGCCTAAACAAAAAGTTTATGAACATTCAAGAGTATGGTAAAGGTTATGAAAGCTGAGTCAGGAGTGGTATGCTCAAGAGGAGAGAAATGTCTGATAAAGTAGAACAAAGAAAGATCAGGTGGATATGTAGAGTGTCACAGAATGAGAAGAAAATGAATTTGGAGTTAAGATACACTTGGTGTTAAGGAGAAAGATACTAAGATGGACTTATGGAGTGAAAGACAGGAGATGATTGGGTGAGATGGGAAAACTGCCAAAGAATTCAAACACAATGTGTCTGGAGGTAATGTCAAAGGATGTCGTGGTATAGCAGGTCCGCAGCTTCAAAAGAAAATGGGCCAGCTTTTAAATCCATAAAGCCGTGTCACTCTCCGTGGGTGTGATTGCATGGCCGTGCGGAGTTAATTGGAGTAGTTGGAGCGAGTCGCGCCTGCACATGTGGGTGCAATCGTTCGCAATTGCTTCATTGGCTTCCTGCAGTGTGTGATTAAGGCGCTGTGCCCATATTATACACATACACATATACACACACACACACACACAGAGAGGTCGGCACAAAGGAAAGGGGATCGATCAAGAAATCTGGATGGATCGAGGAAAAGGGGGAAAAAAAAAAAGGTTAAAGGACGTGAAAGAGCACTCTTAGCAGGATGATCTGGCCACTTGGAAAGAGACAGCACGAGCTGGGGCCCCGCAAAGGAGCGTTTGGCTCTAGTGCTCTCAGGGCTAGTCCACCCCACTAATTGTTTGGTTGGAGTGGGGTGAGCAAGGCAGGTGTCTTTCCGATGGATCTGAGGAGCGACTATGTGAGCGCAAAGGTAGAAGGGAGAGTTGACCTCGTACAGTCTGGCTGTGATGTCCTTAAGGCATTCAAGATGGAGATCATCTGAAAAGAGCTTGTGTCTGTTGGGTCTCCGCCAGCTACAGGAGCAATGGGTGAGCCAGGGAGAATGAGAGACGAAGGTGGGCTGACAGAGTAATGAGAGAGACTGCATTTTAACGGATTTATTGATTTTTATTCTCCTTTGGATTTTATAGAATGTATGTACTATTTATTTATTTATTTATTTATTTAAAACACTGCACTATTGACTTTGCTTGGACACAACAGTTTGCTTTAATAAAAGCACCTTGCCACTTTTTGTATTATCCCCTGGCTTCATTTGAGAATTGTCCTCATTTGTCAACTCATCTCGGCGACACTGCCAACTGTGTTAGGTTCAAGAGCTCCCGGAAGTCGGAGGGGAACATGGAGCAAACCCGCATTGTCACAGATGTCAAAAGACTGGGTCTTGCTCCAAAGGACACTCAGGACTTCAGAGTGTGGAGGGAATAGATTTGGAGGCAACTGGAGAACGAGAGAGTACACCTGGAAAATGGCATTTTAATTATGTTCATGACCAGTTTAAGCATGACAAAATTATCTACTCCATGACTATGACCTCCCAGTGAAGGGGGAAGCTACCCTTGCATAGATTTTTTTTCCATGAATGGAAGGATATGCAAAATACCACACTATTCTGACAATATATCATGTGCAATCTCCTATGAACACATCTCCATTTCTGAAATGATGTAATTCTACAAGAAACTGAGAATCTGCAGCATATCTCATACATACATACACACAAAGTATCAAGTTCTCCTGTTTAAATTTCTATAAACTTTTAGCTGTTCTGCCCAATATCATTTACTATGCATTTTCAGCCAGAAGGAGAAGTTTGGGGATGGGGTGAGAGAGGAGGAGAAAAAAAAAACACACTACCACCACTAACTACAAAAATTATGCATGTGATTTTATTGTGCATTTCAAATTATTCACATTTATTCATTAACAGTTCTATGTACTTATTTGTTGCATTATGCAACTCACCTGGCATATTTTCTCCCATATTTCATCACAGCCTGCTTTCTCTTGGAAGCTCAGTGCCAGATCATAGTTTTCTGCTTCAGACCAAACTATCAGCGTGTCCTTGGGGAGAAGGGGAGAATAAGAATTTTTTTATTTTTTTTTTTTTTTTAAATAAAACTGCACATTTGTCAATTTGTCTATAGGATGCAATGAAAGCTTGCCTCAACAAAGCATAAAACTGCAAATGCACCAATTCGCTGCTCGAAGCAAAGTAAACCACTTGACCTGAAACTGCACAGACAAAAAACATTCTAAATTTAACTATACATGGGATGAGAATTTTGTTTTTGTTAAAGGAATCAAGAAGCAAACTTGAAAAGCCAGGGCTGCTGCTTGGGTACCACATGAGGTACCTGCAAATACTGTATCTGAAAGTTTTTTTTTATTTTGGTGTTCTAGTTCTTCTGCTATGTCCCAAAAGTGTACACAAACTTGCAACTATAAATTTCACAAATATGTACAATTTTGGAGAAGGGTGTGTTTTCGACTATGGCTGAATTTTACATTGAACTACATTCAGTGGTACAGAAATTTGATCAGGAACCTAATAAAGTTTGTAATTTATGAAACTAGACAGATACAGTAAATGAAAACACCATACTCTAGATTCAAATTGTTTTTACCAACTTTAAATTGTAACCAAGTACACTTAAAGCATAAAGTATATTTAAGTGCTCCTTTGCAATAAGTTTTAGAGGGGAGAAAAAAAAAATTGATTACAGACAGAACAGAACCATACGCATTGGAAAAGCAAGTACATTAAGACAAATTAAGAGCACTGAATTTTGAAACATAAGAAATGAGAATAAAACCAATTCAGCCCTACACATGGCCATTTATTACAGGTCATGGTGCAACTATGCCTGTTCAACAGCCAGCAGCAGGTAAATGTGACAGGAATGCCAGTTTATTATGAGGAAGCCTCCCTCAAACACACAGGGAAACATAAGCTAAACAGAAATATGACACAGGCAACAACATTATCCAGCCTAAACTGTACTGCATTGCTCAACTCACCATTACACAAAACGATACACTATTTTTGCACAACTATATAAATACCTTCTTTCATTTATTGGTTTTAAAAAATAAATTGTACCACAAGTTGTGTCTATAATACCCTTTTATTTTTAATAAAATCACACAAGTCAATAATGTGTAGACAACCTTGCACACAAAAGATTTTACCTGCTGTTTCTGGTATGCAGTATTTGGGTTGATTTTGGACTCCAGCAAAAGAGAACCTAAAGGGAAAAAAAGGAAATCAATAACAGTGTTAAATTACTTTATTGCCAATTTTGCCACAAAGCATATAATAAGAACACAAAAACTAAAAGAAATCATAAGGCTATATTTCTTCTGGAAAGTGATTCTGAATCACTGATCTGAAATTCCTGGATGTATGCAGTGAACAGAAACACAGAACAAGCCTGCAAAATATGGAAGAAAACTTAAATAAAATGAGTCTGCATATATTTTATCAGTGTAACAGAGCTGTTTATTCTTTTATGCCATTTATACCTAAAGAGAGGATTTTTACACTTTCTCGTGTGCAAAGTACGAGGGATATATTGTTATCATCCAAAGATTCAAAGTCAAGATTCATTCAATATTATAGACCTCCCAGTGTCTTAAAATACCATTTTTGGAATTATGGCTTACACTATCTAGATAGGGTGTGACTAGTCTACCTCCCAAAATTAAAGAATTGAAAGCAGGTGCCATGTAACATCCACCACATTTGTTATTGTCAGGATCTCCCAAAAAAAATTTTAGGGCATTTTGCTGCAAAATTCAGCTTTAAACAGTCACATTTGGTTGAAAGTCAATAGTGCTATACACTCTGCTCCTCTGCCACAAGAAATAACAGTACAAACTAAACCATGACGATGACTATATGCTTGTCTGGGTACCCACAGGACCATACTGGATCAGTTAATAGACGCCAAGGTTTCTTATATTGGGTGTGACCTTAACTATAATTCAATTTTTGTACAGTGTACAATCGTAGAGTTTTTACACAAGTTTACAGTTATAATGCAATAACATAAATATGTACATAAAATACATCATTTCTACATAGCTGGAACTTTATTTGACCCCCCCGGGGGAAAAATGTGGCTTTTTTACAGAAACTCCTTAGATATGTAGATAAGTAAATAAAATATACACACACACACACACTTTGGTCTGAACAAACACCAGAATGACTAAAAAACAAGAAAAAACTGGAGAGAAAAACGTCTTAGTGTCAGTTATATACATGATCACATATGTCAGACTTAACCTACAGTAAAGCAGAACAACAAACTTAACAAATCATGACAATACAAGTCCATTAACACCATACACATTTGAGACATGGCCTGCTGACAACAGTGGAGTGAAAAACCAAATTCCAGACATTGGCGTTTCTGGAGAAAATTAAGCTCAGGAGAGACACTTTCCATTACAATCTGGTGAGCTGTCCTAGGCCAATTGGCCTACCCCACCTGGATATTTATGTTTATTTAGGTCATCTGGGCAATCTATTAAAAATGCCTAAATACTTCAAACTGGTTTCTAAAGCTCCCAATTTCTGGGGTCACTTCCAATGGGAAGGAGTGGCAGCCTGTTGATATAGTAGTGGTTCCAAATAATATAGTACAACAATGACAACAGAAAACCTGAATAGGTTCAGTAATATATTGAAAATGCTTAGATGTAGAAGCAGCACCCAAAACGATGGGTATGAAGAACTCATAAGACAGAGCAGCATGTCTGCACAGAAGGTTCAATGAAGAAATCATACAGGCATACATTAACGATGAATGCCTGTTGGTAGAAATTCCAAAGGGCATCCGAGAGAGAGAGAGAGAGAGAGAGAGACCCATTCAGGAGCTTTGGGGTGGACTTGGTTAATAGAGGGGAGTCATATGGTCAAATAGTGCATTGGCCAAAAAGATCACAGATAGCAGTCTTATTATGATAAGGAGTGGGAGGAGAACAAGACTAGACGCTTGTAAAACAACATGCATGGAGGACATTCCCTGTGGTTCATAACAGCAGGGAACTGTATGTTGTGAGGCATTTAAAGTACAGTTTATCATTTAATAAGCAAGAATATTGCTCAGTCCAGTTACAGTAGGTTGAAATATACAGAGAATTTGTCTGCAAAACTATTGCAGTTCTGCCTTAATGTTTTTGCATGTTTGAATGAGAGAAAAGTGGTACTAAATGATCTTTAGTAGCCTATCACCTACTACCAGTAAAAGCCAATCAATAGGAAATGTTTAATTAATCTGAATAAGTTCAGCCAATTGGTCTTCAATGACAAATTACAAAACTATTATGAAAAGAGGCATGTTACGCAGTAAAGTCCTGCAAAGTTTGATATCGCTCAAAGCAGCCAATTGCATGCATTGCCACATTGCACTTCTTACTGGCGTTTCCTTTTCAATTGTCTGTTGCTGCACTCACACATATATTGTTAGTGTGTACTGTAGAGACACAAGTCACCCATTTGACATCGTGCCATGCCACTGGCACCAAGTTTTCCACCCGCATGAAAACCGGATTGCCACCTCTTTTCAACTTCAGCCTGTCTGGCTTCAACTGTGAAGGCATGTGTCTCCTGTTCACCCTCACTGTGCCACAAGCTCCAATTCTCCTGCTCTGTAGCTTCATGATCAATTCTGGTGATGTACAAAAATTGTCCATGTACACAACATGACCCTAAATGTTCATAGCCCCGACGCAGCTCCAGCACAACCAGACTTGTCAAAGGACAGTTCTCTCTTTGAAATACTTTCCTGTAAATGTAATTACTTTCAGGCAGAAACCAGTGTTTGCTTCTGCCAGTACAAAATCCTTTATCCCATACTTTGTGGGCTTGTCTGGCATATACAATGGGATGCAAAATTTTGGGCAACCTTGTTAATAGTCATTTTCCTGTATAAATCGTTGGTTGTTACGATAAAAAATGTCAGTTAAATATATCATATAGGAGACACACACAGTGATATTTGAGAAGTGAAATGAAGTTTATTGGATTTACAGAAAGTGTGCAATAATTGTTCAAACAAAATCAGGCAGGTGCATAAATTTGGGCACCATTGTCATTTTATTTTGATTCCAAAACTAATTATTGGAACTCCAATTGGCTTGGTAAGCTCAGTGACCCGTGACCTACATACACAGGTTAATTCCTATAATGAGAAAGAGTATTTAAGGGGGTCAATTGTAAGTTTCCCTCCTCCTTTAATTTTCTCTGAAGAGTAGCAACATGGGGGTCACAATACAACTCTCAAATGACCTGAAGACAAAGATTGTTCACCATCATGGTTTAGGGGAAGGATACAGAAAGCTGTCCCAGAGATTTAAGCAGTCTGTTTCCACAGTTCCGAAGTGGCAGACCAAGAAAGATTTCGGATAGACAGAAGCGACGAATGGTGAGAACAGTCAGAGTCAACCCACAGACCAGCACCAAAGACCTACAACATCATCTTGCAGCAGATGGAGTCACTGTGCATCGTTCAACCATTCTTTACACAAGGAGATGCTGTATGCGAGAGTGATGCAGAGGAAGCCTTTTCTGCACCCACAGCACAAACAGAGCCGCTTGAGGTATGCTCATGCACATTTGGACAACCCAGCTTCATTTTGGAATAAGGTGCTGTGGACTGATGAAACTAAAATGGAGTTATTTGGGCATAACAAGGGGCGTTATGCATGGAGGAAAAACTACCTACAGTAAAATATGGTGGTGGTTCCATCATGCTGTGGGGCTGTGTGGCCAGTGCTGGGACTGGGAATCTTGTCAAAGTTGAGGGACGCATGGATACCACTCAGTATCAGCAGATTCTGGAGACCAATGTCCAGGAATCAGTGACAAAGCTGAAGCTGCACCGGGGCTGGATCTTTCAACAAGACAACGACCCGAAACACTGCTCAAAATCCACTAAGGCATTCATGCAGACGAACAAGTACAACGCTCTGGAATGGCCATCTCAGTCCCCAGACCTGAATATAATTGGAAATCTGTGGTGTGAGTTAAAGAGAGCTGTCCATGCTCGGAAGCCATCAAACCTGAATGAACTAGAGATGTTTTGTAAAGAGGAATGGTCCAAAATACCTTCAACCACAATCCAGACTCTCATTGGAACTTACAGGAAACGTTTAGAGGCTGTAATTTCTGCAAAAGGTGGATCTACTAAATACTGATTTCATTTCTTTTTTGTGGTGCCCAAATTTATGCACCTGCCTGATTTTGTTTGAACAATTATTGCACACTTTCTGTAAATCCAATAAACTTCATTTCACTTCTCAAATATCACTGTGTGCGTCTCCTATATGATATATTTAACTGACATTTTTTATCGTAACAACCAACAATTTATACAGGAAAATAATGACTAACAAGGTCGCCCAAACTTTTGCATCCCGCTGTATTGGCAGAAAAAAAAAAAAAATGCATCCCTTTTATTTTATCATAGATTCATGCACAGACAAACCACGGCCAGGCTGATAAAATCGTTTATATGTTGGTTCCACAATGTCAAGCATAGACTGAACTTTATACATGGGGTTATAGCCTGGCTCAACCCTTGGAATTTGCTTCTGGTTATCATAGAAGTGAATAAAACTTTGCAGCAGCAAGTACCTATCATACGACATAACCGGTCCAAAGCCACCAGGGTACAAAGCATATTTGGACCAATGCTCCCTGAAGTCATATCACCAGTGTAGTCCCATCTCTATCTGTAATGCCACAAAGCCCTTGATCTCATCTTTTGTTGTGGGTTTCCACTTTGAAAAAACGAGAATGTGATGCAAGCGCAGCTCACGATTCAAAAAATTGCTCTACATACCTGTTTATCTCGTCTGACAGTAGCTGAAAAGCAGCATCAGGAGAGAGCAGCCTGAAGTAGTCCAGCAGCTGGCAATCTGTTGTATCAAACAGCAAGACATGCCGCCTTGTGAAGTCTGGTAGCCAGTTTGGCTCCCACGGATCAATGTCTGGGTATTCCTCCCACACGAACTTTGCCGTAGGTGCGTCGGCTGCGCAAATGCACTCAGCTGGCAGCCAATCAGCTGGGGCGGCATCGGCTGGTGTCCGATTAGCTGATGGCAGTTCCTCACTCACTTGCTCGATTTCAACAAAATCAGATTCTGAAAAATCAAGAGTCAGACTCAGCGAGTGTGCAAAACATCGTCTGACGAGTATCTCCTTTACTGCACTCGCTTCGCTCCCTTGCGAGAGGTCGATGCCATCATGCCTTTGTTTACATTTCGTTAACTCACGCACACGCAAGGATTAGATGCCGAGTCAATAAGTCTAACGTTCCTCCAAGCAGAGAGGGAATGCCTGCGACGTGTGAGTTTTGTCGTTATTAACAGAGGATTGTCGCCCTCAACCCCTGCTGTCAACAAAACTCGACATCTGCCCTAAAATAGTTTTAGGGTATAGTGGTGGCTCCGAGGCTAGAGATCTGCGCCAGTAATTGGAAGGTTGCCAGTTTGAATCCCGCAAGTACCAGAAGTGGCTCCACTCTGTTGGGCCCATGGACAAGGCCCTTAACCTGCAATTGCTTTGTCCTGGGTATGACGTTAACCTGCATCCAGCCCTGCAAGCAGGTCCTCCAACTTGCAGGGAATACTCTGGGGTTGGTGGCAGGATTGGCACTCCAGCTGCTGTTCCAGTGTGTTACTGAGGTGTCATGTTGCATGGCTGCATTCGAGTCCTAACCTGAGTGGTTCGTTGTGTGGTGGATGCGGCAATGCGCTGTAATTGGCGCATGCTTCCCAACTTCAACCTTAAAACAGCTTCCAACACATTTAAGATATCTACAATGAACTTCATGATATCCCAGAACAACTTCCTGCTCATTTTGATACCTCACATCCTTTCCAAGATTCCTTAAAATAAACAGAAATCCCAGAGAAAATAGCCAAGTTTACAGTAAGCCATTTAGAGATATCTTGAATTGCATTTCAGATCTCAAAATGAACAGTGTTACCATTACAAGAGCTCTTACAAACTGAGATATTAAAATGCACTCAATATATCTAAAAATAAATGCAAGTGTAATCTATAAATCTGTAATTCATTTCAAGACATTTTAAAAAATGCATTTTCAGATTTCTCTAAACGATCTTTTGGACAGCTATAGAATTCTTCATTTATCTTGCTTGTAAAGGTAAGACAGGTTTTTTTTAAAAAAAAAAAACTAATACTAACTAATTTAACTTTTGAGCAAACTAATTACCTGGAGCATTCTTACGTACTAGAAACATGTAATACTGCCAAACAGACGCAAGTAACAGAAGTGGAGCGGCTTCAATTTCAAAAAGTACGTTAGAAACCATGCCTTCCCTCAGGTACTTTGAAATGTACCCTCTTAGCCATAGATACACCACTGCTTCAGGAACCCTACTTTGTAATAATGTGGTCTATTACAACCTACTGACCTTCTTACACTCAAAATGGAAAAACCCAAACTTTTATAAAGGGTACAACATAGAAACTCCCTGCATTACTTAAACTTTGAGAGTTCAAATCATAGTACAACAAAGAAAATACACATTTTTAGCTTCCTCACACTCTTTTGATGGATAAAGAATAAGATGAATGATTTTTAGACAGAACTCCTTCCCAAGTTAAAGCTGCTGGCGAGAACAATCCACTCTTTCTGACAGAGAACCATGACCTCAAACATACGAATGAGGATCTGCACCACTACTACTTCATACTAGGCAGTAAATTGCACAAAAGCCTGCTGAAGGTTACAGTCAGAAGAGGCAAAGAGGATATCGCCATCTGCATAAAGCAACAAGGGTTATCCCTAGCCTTCCCAACTGCACACCATCACATCCTAGGCGGCATCATGACATACAGTCAATGCAAACCACAAACAGGAGTGGTGACCAGAAATGGCTTTGGTTTTAAACACCCACAGTAAACAAATTTTAATTAATGACACATATTTGGACACAGCTCTAACAGGGAACAGATAGCACATAACAGTGGCCCTGTTACCCGGTATTCTTGTAGCACTCCCACAACGAATGCCATGGAATATGGTCATATGTTTTTTTACAAAAATTGACAGAACACTTGTACACTGGGTTATTATACTTAGACACACTCCAGCTACTGCACCAACTCTAAATAGATGCCTAAACCACACTATCCAAACACCATCCAATGTTTTCAACAACTCCGGCCAGACCTCATCTACCCTAACAACCTAACCACTATAGAGTCCTCAAACCACTATAGTAACTACAACAACAGTGATAGGATCAGGGCTGTGAAGTCAATACACAAAACATGCAAATCCGTCTTCTCAATTTAAGGTACCACTGACTCAGATTTCTTTATTTGTAATTAAGCTTAAATATTTACTATGTTGTTTGAAAGAACAGACCATAAGATACAAGGCATTGTATCAGTGCCAACATGAATCATCAAGTTACGTTTTAGCACCCTAACCTGTTAAAGAGTTTAAAGGATTTAGTGATGCAGTTATGGCTTTACTTATTAGAGAAGTTATAAACATTGAGTAATATTAAACTAAAAAGACAAAACTTGAGGCCATATTTTATCAAAAAGCTAGAAGAAAAAAGCACATAATACAGTTTACATTTAGTTGGAATCATCACTTAAAAAAAAAAAAAAAAACACAACTCAACTCCAGTAATCGAATAATTGCTTTGACTCCACATGCCAGACATGTCCAATGCTGCCTTTTGATAGGAGGGCATGTCCACCAGGTGGAGGAGTTCCTCAAAGTGTTCCTTCCATCACTCAGTTTCTCCAGAAGAGGTCAACATCTCTTCATCGCTGGGCAAGATCATGCCTCCTTCTTGTGAGGTTACAAACAATTTTAAAAGAACAGCTGAAAGTCCATCCAATAATATTTTACCACAGCCTCTCCAATCTCCACTAATGTTTGAGATTTGCTTCCGCATACACTTTTTCAGCAGTCCACTTAGCCAGTCAGTAACTCGCAACATCAAAGTCACAAGATCCATGAAGTCCACCATTAGTCTGAAGGCTCAACCACCTGTTGTATCCCTCATTAGGTTCTATGGATGTCTTAAGATAACAGCTGTTAAACTTAAACACCCTTTCAAATTGGATTTTGAAGAAAGACTTTCTATCCCAATTTTCTGCTCTAGAGCTGCAGCAATAACAGATTTAAACAATTCTCAGACACCCTGAATATTGCTCTTTAACAGAAGATCCCTGACGTATGGCTATTTTATGCTAGAACTGTGCATCAAACAAGAGCATTCTTTTTTCCTGATGAAGTACCAAAGGAATAACTGCCAAATTTCTGATTTGACAAAAATCACAACTTAAGTGCTTTTCAATGCAAGTCAACTACCTTAACCAACCACCAGTTTCACAAAAGGTCTGTGTCTTAAAGCTGTGGCATATTACACAACTCTTAGTCAGAGGGGGTTTCAAACCTGATAACTGCAGTTGTAGATATTGTTGCCCAAGGACATTTAATTACAAGCCTAGTAATGGCAGGTTATGAAATGATATAAACTCCATAACTTTTTGGCACAAAACATTACAAGCTTGCTGCTTAATGCTGGTAGCCAATAACATGCTGCCTGACAAAACAGGGCTGTCAGATCGAAAACCACTACTCAAATGTACTTGAAAAAGGTCTTATTTGAAGGTAAGAGCTGACATACAAATTGTAAAACAATGGTTGTTTTACCTGCACTAACTCTGGCATTACGTTAGTTCAGACTCACTATGCAAAGTTGCAGTATTATACAGATTTGTTTTTTGCACTTCACACCCACAACCAGCCTTTTCATTATTTTGAATTGTTTGCACATCTTCTTTGTTAAATCTTGCAGCCACCTTCAAGCTTGGTTTCCAACCCGTCCAGTTCTCCTGCACTTTTACTTTGCTAACTATTCTCATCCTGTCACGGGGTTACTAACTAACCTGTATTCATCTTGATCCTTGTCAGTACAGCAAGCCATTAAAGAAGCCATGGAAAGGAGCTTACATCCTTACGAGCCACATACACTGGCACCACACTTTGCTTTATCATTTAATTTTTTTAAACTTTTTCATTCACAGTGCTTCTGCAAGGCATGAAGCACATACAACAATGTTGCGTGGTTCTATTTTTAGCACTCAGCTGCTGTTCTGCTCTGCAAACATATTGTGATGTTCCTGCAAGAACACCTGTGAGGAATGGGAAGCAGAGTTTGGTGGAGCTCAGGGGAAACCACTTGTTTGTGAAGTTACAGGACATTTGAGTGACAAGGGTGAAGGATAATATACTCTCATGCCAAACAGGCTGTGCAGTTTAAAGACTTTGTCATGCAGTTGTCAGTAGTAGATTGGAAACACAACAGCAGTGCAGTTGCTCTGGATTTTGAAGGATCTGATGTTTAAATAACAGCTTCCCCGAGTACTGCTAAGATTCTTTTTTCTGCTGATGCATGTTCTTGTTGTGGCCACCACTGAAAACTTTACCATAATATAATAAAATAAAAAAAATAAAAAAGTGTAAATGTTCATTTAAAGGCCAATAAGATCCAAGTTAAAAAACATTTGAACATTTACTTATTTTTATTTGGAATTTTCAAGCCTATATTTTTTGGCTAATCTGACAATCCTATTGACAAAGCCAGTGGTGAATAAATGCTTTCCAGTGACAAGAAGTTCAGCATCAGTCTACGCCTCCCACCAATCCCTCACCCAACATTCTGTTGTGGCATGACAAACGAGACAGTCAAGCCTCTCTCTATCCAAAAAAAAAGGACAAAAATCACACTTTTTTGTCGAGTCACACACTGGTTGAACCAAATCACTAGGTATTTCAGACTGCACGACTGCTAGTCACCAAGCACAGCAAAAATGGTTCTGACTCGCCAAGTTTATGTAAAGGACATCTGTAACTGAAAGAAAGATTGCTGGGAAAAATCATGCATCTCAGGGCTTTTAGCTGTCTGCTAACTTGTCACATATTGTCCAACACTATAAGCACTGGCTCCCTGTAGCAGAACGCATTAAGTTTAGATCCTCCATATTTGCCTATAGAGTGGTCAATGGGTGAGCGCCTACATATATGGAGGCACTTTTGAGGTCCTATGCTACTTTTTATATAGATCTTCCCAAAATAAAATCACCTGTGTTATTATTATGCTGGGTTCACAGCAAGAAGCAAACTTACCAGTGAACCACTCCTATGTATGGCTCAAATCACTAAGTGAAATGGTGTCAGTGCAATTTTGATCCAGCTATTTTCTTCAGCTATGTAGATACAAAGCATTACGTTTTAGAAGTAGCTATGTAACATATTTACTTTTATTGTAAGTAATGTAATGAAGTTGCTAACAAAACAATAACCACACTTCAAGAAACTGTTTTTTTTTTTCAGATTCAGTGACCATCGATGTTTTTGTTTTCATATAAAATATATTATGATAGAGCATTTTGCTAAAAACATTAACTCCATAAGTGGGTTTACACACAAAGTTTTTAAGAAACCAGGTTTTTGCCGTAACCAGGTTACTCAACGTATCCCGGTTTTATGTATGCATGTAAATGCACTCTTTGACAACCTGGGTAGAATATTCTACCCAAAATCAATATCTTGTTTAAATGTTTCTTACCCCACGTGCTTTACAGCAATGGCAGAGAATTTTTTAATTGCATGTTTTCATGTGGAAAAGTTTCAAATAATGGAACGTAATGGTTACCAATGCTGAAAAACAGCAAATGATGTGAAAAATGTCCAAGGTAAAAAAAAAGTAGGGAAAAAAAAAAAAATCTTTGTTACTTCGTGTCAAATAATCCTGATGTGTGTTAAATAGTCAAATGCTCAACACATGCAAACAGTGAAAAATCAGCATACTTTGTAGACAGTACAAAGACTGGACTTCTGACCAGTGAAGAGGCAGGTCTTTAGTTTAGATGGTCTGTGCATGCTTTTCTTCCTCAAGAACATTTTCCAGAAGTGGTTTATTTAAAAAATACTTTAGCAATGATGCATGTTTGTGGAAGTTGTGAGGAAATGAATGGGTGATTTTTGCATATGGATTTTGTGACAACTATAGAGATTTTTTTCCTCAACTTTTTCATATTGTTTGCCATCGTCTTGCTTTGGCCACCTAATGTGAAAGCCAAGTGAAAAACTTCCTTCCTGAATGAAAACATGAGATGAAAAAAATTGTCTTGGCAGTCACCATTAAGCACATGGGGTAAGCAGCATTTCAAAACAAAATTCTTGAGTGGAGCATTTCTTTAAATAAGTACTAGAAGGTTCTGCCCCCTGCTCACTTCGCTCACCAACCCCAGGGAGGCGCTACATGCTGGCCACTTCACATATGGGGAAGCAGATGTACAATTTAAATAGATTGTTGTTTTCATGGGAATTGTTCCATATGCATAGACGACCTATTTTACATTACAGCGAGTAATTAACCATAGTAAACCGTTATAAATTGAAAGAAAATTGTTTCATGTTACGTTATACATTTTCGTTCTGTTTGTCTTTGAAATTAACACACAAATACATTTTAAACTCACACTTTTTACTGTAAAACTACAATATCGCATTGAAGTTTGATTCTGTGTTTGGTGTTACATCGTGATAATGCAACGTATAACTGTCCATGAGTGAATATCATTTCTTCCTCTCTAATAAAGAAACTGACTTTTTCAAATGTTTGTCTTGGAGATTTGTTAATCCTCATAGCAAAAGCTATTCTAATGTGAAACTGTAAACCGTTTTAATATGAATGGCATATAAAGATCTCCTTTGGTGTCTAATGTTATCCGCGGAAGATGTACTACATTACCTTTCTTGTCACCTGTTAAAATTTTACATATCAGAATTGTTCAACCAATTTTTAATACAACTAATCTTGTCCTATTGCATAGCCCATCACTCATACATAAATTACGCAATACCATCATGATACATGCTTCTTTCAACAGTAATTAGGCCGGTGAAGACTGGAAGGTGTTAACGGTTGTAGATATTCTATGGGATATTGGAAATTGATGTTTTTTCTTCTGCAACATCACCACCAAATGTTTCAGCATGGTCTATTGATACGCATTTAACCAATCTGATCATAAAAATTCATAAGAGCCGAGAGCGCAGGAACTGTGACAAAAGTATTCACATGAATGAGAGGTGAGAGGACCGTGGGTATGGGCCATTAACCTGAAATGGTTGAGGAGGAGGACAGGACTTGAAAAAAAATCTGTTAGCAATAGTCTCGTCTCGTGGGACTTGGAAAAAAAATTGTTGGCAATAGTCTCATCTCAGGATTTTCTTTTATAATAGAGAGATGTGGATGTAATATGGATGTGGATGGAAGGGCTTAGCTATTAGCTAAACAAACAGGCTTGATGTATTCAATGGACTCCTCATTTGTCAAATTGATTGCTTTTCTTAGTTACACACATGCTCCCATGCCACCAACATCACAGTGCAACAATTTAAATAAAACTAATTCATAACTGTAAAACCTCTACAAGGAGCCCCAAAATTGCAGTCCCTTGCCCTTTGGTTCCGTACAGGTACCCCCCCAAAACACATTTGCAATGTAGAAGGAAAGACTTAAGTGGTAGGTTTTACTGCAAAATGCATCCAAGTAGTGGCTTACTGGCCAGACCTTGCTGCCACATATAGCACTTAAAACATTTCCATACTTCTATTTTGTTTAGCACACAACCGGCCCCTATAGTGTGTGGAAATCTAAAGATTGAACCGTTTTCTGAAAACTATAGACAATACCAAAACAAGACAACTGGACAAGAATTATGCATGCTGCAGTTTTAGGACTGCAATACCATAACTCCTGTGTGTGTGTGTGTGTTTGTAGTATAACTAAAAACTACTGAACTGTCATACATACCCAAATAAAGTCTTCTCTTTTCATGTCGTTATCTATGAAGAAGGAACAATGACACTCACCCTCAACACCTAATGATTGTTTCCGTAGAGGTCACTAACGCAGATGGCAGCTTCAATTATTAAGGAAGAAATCCTGAGAACCATAAACTTGACAACTCGCAGAACAAGTTTCAACGGTCGAGGAGTGGATAAAAACTGCAATCAGTTAGGCGGACTCGAGCCGGAGTGAAGACAGCCCGGTCTACAGAACAAATCACTGCTTTATTATTTTTGGAACACCATTCTAGTTTTCTTGGTGCTGCCACCCAAAACTACCTTAAAATAAAAGAGAAGTAGTGCTTACCATCGCTTTCTGCCCGGACTAACAAAGACATGCCTTTGAGCCTCTCCACGTACCCAGAGGAAACGTGGCCAGTGCCCCTGTCGTCCCATTGCCGGTCCTCGTTGAGGGTGTAGACCTTCACTCGCCTCCGGGTGTCCGTCATGCTGTCGTGCCGCGTGCAGCCGGCAGAGAGTTCCTCCGTGTCCGACCCGGTCGCCCCTTCGACGCTCGCTCGCTCTCCCACCTGAGCGGCAAGCGCAGAATGAGGCCTCCTGTTTGCTCCTTTAAGTTTCTCTCGACATTTTCAGCCCCGAGTATGCAACCCAGTAAAAGCCACAACTGCGTTAACCGGTGTCTCTTAAGGCGCAATTAAAATACGAAACGAACAACGAAAACACCTGAAAAACTAAAGCTAAAAGCAGTCGTGCCCAGTGGTCAATTGTCTCCCAATTCTCTTCCCTTCCGAATTCCCCTCATCCTTAAAAATTAGTTATTGATACATTTCCAAGCGGAGGCAGAACGGCAAAACAAGCCACCGAAGGAGAAACACCAAAACTAATGGTATTATAACTATTTTTATTTATATATTTACCGACCACTCCGCCATGTTCTATTCGCAGGCCTCAAACAAGCAGATATGGCCCTCTCCGTTTACTTTTTGCGGTAAATTAAACTAAAAAAAAACAACATCGGGATATCTGCTCTACTCCCTTCTTATGTAAAACCTGTCGACTACTGACTCGCCGGTGTTTCATAATAGTGTTTTTAATCTCATAACTACAGTTCCTTTTCGCGGAGCTCCGCCATCTTGGGTCCTCTCAGTATGTCAGCACGGGGTCTCACGCCCAGCGGCTGCAGGGGCTGCGCGCCACTATTTAAAGGAGCGCGAGTTCCAATGACGCGCGCCGCTCACTAGAAGCAGTCGTAAGGTGCAGGACAGCAGCACAGGCTACTGTAGGATAAAGTATAGAAATAACAGAGCCGTATCCTTTTATATATTTATATTTATTTAATACCTTTATTTTTAATGTATCTATTTATTATATACTATATTTATATATATATATATATATATATATATATATATATATATATATATATATATATATATATATATATATATATATATATATATACAGATGTTATTATTACAAGATAATGCAATACAGTACTTCTAAATATTTGTCTTGCACACATACACATTGGCATGCAGAAGCTAGAGGATGCCCGAGGCAAACTCCTTGATTGTATGCCCCCTAAGGTGAGGTGCTGTCAAAGTGAATGGTCCAGAAGGCGTATGAATGTGATAAAGAAAGGCTTATTAAAAAAAAGCAATACACACTTTATTCAAATTCAATATTCATTTAAGTTTGTTTCCCTAAATTAGATCTCCTCCTCGAAAACAATTGTACTACTTCATTTTATACATCATCTGTGATGAATTCTTTTTCATAGCTGATTAAAGCCAGGCTGGTCTGACGCTCTTTTGACATGGAAGATCTGAAAGGTCGAGAACCTGTACATGCAAGAATTATAACATAACTCAGATTTACTCTGACTACACAGACTACAGATTTCTCCGACTTACCTTACTGGACTAGCTAGGAAAAAGAACACGAGAGATGAAGTAAGTGAGGTAAACTCAGTCTCAGAAACACACTTCACTGCACCAAGGTTGGACAAATGACCCTTAACAAGTTCACTGTGCATACGGGAGCAGAGCATGTCTCTTGTGCTGAAGCCCTTTTCAAGGTCGTTTGACTCCAGGGTTCAATTTCCAGTCCCATGTGAAATAAACATATTTTTCATAATATTCTCAAGGGAAGGCCTCTTTTTGCTGCGTGGGGCCCTATTAGGCCCGGTGCGTGCACTTCCAGCATTTAGAAGTCATACTGCCTCACTGTAAATGAGCTACAATAATTTAAATTTGTTAATATTATATTAAAATTATTTTCGAAAACAGGGCTCTCCTAGACAGCATACTCTTCGGATTGGATATCCCCCTCAGATATGGATGCCCGGGGTCGTCGCGGCCTTGGCACCCCCTGCACGCAACTGTGTATACAGTTTTGACTTTCAATATGTCCAACAGACGTACATTCTTATGTGAATATGATAGATTCCAAATGTAATGCTCGTCTTTGTATCAGTAAATATTGAGAACTACTTCTACATGCTAAATTGCATTTTACAAAACAGCGCAATTGGGAAATGTACATAGTTTGACCAAGTACCACATTGGCATTTTTTTTCTAAAAGCATTTACATTTTATGTGTTGTAAGGGTGGGGGAGTTGTTGGTTATTTAACAAAATGCATAATTAATTACTTCCTTTATATTTATTTCAGATTTACTTGTAATAATAAGAAAATGAAAAGCATCTGCATACTATAATAGTTTGCATTTTGCTTTTTATTCAGGCAATAAGTTCCTGTAAATATGAGCCTTTCGTGTTTTCCACAAAATGCACAACTAACTGAAAAATGCTGGTTGAATACAAAAAATATCACTCACTAAATTGACTGTATGTTATGTGTATTCCCCTTTCATCAATTAGTTACTGAACCTCCTTAATCCAATTGAATATAGTGCTATTTACTGTTGGTATTCACACGTATCAACTAGTGACAAAGATAGATAGATAGATAGATAGATAGATAGATAGATAGATAGATAGATAGATAGATAGATAGATAGATACTTTATTAATCCCAAGGGGAAATTCACATAATGCATATTTTGTATGAATATGAAAAATGTTTATTTTTACCTAAATATTTTTATGATAAGTATAAATCAAACATTAGTTAGGTAAAAAAAAAAAAACTGTTAATCATAATCTCAAATGAGAAGGCACAGAGGTAGTACTTCTGCAGGGCAACAAGGAGGCCAGGGTTCATGTCCCAGGTCCTCCCCACATGGAGTTGCCATGTTCTCCCAGTCTCCACATGGGTATCTTATGGGTGCTTCAGTTTCCTCCCACAGTCCAAAGATATGCAAGTTAGGTGGATTGGTAATGTTAAATTGGAGCTAGTGTGTGTGTTTATGTGTGTTCACCCTGTGATGGACTAGCACCCTGTCCAGGGATAGTTCCTGCCTTATGCACAATACGTACTAGGATACACTCCAGCTTGCACATGACTCTGCTCAGGATAAAGCAGCTTTAGAAAATGAATGGATGGGTGGCAACCTCAAAAAAGAACAAAAAATGGATAGTATTTATGATTCCTTACAGTGATCATAAGAAAGTATTTTGTTAATTTGAGTGTGAAATTAAAGATAGATGGTTTTCCTGACAACAAAATAATTATATTTGGTATCTGATGATATACTGGGGTGGCATGGTGATGCAGTGGGTAGCATTGCTGCCTCGCAGTTACGGGACCCTGGTTCACTTCCCCGGTCCATCCCTGCGTGGAGTTTGCATGTTCTCCCCGTGTCTGCGTGGGTTTCCTCCGGATGCTCCAGTTTCTTCCCACAGTCCAAAGACATGCAGGTTAGGTGCATTGGCGATTGTAAATTGTCCCTAATGTGTGCTTGGTGTTTGGGGGTGTGTGTGCGTGCCCTTGGGTGGGCTGGCGCCCTGACCAGGATTTCTTTCCTGCCTTGCGCCCAATGTTGGCTGGGATTGGCTTCAGCAGACCCCTGTGACCCTGTAGTTAGCATATAGCAGGTTGGATAATAGATGGATGGGATGGATGATATACTGTATATTAAACTGATTTTCATCGCTAAATATATGCACAGAAATTAAATGGCCAGAGATTCCTTAGAAATAGCTGGCCCTTTCTGTAATGTAGAATTATATTGTTCACCCAATCTAGCTGTTCAATTGGATCCCCAGGTATTTATAGGACTACACCCCCTTCGCCTCCTCTAGCATTATACTGACTGGGCTCATAGGCTCCCTTAGATCCTAGATAGTTTTCTCTAAGGAATGTGCATTGGAACATAGTTCTCCCTTCAACATATGACAAATTCTTTCACTTTTCTTTACTCCTTATCTCCATTGTACAATGATAATAATAATACTACATTTTATTTACATAGCACTTTTCCCATGCTCAAGGCACTTATTTAAACAGCAAGGGTATACCCTGTATGTAACATTGGGTGCAAATATTTCAGCATGGAACACTAAGCAGATAAATACAGGACATACAAAGCAAGAATAAAGACAATATGCTAAATTTAATGCTAAAGGAAAATCCTGAACAAATAAAATTTGTGATATAACCCACACACACAAATTGTTCTGAGCATCTGGACAGAAAGGTAAATTAAAAGAAGGGGCAGAATGTCAGGTTAAGTTAAAAGCCTTCCTGAACAGATGACTTTTAAGTTGTTTTTTAAAAGAATGAATTGAGTCAGCTGATCTAATTAATGTTGGGAGGTCATTCCAAAGTCTGGGCACTATATAGCTAAAGGCCCGGTCACCCATAGATTGCAGGTTAGTGTGGGGCACAACATGATTGCCAGAATTAGAGGACCTTAAGGCAAACAGGAGCAGAGTGATGGAGAAAGTCACAGATTATGTCCGGTGCAAAGCCATTTACAGCTTTGTAGGTTAATAATAGAATTTTATATTCAATTCTGTAAGACAGAGGAAGCCAGTGAAGGCAAAGCAGGATGGGTGTTATGTGCTTGTTGTTCCTTGTCCATGTTAGGACTATTGTAGCAGAGTTTTGAATCAGCTGGAGCTGTGATATATGATTAGAAGGGACGCCTGCCAGTAGAGAGTTAACAGTAATCAATGCGTGATGTGATAAAAGCATGAAGAAGTTGCTCAGCATTTATGAAAAGGAGACGAATGAGCAAACACGGGATATGTGACGGAGGTGAAAGTAAGAAAATTTCTTAATGTGGTTTATTTGGGTTGAATATGAAAGGGAGGAATCAAAAATAACACCAAGATTCCTTGCTGTAGAAGAACCTCTGATGAGATTACTATCAAGAGTAATTGAAAAGGAACTCATTTTCTTAAGTTGCGCTTTAGTGCCAATTTGCAGTAGTTCAGTTTTGCTGTAGTTTAATTTTAAAGAGTTCTGCTCCATCCAGGTTTTAATTTCACTGAGGCAAGTTGTGAGCTGAGAAAGCTCTGATGAAGTTTCACCTTTAACATTGAAATAGAGTTGAGTATCATCTGCATAAAAATGATAACCCAGTCCAAAGCTACGAATGATATGGCCAAGGGGAAGCATATAGATACAGAAGAGCAGAGGGCTGAGGACGGAGCCCTGAGGAACTCCTTGTGTGACTGGCGCAGAGCTTGATCTGCTGTTGCCAAGACTAACAAACTGTTACCAATCAGTCATATAGAGCTTAAACTGCCAGAGGTACCCAGAATGTTCTCCATTCTGATGTCTAACGGTGTCAAATGCTGCACTAAGATCCAAAAAAAAATGAATATGCCTGTTTGTCCAGAGTGATGCAGCCTACAATGGAGGATTCATCTGAGGACTGGCATACAAGTAGCTGTACTTAATACCTGTTGTATAGAGTAGGACGAGGAAAGGCGACATAACAGTTCCGTATGGTACCCCTGTGTTGATAACCACTATCTCCTGCACATTTTCATGGATCCTCACAAACTGTCAGTTGTCAGTCCAAGATCCAGGGTACTGAGGAGTCATTCACCTGCATAGCCTTGAGCTAATTTCCTAATATAGAGTCTAGATAGTGTTAGAGGCATGGAGAAATGAAACAGATTATTCCATATAGGGAATATTTTGAGCAAAATGAAATAACTACAAAAATAAACACATTGTGAAATATGACAGTAAAGTATAAAATGATATGTGAGCATAAATAATTAAATATTTCATTAAATATGTTTTTCATTTTTTTATTTAATCCTTCATTTTTTTATTTAAGTGACACCATGAGTAAAATGAACTAGATGTGGAAGTGAAAACTGCAAGTACTGTTTTTTGACCGATGAATTCTCAGTAAAGTGGACATAAATGTTAAGCTGCTAAGGGCCTCCTTTACAGCACATACTTCAGATGCAGACTCCTGATGATGATTTCAGAGATTCTTGGATTAAAGTAGCCACTTCACACAGTGACAGTGGACGTGTTTGTCTTGCCCACACATCCACCATAGACACACACAACTTTGAGGATGTGCTTCAGCAGTTCACTTTGACAGGTGAAAATGAGAGCTTCATTTCAAGTCAAATTTTATGTTGCATGCCCTGTCAGTAAAATAAATAAATAGTTTAAAGAAGTACATAAATGTAGCAATTTCACCTCTTTATACATGTATTTTTTATTTTTATTTTTTTATTATACTTTATTAATCCTGAAGGAAATTACATTGGTTTCTCGCATACCCCTTGGGTTCAGAGCGCAGGGTCAGCCATATTATTTTGTGTTTTTGTAAATGTAGATTCTAATTTTGGTGTTTGTTTAGTGATTTGTCTTGATTTTAAAAAGTATATATTTTTTTATTTACTGTCTTGACTTTCTTTATGTGATGTTCAATATTGATCATATGATCACAATTGTGACATCATAGGTTGTGAAGCTATAAATGTCGGAGCTCTCATTCTCTGATGTCCTTGAAGAATGAAAAAACCCTTTGCTATTTAGTTCTGGTTAGCTTTACATTAAAGTAGGCCCTAGCTTTAGGTTTTTTTTATTCCAGTTTTGGCCTCTCCAGTATTTTTTGACTTCAGCTTCACTTTGTCCCTTTTGATCCTGTTGTCTCGGGACCCTGAGTGTCACAATAATAAAGAAACAAGCAACAAAAAACAAATTTCATTGCACATTTAATTATTTATGCTCACACTTCACTTCATTATTTGTATATCGTCTCATTTCACAATGCATTTGTTTCTTTGCATATTTATTTTGTCATAGATCTTCACCATAGACCTTTGTCTCTGCAGAGAACATGTATTAGAGGATCATCCATCCTGACATATGTTTAGTAGGGGTATTGCATGGCACTGAGGTGGTTTGTAACCAGAGTAATAGCTGTTTCAGGACCAGCTTCTCCCAAGGATTTCATGATGTGTGATGAGAGAATAACTTATTCGTTGTCAAAAGAACAGGGGGTATCCATTTTTAACCACCAGGACTGTGCAATCATTGTTTTGCAAGGAACAGGCAAGACTCAAGTGATTACACCCAAGTCCCAAGCTCTGATTGAAAGGTCTCAAATTTTGAGCCATGTCTCAAGTCAAGCCAGGCAAGATTTAAACAAGTGAAAATTAGTTTTGCACCCAACTTAATGCAATTTCTAGTCTTTAAACTTGTCTTTAAAATGTTGCCAAATGTACTATTACAGTTTCCCAACAATCAATTCCATGTTCTACATAGATAAATAAAAGAAAAATCACTGTGCAAATACAAATGTAACGTGGAACAATTTCCAAAGTGCCACTGAACATAATAAAACTGTACTGCAAACAAATTAGTTACAACTGACTAAATTGGCCAGCACTCATTGGGCAGTCAGGACGAATAATGGAGCCTCCTTAGAGCAGCATGGAATACATCATTTGACCAAGAAAATCATGAACTTTAACAGTAGCATTACGGAAAGTAATTGTTTTATGAAATTTCATAGTAAAAATTAGACTTTAGCCAATTTTGCTCTGCAGACAGAATTAAGAGTGAAATCATTCTCAGTGTTTGCCATTACTGATTAAGGTAGTAATGTTCTTGTTTTCATTTTTGTCTGTTTAAGGGAATGATGACATTCCAGACTGGTTCACTAGCACTGGATGCCACTTAGCTCAACTTCTTGTTTTTTGGCACAAAAAGAATCACACTTGCAGTGAAACACAAGCACAGGGTTTATTTGTCTTTTCCTCTATTCAGCAGTGTGTCTATTTTGTTGGACTAATCTACATTTTTTGACAAGTTATGTTTTTAATGAGTTGTCAATGTGACATCCTATTGAGGCTTGACATATCATGCAAACCTTTTTGTCAAGTTTTAATAAAGATGCTGTCTCTTCATGTTACCATTCCTTAATGGCCACAAACTAAAATAAAAAGAAAAAACAAATAAATAGCCTGAACTGAAGTTAAAATTACTGCCTTTTCACAATTACTTATAGTTTAGCTGTAATTTACCCCTGGCTCATGAATGCTAATTACTACATAGACCACTTACCGTTCTTTGTGTAGCCTCAAATGTCAAACAGAGTTCAAAGTTGTTGTACATCCATCTGAGATTTTTATCTGACATGTTTTGCATGTTGAAATTCATTTCCTGTGAACAATATTATAGTATTTGTAATTAAACTGTATAATCTGTGGGAGCATGTTTCAAGCGCTTTTTTTCTGCCTTCATTTAAATACTGGTGTGTAAAAGAGTTTGGATTTGATCTTGAGTCTTCTTGAGTCATAAGGCAGAAGTTGAAGTCCAAGTTGAAGACACTGCTGCTCAAATCCAAGTCGAGTTCAAGTCTGAAGTCATCAAACTGTTGACTCGAGTCCAAGTCAGGTCCACATCTCTCCTATGCACAATGTCTTCCAGCACTGTGGAACCCTCTCTAGGTTCACAGAAAGGGTAAATAGGTGCTGAACGAACCCACAGAGCTATCTAGCACATGAATTGAGCATACTTGGTCATCATCAGCCATGACTGACAGTTTTAGAATAGCATTTGGAGGGTGTCCAAATCAAAAGAACGATATCCTCATGATGGGAAATGCAGTGGGTTAAGAAAGTAGCCTTCATTGTATCGGCAAATTGAAAAATACAATTTAACATTGACTCCTGCTAGAAAAAAAAAACTGCAAATTTGTGTAGCGTTTGAAGATTCATTATCTGGCACTCTAATAATAACATCTAGATCTAGTGACAGTTTTGTCTTTATCGAACATTCTGCAGTCACTCTTACTGATTCAGGTCCCCTTACCAAATTATTCTGTAAAAATGCTCTTTATAGAAGACTTCCAACTTTGCCTGTTACCACTTAGTCCACTTAGTCCAATTGATCTCTTAACTATACGCTTGTAGCATTTCTAGTCTTTTTCAGAAGCCACTCGTGGGTCAATAGTGCTAATAAACTGCAAGGGACAAGTAGTACTCAATGGCTACCAACAGGATGCTCTTCGGTATTATTTTTTTTTATTCTTCACACAGACAATGAATTAAACATGGCTCCATGCCAGTCCCCCAGTATATTCTCTTAATATAATGTCCCAAGTAAGCTGGTTATTATGAACAGGTGCTCTGTAAAAAGTAGATGGACTGAAATTAAAAGACACACAAAAGTATTGCAGTATTCCACAGAATAGTAGTGATAGTTATGCCTGTAAGTCTCCACGAAGTACATGACAATCAGATATTGTTGCTCTCTCCTGCAGTAAGCCCAGGGATGTTGCATTGACCCCTAAGCCAGCACAGGAAGCCTGACACTTTCACTTCTGCTGTTTCCTTTGCCCTTTGGACCAGTATACGGGTGGACTCTAGTCTGTCGTTTCTTCAAGTTCCTGATAGTTTTCTTCACAAAAGAAAAACCATGTATTTTATACAGGACAGCAAATGGTATTATCAGACACACAAAGGTCGTTCCACTAAGTGACAGCATCCATTGAGCTATTGATGTTCGCAGTGGGTTGTGATGGAAAACCTGGAAGTGAAACAAAAAAGATGGCTGAACGCTAACTGCCCAGTCTGCCCTTGTACTCTTTTTGCTATCAGATGTGTGCATGCGCCTCTAATGTTCTTCAGCATCTAGGGCTTTCATGAAGCTGGGCTGATCAACCAGGCACCACTTGAGGGGAAAATAAGCTTAAACAAACAGGCCAAGATTGTTTTACCTGAATTTCCTGCTCTAAGTCACAAGGCATGCAGCCATGGAAAAGAGATATTCGAAAATGATAGAGTTCATAGGCCTGCAGGGAAGAGAGACGTTCAAGTTAGTAGAATTGCAGTGAGAGTTCGAGTTAATTAGTGAAAAAGCAGCATAGCTACCTTCTGAAAAATACATTTCCATAATGTTCAATTTGATAGTTTGTTATATTTCTAAAGACATATAGGTTAGGTAAACTCGTAATTGCATATTTTTCCTTTGTGGATGTAAGTACAGTATAGCAAATATACACACGTGTGCCCAAGTTGACCTTGTGATGAACTAGCACCCCATCCAGACGTGGTTCTTTCCTTGTACCCAGTGCTAAATGTTAGACTGTGGCATCCCCATGAACTTGAATTGGATTAATCAGCTTTGAGAATCCTAACCACATGCTGTGTTTTTAAAAACGACTATTCTAGACTGAATTCAGCCTAATCTTTCTGTGAACCTTTGTGGTTTCAGTGTGATTATTTCATGGTTCATGATTAGAAACACTAGCAAGGCAGGCAAACACATTCAGAGATTGTCAATATAGCTTCTGTAGATCAAAAACAATTTATACATTTCTTACAAAAGAAAATCAGCTTAGCATTTACATTAAAACTATTAAACAGTGTACTTTTAATATTTTGCCAACCATCTCACTCACCACTCTATATGATTAGCATTGCCAGCAAACTGTATGGTAGGAGAAAGGTCAGATGCAATTATCACAATTAGAGCCAGAGTGGTACTCTAGAAAGTACCAGAAGACTAACAGGTGTAAAGACAGAGCTCACAAAAAAAAATGTTTTTATAGTCAGGTATGACAGCCCCCAATAAACTATGGCATGAACTTTGATTTAGAAGCTTCTCATTCACGTTTGAATGATAAAAAAATGTGAACAATTTTTCAACTAGTGAAATAGTGTAATCTTCATTGGTGGAGAGATTTTTATTGCAATGACTGGTGGTTCATCCATTCATAGTTTAAAATCAGAAAGCCCAGCAGCAGGAGCAGGAAAAGTGGTGGCTACAAATTATTCCATCTGTGTTGACAGTAAAACACTCAAAGCGATTTTTGTTTTTTACGCTTCTGCTGCTGTATGCATCTGGATTTCCCCATGGGATTAGGAAAATTTATCTCATCTCATTTGTCACAAGGGACCAATAATGCAATACTGCTGGTATAGGCATTGCCCCCCGTGATCACAAAATTGGATAAATCAGGGTTAGATAATAGATGGAAGATTGTAAAATTTTGAAAAACTACTAATTCTAATTTACTGCACAACAGTAGATAGATTGGTGCTGCTGCCTCACAGCTCTAGGAGAATGGGGTTCAATCCGAAGCTTGCTGATTTTTTGCTTGAAGCTTGTCTGTCTATATAGTATTTTCTTCATTCACTCTAGCTTTCCCCCACACCCCAAGAACATGACTTTTAAGATGACTGGTGGCTTTAAATTATTTCAGTTTGACAGTGGGTATTGGTGTGAGTGCACCCTCTTATGAAGTTGTATCCAGGGCTTACTATGTTCTTATGTTCCCTCTTGATTATGAATTGGACAAAGCAGGATGAAAGTATGAATACATTGCCTGCCAAAGTGACACCTTTGCAGCATGCTGAGCTGACACATAACAAGATTATGAGGAGAACTGTTTTGTCAATTTGATTAAAGACATTTTCACACTCATAGTCTGTTTGCTTTGTTCCTGTGTTGCTTCAATTTCCAGTTACTTTGGTTGCATTTCACAATGTAAACTTTAAATCGCACTAAACATATCAATGATCATCCCAAGATACGTCGTAGACTGCTTTCATTGGGCCAAAACATTCCACCCCTATCCCCAGCCGAGTCAAAATGGTTTGCACACTGCTGCATTTTCCACTGTTATTTGCCAAACATATTTCTTTGAGCAAAATGCCTATCATTGAACTGGAACACTACTTGAATATGCGCTACTACACATGCTACAAAAAGGACACATTTGAAATAGGAGAGTGTACAAAAGAAAGCAAGCTCTGCTGAGGGCATACACTAACGTGCACTTTAGTTTTGTGACAGTAGATGGATCAGGTGTTTTATTTCCTTATATGATGATACCAGCAACCACCTTATGAATGTAACATCAGTTTAGTTTATTCTAAGTCACATGTCTACTGGCTCTTCTATGTTTATTTTGTAATGTTTGATTAGCAAGACTGAGGTGGGCTGACGCCCTGCCTGGGGTTTGTTTCCTGCCTTGCGCCCTGTGTTGGCTGGGATTGGCTCCAGCAGACCCCCGTGACCCTGCAAGTTAGGATATAGCAGGTTGGATAATGGATGGATGGATGACTAACATGATTTACTATACTGTATATGTAAAGGTAAATGCCTTAGAAAGGCAGTAACAATGAGAGGATGACCCACCTGCACAAATCACTTTCGTGGTATAAGTTTAGTAATTTTGATCGCTGGTCCCACAGGGGGCACTGTTATTTGTTTCTTGTGACCGCCAACCCTGCAAACAGGTCCTCCAACTTGCAGGGAAAACTTGGGGGCTGTTGGCAGGATTGGCACTCCAGCCCCTGTAAAAAAAAACCTCACACTGTCCAGTGTGGTGCTGATGTGTCACCTGTTGCACGGCTGCACTTAGGTCCCAATCTGGGTGGTTCGTTCTGTAGTTGGTGCAGCAGCGCGATGTAATAAGCGTATACTTCCAACCTCCTCCTCCTCTGTATGTAATTTGATCAACCCTACCACAAGTGAATTTACACCATTTCTTTCAGACAGTTGTCCGACTGTGCACGCACACGTGCAAAGCTAAGAGCCTGAATCAGGAGACTTGCTCTAATTGACTGGTAATTGTGTAAGATGTTTTATGTGAATTATACTACATTTGTACCTATGTGTATATTTATTTTTGTTTTTTGTCTTTTTTTTAATCATTAATCTTTTATTATTAATTGTTCGATTATGTAATACGAGTACAATATTGCATTTTTCATTTTGTTTGGCATTGTACAGCACAGTTCATTATTGGGTTCTGTTATTTCACACACTTTTTTGTCTTGTTCTGCATGAAAATATGAGATAAAAGTTTTTTTCTCACCTATCACAACAAACTACAGGGGGTAAGTAACGTATAAAAAATATCATTTTGGGGTCAAGTATACCTTTAATGCCCTCTTGGCCTTGACTTACATTGGCCCATTACCCAATGTAGAGTTTCTCTTTCAGGCCTCAGAACTATTGTCCACCTGGCACTGATATCAATTCAGGCATCACGTTTTCGGGCAATAAAAGAATATTGTTTAAATGGTCTTACATTAACACCTATCTTGAGCCCTTCTGGGTGGTAGAGTTCTTCATTCAAGTTTCTGGTCAGATACAACCGCAGCCTTTCCAAGGCGGGATGCAATTGCGGAGCTGAGGAAACAAACAAGACCAGCAAAATATCACTGTAGGGGTCACACATACATTGCCTAAGTCAAATATAGATATATACTGTATATATTTTAAATATATGTAAATTAGTTCTGGTTGTTCTCTTGCCATCTTTATGTATAAGGCTTTTAATTAGAAACAATTTGAGCCTGTTTCTGATAAGACTGAAGCATTGTTTTGTTCTTTAGTGTTTAAATTGTGTTTAACAATGCCCAGGTTGATTTTCTGTTTAGTATACTTACATTTATTAGAAATTATTGTACTATTAATCAATGATAATATCCAAGTAACTCATCATTTTTGTTGATTACTCAGAGAAAAGCACCTCGAGTTGCATGTAAATGTATAAGGTGCTATATAAATAAAGTTATTATTATTATTTGTAATCCCTTGGCAATGCTGCGTAGGGAGAAAAGATGACCTCAGCTTAGTAAGGTCTACATTTTAGAGATGTAGGAAAGGTCATCAAAGTTTAAGGCTCTTTCAAGCAAAATCTACAGGTAGTGTCAGCATGCAAAGTCAGAAGGAGCAAAGTACTAAGGGTCACACGTGAATATTAAATACCAAAGACGTCCCAAGCAGCCCTGTTGTTCAGTTCAGTTATCTTGATAAAGCACACCGGACTTAATGGATGGTCTTCATAATCTGGTCTTTGTAAAATGAGTGTTACTTTGACCTTCCTTATATGGTAGGGCAGACGGAGGACCTGTGAGAACAGAAGCAACAGCAGTAATGCATATCATGACATGAGTGTACATCTCATTAGAAAAGACAAATATCTCAGTGTCCTGTGCCCACATGACGACCCACATGGGGGCAATCGAACATCGTAAGACTCTGTGCACACTTGCTGATCCTGTAGGTGATTTGAGTAAGCATGAGAACCCCTGCCCGTATCCACCCAGTTGGGGATCAAAGGTGTATTTTAAGACTTTATGTCTAGATTGTCCCTCTGTCTTTACAGCAGTCTTAGACTTGTGTGTTATTATGTTGAGCGCCTATAAAAAGTATTCACTCCCGTCAAAGTTATCACAAATGGCAGCACTACCGCTTCACATTAAAGACACCAGAGTTCACGTCCTCCCTGTGTCAAGTTTGCATGTGTTACCCATGTCTGAATGGGTTTCCTCCCAAGGTGTTCCAGTTTTCTCTCACAGTTCAAAGACATGAAGGTGAGGTTAATTGCCATTGAGAAATTGACCCTTATGTATGTTTTTATTCAGAGATGTACTGGTGCCCTGTCGAGGTATTTGTACCAGCTTTGTGCCCTGTGCTCTGTGCTTGCTGGGTCAGGCTGCGACTTCCCCACGATCCTGTTTTGAAGATGGATGGAAGTTTTTGCATTCTATAGTCACTGAGCCTCGCAGTTAGGAGACCCGGGTTCGCTTACTGGGTCCTCCCTGCGTGGAGTTTGCATGTTCTTCTCGTGTCTGTGTGGGTTTCCTTCGGGTGCTCCAGTTTCCTCCCACAGTTCAAAGACATGCAGGTTAGGTGCATTGGCGATTGTAAATTATCCCTAGTGTGTGCTTGGTGTGTGGGTGTGTGTGCACGCCCTGCGGTGGGCTAGCGCCCTGCCCGTGTTTTGTTTCCTGCCTTGCGCCCTGTGTTGGCTGGGGTTGGCTCCAGCAGACCCCCGTAACTCTGTAGTTAAGATATAGCGGGTTGGATAATGGAAGGATGGATGGATAGTCACTGAACATTAAATTACAGTGGATTTATTTTGCCTTTTTTGACACTAAACAACAGAAAAAGACTATCTAATGTCAAAATGAAAACAGATCTCTGCAGAGTGGTCTAATTGAATTTCAAATATGTGATTGAATGTGGTATAATAAGAAAAAGTGAAAATCTTCAAGGCAGGTGAATACTTCTATTTATAGGCGCTGTCTTGTTGTGGAGTCAGTCAGACAACATGCTTGTCTCTATTAGTCTCATCTTTTTCGACTGGTAGTAAGTGTCCAGTATTTACAAAGGGGCAGTGAACATTGGCAAATGGGCCATGGTGAAGACCTGCACCCGCTTTGGGGTCCAAATTGATTAATGAGGTACATCTTCAAGCCTTTTGTCCTCTTTATAGGCTAGAAAGGTATAAGAGGGACATCTCAAGGCACTATATCCCCTATGATGGCCCTGCATTAGATAACTGGACCATTACCCATTACTGTGCCCGGTTTGGGAACATAGTGGAGCATAATACATACTGTGTGAACAACCACTGAGGATGCATACAGGAAATGCCTAAATAGCAGCTCCAGAATGGATCAGTGGTACATTTTATAGGATTATGGGAACATCTGATGGCTCTGTAGTCACACTTTAAAACTGTATTTGAATAGAAAGCTGTTGGGCTACTGTGTGCTGAATGGATAAGGATTACTGCTGATGACTCTAACGATGTGCTCAAATATACGCTTGAATGGAGAGAGGCACAAGGTGATATCATACCCGTTCTCTGCAGTCTGAATGGATAACAAGTGGTGACAGCTTCAGTTCACTGGTACAATTGCACTCTTGGCGTGTGGACTTGAATTCACATTGTTTGAAGTGGCTTGTTTTCTGAAGTGAACAAACCCAAGAGTCAAGAAAAATAACAAATAAGGATATTGAAAAATAAAGTAAACTGAACAGAGGTGACCCGATACTTAGTGGTCTGGCCTTCCATCTTTTTGTCAAATTATTAAGGCACTCTGTGGCTCAGACTCCCTGTCGCATAGAGCTTACCTGCACAATTGGGTAGTTGGATATTTCAAATGGTTTACTGGGGTCAGCATTGTAGATGTTTGATGAAAGCGACACTGGGTCAGGAGAATCTGATGGAGGCTTGTAATTCACCTGAATAGGATAGATAAAGATTCTAGGAGCATCTTGATATTGTGGAAGCATGCACAGTTTGTTTAGGCAGGTACATAAGAAATTTGACAACCGTTTAGTCAATTAGGCTCATTTGTTTATCTAATAGCTTAGCTGACCCAAGATATCTTCCAGATACCTCTTGAAGGTTTCTGCTCCAACTGTGTCTCAGTAGTTTATTCCAGATTCCCACAACTCATTGTGTAAAAAAGTGCTTGCTGGCTTCAGTTCTAAATGCTCTTACCTTTAATTTCCAGGTGTCTACAGACAGTTCCTTACCGGCAAATTCATCAGCATCTTTCGGTCCATCTCATCCAGGGGCTCTCCATATAATAATTCATATTCACTGAATACCACCTCAGGAATATATGTCATGTAATGTTCAGGGGGACAGGAATTCAGGAGGGCAAAGGTGAAGCTGGTTACAGAGCACCGTAAGGAGGCCCCAGGCATGTGCACAGTTACGGTGGCCCAAGTCTGTGGTTAGGTGAAAAGACATGTGTTAGCAAATAATGACATAAAAAACACAAGCAGGGGATAAAAACACAAGCCAGAACCCCCCATGAATGCCACTTCACCCCTTTCCATCCCAAAAACCCTGATTGTAAAAAGTTAACCCCCTGGCATCTCAGAGTAAGAGGAACATCTTTTGGCAATTAATGGTATGATGCTCGCAACAGCCATAGCATTACAAACAGCTAGCCTTAGTCTAAGGCTACATCCACACTACTTTCTTTTCATTGAAAAACACAGCCATTAGCTTCCTTTTGTCCGCACTACCCCAGTATTTTCAGACCCTGAAAACAGAAACTTTTAAAAAAGCTCTCCAGAGCAATATACTGCTGAAAACAGTGATGGACTGATAAAAGGCAGACTTTTAAAAACACAGACTCTAATCACACTGTGATTGGTTCATGCTTATTATGTAGCCCTTTCCTGATTGGATCCTGCTCATTACAACCTCACATTCCCTGATTGGTCACCCTTCACAGAAGAAAACCAAACATTTTAATATAGAGGGCATAGATGGGTTGCTTTTTGTGGGGCCTGTTGTGATGCTTACCTGTATGCATTTAAATTGCCTTTTGTACAGTTTGAATGCTACATACATGCACAAAAGGCAAGCTATTTACTGGTCTTTAGGGATTTAAGGATAAACTGCCCAAATATAGGTATGCAAAGATCATAGCGACTCGAAACTGTAATTGCTGCAAAAGGAGCTTCCGTAAAATACTGATTTTAGGGTCTGAATACTTCCATGAACAAGAGATTTCAGTTTTTGATCTTTAATAAATATGTAAACCTTTATATTGAGGTTGGAGAGAAAGCCCCAGTAGTGGTTTATTGAGTTTGCTGGGAATTTTCTAATTATCTTTTATTGAATTTTGCTGTTTTTAAATCGCATATTCATCAGATCACTAGGACAGCATTTTTTCACCTAAGAAACATCGCTAAAGTTAGACCTCTTATATCATTGAAAGATGCTGAGAAATTAATTCACGCTTTTGCTTTCAGTCGACTAGATTACTGCAACGCACTCCTCTCAGGACTACCCAAAAAAGACATAAATCACTTGCAACGAGTGCAGAATGCAGCTGCTAGAATCCTAACTGGGAAAAGAAAATCCGAACACATTTCTCCAGTTTTGATGTCACTACACTGGTTGCCTGTGTCATTCAGGATTGACTTTAAAATTCTGCGTATGGTTTATAAAGCCCTAAATAATCTCGCCCCATCTTATATATCAGAATGTCTGACACCTTATATTCCAAATCGTAACCTTAGATCTTCAAATGAGTGTCTCCTTATAATTCCAAAAGCTAAACTTAAAAGAAGTGGTGAGGCGAGTGGCCTTCTGCTGTTATGCCCCTAAAATCTGGAATAGCCTGCCAATAGGAATTCGCCAGGCAAATACAGTGGAGCACTTTAAAACACTGCTGAAAACACATTACTTTAACACGGCCTTCTCATAACTTCACTTTAACTTAATCCTGATACTCTGTATGTTCAATTCATCACAATAACTATTCATAGTGGCTCTAAAATCCGTACTGACCCCAACTCTCTTCTGTTTCTTTTCCGGTTTCTTTGTGGTGGCGGCCTGCGCCACCACCACCTACTCAAAGCATCATGACGCACCAACATTGATGGACTGAAAGCCAGAAGTCTACGTGACCATCATCATCAGGTCCTTCCATGAAAACCCTAAATACAAAGAGGACTGTTTGACTTATGTTAGGTAGATTGCCCAGAGGGGACTGGGTGGTCTCTTGGTCTGGAACCCCTACAGATTTTATTTTTTTCTCCAGCTCTTGGAGTTTTTTTTTTGTTTTTTCTGTCCACCCTGGCCATCGGACCTTACTTATTCTATGTTAATTAATGTTGACTTATGTTTATTTTTTATTGTGTCTTCTATTTTTCTATTCATTTTGTAAAGCACTTTGAGCTACATTTTTTTGTATGAATATGTGCTATATAAATAAATGTTGATTGATTGTTGGGACCTAGATTTATTATGGAACATTAACTTTGGATTGCCTTTTTTAAGGCAAGTCCCTAATTTTTGCCCTTTTTCCATTGTTGTTCCTTTTTGTTAAATGCAAAATAAATTATTAATTTGACAAATATTACTTGATTGAACTTGTCTCTTCTAGCAAGAGGTTATACAGTTCCTCTCCCTAGAATATTTGGAATATTTAAAAGTATATTGTTCAATGTTTAAGCCAGGACCTCCTTTTAGGCCTGTGCAGGCCGCAACCTCTCTTTGGTGGTTGGGAGCTGGCAATATGTAGTGAGGTCATACGTTAGCAAGTTTGTGAAGGTCCTGGCTGTCACATTAAAATGTTTTGATATTTGTATTTTTTTTATTTATTTTGTGTTTTTAAGGAGAATTTATTATGAAGGTGTTTTCTCCGTGTTTGTTTATCTTGACAAAGTGTATTTTTATTTTTGTTTTGTTCCTGTCTTCATTTCCTGTAATCATGTGACCGCAGTCATCACTTTCATGATGCTGCTGAAACAGGGATATAACTACAGTTGGTATTTCCGCTGTGAATTATCGCTCAGTTAAATAAAGAAAACACCTTCTTAGTGTCAGTTTCTTCTTCAATGTAGGCTCAATGTCGGGTATCGTTTTTGGTTTCTGAACTCTCTTTGCCTTTGTCTTTGCACATCATTTTGCTCATTGGTTTTTTTTGCCTACCTGACGGTCTGTCTGTCTGGCTCTGACTCTGACATCACTTTTTGACTAGAATTGTTTGTCTTACATTGCCATCTCCTGGTCAATTCAGGCAATTACATTAACCCTGTGTCATTACAGTGGCCTGCTTTTTGGGACTTTAAACCAGGGGTTCCCAAACGTTTGGACGTCAAGTACCCCCTGAGGTTACCTGAGTTACATTGCTTACCACCCGCACTTTGTTGAAAGGGAGGGAGAGCTGTAAGGGGGAGGGGGAGTCAAGGTCTAAACCTCCCCAAAATCTGAATAAAAGTTAAAGAATTGGAAGAAATTATGCATAAAATTAATGAAAAAATTTGTGCATGTACATAAATTGATAAATTTCGCCCCGAAACTAAATCCTGCCTTCGGCCTGTAATGTGACGCAGTTACCGAAGACAAAATGGTATCGGCTTTGTGCTTAGATCTAGTGACTACGATGCGATACAGCAGCAGTGCACGTATAACAACAAACGCGAACGGTTTCTGTGAGGCAGAGTTACCGAAGACTAAATAGTGTCGGCATTGTGCTTTCATCTAGTGACCAAAAGCTCAAACAGTGAAGAAGTAGAATTTGACTTCAGCGAATCGGAATTATGGTAGTGTTAAATGAACTAAATACTGATTCGAATAATAGGTTTTATTTATTCAGATGACGAAATTTCACACCACACTAAATTTGGGAATCTTCGTATTATTGTATCTAAACAGTTTCATTGGTTTTTGCTCACAACAGGCTTGTCATAAAGAGTTTTGCACAGATAAATTAAATTTCAGGGGCCGCGATGTGTACAACCTGAAAAGGCTCCGCGTACCACAGTTTGGGAACAAGCCTCACACTCTTTGGCAATGATGGTGTCTCTAGTGCACAACACTAAACTTTGAGAAGCAATGTAAATGAAGAAACACAAATTAACAAATTAACACATCTTCTTAACTGATGTGAGCAACCTCTTAATTGGTACCAACATACCACCTTTCAGAAATTATCAGCTATTGTATTAAAATCTACAGAAATATTACACTATGGGTTTGGAGAAATAAGCAAGACTTGCACAAGATCCACTGATGATCATATTCCTCTGAGCTGCTACAGGTAACAAATGGCTTAAAATATTGTGTACTACCTTTGGACACAGAGCCACAGAAATACAACTTTGTATTACTAGGTGTGCTGAGTGGTGGCTCTGAGGCTAGGGATCTGCACTGGCGATTGGAAGGTTGCGGGTTCAAATCCCGTAAACTCCAAAAGGGACTCAGCTCTGCTGGGCCCTTCAGCAAAGCCCTTAAACTGCAGTTCCTGATCGCTTTGACTAGTGAGAAAAGCACTATATAAATAATAATACAATTTATTTATACAAGGCGCCTTTCTGAAAACTCAAGATTCATGGCTGGCGTAAATGCAAAGAATTATTATTATTATTATTTGTAATGTAGCTCAATAATACAGATACTGGCAGAATGAACAGAAACAGCAGAATTGTGTTTGGTGCAATGAATAAATTCTGTAGAAGATATGTGCTTATTTGCACAATCAAAACAAAACTAGCTAGCCAGCCAGCCATGAATCTGCAATATCTGGATCCTAATGGCCCTCTAAACCATCCTACTTGTCAGTATTTGGGGCTACAGGAGCAACTCACTTCTCTCCAGATGCAAAGGAAGACTCTAAGTGGAGAGCTTCCTGGTGAGTTCAGCTTGAGAAGATGTGCTGAAACTTTATAACAAAATGGTGAATACAATATCTGGAGTACTGTGTGTAGGGTTGGTCTCCAGGGAAAAAGGACATAGTAGCACTAGAAAAAGTCAATTATCCTGGGGATACTGGGGATGAATTAAAGAAAGATGAAAAGAGTGGAGCCTTTACAGTTTAAGCAAGAGAAGATTAAGAGGAGACCTGACTGAAGTGTTTTAAATTATAAAGGGAATTAGGACAGTGGAGTGAAACTGTGACTTTAAAATGAGTTCATAAACAACACGGGGACACAGCACAAACAGTACGAAGTTTTTCTTCATAAAGAGAACCACAAACACATGAAATAAGCTACCAAGTAATCTGGTAGACAGCAGAACTTTAGGGACTTTCAAAACTTGACCTGATGTTGTTTTGGAAGAATTAAGTGGATAGGACTGTCAAGCTTAGTTGGACTGAAAGGTCTCTTCTCGCCTAGAATGTTCTAATATTCTAATATCAGCTGGGCTCTCTCTCCCTCTTTCTCACTCAGCACCCCATTCTCCTGCGCAGCTCTGCACCGATACCACAATATCCAAGACCAGTTTATGGACACGCCACTATCTGGGATACAAGATAGAAAGTTACACCCGAAATAGCCACATCCTGTCCTACATGTCACAGATGCCTTGATTATGTCTGCCTTTGGATTCAGAACTGCTAACACGGTGTCACAGTATGAAGTTCTCCTGAGCTAGAGCACGGACACTGGGTAAGTAAATGAGCTTTTTACCGTGTTGTAGAACAGGCTGAAGATGGAAATATTCACCAAGTGAGTTCCTGAAGAGTACCAGAAATGATTGACATGGACTTGGAAAGAAAAAGGGTTCCCCAGTGTCACACTCAACAGGCGCTTCTGATAAAAGGTTGAGGCTGAGAAAACAAAATTGGACGGAAGTTTATTCCACCGACGCAGTAACCACAAGGTTAACATGGCAAGCAAGATGGGCATCTATTGGACCCCACCACGTTCTGTACTCCAATAATCAACTAGCAGCCTCACTTTATGGTGGGATGACCTAGACCTGAGTGACCCTCTTGAGAAAGTAGATAACTGTACTAAACTTTTGTAGTAGACATATACTCTTTAAAAAAACAAAAGGTACCAAAGTGGTTTTTAGGAACAATGCCATATGGGAGCCGCTTTTGGTCCCCAAAAAGACCCATCCAAATTAAGGTTCCAGAAAGAAACTTTATAATTTAGATTGCCATAAATGACCATGGATAGGTGATAATAGATTTCTGAAATAATAATGGGCTCATGATCTAAAAGGACCCTTGTTACATACCATAATACCAGCTACATTCAGGTTTTCTTGATATCCTGCTAGGTAGCCTACTATATACTATACTAAAAGATTTATTTTTTGTCCATATAGTAGGAACATTTTCAAAGCTAAAAAAACTAATTTCATATGCAATTCCCAGAATTAAACAGTTATTTGTCAAGCAATGGTTCTATGGCGAACCACACAATCCAACAAAGTGCCATTTTAAAACCATTATGTTGAAAAGTGTAGTGCTCCACTATTTCAGCTACAGTACCTTCAGCCAGGGGAGCGTATCTCATATAAGAAACAATGAATGCTAGCTTTTGGGGCAACCTGAGCAAATGGTGCAATCTACATGGCTTCCATTACAACCTTTCACTATATCCCTTTGTTAAACCTTCACCCCGAAGCAGAAGAACATCATTGATTGTTGTGAAAGAATCTCACCTGCCTCAGAAGCACTGAATCTGAAAATCTGCCTTTCTAGGAAGGCAAGGTAATAGATACCATCTTTGATGAGAATATCGGGGACCTGCAAAGTGTGCTTGCATCTGCCCTCTTTTACTTCCCATGCTTTGTCTGGAACATTGAAGAGTAGCCATTCCACTGCATACACACTCTGAGGAGGCACCAAGGTAGGTGAGGTTGCCAAGGCTGTAGCACTGGTGCTGTCGTCCACTCGTCGGATCAAGAAGCTGCTGTCACCAGGGATCACAATGATTGCGCCTGTGTTTACTTGTGTGAAATCATAGGAGCCACCTACTGTGACAAAAATGAATTAAATCAAAATGTACAATTCCTGAAATAAAATGGCTTTCTTTCAGCATCACACCCACTTACCTTATCAGGGTCATCACTACACATATGCACTTCCCTTATGGTTATTCATTCACATAAACCTCTTCCATTCTCTTGTTATGCTCTGCCTTCTGCCTCTTACACTCCATTGCTCTAATTTTACTCCCTGTGTCTTCTTTTCATTCTTTAGGCAATCACCTTCACTTTTTAGCCATTATGTACACCCACCCACCCAACAATTGCACCCAGTAACCCATCATACACAAAACATCCTGTTGCCCATTTTAGGTAATTCAGACATCTCCCCGCTTTCTCCTGAATTCTGCTTCTTACAACTCATTCCTTGCTCATCCTGGTATAAAGTTTCAGATAAGAACACTCTGAACACCAGGCAAGTGAACCAGTGACTGCCACTGGGTGGTAAATCTGCCTGGAGTTACCAGGAACACTGAAGCCTGCTCAGAAGGTCTTTATTAGACTTACCAGTTAGCTGTACTGTAGGGTCACTCTGTGCTCTATTGGCGACATTGAGGACAACGCTGACCACTTTTACATCTTGAAAGTCCACCAACATATCTACCAAAGCTTTGGCCAGAAAACCCTCAGCAGCTTGACCTGGAAATACTTGAGTGATGACTCCCTCTCCACCAGATCTGGAACAAATAGAATCAAAATAACAAAACAGTCAAGTGAAGCTAATAGATTTTAGAAGGCTTAACTAGAAGACTCCAGAATAAGTTGAGGTTTATCCTTGCAGTTCACAGTAAACTGCCAAACCTTATGAACATGTTTATATAGCAACTCAACTAATTTCACATGTCCTTATTGCTGTCTGAAGAAAACTCAGGGCACTTTAGAAGGCCCGACAACAACTTCTTGACCATATTTTTATTTGTCCCAGTTGTTATGTTTTTTTCCCCCAGCTTGTACTTATTTCCTGTTTTATTATTGTTCTGGCAAGTATTGAATTTGTACTTTTCATGTTTTTTTGTCATTTCTATTGTATTTACCATATATACTGGTGGATATGTTCTCCCGCAGATACGTCGGGAGTTGATTTTACAGTATAATTTCTGGTATTTTATAATGTCGGTCATATAAGTTGAATGCGGAAAACTCACGCTATTGGTTCAAGAGATTACGATATGCTAATGCCCACCTGAGAGAGTAACCACGGAGCACACAACCTTTTTTTTCTATGTGAGTGCGGCTATGCTCTGTATCAGCGTGTGCTCCTAACCTCTCTCTCTCTATTGTGCCTACGTGACCACACGGTAATACCCAAACTATTCCGAAGCAACGTTTGCACTGTTTTGTGTTTTTTGTATCTCACACCCTCATACACCTTTATCGTAAGAGCATCCCTTACCTACGATGGAGTATTCGATCAGAAGAAAATATGAAACAGGTTTGAAATTAAACGTCGAAGTAGCGACAGAAATTGGTAACTGCAAGTACTTTTTTATATTCCCTGCTCTGTGTCCCAATAAATGCAAGTTATCTGCAATATACTGATAACCCAATTGTGCTTCACTCACTTAGAATATGGAACCAATGCAGAAAGCATTTTAAGACGGAGAGGCTTTTGTTTGTGGCACCTCTGCAGGGGAACCACCTCTTTCAACCCTTGCGAACATATGCAGTTTTTAATATCTGGAAAAAATTTGGGATTAACTTGCTTAGAGATCTTTATATAGACAACATCTTTGCATCCTATGAACAATTACATTCCAAATTTAACTTTCCACCTACACATTTCTTTCACTATCTTCAAATTAGGAACTTTGTTAAACAGAACCTTCCCGATTTTCCTCATCTTGCACCCTCATCCATGCTGGAAAAAATATTGCTCAATCTCAAGGACTTAGACACCATCTCTGCAATATATAAAATCATTTTACAATCCCTCCCTTTCAAAGATCCAAGAGGACACTGGGAAAAAGATCTCTCAATTAATATATCAGAAAAGGAGTGGAAAGTAGCAATGCAGAGAATTCACTCGAGCTCCATATGCAAAGCATACAATTATACAACTTAAAATTATATATCGAGCACATCTGTCTCGACTAAAACTCTCCAAAATGTTTCCAGGGCATGATCCAACCAGCGAACACTGCAATCGAGTCCCAGCCTCACTGGGTCACATGTTCTGGGCCTGCACCAAATTAACATTATTCTGGACAAAAATTTTTAATTACCTCTCAGCCAGCCTTAGACTCACAATGCCTCCTAACCCATTAACAGCTGTGTTTGGTGTTCTCCCAGATGGGTTTAAAGTGGAGAAAGACAAACAAATTGTGATTGCATTCACTACACTCTTGGCACGCAGACTTATTCTGATAAACTGGAAGAACCCAAATTCTCCTCTTTTAAGTCAGTGGGAAACCGATGTGTTATATTATTTGAAATTGGAAAAAATCAAATACTCAGAGGATCTGTACAGACTTTTTTCAAAATATGGCAGGATCTAATCAGTAATATTTTAAAATAAACTCTTAAAGCACAGAGGAAGTAACTATTTCCGTATTTCTTTGTCTTCTGCATTCATCTCTATTAGCTTATCAAACTTATTATTTTAGGTATGTTTACAAGCCTTAAATTTTACGCCATTTGCCTTGCTCTGTCTCTCAGGGGTGGGGATCGATTTGTTCTTAACTCAATTTTACTTTCCGTAAATTGATTGATTTGTATGGAATGATTGCAATAAAATGAATTAAAAAAAAAAAAAAAAAGAAATTGGTAACTGCGCTGCTGCAACAAACTTCGATGCGTCTGAGAAACTGATGCGAGATTGGAGCTGGCTGCTCAATGAATATACAGCACTGACTGATCAGCTCCGGCGTGCTGCCAAACTGCACTGTGAAGCGACTATAGCCAGTTGCGGCATTCAATGAATGCACGTCGCCGAATATACTCGGACATGACATGACTATAGTCAGTTGCAGAATTCAATGAATATACGTCGCTGAATATACTCAGTTCCGCCGTGCTTGCAAATTGCACTAGGAAACAACTTTAGTCGGTTGCAGAGTTCCATGAATGTACTTTGCCAAATATACTCAGCTCCAGCATGCTGGCAAATTGCATTGGGAACAGACTATAGCCGGTTCCGGCGGTTTAAGGGTTAAGATAGTTTCACATTTAGGGCCTGGGAAGGGTGAAGCCTACCGGTAGTAGTTGGGGGCTGGCAGCCTGAGTTAAAACCATTTCTGGGGAGATCCATGTAAGTATGGGCCTGATTGTGAGGCCTTTTGAAAAACTCACATTTTTTGTCATTTTCATGTCTCTAGTATCACAACAGCAGTAAGCCTGAATTCCCACTTTTTCTTTTGGTTTTAAGTTTTGCTCCAATGGAACATAATCTAATTCAGCTATGGGCTCATGTGGCTTATATTAAGCCAAAAAAAAAAACAACCTGATTTTGTGAGTTCAATAATAAGTTTGTCTTACTAGTTTCATTCTTTAGGACAGGGGTCAGCAAGTGTGGCATGCATAATGATTTTCAATGGCACTCTGATTGAATTGAAATATAGTAAAAAATGATATTTTGATTGCAGCGCACGCATTTGCACCGTCACCTACGTTTTGTGTATGCGACTCACATGTAAATGGAAACCATGTGTCCAGTGTAGGCTGTGGTACTTTAAAAAAAACCTTGTTATTATATGTTAATCACAGTGTATGCATTCGAGCTCCACGTCCCCACCTATGTTTTGCACATGGAACTCAAATGCAAAGGTAAACCATGTGTTCAGTGCTGACGGTGGTACGTTAAAACAAACCTCTTGTTATTATTAAGTAATTTACTGCCCAAAAATGACTCATAAAAGACAAAAACTCAATGTTTGCTCTTTTCAAGACTCTTGGATGAATGAATATGGATTTGTACAAGAAAAGGATCATGCTGTGTGTGCGTTATGCTGCGAAAGTGTCACACGTCAAGTGTACAAGGACTTTATCAAACAAAACATCAGTCTACATTTAAAAACTCTGATGAGAAAAGTGAAGCTATAAAAAGGGCTGTTTCTGGCTTTAAGTAACAAACTACTTCCATCCATCCATTATCCAACCCGCTATATCCTAACTACAGGGTCACGGGGGTCTGCTGGTGCCAATCCCAGCCAACACAGGGCAAAAGGCAGGGCGCCAGCACACAGTCACACACACCAAGAACACACTAGGGATAATTTAGAATGGCCAATCCACCTACCCTACATGTCTTTGGACTGTGGGAGGAAACCCACGCAGACACGGGGAGAACATGCAAACTCCACGCAGGGAGGACTCGGGAAGCAAACCCGGGTCTCCTAACTGCGAGGCAACAGCGCTACCCACTGTGCCACTGTGGTGCACAAACTACTTATTTTAGTCAAATAATTGGAACCAAAAATAAAGCCACCGAATGTAGTTATACAATTGCTTCACGATAATTGACTAATATCTCTGATTAATAATAAAGAATGATTAATCAAATTAGAATTCTTGATAATTTTATCTTATTCAAAGTATGTATTTTGTAATGAAAAATTTGTAATTTGTAATACAATTTTTAACAAATGTGTTGAAAATTTAAATTTGGCAAAACATTCTTTTCACATAGGATCCTATGTATTTAAAAAATGTTAAATGACCAATAATATAAGATCCAGTTATAATGGCCTTCAAAAGTATGCCCATTATAACCGGACCAATTTTGATACTATATACAACAAAATTGGTAGAATTATGTTGACACATTGAAACATAGGTTCGGCACGACACTGCTGAAAGGTTACGGACTCCTGCTTTAGGATATCATGCAGGAATGAGAGTTTATACCAAGGACCGTTTTTTTCCAATGTACCTCCGTGTTGGTATTTTTTGGGGATCACTCAGAGGTGATGCATCCTGTGCTTCTAGGAATCCTGTGCTGGCTGATTCCTTACAGGCACAATTTAACACGGGCTGAGATTGAACAGTCATTTTCCCACCTTGTCAAGGCTATACTGGCACATTTACACCCCTGTTAAGAGATCCCACATCAGATCGAGGTTTACACTGGCACACATTTCTCTCCAGTTTTAGCCTAACCTTGTACAATTCCACGCTAACCAAAGACTAAATTAGCATAAACCAATATGAGCTGAGGTTAAAACTGACCTATTTCCACCTGTGCCCAGTCTAAACTAACACATTCTCACAATTCATAATTATTATTTACACCATTTTGAAACTAAAATTAGTTTAATGTGATGCATCCCTATGCCAGCTACAGACTGTACTGCCACAACGTAAAATGAGTCAATTCGCACCCTAGTCAAGACTATAAACAAAAACATTCACATGAAAGATTTAAACTAACACATTTTCATGCTTGTTGAAGGATACCTGTTTTAGTTTTAATCTGGCACATTTAAATATCAGACTGGCACCAAACTAGCACAGAGTCTCTCATTAACTGAGACCAGATTGACAAGTTTTCTACATGATAAACTCAAAATCAGGAAGTTCTAAAACTTGTTTAAGGCTAAACTGGCACCATACCCAAGTCAGAGAAGACTAAACTGCAATGTGCACACAGAATTTAAAATTAAGATGCAGTTTTGAATAAGTTAGGACAATGCCACACCCATTTGAGACTAAATCAGCATCAAGTTCAATACTAGACAAGTACAGTTTCACAATAACAGATTAAAGTTGGATGCTGCAAAAGAAATTGAGATTAAACAAGATCAGTCCCAGCACAGTCCAAACTGTTGTGGCATTTTACTGTAACAAAATTGGTCACATTGGCTTGGAATATACTAACGTTTACTCTCTGGACTAATTTACTGAGGGATTAGAAACATTGTGATGCGAATGGGCCATTCAGCCCAACAAGATCTGTCCTATTCGCCTAGACTATGCAAAATAACATTAAGTCAAGATTTGAAGGGCTGTAAAGTCCTACTCTCTACCACACAATTTGGAAATGCATTCCTTTGTGAGAACGGACATTTCCTAATATTTATGTGAAATCTGCTAATAACAAGCTTCCAATTCTGTCCTTGTTTTAGGGTAATAGCTGGGGTCTACAGTGCTAACTCCTTTCACAATTTTAAACACATCACCTCTTAATCTCTGTTTGCTTAAACTGAAAAAGTCTAACTCCTTTATTCTTACCTTATAGTTCATAACTCTTGTTGGTCCTAGAATCAGCCTGATCCCTCCTACTCTAGGGCTGCTGTATGTAATTTGGAATATGGAGACCTCCAGAGGAGGCCTCACCAGTGCATTCTATATTTTAGGCATAACCTCCTTTGACTCATAATTCACACATCATGATATCTAATATAACATTTTATTAGCTTTTTTGATCATCAATGTGTTGAAATATATAGTGATGAGTCCATTTTGACTCCCAGTTTCTTCTCATAAGGGGTACTTTAAAGATTCAGCCCTCATTACATATTCAAATCTAACATTTTTACTTTGTAATGTCACACATTACATTTACTTACATAAAACGCCTGCCACAAATCTGCCCAAGGCTGCAAGCTCTCCAAGTCCCTCTGTAACAATTTTGCTGATTCTTCATCAATTACCCTTCCACCTACTTTAGTATCATCTTTAAACTTAACTGGCTTATTGATTATATTCCTGTCCAGATCATCTATATATATTAATTCACTAAGGCAAGACACCCATGGAAAGCACGCCGGAAGGGGCGTGGATTCACTAAGCCGCCGACAAGCAAGACACCTATGGCGCACGCAGGGAGGAGCCACGCCCACCAACTCCAAGACCATTGGATACGACAATTTGCAGAGCCACGCCCACCAACTCGGGCGCAACGACACAGAAAGAACAGCGTCATTTATATTCGTCTGTCGTAGAGGCCTCATGTACCTCCGAGCCACCTTGACTGTTCATAGAGGCATGTTTCTCACGGAGGTGAGTCGCCATATGCAGCGTGTAAAACAGTTTGTGAGGGGTATCCCATGGGATCCTTAAAACAATCCTTTACAACTGAGGTTAAAACTCAATGAAGTAAGCAGTCTTTAAAAACCGAGTTTTCGGTTACGACGCACAACCTCGTGCACCATAGCAAACTGGTTTACACGCTACATACAGCAATTCGAATCCGCGACAAACATGCGTCTTCTTCACTCACAGACAATTATATGTTGCTCTCACCAGAGTTCCATCTTTTCATTCACTTTCTGTTGTATCCTCAAACCCTCCCTTTTTAGACAACTGTGTCTTTCCAGAAGTGTTCAACCATCAATAAATAATTATGCAACGTTTGTTATGCCGCGGGTTCACTATTGTGTTGTATTTTGCTCTCTCCAGAGTTACATCTGTTCATTCACTTACTGTTGTATTCTCACACCAACCCGTTTTAGACAACCGTGTCTTTCCAGAAGTGTTTAGCATTCAATAAATAATTATGCATGAGACTGAGCGTGTGTCTACCCGGTGCAGAGACGCGTGGGTAAGCCGTTGAACCCCATTCGGGCTGCAAACCGTGGAATTCCCACTAAGTTCGACTCATACGCTCCCACTGATTGCGTCCCTACCCTTTGTGCACACCCCCCTCCAATCTCGCTACTACCGTGGTCGGGTGTCTTGGTGGATTATATATAGAAAAGCAGCCAATGACTCAAGTGACGAGTTGGAGGTGGGCACATGAGCGGGCAGTACATACTGAACGAGAATTCAGGAGACTAGCATGACGGAGGGAGCTGAATGGACGTCCTTCTCCTCTCCTCCTGTTCCACACTCCGCGCCGTGCACCCCCATCCCTCCGTCTCGCAAGAGAAGGCGAGATTGCGGTCTGCCAGTTTTCAGTCACGGACGATTGTGTGTTGGTTCGTTCCGTGCATTGTTACAATGTTGCTTTTCTTGGTGATTTATTACATTACCCATTTTTCAAATGTTAATTTTCTCCCTGTGCTTAAAAATCATTAAAAAAACCGGCCTGATTAGGCGGCGTATGGTAGGCCGCGGGTTGGCTAGTTTATGTATATTAAAAAGGGCAATGGCACTGGTCCCTGAGATGAGAAACTACAAGTTCTGAAACATTCAGTATCATAACATTCCTAGCAGCAAACCCAAAACTAATGCACAGAATGCCACCTCAGCCTTTTTCTATTTCTATTTCTATTTACACATTTTCAAACAGGACCCACTTCAAAATTATATGCTTGCCAATGTGGAGTTTGATGAGGAAGCAGGGCACTTTGGGAGCGTCGTCCAAAAGAGGAAATGCCTCCAGAAGCATCACTTTTTTCCTACTAAGGTACTGCAGGGCAATGTCATGATTGCAGCCCGTTGAATCACTCTGTAGAAAACAAAGGGGAAAAAATTAAAAGTATTGTATCTTAAACTAGCTGTGCTGCCCATCTAAGAAATCAAAGTAATCAACGTAGACCTCAGCATTAATGTTTGCAGAGCGCATTTCAATGCTGTTATATGCCATTTGGTATTGGATTTGTAAAATGAATGCTAATGCTTATGACGTGCCATCTGTTGTAATGGCTAATGCAATGCATTTTATTACTAAAAATGTTTGCGATGCACCATCTATTGGAGTGACAAGAGACATAGCAAATGGACAGACGCACATGACATACTGAGGTGTGGCAGAAAAGTAATGAGACTGATTTATTATTTACCAAAGTTTTTATTTTTTTTCAAACATCAATGTTATCCCCTTCAAAGTAGTTCCCTTGGGCAGCTACACACCGATGGAGACGTTGTTCCCACTGTTGGTAGCAGTGCTGGAAGTCTTCAACCGCTATGGTCTTCAGCATGTCCGTTACACTCTTTTGGGTGTTTTCTAAAGTCCTGAAATGACGTCCTTTGAGGACATTTTTCAGTTTAGGAAAAAGTCACACGGACTAAGGTCAGGTGAATAAGGGGGCTGGGGAACCACAGGAATGCCTTTTGAGGTCAAAAATTCTGTTATGGAGAGGGTAGTGTGACATGGGGCGTTGTCATGATGGAGCATCCATTTGTCTGCAATGTCTGGTCTCACGCGAATGACCCTTTTTCTGAGCCTTTCGAGGACGTCTTTATAAAAATTCTCCAAGCTTAACACAAAATTCAATGGCACAACGATGCTCCAAATTCCGCTGTTCCATTTTGCGTGACGCACAACCAAAAACACAATTTCGCTAATAGCAGTCACAAAAATCACGTAGTTAACGGAGCTATGGGAGGGTACTGATACACGTGCTCTATCAAGGACAACAGCGCAGCGTTGCCAGATCGCTTGCAGTGTTGCCAGTCTCATTACTTTTCTGCCACACCTCGTATATGCCTTTTTATTATGGTACATTAGTTTCTGTAGTTAAAAGTCCCCGCTATCTCAACTCACAACACATATCATGCACCACATAGCAAAAAACCTGTATAGGGAACATACAGATAGACAAACAGAAATTCTATTTTAAACAAACTGGCATCCCAGTCAGAGCCAAACTGGGATCCTTACCTGACCAGGAAGCCAGTGTGACGGAAGGACAGAAGAAGACAATGTATTCAATTCATTGTCTCTCCCTACACAATAGATGGTAGCCCCTGCTGGGTTATGGTACCACTATGAACCCACAGGGCATAATGCAAACTGTAGTTCTTTGGTTCAGCCCTGCTGGGATACGTAGGTAGCAACAGGGCTGCTGAGCAGATTTGTGAGCCCTGCTTTGTGGGGCTTCAGGTGTACCTGGAAGTACTCCAAAACCACAGTCTCAGGACGCCGGAAAAGTTCCTGTGTTTTATATAAAAGAAGCAGCCTGCTTTAGCATGGGAGCCAGAGTTGGGAGAGGGAAGCCAAAGCTTGCTGAAGGAGCAAAAAAGAGAAGAGAGAAGTGTTGCATGGCTAAATTCTGGCTTTTGAAGCCCTGTGTAAAGGTTTGAAACTGTTTGCAACACACTAGAACTTGTATCCATGCCGTTGTGTTGGATGTTTGTCCCCTTGGTGGTCACAGTTTATATGCAGTATATAACAATAATAACAATAAAATGAATACATTTTATATAGTTCCATTCCCATGCTCAAGGCACTTATATATCTAGAGAGAGAGAGACACGCAGAGAAGTCGAGTATGATAAAATTCCCACACATTAAATTAAGATTTGAATTTTTTCAACACGTTTTTCATTGTTTGAGGTGCAGAGAAATAACAAAACCCAAACCCTCTATTATTTTGCCAGTCTAGAACAAAAGGTCAGAATTCTATTTCTGAAATAGGACCAGGAGACAAAAGAAACCCTTGGTCAAAAAAAGCTAGGATAAAACCAACAAGACCAATAAAGCCAAAACACCAGATTACACCAAAGATTTGTATTGTGACGGCCAGGCGGGTACAGCTGCCCTAACCACGACACAGACAGGCTCAACACAGGCTTAGCACACAACACACACTTTTATTTGCACAGTCCAGCACTGTGTACAAACCCTCAACACAGTCCCTTCATCGACACCTTCAGCCCTCCACACAGGCTTTGTCCTCTTCCTCCCGATTCTGGCCATTGAGCGGCGGTGACTGGCTCCTTTTATATTGAGCTTATTCCAGCAGCACTTCCGGTTGTGGATGAAGTGCTGCCAAATAGGGTCCTGTAAAAGTCCAGGTGCCCCAGCAGGGTTGAGCTTCCATGCTCATAACCCTTGGCCCCAATGTAAGCCAAAGGGGACTGCCCTCTGCCAGTCCCAAAAATACTCTCTCCCCCGGTTCTTCCAAACTCAGGGCAACCCGGCCAGGTAAGGGCTCCGGCTGTCTGCCACAATATTTATTGCTAAGATCAGAAAGCCATTTACCTCACTAAATACTACAGAATTTGCTTGTTACCTTTCCATAAACTGGTATTGCCATCTTAAATACGAAACACCCCCTGGCATTGTTATGACATACTTTGCTTGACCCAAAAATGATATACTTTTGTCTTTGTCACTTACCCAATGTGCTTTATAGTGATGGCTGAAAAATTTTTTGTAACCTCATGTTTTCATGCAAAACAAGAGAAAACTGTTTATCATATAATGTATGCGAATGCCTACCAATATTGTACTGTCAATGGCAAACAATGTGAAAAACATCAATTGAAAAGAGAAAATAAATTCTCATGTAACATAATCCACATGTCCATTATCCAGTCATATGTTCAAAATGGGCAAAACGCATGCATTTTTTGTTAAAATGTTATTAATACTTGCACGTACTTCCAGAAAAAATCAAAGTACAGCGTAAACAGGAAAGGCAAATTTTCATAATTCTGTGCTTTTGCAATGAAGACAGGACTTTTGACCACTGATTAAGGGGGGAGGCAAGTGTCCTGTTCTTCAGTTAAATGTCTTTGCTGCGGTCAGTTAGGTGTGGCTACTCCCAGATGAGTAAACGATTGAGACCCTGGGATAGCCAAAGGAAACGGTTCAAAGACACCCTTGAGGTGTCAACATCTCAAACAAGAAGACACTACTCACGCATTACCCCTGATAGTCCTGCACGATCAACCAAGCTGAAGGTCACTTTGAGAACAACTACCTCTCTAATCAAATAGACAAAAGATGACGAAGGAGAAAAAAAAAAACACACATTGTGGAAGGTGCAGCCAATGGAAAGTCCTGCTTTACATTACCTCCAAGGTCTGTCACGTAAGGAATCCACTGCTTGGTCAGCTAAGGTCACTCGTAAACCATGGCAAGTGTTACTCTTGTTTTGAGTGACTGCCAGTGACAATTTATCATGTCTCATTAATCCAAAGGCAAGACTGGACCAGTCATCAGGATTCAGAAGCATAATGCAGACTAGAGAAAGCAATCACCTTGGGCAGAATTTCCTGTCAGTGGCTCTATTAGCACTTTTACTTTGATGCCTGTCATACCTGTTTTAATGTTTTTGTGTGATACAAATGGCAGAGATTATCGTAAGTGCATTCAACAAAGACAAGTTAATATGTAAGAAGGTTCGTTACGCTAGGAGATGTCATAAATAAGGAGAAAACAATCTTAAATAAACTACTAGACAGGTGGGATTCAAGCCAGAAACTGAAATGTAATTAATTATCTTCTCTTTATCGATGAAGAAAGTTTAGAAACGGCACTGTTTGGAGACATGAGCAAAGCATTTCTGGAAAGAAAGGACTTTTCTTGTAATGTTTAAAAAGTGAACCTTAAAAAAATTTGTTTTTCTTTTATTTTGATGCTGAAACAGCAATTCTGTTAAAGCAGCTTGTCATGTGACTTGGCATCTGAAAATGCACTTTGACCACTAATGCTTTGGTGTTAATGCTGAGGAATTACCTGATAATTACAGTCAGGCCCATGAGTATTTGTACTGTGACACAATTTTCATAATTTTGGCTCTGTACACCACCACAATGGAGTGAAACAAAACAATCATTATACAATTGAAGTGTAGACTTTCAGCTTTGATTCAAGGGGTTTAACAAAAATATGGTATGAGCTGCTTAGAAAAGACAGCCATTTTTAAGCATGACCTATTGTCAGGGATTGAAAAGTATTTGGACAAACTAACATAAATATATTGATCATTTTCAATATTTGGTTAAAAATCCTATCTAGTCAACAAACTAACATAAATATATTGATCATTTTCAATATTTGGTTAAAAATCCTATCTAGTCAATGACGTCCTGATGTCTGAACTCTTGGCCATCTCCAGGTGCTGGATATCCACTTCAGTGATGCTTTGCCAGGCGTTTATTGCTGCTCTCTTTGGGTGCTGCTTTTTCCTTGGACTTTCTGCCTTCAGTTTTCGCTTCAGCAAGTGAACTGCACATCCAGTTGGGTTGACTACAGTTGATTGACTTATTGCCATATTCAACTCAATATATATCTATTATCTAGTGCCTTCATTATCTATCTATCTATCTATCTATCTATCTATCTATCTATCTATCTATCCCACTACTTTGCATTGAAAATCACTTGGTTTGCTGTCACAGTGTGTTTTGGCTCATTGCCCATCTGTACTTGGAAGCGTCATCCTATCAGATTTGCACCATTTGTCTGAATCTGAGCAGACAGTTCAGAATTCATCCTGCTACTTCTGCCAGCATTCGTATCATTAATAGACACCAGTGACCGACTTCAATTGACAGCCATGCATGATTAGGCCATACAGTGCATCTGGAAAGTATTCCAATAATAACCAAATTTGCTTCTCTTTGCACCTTTTATGTTCAAAACTTGTCAAATGAAAATTCTGTAAATTATAACCACTATCAAACTTTTTTTTGCTGTGAATCTAGTTAAAAGACCCACATTTTCAGATTAAAATTTCAGTGTCTTATTCTTCTGAAAAGAAGAATGGAAAAGTATACAATTAAAATGATTTGAACAGGTACAGTGCATCCAGAAAATATTCACAGCGCATCACTTTTTCCACATTTTGTTATGTTACAGCCTTATTCCAAAATGGATTAAATTCATTTTTTCCTCAGAATTCTACACACAACACCCCATAATAACAATGTGAAAAAAGTTTACTTGAGGTTTTTACAAATTTATTCAAAATAAAAAAAAACTGAGAACTCACATGTACATAAGTATTCACAGCCTTTGCTCAATACTTTTTCGATGCACCTTTGGCAGCAATTACAGCCTCAAGTCTTTTTGAAAATGATGCCACAAGCTTGGCACACCTATCCTTGGCCAGTTTCGCCCATTCCTCTTTGCAGCACCTCTCAAGCTCCATCAGGTTGGATGGGAAGCATCGGTGCACAGCCATTTTAAGATCTCTCCAGAGATGTTCAATCAGATTCAAGTCTGGGCTCTGGCTGGGCCACTCAAGGACATTCACAGAGTTGTCCTGAAGCCACTCCTTTGATATCTTGGCTGTGTACTTAGGGTCGTTGTCCTGCTGAAAGATGAACCGTCGCCCCAGTCAGAGGTCAAGAGCGCTCTGGAGCAGGTTTTCATCCAGGATGTCTCTGTACATTGCTGTAGTCATCTTTACCTTTATCCTGACTAGTCTCCCAGTTCCTGACGCTGAAAAACATCCCCACAGCATGATGCTGCCACCACCATGCTTCACTGTAGGGATGGTATTGGCCTGGTGATGAGCGGTGCCTGGTTTCCTCCAAACGTGACGCCTGGCATTCATAACAAAGAGTTCAATCTTTGTCTCATCAGACCAGAGAATTTTGTTTCTCATGGTCTGAGAGTCCTTCAGGTGCCTTTTGGCAAACTCCAGGCGGGCTGCCATGTGCCTTTTACTAAGGAGTGGCTTCTGTCTGGCCACTCTACCATATAGGCCTGATTGGTGGATTGCTGCAGAGATGGTTGTCCTTCTGGAAGGTTCTCCCCTCTCCACAGAGGACCTCTGGAGCTCTGACAGAGTGACCATCGGGTTCTTGGTCACCTCCCTGACTAAGGCCCTTCTCCACCGATCGCTCAGTTTAGATGGCCGGCCAGCTCTGGGAAGAGTCATGGTGGTTTCGAACTTCTTCCACTTATGGATGATGGAGGCCACTGTGCTCATTGGGACCTTCGAAGCATCAGAAATATTTCTGTAACCTTCCCCAGATTTGTGCCTCGAGACAATCCTGTCTCGGAGGTCTACAGACAATTCCTTTGACTTAATGCTTGGTTTGTGCTCTGACATGAACTGTTAACTGTGGGACCTTCTATAGACAGGTGTGTGCCTTTCCAAATCATGTCCAATCAACTGAATTGACCACAGGTGGACTCCAATGAAGCTGCAGAAACATCTCAAGGATGATCAGGGGAAACAGGATGCACCTGAGCTCAATTTGGAGCTTCATGGAAAAGGCTGTGAATACTTATGTACATGTGCTTTCTCAGTTTTTTTATTTTTAAAAAATTAGCAAAATACTCAAGTAAACTTTTTTCACGTTGTCATTATGGGGTGTTGTGTGTAGAATTCTGAGGAAAAAAATGAATTTAATCCATTTTGGAATAAGGCTGTAACATAACAAAATGTGGAAAAAGTGATGTGCTGTGAATACTTTACGGATGCACTGTAACACAGCCTCCAACCATGTTTCACAGATGATGTGTTATTCATCAATTCATTTGCTCTTCTCCATACTCTTCTCTTTCTAACATTCTGGTACATGCTGATCTTAGTGTCCTTTGTATAAAGAAATTGTGCTAGAACTGGACAGGCTTTTAAAAAATGTTTCCTGGCCAAGTCTAATCTGCCCCTCCTATGCGTGAGGTCTACCAGTAGTTAGCACCTTGTGGTAAGACCCCCTGTCTTTACTTTCATGAAGTCTTCTCTTGATTGTAGACTTCAACAATGATGGGTCTTACTCCTGGAGAGTGTTCTTGGTTTGGCTAAATGTCGTGAAGAGGTTCTTGTTCACCAAGCAGTTGTCTTCCTTGGTCGTCCAGGACTTGTGGTGTTGCTGAGTTCCTCAGTGTGTTCCTTCTGTTCATGAATGTACCAAGTGGTTGATTTGACCACTTCCTGGTGTTTCTGCTCTCTCTCTCTGTAAAGGGTTTGTTTTGTTTTCTCTATTTAATGATGGACTGTTTGTATTTGCATGGGCACCAAGCTCTTTGGACCTCATATTGAGAGTTCATAGTGACAGCTTCCACATGCAAATTCTAGACCTTTTACCTGCTTACTAATTAATGTAATAATGACGGAACTGCTCCCACCTCCCACCACTCAAGTGTCCATATACCTTTGAGCCCCTGTAATTGGGGGGAGGTTATGCTAAAAAAATGGCTGTCATTCCTAAACGGCTCATACAATATTTTTGGTAAACCCCTTAAATTAAAGCTGAAAGTCTGCACATCAATCACACAATGATTGCTTTACTTCAAATCCATTGTGGTGGCATACAGAGCCCAAATTATGAAAACTGTGTCACTGTCCAAACACTTATGGACCTGACTGTAGTTTAGGCAGAAAGTGTAATTAGCTCTGCTATATTGTGAGTCTTACATATTGCTTGGCTGTGCATCTTTTTGCTGCTGTCTGTAATACAAAACCAAAGCACTGTCTATATGTCTTCTTCTTTTTCCATAGCTATTCCCATTTTGGCGGCACGGTTGCACAGTGGTAGCACTGCTGCCTTGCAGTAAGGAGACCTGGGTTTGCTTCCCGGGTCCTCTCTGTGTGGAGTTTGCATGTTCTCCCTGTATCTGCTTGGGTTTCCTCCCACAGTCCAAAGACATGCAGGTTAGGTGCATTGGTGATCCTAAATTGTCCCTAGTGTGGGTGTGTGTGCGCCCTGCGGTGGGCTGGTGCCCTGCCCTGGATTTGTTCCTCCCTTGCGCCCTGTGTTGGCTGGGATTGGCTCCAGCAGACCCCCATGATCCAATGTTAGGATATAGAGGGTTGGATAATGACTGACTATTCCCATTTTTATATGGGGTTGTGATTTTTTGGACTAGACTTCTGCAATACAGGTTTCAGCATGTTTTTTAGGGCCGGATGCCATCCCTGACACCAACCCTTCCCATTTATCCAGGCTTGGGACAGACTCCAAAAAAGAGGCTGGGTTCTGCAGTTAAAACAAGAATGACAAGTATAGAATGTGAGCTAAGGCAGCTGATATTGGAAACATGGTTTTATTGTTGTAAACCTTGGATAATGGCGAAGAGCCTTATAAGATCAATAAAAGAGCCAATTAGGGGAGGAAAACAAAAGGGGCGAAAAGTCAGTCCAAGAATGCTCTCTGACTTACTGCTGACACTTTAAGCAATGCAGTAAGAAGAAACATCTGGGTAGTAACAGGCTGTATGGTGTTCACACTTTATTTGGCTTTTTGTATTTTCAATATCTATTTCACGAATGCTTAGTAAAACTGTGAACTTTCTCTCCTGCCTGTTGTGGTACTTTAGCTGATTGCCTGGGGTTACAGATGTAAATTTAAGGGGAAATATTTAGAATTAGTTATTTGGCTGACATCATCCTCCTTACAAAGATACAACATTTGAGATGCAATTGGTTACATTTCTTTAGTTTTTTTTCCACATGGAGCACAGGCAGGTCAAGTGACTTGGTCCTTGTTACACGGTGTCAGTAGCAGGTTTTGAACCCACAACCTGTGGATTTGAAGTCCAAAGCCTTAACCGCTAAGCCATACTGCCTGCCTATTATAATAATGGTCAGTCCTGCCAGTGTGGTAAGAGTATGGGATTTGGGACATTCTGCTAAACTCTACATAATTAAAGTGTATAAAGGGGAATAGGGTCACCCCAGGACCCTACCACAACAAAACAGGCGCATCCTTAAATGATCAAAATACTGTGAGTGGCATGACGACACACATGGCTAGCAACACAATGTCATTAATGTCCAGACAACACCAGCTTCAAATCTCCAGAGCCCCATTAACTGAAGACCTGATTCTAAATGCTTAAGACTTTGGGAAAAACCAGAGTCACCCAAATGGCATAAAAATTACAGCCTACCACTTCCCTGTGCCACTTACCGGCTCGACTTAAGTACAGTTTATTCAGATTTGATATAAAGAGCACCTCCTAGTGCTCATTGCAAGTAGCAGCACTGGTAATTATTTCATTACTGAGAGCCAGGATCTGCGTAAAAGAATTTCCACCTGTGGACTTGAAGTCCAAAGCCTTAACCGCTAAGCCATACTGCCTGCCTATTATAATAATGGTCAGTCCTGCCAGTGTGGTAAGAGTATGGGATTTGGGACATTCTGCTAAACTCTACATAACTAAAGTGTGTAAAGGGGCATAGGGTCACCCCAGGACCCTACCACAACAAAACAGGCACATCCTTAAATGATCAAAATACTGTGAGTGGCATGACGACACACATGGCTAGCAACACAATGTCAATGTAGTAATTTTCGTTATGTGGAGTCAGTAAGCTTTGTGATGTCCTCTGTCACCTGTTCAGTGTCACCCTAAGGTTCTAGAAAGTGCTGCTACTGTGGAAACATCCTGCATTGTTCCTGTTCCAAAGAAGACAGGCACTTCTTCACTTAATGACAACAGACCAGTGACACTTGAATCTCACATCATGAAGACCTTTGAGAGGCTGGTCCTGGACTATACGAGTCCTCTTGTGGCAGACCACCTGGACCCACTGAAGTTGGCCTATCAGTGGACTCAATTATCTCTCTGCTCCACAAGACTTTGTTCCCACCTGGAGGACTGTGAGGATTTTGTTCTATGATTTCTCAGGCGCCTTCAATATCTGCTGGTACTTGCAAACTACTGGGTCTCGAACCTTGATTTTGGTCTTAATCGAAAGCTTATGAACTGATTCATTCTGTAAAGTCAAAGAATTTGAGGCCGTGGCAATCTCACACATGAAAAATTGTGCCAAATGACACCATCTGATGAATGCCTTGCCAAGTGGGCAGAAAAGTTTATTATGATAAAAGCTTGATCCGTGCAAGCACATCTATTGATAATCCACCCGGATATACTATATACATCTTCTAAATTTATAATCAAGTGTAAGAATTGTACTTATTGATCATCAACAATGAAGAAGAACTCTGCAATAGTAAGAAGGAAAAAGAAGAGCAGTGACATCTGCTGAGCATCGAGCACACCACAGAAGGCACTGAATACAGGATGCAGAATGGAAGATTGGGAACAAGAGAGAAATGCATGGTGAGAAATGAGCTCCGCTTTGGAAAGTTACATCATAACTATGATCACGGCTGCAAGTTACAAGTTTTCATGGTCAAAACAAAACACTGTAATGCCAAAAGGAAAAAGTTCAGCCTGCTTTAAATGCACCATCTTTATTTGAGAAATGGAGATCTGCGTGTTTCTGAATGTCTTAAGAAATTCAGAATAAAGGTTAAGGGTGACAGGAGTCAGGATTAAGGTGATGTCATCCTATCCAGACAAAAGAAGGTCAAAGTAGAAAGACATAGTTCTCTGCAGTACTCACCATTAACTGAGAAACTGTATCAATGGATTCCACTTTCAGTCCACCCGGAGTGTTAGGATCAAAAGAAATAACACTGGCTCCACCATTTTGACCACAATGCACAGCTGAGCCGCCTACTATCGTCTTCTGCAGTTGTGCACATCTGGCAACACCTTGTGAGCAAAGCAAACACTGGTAAGCATTAATGTCCAGACAAGACCAGCTTTAAATCTCCAGAGCCCCATTAACTGAAGACCTGATTCTAAATGCTTAAGACTTTGGGAAAAACCCGAGTCACCCAAATGGCATAAAAATTACAGCCTACCACTTCCCTGTGCCACTTACCGGCTCGACTTAAGTACAGTTTATTCAGATTTGATATAAAGAGCACCTCCTGGTGTTCATTGCAAGTAGCAGCACTGGTAATTATTTCATTACTGAGAGCCAGGATCTGCGTAAAAGAATTTCCACCGTCATTAGACAACCACACCTGTAGAGAAGCAAGCAAGAATTTGGCTTGGGTCACAATCTGTGCAGAAGTTTCCAACTGTAACATAAGGAAGTGAGGCCGAGAGAGCGAGAAAGAGCCTGCCGCTTCACTGTTTAAGCAAGAAGCCCCCCTGCTGAAGTTAGCCTTTAACGTAAATAGGCAAGCAAATGTATACTGCTTTGGGGACTTGTCGTATAGTTGGGTTCACGGCAGTTTTAAATAAATAATCGCCACACTCGTGGCATAAAGAGGGGCATGGTAGTGTGGCAGCAGCGGTCCTCGGATGTGACATGGTGCGGGTGTTTCCTCGCTTAAGTGCACAGGTGAGGAATCGTCTGTATCCGTAATTGATGCTGGGAGCTGCTGATCGCCACACCTGTGTCACGTCCCCAGTACGAGCGCGAGTGTGGAGGGGAGAGAAAAAAACGACCGAAAGAAAGAATGGAGGTTAGAGGAGGAAGAAAGGGAAGCTGGAAGCTGAGAGCCGGTATGGGTGTGAGTGACCGAGAGAGACCAGGGCTCACTGTAAGAAGGAAGGTAGCTTGGAAGTGAGCCCTACTGGGGTGTTTGGCCAGCACCCGGGGGCAGACGAATTGGGTCACTCCTGCTGAGTTTTGGAGAGGAGCAGGAGTGTCCACAATCAAGGACGAATCGCCGTGGAAGGCAGCAGGACTCGGAGGCTTGAGAGGTGGAAGCTCCAACGTGAGCACCCTGGTCGCTGGAGAACCCAATTCTCCATCTGGCGGAGCTCTACAGAGCCAGTGACTGAAAGGCTTCCAGACCAATGGGAGAAGTCAGCTGCAGGTAGGGTGACTCCCATGGTGCTGACCCGGCTGGGAGAAGCAAAGTAGCCACCAGCTGAAGAAGGCACCGCGTTTTGTTTTTCAAGGACTGCATCCAGCCATTGTTTTAATGGATTTATTTATTGGATTTTAACCTCCACATTTTCAGTTTTTAATGGATTATTTATTTAATGAAGTATGGCGCACTGCACTTTATTTGGACACTTTTGCTTTTGGTTTTGACTGTTTTTAAAATAAAAGCACTTCTGCACTTTGCACCTTTCCCCTTGCTTCCTTGTGGTGTCCTCATTGTCCAGCTCATCCGGTTACATCGCCGACGGTGTTGGGTTCAAGGGAAGTGGGAGCGTGGAGCTGAACCCGCATCATCACAGGACCCCACACTCACAGGCAGTCTGACCATTTTAGGATGTGAAATGGAGAAGGGTGTGAAAACGTGAAAGGACTACAGGAAGTGGTGGAAGGTGGATTGGAGTAGGTGTGTGATGTTTATCAGGACTCTCCTAACCCCTTTTCAGCACAAATGAACACAGAGACTCTTGTCACACAAGGGAGAGGAGAGGATGCAACCTAAGAAGCACCTCATGTTCTGGGGCAACAGAATTGGGGAAAGCAGGTGTCCTCTCTGTCAACCACATTGCTGGTCCTTTTGATTCAGTGACCACACAAAACTCCACACCTTCTTTCCATCACTCAGACTTTTGCTTCAGGACTTGTCAGGGTCTTTTTGCTGCTGTGACCTAAACAGGAAAGCTGTCCTGATTTAAGGAGAAGGAGTCTGACTGTGCAAACCAAGCATGTCCCCTTACTGCTCTTTTACACTGTAAAAAAGTAAATCTTGCATGTATGAAAAATAATAGCAAAAAATAGCTAACTATACGCAAAACAGGGACGTTCTTAGGCATACGTGAACTACGCATCCGCATCGGGCCCCGACTGTGAGGGGGGGCCCCCAGCCCAGCCCTGACTTACATTTTTTGTTTTTGTTGTCGGGCTGTGGCCCCTGTCATGCCCCTGTCACTGCAGCGATCTGTGCCAGTCCCTCATGTCGTGTGTCACGATACCCTCCTCATCCTAAATTTTATCATTCTTTTCCGGACGTTTTATTAGAACACCTTTCTGAGCTCAGGGGGGCTCAACCCGCCTGGACCTCCCCCCCCATTTGGGGCCTACACATCTGGGGCCTGCACATTTCTGAACTGCGTAGGGTCCCCAAACTACTAAGAACGGCCCTGCGCAAAATAATCATTATTTTAATTAATAAAAATGGGTTTTACCCTTTTTATTGATTATTTAATTCTAATTCAATAAAAAAATTAAGAATAATGCTAACTTATTATTTTTCTTAAAATGTAAACATTTTTTATATCTTATTCTAAGCCTAACCGTCACGGTATTATTTGAACTCTAATTTAGTTAGTGTTCTACAGAGGTGATGTGTTTTCTGGTTAATTTTTAACACAGTGATGTTTGATTTCCTACGTCCTATTTTATTTCAGGATTTTCGCTACCGCATACTGAAAAGTGGTGGAAAAGGCAGCCATTCATTTAAGCGGATATGTTGGCGTAAATGCAGGACGTGTTTGAAGAGCGGCATCTGCCTCAGGATTTCACTCTTTCACTCTCTACGTTTCCTTTCCGTTTACCACTCATTCCTGAGACATTATTTGATTGAGATTGTGGACTATGGCCGACAACTTATCCCGGCCAATACCCCCAAGCCGCCAGTTGGAGCCCTCCCTGCAACGTGGAGATGCCCCAAATTCCAGCAGGGCATCATGGTCTTTGGAGTTTTAATGCACAGTTTTCCATACAGCCCGGAAGTGCGTCCCAGTCACGGGGACAGAAGAAATGACAAACTTGAAGAAAAAGGAGTTTTCACCCAACCCGGAAGTGTTACAAAGTCACATGGACAGAGAGAGAGAAACACTTCCGGGTCAAGGACTATAAAAGGATTATGGGAAACCCCAGCGAGTTGAGCTGAGTTGGGAGGAAGGGTGACAACGTGTCTGGGAGTTGGAGGATTTAGTATTGTGTAGTGATTATTGTTATTATTGGTCCTTCATTGTATACTGTGGACGTGGAGGTGCTTTGTGCACTTTATTATTATAATAAATCAAATATTGGGACTTTCATCTGGTGCCTGGCGTCTGGTCCGAGGGTTCAAGGGGACGACAGCTCCCCTTATCTGTCACAAGATATACTTTGTGAAGAAAGTTTAAAAAAAAAGTTTACTCAATAGTGCAGTATATTAAATCTGCTCAAAAAAATTGCTTGTAATTTGTTGCCTTATTTTTTTTAAAGTACTTTTAACGCATTATTTTTTACAGTGTATACTTAAATAGATACAGTGGCATGCAAACATTCAATTGCCTTTAAAGTCATCTTAATTTTCTACATGACCAAAGATTTGTACACATATTTATTCACTCAGTATTTTAAAGTGAACTATTATGCTGCAATGGTACATTTTCAAAGTCAAACCATTTTCTGTAGATATTTCACTGAAGAAGAACAACTCCAAAGTTGGTGTTTGCAGAAGCATTCAAACCGCTGTGCTTTGGAAACTCCAAGTTTACAAATGAATTCCAAATGACACAAAGGTGACAGTCAATGATCAAACATCATTAGGTACTACTTTGTGAGGCCTTTCCGTCTCTCTGGTGTAGCTTGCGGCCGGGACACCTCCAAGCTGGAAGAACCTGGGGATCAAGCATGGATAGAGCTTTACCTCCCTCGGAGCGCTAGATGGCAGCCCCCCTGGGTTGCAAAGGTGCCTCGGACTCCCGCAGGGCTTGATGGGAGTTGGAGTTTGGCGCAACCCTGTTGGGATCCTCAGGTGCCACCAGGAGCTTCTGAGCCCTTATGGGCAACTTCAGCCACACCCGGAAGTGCTGCAGGAAATAAGTCATCAAGCACCTGGAGCACTTATAAAAGGAGCCAGCAGCCACCACTCCGGGAGCCAGAGTCGGGAGGAGGAGGACGACGATGAAGCTTGACCGGAGTAGTGGAAAGGAGAATATGAAGAGAATATTGTGCTTGTGCCATGCTTGTGCTGGGACCGTGTTGAGCTTGTGGGAACAGGGAAAGCGTTGCCCACAAGGTAAAGAAAATAAAAATCAGTATGTGCCTTGAACTTGTGTCCCATGCTTGTCTGTGTCGGGTTAAGCTGGCAGTGCCAGCCTCGGTGGTCCACACTGGATATAAAAAGCCCCCTTTGTAAGGATCACAGTGTTTGGTGGACAATCAGTGTAAAAATGAAAACAAAGGAGTATTAAGCCAATGTGAGAAACAAAGTTACTGAAATGCACAAGATGTCAGGAAATGGCTACAAAAAATATTAAAGAGTTTGAAGGTCCCGTTGTGCACTTGTTTGATCCATCGTCAGAAAGAGGAAGGTTTTTTCACAGCACCCAGACTCTTACTAGAACAGGCCGTCCCTCCAAACTAAACATCAGAGCGAGTCGTCGACTGGTGAGAGAGTTGACCAAAAATCCAACCGTCACTCTCAGACGTCTGCAGTGGTCTTTTACTAAAGCTGGAGTGAAGGTGCAGGGGTCTACAAATTCAAGAGCTCTCCATAAAAGTGACTTCTATGGGAGGGGAGCAGGAAAGAAGCCACTCCTGAAGAAGGTCCACATAAATGCATGTTTGTAGCTGGTTTTGCTACAAAGCATGACAAAGACCCAGTTAAGATGAGGGAGAAGGTTTTATGGTCAGATGAGACCAACACAGAACTTTCTGGCCAGACTTCGAAGAGGTGTGTGTGGCGTAAAACTAACACTGACCAGGCCTCAAAAAACACCATAGCTACGGTGAAATGTAGAGGTGACAGCATCATGCTGTGGGGATGCTATTCATGTGCTGGGACTGGGAATCCTGTCAGGGTTGAAGGGACACTGGATGGACACAAATACCACACAATACTGCAAGAGAACTTGTGCCAGTCTGCTATGAACCTACAGCTTGGGACAAGATTCATCGTTCAACAAGACAATGACCCTAAGCATGAGGCCAAAGTGACACGGGAGTGGCTCAATAGAGAGGTGAATGCTTTGAAATGGCCAAGTCAAAGCCCTGATCTTAATTAACCCTATTGAGAATCTGTGGCACTGTTTGAAAACTGCTGTCTAGTGGCTCCATCCCACCAACCTAGAGGGTCTCTAGAAATTCTGCCAAGAAGAACGAGAAAAAATAACTCCTGAACAATGTAAAGAACTGGGACATATTTACCCCAAACCAATTAAGGCTGTCATTGCAGCAAAAGGGTCCTCAATAAAGTATGGATGTGTAGAGCTTGAACACTTCCACATGCACAAACTTTGTGGAGTTTTCTTCTTCAGTTAAATATCTACAGAAATTGTTTTATTTTGACTTTGGAAATAAATATGAATGGATAAATATGTGTACAAATCATGACAATACAATACCATTTATTTTTGTATCACCCAAAATCACACAAGGAGTGCCGCAATGGGTTCTAACAGGTCCTGCCTTTTGACAGCCCCCCAGCCTTGACTCTCTAAGAAGACAAGTAAAAACTCCCAAAAAAAAAGAAGAAACATCGGGAAAGGCAGTTCAGAGGGAGACCCCATTCCAGGTATGTTGGGGGTGTAGTGGGTGTCAAAAAGAAGGGGGTCAATACAATACAATACAATACAATACACCGAACAACATAGATAGATAGATAGATAGATAGATAGATAGATAGATAGATAGATAGATAGATAGATAGATAGATAGATAGAAAAGGCACTATATTAGATAGATAGATAGATAGATAGATAGATAGATAGATAGATAGATAGATAGATAGATAGATAGATAGATAGATAGATAGATAGATAGATAGATAGATAGATAGATGATGATTAACCTATGAGAGGGTGACCAAAGGAAGTGAATGTACAGTGGAAGTGGAGTTCAAGACCTTAAACCAAATCACCAAGTGGAGCATCAATACTGGTGTCTTACATGCCAGTGGGAATAAGAAGCCAATAATAAGCCATGATGATGATGGTGGCATGGCATTGTGGGTATCACCTTTCTACAACACTTTAAGGGAATATTTAAGTCCCTATTTTGGGAAATCACATTTACCTCATGGCTCTTTTAGACATTCTGAAGCCTCAGATTCCCAGATGCTACCTTTAAAGCAGAGGAAATTAGTCCCAAGTCCACAAGGGGGCACTCATAGCTAATTGAAAATCTCTCTGCCAGATTAAAGACTTGACAATTTTTCGGTGTCTTACAGAAATCCTAGTCTCAAGTTTCTGTATTTTCATATTTTCTGAAGAGCTTTAAAAACTGTCATTATGAAGATTCTCTATGAATTAAAGAGAGATAAAGACTGTTAATGGGACTGAAGCAACTCACCTGAGTTCCATAGACATAGAGATTATAAGTGTTGGTGTGGAACATCATCCCCCGGGGCCGGAAATCAAACAGGAAAGCAGGAAATATGGTATTGCGTTTCAGTTTTGAGCCTTCCATCCTGAAGACAGAAACTTGGGCATTATCCTGTATGGGAGGCGGGGGGGAGGTGTTAGAAAGTCAATGTCCATTGGGTAGAACATGACAGTACCAGTTAGAGGAAGTCTATGATACCTGATGCTGAGACAGGACCACTCCAGCATCCATCTGCCAGTCATGCAGAAATAGTCCATGCCCACCTGGGTACCAGAGCTGGCCAGCTGGTGGAGGGCAGAGATACCACTGAGTAAATGGCTGCCTACTATATAAGCAAGACACCCTCTGAAAACCAGAGAAACAAAAAAAGATGTTAAATTTTTAAAACTTATTTTTCATTTTTTTTCCCAAAAGGGAAAAATAAAAAGTAAATCAATTGCACTTCTGTGTCCACTGTTCCCATTGTCGTGAACTGGAAGTCGCAAGCACTAAAGAGTTCCAAAGCAGGTAGTCCCAAACACGTCCAATAATGCCCACTGGAGGGGGCTATCACCATCAAACCCTGGCTAGTAATAAGGGCAAGCACTGAATTATCATATAATAAAAGATTAATTCTTCACAAAAAGGATACCAATCACAATGGAACTCTGTGGAATACAAAGGCAAATTCAAGTCAAATAAAGTTCTAATACACAGCAGAAAGTCAAAACATCAGATATTGAGCAATTCATAAATCCTCAATAGACACAAGTCCACTCACTGACTCCCTAACATAATCACAATGAGCCACCAGGAAGTGTGGAAGTCCCTGTGGATCTATAGGACAGAAGGCAATTCCTGGTGGTGACTGACAGGTGGCCCCGCCTCTGGAGGATACCACCCACAAAATACATGGAACTTAACAAAAGCAGGTGATCTACAGGGGGTGCTGCTATAAAGCCCCAAACACGAATGCACAGACATGTCCCACGTTCAGAACAAAGGGTTTTATTTTAAAGAAACACCTCCACACAACAATTAAAAATACTCTTCCTTCTCTCTTCTTCATTGCTGCTCCTCCCAAGCGAGTGTTGCCTGTCTTCTCTCCCAGCTTTGACTTGCTTGGACAAGGCAGTGCGGTTTCTTTTATTGAAGACCTGAGAGAACTTCCAGTGCCAGGGCTTGGCTTTGACAATTGAAAGTATGTACAGATGACCCAAAGAGTAGGCAGCACCTCCTAGCGGCACCCATGGACCCCAACATGGCTGCAATACCAGACTACAGTTTCCTGCATATCCTGGCAGGTGTTTGAATGGGTGCTGAAGCCCAGGGATGCTGCCATCTAGTGGGTAGGGGGAGCATACAGTCTTGAAACGGAGTCCTCCCCCCACCCCGATCTCTCCATTGTATTGACCTCCGGGGCACTTAAGGAAACGGGGCCAACCCAATCCATATGCGTCATTCATTACAATACATAGACAAAGCCAAAAATAAAGAAAGACATACAGAATCAACATAAAAGGAATCCAGAATGAACAAAAGAGACATTAAGCATGAATTTAAACCCCAGCTAGAGGAGACGCCCTGGCTAAGACATGACACCCACACCTTCTCACACCTAGTCACATAGATACAAGATTCTTTTTTTTCAGCAGCAACGAACAGTAACCAGTCTCATTAAATTCTAAATTCTGTCACTATAACCAGTTGCAATCTTCAATCTTCAGCCTGCACTTGATGCAAGCTACAACATAATGGCATCAGGTCCTAAAATTCTGACACTATGCCCACTTTCACATAATTAGTGCATAATTCTTCTTTACTGATACCCCTGCATTCTACCATTATCCCCACCTTTGCGGAATCCCATTTTGGAGGACATGAATTTGCACCCTTTGCCCATTTAATTTTTACTTTATATCTTCTGAATTCTTTGACAGTACCCAGTAATACTCTTTGAGATTTCCTGAAATTAAATCTGGTCCACTGGCTAATGAACTCTGACACTATTGCTCGTGTTTGGAGAGTCAGGACCACTCCTAAATCATTTGAGTACCTACTATGCTTGACCCACTCGGCACTTCCCCTGAATATGGTGTTTCCCACTATTTTTTTATTCTGAGAAGACCAGATCTGGTCCATTGGCTACTGTTCACATTCAGATGGTCGGGATTGCTAACAAATCATTTGAGTATGTACCACCCACCAGGGTTAGCCCAGTGGTTATAACGCACAGGTGGTGGGTGTGTGCTATACCTTGTGTCCAGTGCATGGGCCCCTGTGACTCTGAATGACTATCAATGTTATATACACCCACCTTTTCTCTTTCTTAAGATGTTCAGAAACTATTTTTGGTCCTATCAGATCCCAGTCAATCTGTTCTTAGATTAACTGAATTCTGCATTGATGTCCACATGTGCCTAATACCATCAGGTCCTTAAAATCTGACTCTGTGCCCACCTTCAAATAATCAGTGTAGCTACCAAATCAGAGGTACCCATAAGTACTCTGTTCTATTCTATAAGTACTCTGTGTCAGCGGTTCCCAAACTGTGGTACACGTACCACTGGTGGTACGCGGAGCTTTTTCAGGTGGTACACATTGCGGTCCCTGAAATTTAATTTATCTGTGCAAAACTCTTTATGACAAGCCTGTTGTGAGCAAAAACCAATGAAACTGTTTAAATACAATAATACGTGGATTCCCAGATTTAGTGTGGTGTGAAATTTCGTCATCTGAATAAATAAAACCTATTATTCGAATCAGTATTTAGTTCATTTAACGCTACCATAATTCCGTTTAGCAGAAGTCAACTTCTACTTCTTCACTGTTTGAGCTTTTGGTCACTAGATGAAAGCACAATGCCGACACTATTTAGTCTTCGGTAACTCTGCCTCACAGAAACCGTTCGCGTTTGTTGTTATACGTGCACTGCTATTGTATCGCATCATAGTCACTAGATCTAAGCACAAAGCCGATACCATTTCGTCTTCGGTAACTGCGTCACATACAGCCCGAAGGCAGGATTTAGTTTTGGGGCAGAATTTATCAATTTATGTACATGCACAAATTTTTTCATTAATTTTATGCACAATTTCTTCCAATTCTTTAACTTTTATTCAGATTTCAGGGTGGTTTAGGCCCAAATTTTGTTCTGCTCATCTATTTTCTACCACATATACATGTGGGGCAGCAGTCTAAGCAAAGATGCCCATTTTTCACAACACCTCCTCCAACTCCTCCATTGGAAACCAATGCATTTCAGATGGAAAATATTATCTCTCCAGCATGTCTTAGGTCTGTCCTGAGGTCTTCTCCCAGTTGGACATAACCTACAAACACCTCCACAGGAAGGCATCCTAATCAGATGCCCGAAGCACCTCAACTGGCTCCTTTCTGTGCGGAGAAGCAGGGGATGTTCTTTGAGCTCCTCCTGACTGTCCGCTCTCCTCACCCCATCTCTAAGGCTGAGCCCACACATCTTGAGAAGGAAGCTCGTTTCTACCTCTATCTACGGACGGTCAAGTTTTTTCATTCACTACCTAAAACTCATGGCCATAGGTGAGGATAGGAATGTAGATCGACCAGTAAATCGAGAGTTTTGCTTTCTGTTTTAAGATGTCCTAAATTCTGCATTGATGACTGCTGGATTCTGGAACTGTGCCCATGTTGACCCTGTGTCCATCTTCATCTAGTTAGGATATCCCTTAAATTCTACTGTACAATCCACTTATTTTGTTATGAGGTGTCCTGAACTATACGGTTATGCCTATCTTCACCTTCTCCACTAGGTACTGAATTCTATCATGATATCCAACTTCAAACAGTCAGAGAGAGGGATGGAGAGAGAGAGGTTGGGTGCATGCACTGATGGCACATTGCTGCACCCACCACATGCCAAACCACCTGGACTGGGACCAGAGGGCAGCAGGTGACACCTCAGCACAACACTGGAACAGTATGAGGAGAACGCTCATAAATCATATGGTCCAGGTGTGCAGGGGAGTAGACCCCGCTACTGACTGACATCCCGTCCAGTGCCATTTACCACCCTGTCTCCAGTGCTACCCTGAATTAAGCACATCTGAGTATGTATTAACTCTTTGAGGGCTGAGTATGTTTTCCAAAAAAATGATGGCTTCACACAGGAATCAACATAAAACGTCTGTTGCTGCATGCTGTGGCTGCCAGTTTGCTAAGAATGAGCAGCAGGCTTGCTGCCAGGCTGTCTTTGTGTGGTTGGGACAGCAGCAGCAGTCACAGTCGCAGTGCATTGCAATCTGATTTTTAAGTGGCATTCCTCCCTGGTGAACATTGCCAGTACCACAACTAACTGGGGACCGACCAGCTGAAGCTGGAACCACACATTCGTTTTCAATCACTTATATCAAAATCTGAGTCGGACAAGTCATAGTCCAGTTCAGAGATAATAGGCAAGACGTCGTCCATGGAGTATTTTGCTTTTCGCATTCGCTTTGATCTCTCACCAGATGTCAGTGCCATTTTTACCGCTGTGTGCGCCTTGCTTACTCACATGAGCACATGGAATCTCGGTCAAACCAATGAATCTAACTTTCCTTCTAGCAACGAGAGTCCAACATAATGGTTGGTTTTGTCACAGTTTATAGTTGATTACCATCATCAACTCCTCCTTTTGACAAAAGTCAACATCAGCCCTGAAAGAGTTAATGTACCCAGTTGTCCTTTGCCCTGAGATTTTCAGAACTACATGATTCTGCCTACCTGCATGTGGGCCCATCTGATCCAGTTTTCTGTTTGTTCTTAGATATCAACAATGTTCCTAATCTTTTTTTATTATTCCCACTATTGCTTAGGCAGTATAGTTTCTAAAGTCTTTGGAGGTACTCATAAATTTTCTATTCTGACCTGATGTCCACCTTCACTCCGCCAGAACTTCTCCTGAATTCTGCATCAAATTTTGTCCTGAGATGCTCTGAACAAATTGCAATTTATGCTGAATGCTTTCTAAGTTGTGAATTCTCTCTACTTTTAGTGGCAGCCTCCACTTATTTTCTGTCCTGGGATGCCCCACTGCAACTGGCACTGTTAGATGCTGAAAATGTGCAGCAGTACCAAGAAGTGCCTTGCATTCAGAAGTGCTGATCCATTCTGCATTGTAGGCTGCTGCCCACATGAACTCTGAATTCTGTGGTTATGCCTGTCTGGATATTCTGTGACTCTGCCACCCTTGTCCACAGTCTCTGAACTGCGCATATGACGAGCCTAAATTTTGTTGTTATAGTAAGATGAACTGAACGATCCTGTGAATCCCAGTACATTACCCATCTGCATCCAGTCTCATTATCTCTCAGGTATTCCGTCAGTGTTTACCAGCCCCCCAGTCCCATCAGCTGCCTTGGAGTCTGATCACTTTACCTGGTTGACATGTGTGTCGAGTTCCATACTGATATAATCCCCTGAAAGCAGAAGAACCCAGACATTATAGTAATGACAGTATTTGTGTGTGTTGAGAAGAAAAAAGTAGCAAGAGCAAGACTCATAATCAGTGATTGTTGATTCCTCATATGCTGAATGAGTGCTGAGAAACAAGTGGGCAGCAATAAGTAAAATGGGTCTTACCAGTAGTGGCTAATTTTTTCAGAAAACAGCTGGATGAGTACCAGAGTCGGGCTTGCAAATAATCCACCTGAAAAGAGAAAGCAATGTTTATGTGGGCTAAGTGCTGGTGGCATCCAAGATGGACCTTATAGAAGTCCTGCAGAAGTGGTCATGTAACATTAGCTAACTGACCTGCTGCTGGCCAAGTGAATCCACTTTTGAGAACTGCGGAACACAAAAGAAAAGCAGGTTAGCGATTCCTCTGGCACCGTCAAAGAGTCGTGACGGATTCTGGCAGTGAGCATTCCAGAGGTGGATCTCTTTTAGCAATAAGCAATGAATGACAGTGTGGCACTGTGGACTGTAGAGGCACTCACAAGTCAACCCCAAATCCAAAAAAAGGCCCAGGAAGCTGAAAGTATAAAAATTTATGAAGAGGCAGTGGCATAGCTAGGGGCAGGCGGAGGGTGCAGTCCACACTGAGTGGCACATTTTTGGGGGTGGCATTATTGGCCAAAAGGCTCAGTACAATTCATGTGTAAGCCGCAGGCTTAGGGAAAAATATCACTCATGAATGAAAAAAAGCTAAATTTGCTGATTTTTATCCACAAATGCGTGAAAAAAATTTTTTCCGACTGTCCTTCTGTGACGGCAGCAGCAGTTGAAATTTATGAGGCAATAACAAAAACAAACATTACACCGATAATTTCTAGGAAGGTAAACAACTAATTTACTTTTACAGGTTTGAGTGTTGTGATATACTAATATTCAAACAACAAGCTGGATTCCAATGGTAGTTTCAGGGTTACATTGACAATCGATCAAAGACTGTGTTGGGATAGCGTGGTTTTCCCCCTTGGAGGTTCAAACACCGCAATACACTAAAATTAGGTACCAGTAAATACCAGCCCATTCCAAGTAGTGATTTAAAGTATTTGTGAGTTTTAAATCAATAGTTTTCTCCATTTTTCAGGGCCTGAGGAGGCCAACACCTACTAGCAAAATTTGGCTTAAGGCTGCCAGTAGTGAGGCCTTGTTACTATCAAATTCCAGACAGTATTCAGAAGCTATTAAGAAAGCTAACAGAACGTTAGTTTCTATAGCACCTTGTTGTGTGGAGTACAAGTCTAAGGAAGTTCTGCTCAAGCTTTACAATGCACTTTTTAGACCTCACCTGGAGTTCAGTGTGCAGTTTTTGTCTCCAGGTTACAAAAAGGACATAACAGCACTGGAAAAAGTCCAGAGACGAGCAAATAGGCTGATTCCAGGGATACAGGGGATGAATTATGAGGAAAGATTAAAAGAGCTAAGCCTTTACAGTTTAAGCAAAAGAAGATTAAGAGGTAACATGACTGAAGTGTTTAAAATTATGAAGGGAATTAGTCCAGTGGATCGAGACTGAGACTTTAAAATGAATTCATCAAGAACACAGGACACAGATGGAAACTTGTGAAGGGTAAATTTCGCAAAAACATTAGTAAGTTTTTCTTCACACAGAGAACCACAGACACTTGAAATAAGTGACCAAGTAGTGTGGTAGACAGGAGGACTTTAGGGACCTTCAAAACTCGACTCGATGTTATTTTGGAAAAATTAAGTGAATGTGATTGCTGGGCTTTTTTGGGCTAAATGGTCTGTTCTCATCGAGATTGTCCTAATGTTCTAACATGTACTAATGTTCTTTTTGCAGACAGTCTAGGGCACCGGTCACTAATAGGTGGACCGCAGTCCGGGTCTGGAGCCAGACTCTGTTCTGTCCCGACCCAGACATATCATTGATTTTTAGTTAGTTTTGGCGGTTTCTACACCGCTACTCAGTGAAAGGGACACCCTACGAGTCTCTGATTGGCCAGTACTTGTTGCCTTTGTGGGTTCGAGTTGGTTGTGTTTAAGCATGAAGACTGATATTGGTCAAAGTGAAGGCAAGAATGTCAGCCAATCACAGGCAGAGTAGGGTTGGCCTTCACTGAATAGAGGAGCGGGAACCTGCATTCTGAGTGAAAACAGCTGACACTCTTGTGGCAGCGGCATTCCTATGGGAAGTATGAACATAAACGCCTCGGTCCATTCTGAATTAAAAGCCCAGTTTTCAGTGTCAAGCTTCTGCCGTTTATCAAAAGCCATGACACATTGACTGTTTCATCGCTTTTCTCTCTCTTGTCTTCTCACTCCTGTATATTTTTCTCTCCATGTCAATGCCGCTGCCACAATTTGGATGCCTGTGTGTTGGTTTGCTAATCGCGCAAATACAGCTGAATCAATTTATGTTAAATTTTGAGTGCCTTGCCATAGGTCCACCCTAAAATATAGACTATATGACGTACATGAAAGATGGGTTATAATAAGAGAGGGACAGCTAAAAAAACAGAACTAACATGGGGATTACAATTCTCAATTGGCAGCGGGAGTGTGCTGGGGCTGCAGTGAGGATATTGTCATCACCAATCACAAAGTTCAAGTGCAGGCCAAAGCAGAATTTCATCTACAACCACAAGTATGTAATGCGTTTTCTTCTTAATGTGAATTGTGTTTAGCCACATTTAAATTTCCAAAAGACAGTCTGTCCCCCATTTACCATATTTACTCGTGTACCATGCGCCCTCGTGTAAGACGCGCACCCTAATTTTTACAAAGAAAATCTCGAAAAAAGTTTTGTCCCGTGTACGACGCGCGTTGTGATTGTGTAGGGAGCATTTAGAGAGAGAGCGAGCACTGTCGAGCGAGAGCGCGAGCATGCGAGCGAGAGAGAGCGCGAGCAAGTGAGTGAGAGAGAGCATGAGTGGGCGAGCAAGCGAGCGAGAGAGAGAGCGTGAGAGGGCGAGCAAGCGAGCGAGAGAGAGAGCGTGAGAGGGCGAGCAAGCGAGCGAGAGAGAGAGCGTGAGTGGGCAAGCAAGCGAGAGAGAGCGAGTGCGCGAGCGAGTGAGCGAGCCCAAGCAGAATTAGTTTCCTCGCGTATGACGCACACATTTCCTCGTGTATGACACGCACCTGATGTTGTAATGCAAATTTTCGGGAAAAAATGTGCGCGTGGTACACGGGTAAATGCGGTATTTAGTCCCAGGCAGTGCCATATAAACCTTTTGATGTATAAAATCTCCAGTTCAATAAGTAAACCCATCTAGCACCCCCAGACATTCATGGACTTTCGGATTAAGACCACCATAGACATATAACATGGTGTACCCCAGACAAGACTGTCCTGGAGCAGCCCAACTGTACTCCACACTGCCACACAGTGTACAGAGAGGCTCCTAATATTTAAATAGCATTATTAATAGTGCTGGGCAGCGATTAAAATTTTTAATCGTGATTAATCCCATGATTGTCTGTGATTAATTGCGATTAATAATCATTAATTGTAAAAAATCACATCATGTGCAAAACTCAAAAGTAGTGTATTGCTTGTGTTTAGTTTGCAAACACTTTTAAACAAATAAGATGCTTTTTAACAGCAGTATTCCCTTTACACGGCAGCAGTTAAAATATGTTTTGTGAATCTCAACTTAAACATTAATATAATCAAATCAAATGTAAAACCAAACCTATTTGCCGCGGCAAGGGGATTAACGTTGTCTCTAGTTTGTTACAGAAAAACAATTTACCCTTAAGAGTCCAGAGCCACGATCACAACATTATAACATCAAGTTAACATTTCTAAATCGGTTTTCTTTTTTATCTGAACAGATACCAGCAGAAACATTTTCTTTTATCAGGGAGCAGCACAAACAGTCGATTTTCAGTTGTAACTTTTTGAGGGAAAATATTTCAATTATAAAAAATATCTTGGAAAGAGACGACACGTGATTGTCTCAAAGAGACACTTTCACGTCGCATGAGACGAGTCTTCATGCCAGGCGATGTAACCACGCCCGCGAGACAAGAGCTACTGCAAAGAGATTTGGAAAAGTCCGGGGTGGTTATGTCAGGTACATTTCTTGTAGAGAGAAAAAAACGATATTCACTCACGGGCAGCTATATGTTGCGTTGTCACGATGTAATTCCAAGCACGGAGGCAAAATTCAGTGCGATATTGATAAAAAGGTAAAAGCGAAAAGAGATTGAATATATGAACATAAGTGATATGACAGAAGTGCGCCACACAGATCACACGACATGGCAGCAGCAGCAGCAAGCCAGCAGCTGATCGAGCAAAGAGGAGGTAAAAAGAAAAGAGTTTCCTATTGTATCACCGTTTAACAGGGTGTGTTGGAGGAGCGACCGCGTCACCTTGGGGTGTGTTCAGCCCCCAACTTCACAAGAGACGTGAACTGGTTTGCGCATATCGCAAGCAGGGGGGAGGAGGGGATGTGGGTGAGCGAAGCAAGCAGGTGGCAAAGGCCCCTATTTTTCCAAAAACTCCATTTTCTGAAAAGCGCACAGAGCAATACTTTCACACATAAGTCAACATAAAGCGTCTGTTTCTGCCTGTCGTGCCTGCTGTCGACGCCTGTCTGCAGTTTGCGACAGCAGCGGTTCCTTGGGGTGGGCGGCTTGACGGCCAGCAGGAATGCACAGTGAGCTGGCTGCCTGGTTGTCTTTGTGAGACAGGTGCGGGGGGGTGGTGGCTGCACTGAGACACAATACGCTTTGTACCTCCTGTCACCATAAGTGTCTGTCCTCCCAGGGCGAACGTTGCCATCGGTGCATCAGCCACACGCATGTGTTCAGCACCACGATCAGCTGGGGACCGATCAGCTGATACTGGTACCTCACTTTCGTTTTCGGTCTACATCTCCAGATCACTTGCATCAAAATCATCAATCCATTATCCAACCCGCTATATCCTAACTACAGGGTCACGGGGGTCAGCTGGAGCCAATCCAAGCCAACACAGGGCGCAAGGCAGGAAACAAACCCTGGGCAGGCACCAGCCCGCCACAGGGCACACACACCCACACACACACCAAGTACACACTAGGGACAATTTAGAATCGCCAATGCACCTAGCCTGCATATCTTTGGACTGTGGGAGGAAACCGGAGTACCCAGAGTAAACCCGTGTGAGTCCGACAAATCAGAGTCTGATTTAGCAAAAATACGAAAAAAAAGTCATCCAAGGATTGTTTTGCTTTGAGCATTCACTTTGGTATCTCTCCATTTGGGATTTTAGAAGCTGTTTTGCTCTTTGCTACTCTTTTGCCAAATCAACAAAGCTGACTTTCCTTCTAGCAAAAGCATAGTGAAAAAGCACTGTAACAAGAAGATCACTGATCTCTATCGATCACTAGTGAGACTGAGGTTTTCAAAATAATAACAACTAGGGGGCTTCGCCACCTGCTCGCTTCGCTAGCCCACCCCCTCCCTCCCCGGGGGCGTGTTACTCGTCAGCCACTTCGCATCTCTGCCTCTCACGTTGTGAAGAGGGAGGCTGAATGCACGCTAAGGAGATGCTGTCGCTCCTTTGAAGCCCCCTTTTAAACGGTGATAGAATGGGAACCAAATGCATTTTTTTTTACCTCCTCTTTGCTTGATCAGCTGCTGGATTGCTGCTGCTGCTGCTTCTTCAGCCGTACTGCATGATCTACATGTCACCCAGTGCTTCAAACATTTAAAAGCCTGTACAGCAGCTTTACTTTTGTCTCACTGACTTGTCTAGTGGGACATTAAAGTGTCTCCGAGAAAATCACGTCTCATCTCCTTCCAAGCCTTCCAAGATTTTTTTTTATAATAGAGAGATAATAACAAAAACTGCATTAACGCACAATAAAATAATTGTCTGCGTTAATTAATTAATGCGTTAACATGATAATAACACATTAACTTGCCCATCCCTAGTTATCATGTAAAAGGGCCATTGAAAGATCGTAGATATGAAGCTGAAAGAGTTTCTTCCAACAAAAGTGCCTTAAATGAACACCGAATAAACTTTACTATGTGATTTTCTGTCAGATTTGATGATCCTTTACGGTGGCCATGTAAGCTAATGATGACAGTGTAATTCAGGGATGTTGGTATCTATTTCACTGCACATGTGTCATTTGATGTTAAACGAGATGTGGGCACCATCTGTTTTTGGATTCCCAGGCCAGCCACCAAAAAAAACAGCTCAAGGTGAGACCCCTAGACATGCCTGGTGTGCATGCAATATATGGCATGTGACAAAGTGTGTACATGATAGAGTGTGCCAGTGTGTGCCACACGCTGACTCCTGCCCACTGAGCCTGCTAAAGTGTCCTTACCATCAAACTTCCATGCCCCGAGACCAGGCTTTTACTGATGAAGAGCCCAAGGGAAGTCAGGATTAAAACATGTTGGGTGGTGAGCATGATGTCCACCATCAAAATGCTGGTACAGTCTGGAAGAGAGATGAGACAAGAGGTGATGTACAAGTCCTCCACCCATCGTTGACACTACAGCAATGAAGAGCAGACGCACCTGTTGATAGTGCAGAACACAGGGCCATGGTGGTGTTAAACCAGACTGTCCCGGGGGATTTGAACGCTGACCTTGTCACACCAACGTATACTCCTAAAAAATGAGAAACAGACAGAGAAGAGACATATTATACTGTATGGACCAGTCCACCAGTGCCTGCCTGTTAGAGTTCAGAGGTTTCATCTGAGAGATTTGTATGCCTTACAGCCAGTGCCCCTCTTAGCCACATGCCAGGGCCGTCGTGAGTCTTTTTAACTGACTACCCCCACACACCCCTCTCTGTTTGCACATTTCCAGGGGCTTTACCTACATAAGGAAGAGTAACAGCATACCAGAAAGTCCCTACCTATTTCCCTGAGCATGCCAAGTTGCATAATTCTGGATTTGCCTGCTTGGGCACAGTACCAACGGTTTACAGGTACTACAGACTCCATCTGACAGATGGCAGTGAAAAGATGAGATAGGATGTATTAATCTGGAGGGAGAAGTTAACTGAAAAAAGAGATATTTAAGGTACCTGTTTGTGTATTGGGTGCAAAAGTGAGTGCCAGCAGGGCCACATCATGGTTGCATGGACTGCTGGAAATTTTCAAGCCCACTATGGAGTCATTGAAGGCAGAGAAGACACTGGGTAAGATGGGATCGCCAAGAGTCCACTGGAGAATAGGCTCTGTTAACATGAATGGGAGAGAAGCCACAATGTTTAGTGGGTTACACTGGATATCAGCAGGTGGGCTTAGACATTGTGTTCTTGAGGCTAGTAGGGGGCACACAAATAGACACAAAAACGGTCCTGCCAACATGCCCAGCAAATATATAAGAAGAAGGTTGATGGAAACACTTTGTCAGCAGGGCAGGAGACCAGTCAGGTTGGGCACTACTAAGACCCTCTGAAGCAGAAGGAGTGAATCTTAATGCCCAATGCTGTAGGCTTCTTCACATCCTGAAAAACTGGCATAAAATGGCCTACCTGTCTGGGCAGCTGCCAGTCTTGCGAGGCTCAGTGTTCCCATCATGCACCAGATGGCACCAGTCTAATAGAGAGAGGACAGTTAACAGTAAAACTGCTGGCAATGCCAATTTCGAAAGTGAATTTGAGCACCCTTCACACCCAGTGCCCATTATTCCTACCTGACAGGTGAAGTATTAATAATTAGTGTTTACTTTGCTCTTTGGTTGTTTTCATGTTTTGCCATTTTGTTTACAGGTTTTTCTTTATGGAGAATTATCTCACCTACTTTTTACTTTTGGTTTTGTCTTATCAAACAAAATCATTTTTCATGTCTTGTTTTTTGTTGTTAGGTGATGCAATCTTGTTGTTTAACTGCCCTGCTGCCATTTTATTCAGCTGTCACTATGATGTGGCAACCTGTTACTATTGGGGTGTGGCCAGTGAAGTCACATGTGGTGATGTCATCAGTGTCACCATCTAAAGCTCGGCGCTGTGGACAACAATTTGTCTAAGACAGTGGATTCTAACCAGCATATCCTATCTATTTCTAAGGCCTACAGTAGAAACAAAAAGTTGTAGTCCAAAAAAAAAATATCTTAAAAAAAGCAGCGTACACAATATAGTAAAATTACAGTAGATTCAATTCAATCTGGTCACCTTTTTTACCGTCGCATAAAGACAACATGCACCCAAGTGCTTCCAATTGGTAACCATGCTGACGAAAGATGGCAAAAAAAAAGTTTTTAAAATGGTGCAGACAAAAATTAGATAGGAATCAAATCGTCACATTACCTTCCTACCTATTCAATTATTATTTAGTACCTTTTCCATGGAGGACCAAAGTGATTTTCGGAATCCCAAAATTAGTTGGGGTTCCTGCCAGATGACTTCATTTAACTGCAAAGTAACTGAAACTTTCGAGCATTAAGGAAATAATTGGGATCATTGGGGTGGTGCCAGAAGACTAAGTATTGCTTGAAGTGAAAAGGAGGGATCTAACTCGGGGGGTCCAGTCTGTGAACAGAGAGCCATTCTGTGAAGAGTTTGGGTCACAAGTGACATGGCACCTACAGGAGACGGCCAGTTTGATAAGCTCTGGCCTGGGACATCTGCTCAAAATTTTGGAGGAATGAGACACGGAAGTTGGTGACCGAATGGACCTGGCAAGGTGAACCTCATAGGTGCATATCTATTTGAAGATTAGACGATAAAGTTAATTACTCTTTTAATAATCAACACATTCATATTTGTAAAATGTTTTCTGGAGTTCTTTTTAAAGCTCCTGTGTATATTCATTTTGTTCACCTCCATTATAAACTGGAACTACTCCTTATATTATTAATTTTATATATGAAGACCAAGACACCAAAAGTTTGCAAGTTTTGTCTGTAAAGGTCTTGTATGACGACAACAAAGGAAAAAGTGCAGAACTCTTCTGTTTTTCTGTGATGGAGGACACCCCATCTGGGGTTGGATTCCACCGCATGCTCAGTGCTAGCGGCTCCTGGAGACCCTGACCTGGCAAACTGGCTTACAAGATAAATGGATGGATGTTTCTGTTTCAGAATTTTATCCGTAGCCAAGCAAAATTTTGCTAGCTTCTCTCTTATTTGACAAAGTTTACGTATAATCACAGGAATTATTTTTAGTATTGGTTAGGTAATATTTATCTCATAATGCCCTAGTCTACACCAATAAAACAAGATTAACTTCAGAGTCATAAAAAAATCAGCAATTGGAAAATTTACAATAAGACAGCCAAAACTTATCTTAAGGCAGGCCAGAGCTAGACCACTTCCCTAGGAGGCACACCCTACTCAACCGCTACACCTCACCAGCCATGATTGCGATTTCCAACTGTCCTTGCAGGCTCTCCAAATGGTATTGGCGCTTAAGCAAATCTTGGTTGTGCCCACACTCCTTAAAAGCCCCTTTCTGTCATGATAAGCCATCTTTTTGCAGTCTTTCTTGCTCAGCTGCTCTCAGTGAAGCTTTTTTGGTCGAGTGTTTTGAACAGCATTCTCAAGTGTGCCCCATCAGTCTCTGGAAGAGAGAAAAAAGCAACAAATTAGTGAGTAGAAGAGTGTCAAGAAACACAACGGGGTCTCTGGAATACCTTCGGCAATCCACCTTTATAATGCCTTACAGGGACAGAGATCTTATCATTAGCCATGCTGGTCAGTTAGTTAGTCAGTCAGTCAGTCTCTATCTATCTATCTATCTATCTATCTATCTATCTATCTATCTATCTATCTATCTATCTATCTGTTATATAGTGCCTTTCATTTCTATCTATCTATCTGTTATATAGTGCCTTTCATATCTATTTATCTATCTATCTGTTATATAGTGTCTTTCATTTCTATCTATCTATTATATAGTGCCTTCATTATTTATCTATCTATCTGTTATATAGTGCCTTTCTATCTATCTATCTATCTATCTATCTATCTATCTATCTATCTATCTATCTATCTATCTATCTATCTATCTATCTATCTGTTATATAGTGCCTTTAATTTCTATCTATCTATCTATCTATCTATCTATCTGTCACATAGTGCCTTTAATTTCTTTCTATCTATCTATCTATCTATCTATTACATAGTGAAGTTCACATCTATCTATTATATAGTGCCTTTCATTTATATCTATCTGTCTGTTATATAGTGCCTTTCATCCATCTATCTATCACCCCAAAGACACCTTTAGCTAAGCTTCCTTTCTACATCGCTGGCCACCACTCTCACCAGTCTGGAACCACCGAGCCTCTGTAGAAATTAGACTCTCACCAGCCGTTGTCAGACTGACTACACAAAAGACTGACCCACTGAGTTGATGGCACAAGGATCTGAGGACAGTCACACACTGCCAAGATGTTTCTGGAGCAGTCAAATCAGTGGCACATATTGGGGTGACACGCTTTGTAAATCTGAACCGCAGCAAACCTTGTATGCTTACATGCATATCATCATATTGGCATCGGGGTGCGTGCGTCTCCTTTCTCATACTCTCATGAGCACCTCCATAACTTTTGACTGAAATTTAAGATGGTTCTTTATCTCTTCCCCCCTCCTGCTTTCTGATGTGGTGCAGTCAGGATGTCAGAAAAGGCAGCACAGGGAGGCGGCCCACTGATGTCTGAATCAGAGTGGATTAGAGTTCATGGTGTGGGCATTTTTCTTTCAGAAGTTCACAGGCGTTTATTCTAACCTGCTACTGTTTGGCACTTTACTCCCCTTTCACCATCGAGGTCCACAATGCTACCACTGACTTCTCATTCCACAGCCAATTGTGGCATACACCTCACTATGCCTCTCAACACTGCGCGCGCACACACACACACCAATATATTCTGGTAGCTGCCACCGTATGCCACTGCAGTCCTCGCCCACTTACTCCCACATCAGCCTCTCTGTCACTCCACCCTATGCTACTTCCTCTCAGCCTACTATGCCACTCTCATCTGTCCCTCAGAACTTTGTGTCACTTGATCCCCTCTTCACACTATTCTATGCCAAATGTTGTGGTCACACTCTTTGTGGTCATCCCTCGACTGGCATTTTTATCCACTCTGCTTTAGCATCACTCCACTTGACTCCACATCACATTGTGGTATTTTACCCTACTTCTCTACCTTATATTTCATATTTTCATTCAGTGTGTGCCCCGCTTACACCCCACTAATGTGACCCAATCTCTTTGTTCTCATGTACCCCACAGCCTCCTTGGCCACTCATTTCAACTTCTTACTACTCTTCTAATGCACTTCACTGGCCCTGGCGCTGTACACTCCACATTAATCCAGGGGTCCTCAATCACGGTCCTGGAGAGCTGCAGTGGCTGCAGGTTTTTGCTCCAACCCAGTTGCTTAATAAAAAGCACTTATTGCTAAAGTAACACTTCTGCTTCACTTTAGTGATTTTGAGCCCTTATTGCTTAATTTTGTCTTAAACAGCTAGTTTAATTGCTCCTTATTATCAATAACATGCAAATGACAAGAGAGAGCAGCATTTCTCCATTTAGCTTATTTACATTTACACCTGTGTGTATTTATCTGCACTATTGGGTTTAATTAAATACTTGGAAGAAAAATGAAGAGAAAAAAGTGAAGGACTGAGAATTACTCGTCCATTTTAGCCTTCAAATCATTTGCATGATAGAAAGGGAAAGAAAATCTAGAATATGAGAATGACCTGACATAGCAGATTTAATTTAATTTCATAGCTTGTTAGTGCTTTATTGGCAAGAATTGCTTTCTAATTAAGCAACCAGGTCAGAACAAAAACCTGCAGCCACTGCGGCTCTCCAGGACTGGGGTTGAGGACCCCTGCACTAATCAATCCTATTGTCACACACGTGCGCATTGAAGGCAGCTGGAGGGCTTAATTAATAGTAATACCAAACCAGACCAGGGGTTGGCGAGCTGCACTAACTCTCGCTCTCCATCCTCTGCAGACTATCCTCGGGAAACCCCACTAGGTGCTGGCACTTTGGATGACATCACTTCCAGCACCGGCGCCATCGAGGACGCCGCTTCCAGCTCCGGCGCTCTGGATGGCATCACTTCCAATTCTGGTCCATAGGACATCACTTCCAGTCATGGCCTTTAAATACGCCATTTTATCCAACCTGAGTCAGTTCTGTTTTGGACTTCAACACAACTCATAAAAATGAACCTTTTGCAGCCAGGGCATAATATATGGACGGCTGCCCCAAACCTTTTTTGATGTACCTTCATTGTTCATGTCACACACTAATCAGTACTTCATGCCAATCTGTGCCTCTCCATGCCGCACCTACATCACTCTGTGCCATTTTGCACTTCCAAGTTTCTCTACTGGACTCCTCTTCACCCCCACCCTCCTTTCACTTTACAATTGTCTGGTCTGCTTTCCGCCACTTCATGTCCCACCATTACACTCCTCTGCACTCCACTCATTTCCATGAGGTGTGTGTCTCTTTGCCACTCTAATGCGTTCCTTTTCTATCCAGTGACTTGACTTTATGCCTCTGCAGCCCATGGAGCTCTTTGCCACTTTGTGCCGCCCCTTCATTCTCCTTGTCTCTTCATCACTTCATGGACTCCATCAGTGCCCATAGCACTTTTCAGCACTCCTCTGTACTGCTCACAGCTTTAAGTCACACATCCCACACCATCCACTTCATGACTGTCAACCATAGAAACATAAGAAATTTGACAAACGAGAGGAGACCATTCAGTCCATCTCGGCTGTTTGTTTGGCTAATAGCTAAGCTGCCCCAATGTCTCATCTTCTTAAATGGTCTTGAGGTTTCTCCTTCAAATCCATGGCCTGGTTGTTTGTTCCAGATTCCAACAACTCTTTGTATACAGGATTGCTTCTTGGCTTCAGTCCTAAATGCACTTCCCCTTAACTTCCACCAGAGTCACTAATAAGCTGAAAGAATTCTGCTGATCATTAGGAAGTTACATGTCTGAAGTCTTCAAAATTATGAAGAGAGTGAGTACAGCGAGTGGATCCCTGCTGTTACGTTAAAATGACTTCTTCAACAAGAAGAACATAGTTGGAAACTTGTTTGGGGAAAATTTTGAACGGATGTTCATTTTTCTTCAGAGGGAGAACCACAGACATACAGAATAAGTGTGTGGGAGACAGTAGGACTTTAGGGACCCTCAAATCTCGACTTAATGTTATTAATCTTGGTGAATTGGACTGGCGAGGCTGAATGGCCTGTTCTTGTCAAGCTTGTCCTAATGTCCTTCACGTGACTCTTTGTCACTGAAATCCATGCCTTGTCTATATGGTTCACATGCCAGTCGTTTTCTTTCCGCTTATCATGAACCCACTTATATGCTACTCTGTATGCTTGCCTACCCTTGCACTCCACTCCACTCCACAGACCTTCTCTCCTCCTTTCTATCGTCTTCTCCTCTTCTGTTCACATTATGCCACTCCTCTTTACCTTCTGCCATCTGACCCTCCTCCTTTCCACTCCAAATGACCTTTCACTATTTCTCTTTTCTTCAAGCATATGGCCCTGTGCCACTCTGTGCCACTCCTCTCCTCCTTGGCACCATGCCTTTCCATTTCGTAATGTCTGACTCAGGATTGTAAGGATGTTTGAACTGCTGTTGTGATATGGCCAGAGATGTTCAAAGCCATTGCCTCCTTTTCCGGTTGACACATTAGAGCTTCACACTACGGCTCCCCCTAGTGGAGCAGAGGCTGTTGCTCTGATGCCACTGCTGGATTTGAACAGGAAATGGAGAGGTGTTTTGATGGGCTGAATCAGGGCACTCTTACAGCAAGAACACATCAGCCATTTTGGTTGTGCAGTTAGAAGGGAAGCTGACTGAACTTCAAGGATCTGGCTCTGTGATTGGGGCTTACTTGATGATAAGGAGTCTGTTGAAAAGAAAAGGTTTTTTCTTTTCAATGTGAGGCTAAATATTAGGCTGGCCATGAAAGTTCCATATATTTTATGGTAGCCAGGCCACGCCACAATTTTGTCTAGTGCAAGAATTCCCAAACTTTTTTCAGCCGCAGACCCTTTTACCAAAAACTTTTAAAACCGTCAACCCCCTAGTCATTTACTTAACTTACTCAAATTAATACATTTGTATAGTACTTGATATTAAATATTTCACTAGATATCAAACTTTTCATTTTAATCACTTGTAATTAATGACTGAAAAAGATAAAAGGACTACGGAATATAGCATTATCTTGTGCAACATTTAATATCATAACCTGCACTAACGAAAATTAAAGCAAAAAAAATACGAGTAGAGTTTTTTTTACATTTTTGACATTTATGAAATAAATATGTAAATTCAAAATAAGTACTGTCACACACGTGTGAGTAGGAGGCAGCTAAAGTGTCTGAGTAAGTGTAATGAAACATCTGACCAGGGGGCGGCGGAGTGTGCTGACTGTCTTTCTCAGTTTCCTACAGACCTTTCCCGGGAAATCCTGCAAGGTTCCGGCGCCTCAGAAGACGTCACTTCCGAAGCCGGCCCCTTTGCTGACGTCAATTCCGAAGCCGGCCCCTTTGCTGACGTCACTTCCGAAGCCAGCCCCTTTGCTGACGTCACTTCCGAAGCCGGCCCCATTGCTGACGTCACTTCCGAAGCCGGCCCTTTGCTGACGTCACTTCGGCCGCCCCATTGCTGACGTCACTTCGGCCGCCCCTTTGCTGACGTCACTTCCGAAGCCGGCCCCTTTGCTGACATCACTTCCAAAGCCAGCCCCTATGCTGACATCACTTCCAAAGCCGGCCCCTTTGATGACATCACTTCTGTTTCCGGCCATTTTGATGACATCAGTTTCTCTCCAGGCCTTTAAAGCCTCCATCTTGGGCTACTATAGCCAGTTCTAGTTTGGACTCTGTGAAATGCACTTGATATTTTTGATTCAACAAACCCTTTTGTAGCTGGGAAAAACAATAGATGGGTGGCTGCCCCAAACCTTTATGATGTCTTTGGCGTATTATTATCACAGTACAAACAGTCCAAGCTGTACTGTCTGCATTTCTTTTTTGGTTCAGTCATATTATTATCTGAAGAAATAAAAACTTTTATTAACAAACAATTTCGACTGCCCCTGTGATTAAAAAAAAAAAAACAATAAAATATGGACTTACTTGAAACAGAAGATGTTTGTTCAGACTCGAATAAATAAACTGTGTCCTCTGATTTTCTTTTTCATAGTACTGCTCCTCAATAAATAATTATATTTAAAGTTCAAATCACAAAAAGTACATGTCACATCAAATGAACCAATTTATAGTGTTTTATGAAAGCATGACCGTACAAAACTGATACATTCTGCTAATATCGAATATCCGTCGTCTCGTCCCACCACGAGCAAGTGCGGACATGCAACGGTTTTTCATGTCCGCACTTGCTTTGATACGTTCGATAAGACGATGCACAGACATGGTTGTGCTCCATGTATTTTCATGCATTCTTACGTCTGACTCTTTAAATGACACATTTTACCTTTTCGTTCGCAAGTTTGGTATGTAATGTGTTTTTATCAAAAAAGTGTTTTTTTGAATTATTTTACTTCTTAATTAGTTACCTATTGGAATCATAGATATTTTGAAGTAATAAATAAATAGCAGTAGTAAGGGGGTCTATTTATGCTATCGTCGACCCCCCCAATTTTTTTATTGAAACTATCGACCCCTAGAAAGTGCAAATCGACCACTTTGGGAACTCTTGGTCTAGTGTTTAAATACACAAGAAGTAGTGTCATCTAATTGTGAATGAATTCAACAGAATGGAGCTGCAGTCCACAATACCCACAATGTCACTCGTGACACCCTCACTCAAGGATGCCATTCCTGACATGCTTATTCAAAGATGTTATGTTTAAGCCAGGCTGATTAAGAAGGCTAACAGGTTATATAGCGCCTTGATTTGCGGAGTACAAGTCACAGGAGGTTCTGCTCAAGCTTTATAACACACTGGTGAGGCCTCATCTGGAGCCCTGGTTGCAGTTTTAATCTCCAGGCTACAAAAAGGACACAACAACACAAGAGAAAGTCCAGAGAAGAGCGACTAGGCTGATTCAGGGCTACAGGGGATGAGTTATGAGGAAAAATTAAAAGAGCTGAGCCTTTACAGTTTAAGCAAAAGAAGATTAAGAGGTGACCTGACTGAAGTGTTTAAAATTCTGAAGGGAATTAGTACAGTGGATCGAGACAGTGACTTTAAAATGAGCTCATCAAGAACACGGGGACACAGTTAGAAACGTGTGAAGGGGAAATTTTACACAAACATCAGGAAGTTTTTCTTCACACAAAGAACCACAGATAACTGGAATAAGTGAACAAGTAGTGTGGTCGACAGGAGGACTTTAGAGACCTTCAAAACTCGACCTGATGTTACTTTAAAAGAATTAAGTGAATTGGATCGGCAGGCTTTTTGGGCTGAATGGCCTGTTCTCGTCGAGATTGTTCTAATGTTCTGTTTGCAGACAGTCTAGGGCACGGGTGTCGAACTCCAGTCCTGGAGGGCTGCAGGTTTTCATTCTAACCATCTTCTTCATTAGTGACCAGTTTTTGGTGCTAATTAACTTCTTTTGCTTTAGTTTTAATTAACTTGACTCAGGAGCCATTATTTGTCTCTTTTTTAATTAGCAGCCAAACAACAATGAGACATAAAATGACCAGCTTACCTTTGCCCGTCACACAATATCTGAAAATAAGGAGAAGTGAAGGTCTCAGTAAGGTTGACCTCTTAGGTCACCAAAAGATTTTGACGAACAGAAAATAGAACTACTGTATCTGCTGTGGCAGAATCAGAGCAGCAACAGGCCACAAAATTAAATAACAGGTTTAATTAACAGAAAGAATCGGCTTCTCATTAATAGATTGGTTGGAGTGAAATTGGTCAGAGTTTGAAATCCCAGTTTAGCTGCTCATCTGTTGGCTCGTTTCACGTCTCATTTCTGTTTGGCTGTCATTTAATGAAGAAAGGAATCAATTCAGAGGACTGAATCCTTAAAAACAGGGCTATCGAAATGAAGGGAAAAGGAGTTAATTAGCAGTGAAAACTGGTCACTGATTAGGAAAAGGGTCAGAATAAAAACCTGCAGCCACTACGGCCCTCCAGGTCTGGAGTTTGACACCCCTGGTCTAGGGAATGCCCCGGCCTGGATTATGAGTCTTTTTCAAGGCTTCATACCCTTTTGCTATTTATTTATTTTTTCAGCCCTCATACATAACACTTTTAAGGCCTGACTTATTACCACTTTTAATTTTAAGATCAAGTATTTCTTTAAAATGAAGAAGACACACGGTTCAAGGTAAGAAGGACTTTAGACAGGAGGACTTGATGGACTTTCAAAACTCGACTTGATGTTATTTTGGAAGAATTAAGTGGATGGAACTGGTGAGCTTTGTTGGGCTGAATGGCCTGCTCTTGCCTAGATTGTTGTAATGTCTAATGATGTTTAAAGTTCTTTTTATGTCCTGTTTGTTCATTTTTGGTTATTATAATTTATGTTAATCACTTGTATAAAAATTTATTTTTTTATCAGTTTTGTTTATTGTTTGTGGGTGGTTCCCAAGAGGAGGGGCCACTGTCAATCTCCGCAGAACACTTTATGTGATTGGTGGCAGGTGATTTTTTTTCTGTTTTGCTATTGTGTTCATCAGAATTATTTATGAATGCTTTGAAATCATTCCATTTGTTTTATACGGTGCCTCTTGACTCGCCTGTACCAGAAAACACCCACATAAATATACTGTTTGATTCGTTTTGAAGTCTAATTATCTAAGACAGCAAGCTTTTTGAATCTCCAGCATTTTGGCCCTCAAGACCCAAATACTTTTAATTTTAGGCCCCAGGTGGTTTGCACAGGCCCAAAATAAGGACCAACAGGCTTTAAAAGTTCAAAATACATACTGTAAATAACCCAAAATATACAAAATGTCCCTCAAGGGAGAGGAACTGTGAAACTTCTGGCTCGAGAAACTATTCAAAAAATCTTTATAAATTCAGGAATTTATTTGAATTTAACAAATGAACAAAAATAGCAAAAAGGCAAAAGGGTTTTCCTAAAAGGGTAACCCAAAGTCCAAAACCATAATCCAGACACCACAATTTGAAGACAAAGCAAAATATTTAAAACCCAGAAAAAGATAATACTCACAGAAGATGCACCCTTCAACAATCAATGAACCCCCGACAAGCCAACTCCCCGCCTGAGCTATAAAGGCTGAGGGCGGTTCTTCAGCTGTGATGTCATGATGGCCCCGCCTCTTGGAGTTCCACCCACAAAACACACGGAATGAAGGGAGGTGAGTGAAGCCTCTCAGTAGGTGAAACGGTGAGAGGTCGCCTGTTAGGTTTAAGTCGGTGTTCCTCCTCTGACCTGTGTACTTCTTTGTTGTTAATTTATGATTCTTTAACCTCTGTCATTTTTATAAATATTGCTATATATTTTTACCATTTATTTTATATCGATTTTATTTTTTGCTTATTTAGTTCCTATGTGTGAGAATAAGTTCTGCTATGTTTCTTGTATTTTGTGGGTGCACCACCAAGAGGTGGGACCACCCTTACCTCATTATTGGGGGTCCATCCCCAGCCTTTAAATGCAGGCTGGTATAGCAAGTCCCTGCGGTTGAGATTGTTGGTTTTGAAAATATTACACTTGTTGTGATTTCTGATTATTTTGGCTTCTGACTTTTTCAGCTCTGAAGCATTGGATATTCTTTCGGATTGTGTTTTATTTTTTTGGTGTCATTTGCTTTGTCTTTTTTGTGCTTTAAACATCCTGTTTGTATTTTGCTCTGGTTTTTTTTTTATAAAGGTTTTGTGAACCTATGCCCCAGTTGGAGTTTTCTTGATTCTCTCTCTTGTCTGGGATGCTGCACGATGTTTTGAGCCTCTTTGATGTTATTTTAATTTTAATAGCCTGAGCTCCATTTTGTAGCCTAACCAGGTACAGCGCCTGCCTTTTCTGTGGGGTCAGGTTTATGATGGGGGTAAGACCTGTTGTGTAAGCTATTTTGTAAGGTCGCACTCTTTCATTATATTGTGGTGTCAAAGATTCATAACATCTCTAAAAGACCCCATAAACCAGACCAGGACTTTCCCCAAACCTGGCCAGTTATGGCCTCACACCAGGCAGGCAGCCCCCCCAAGCGCAACTATGACAGGCAGGCTTTAGTCTCAGAAGGCCTAAAATGGGGCCTTGGCTTTAAAAGTTCAAATTACATTTTAAATATCCCTATAATACACCATAAAATACCACCAAGGAAGAAGGGCTGTGAAAATCCCTGGCTTGGGGACGAGCCCAAAATGAAATCTTTACAAATAAAGATCTTTACTTCTAAAAATCAAGATGAGAGCAAAAAGTGGCCAAAAATGATTTGCCTCAGAACACACCCAGAGTAAACAAATCCCAATATAAAATCTAATATTTAAAATCCACAAACAGAAGTAAAATATCCAGAATCCAGAAAAACAACATTCACAAAACAAAGGCACCCTTCAAATGTCAAGGACCCCATAAAAGACCTGCAACCAGCTTCAAATATGTAGGCAGAGGGTGGTCTGTGGGCGGTGACATCAGGGTGGTTTGGCCTCTTGAGCAGCACAAGGAACACGAGAGAACACCACAAAATACATGGAAACTAAATAATGAATAAACAGCACAATATTAACAATATTTCAACAATTAACGGTAACACATAAAAAGTATATACATTAGAAATAACCAAAAAGGAAAAAAAGAAATGACAATAAGCATAAGCCAAGGAGCACTCCAAGAAAACTAGCGCTCATATTCACACAGGGACTGTCATGCCGGAGCCAGCGCTCTTCCACTGGCTGGGATTCAAATCCATGGTTTGTTCATTTTTGACTCTTTTATTTATGTTGATTATGTGCATCCTTCTTTATTTTTGGTTGTCTATGTATGTAAGCTGACTTCATTATGTTCCATGTGTTCTCTGGGTGGTCCCACCAACCACTGCTAGAAACTGCCCTCCTACCTAGAATTCCTGAAGGTCTCTCACTTACCTCCTGGAGGTTCATTTCAAATGCACTTAGGAGAGGTGAGGGTTATACTGGTTCTTCTGTGCCTTTTGTGACCTTTCACTGTGTATTTCGACTATTCTTGGTGTTTCGTTTTGGGACTTGTTCGCTTGGATTGCCTTGTGTTTCAGGCAAATCCTTCTAGGTCTTTTGTGCTTTATGGAGTCGTGACGGAGCATTCTGTGAAACGTAAACCTTTTTATTTTTATGAAGACTAACAGGCTTTGCCCCCTGCTCGCTTCGCTCGTCAACCCCCAGGCAGGCACTACACACTCGCCACTTTGTGGTTATGCCTCTCGCGTAGGAGGAACGGATGCACAATTTAATCAGATTGTTATTTTAATGGAAATTATTACATATGCATAATAGAACAAACTATTTTACATTATAGCGAGTAACTAACCATAGTAAAAAATAGTAAAACGTAATAATTTGAAAGTAAGTTATGTTTCATGTTGTGTTCAAGTTTTTTGTTGCGTTATTCGATTTTGTTCTGTTTGGCTTTGAAATTAACACGCAAATATTTTTTAAACTTACACTTTAACTGTAAAACTTCAGTAAAAACTATTTTTACATTGTATTTTTACATCGTGACAACGTAATGTATAAATACCCGTGAGAGAATTTCGCTTCTTTCTCCCTAATAAATAAAGCAACGTTTTCGAACGTTTGTCTCTGTGATTTGTTAATTGTCTTTGCAAAATCTGTCCTAATGGGAAACTGTTAATGTTTTAATGCGAATGGCATATCAGGATTTCCGTTGGTGTCTAGTGTTATCCCCTGAAGATGTTCTACATTACCTTTCATGGATACTGTACATCCTTCTTCAACAGTGATTTGGCCGGTGGAACACCAGACGGTGTTAACGGTTGTAGATATTCCTTGTGTTATTGTACTTTGTAAGTTGATGTTTTCATGTTCCGCATGATCACCACCAACTGTTTCAGCGTAGTCTATTGATGCGCATTTAACCAATTTGCCGTGTAACCGATCGACATTTTTCACGTTAATTCGTTTGACTTCATTGTTTCTCGGTATTAGGATTGCCTGTGTACTCATTTCTTCTGTTGATAACCCTTTGGCATGAAATTCATCAATAAGATTTGGACATAATATGTCTTATTTAATTGGGAACTGAAAGCGAGGAAAACGTTAAAATTTATAAGTGCTGAGAGAGCAGGAACTGTGTCTGACAAAAGCATTCACACTAATGAGAGGTGAGAGTATCATGTGTGGTTGAATATGGTCAAGAGGAGGGTGGGATTTGAAACAATCTTATGTCAAAAGTCTCGTCTTGTGGGATTTTGTGTTTGCCCTTTTATCTGCAGTTGGGGTTTGGCAGTATGTCCCCTTCTAGTGGGCATTTCTGGAAGTGCTTGGGACTCCTAGTTCATGACAGGGACAATTCAGAGTTGCCGATTAACTAAACATGTATGCCTTTGGAGGTTTGGGATATACAAGAAGAATGAGCAAATTCCATACAGCAAACTACCAGGAATGCTGGACCTGTGAGGGTCTGGGCCCACAGTCCACACTCAGTACTTTATTTGTTCACTTCCTTTTTGGGGTGGAGTGGTGGCTCTGAGGCTAAGGATCTGCGCTGGTATCCAGAAGGTTGCCAGTTCAAATCCCTGTCACTGCCAAAAAAGATCCTACTCTGCTAGGCCCTTAACCTATAATTGCTCCAGGCAATTATGCACTCTGACCCCAAGGGGTATGCAAATTCCTAACACAAGAAATTGTATAAGGTGAAATAAAGAACAAAAATAAATAAAAAATATCACATCACAAAGAGTTAAGGCCTATTTTGAAAGGAAAAGATACAAGACAGAAGTCAACTGATAACAGGGCACACTCATTCACAGCAAAATAATTTACAGCTGCCAGTTAACACAACATGGACACATTTAGGATTCGGATGAAAATGGGATACTTGAATAAAACCCACATTAAATGGCAATAACGTGGAAACTCCATGTAAACAGTGAGGGAGTCAGGAATCAAACCCAGATCCTGGAACCAGCAGGGTAGCAGCCCTGTCTACTATGCCAACCTCCATTCCTTTATCTCATGTTACGCTGACCAGCGGCACTTAGAATGGCAGCATGCAGGCCCTTGACCTTCGTCACGGGGTTTTTCACTTTTCGATGGCAGTTGTATGGTCAAGGTGAGGCACAGCAAGGAGCCTTCATCTTGATCTCGCCAAATATTTAAGTCCTTTCTTTTTTTGTTTAACAGGGAGACCTTTGAATTGGACACGCTGGGTCTGACTTCAAAGAAAATCGGCACTAACATCCTGGAAATGGAACAGAGAGACGCCTGAAATCACGCCTCGGTTACCATAGCATGCTCCATTCATCAGGCCTGATCCTTTTTTTATTAAAACTTGGGTGAGCTGAGGGCAGCAACTGTCGTCAAGTGAAACCCGAGCAGCAGGAGTGGCCACTAGGAAGAGAAAGCATACCATTGTGTGGCATGGACAAGAAGAATTGAAACAAAAAGAAAGCCACTATGAAAAGTACACCCGTTTTCTGAGAAGAATTTCAAACCGGGGAATGCCTGATTTTCTCCTTTGAGCCTCCATCTCCATCTTATTTCTTCACAGTGTAGATCACGTTACTAGTGCTCGACCCCTCGCTATGCTGCCTGTGGTCATCAATTCATCTCAAATGCTTTTTTGTGAGGTCTGGTCAGCACACCATCCACCTCATGAGTCCTCTGGTTCATGTCACATCTCATGAGTTCCACGTGTGAGGCCCCCTAAATAAACTGGTACCACCAGGTACACCACACATTGCTACAGCACGTCAAGCATGAGAACTTAGGAATGTGAACCACCAAGGGGGCGCATCGCTGACCAAACCCAACGTAGACAGACGTGGGACACAAGTTCAGGGCATACGTTTTTATTTTTTTCCCCGTGGGAAACGCCTTCCCCCATTTCCCACGTGTACAGCACAGTCACAACAGCCAAAAGCATACTTCTCTTCTTTCTTTTTCCTTCTCTTCTTTCTCTTTCTTCGCCTCCGCTCTTCCTGGTAGGCTTCGTCTTCTCCCACTCGACTCTGACTCTCAATGTGGTGGCTGCTGGCTCCTTTAATAAGGCACCAAGACATGCACCAGGTGCTTGTTGTCCCAGATCTGGCAGCACTTCTGGGTGTGGTGGAAATTCTGCAATTAAGGGCTCAGCAGCAGCTGCAGCACCCCCTGGCGGCGCCCACGGAACCCAACAGGGCTACACCAAACTCTACTTCCCATGGAGCCCTGCGGGAGTCCAAGGCACCACTACAATATGGGGGACTGCCACCTAGCTCTCCGGGGGAGGTAATGCTCTGGATACGCTCCTTCCAATGTCACCGCAGGAGACACCTTCAATGCACTGAGAAGGCAGGCAATACCACCCCGAATAGAGAGGGGGCATTGCCACGGCCTCCTTTTTCACCCACAGTACAGTGTCTCGCCAGCCGGATGACAAGTGACCTTGTTTCCACTTCTGTCCACGAACCTCCGCCCTTTCCAGGTTGGCACTATAAAAAGCAAGAAGCCACCAGAAGTCCCTGTTCATTCAGAACCTGCAGCCGAGGAAGATGGCGCTCACCCTCTGGAGCGTCTTTCGTTTGACAGCAGCGTGTAATATTTCTGCATTCGTGAGTGCATTTGTCTTTTGCTTCTTTCAAACATCTGCATTAAAGGACAAAGTTCAGTATTGTTCACGTCAAAGTTAGTTAGTTACTATATATGCATTTGCCATGCAAAGTTGTGCTTTAATATTAAGCGTTTTCTATAAATTATAAAAATAATTCTTAACTCATCATTGCATTTCACAATGGAAGCCATGGGGCACGGGACACAACCTGAAAGCGAAAGCCTAAAAACGTATCAAACATGCCCATCTCGTAGCAGTGAAAGTTTCAACATCAGAAAACTTGCTTTCCGTGTTTCCAATGCTTGTGACAACAGCAGGGATTATCACGTCGTCACACGAGCTGTCATAAAATCTAAGCAGCATGTCTTTGAGATGTGGTAGAAAATCCAGAAAGTCCACATTGTCGAGGATGCCAGGTGCTACGACCCGGCCGGGTCGCCTTGGAGGACCGGAAGTGGGCGTGCGCCCATCTGGGATCACGTGGGGGCCGCCTTCCTGCTTGCTTTGGGGGCCACGGGTGCAGGGCATGGAAGCCCCACCCTGTAGGGGCCCGTGGTCACCGCCAGGAGGCGCCCCAATGCCTTGGGAACCATAGACCCCAGTACTTCCGCCACACCAGGAAGTGCTGGGGGGAAGAGAAGCAGGGACACCCGGAGAGCTTCCGGGAGAACAGCCGGCACTTCCGCCACACTGGGGTGTGTCAGCGGAAGATTGTCGGGGAGCACCTGGAGCTCATCCGGGTGCAGATAAAAGGGACCGCCTCCCTCCAGTCGACAGCAAGAGTCGGGTGGAAGAGGACGGAGCTCGGAGGAGAGGAGAGGAGTGGAGGCGGTCAGAAGGACTGAGCAAGGCATTGTTGTGCGGCCAGGACTTTAAGGGGTGATTGGTGCTGCGCCACTGGGTTGTGCACTTTATTTGTATTATAGTGGTGTAAATAAACACGTGTGTGGAGAAAGAACATGTCTACCTGTCTGTGTCCGGGCTGTATCCCACAACATGTACACAGAGAGAGCATGCACATGTCACACAGAAAAGGGCTAAGCTGGGATTTGAATCCAGTTGTGTGCCATTGTCGAACCCCAGAATGTCTGATGTGATGTCAGCAAATAAACAAAATGTGAAACGAGAATTTTGCTCTAAAAGATATTTATGGTTTTAGTGGCACTGGTGCTTACTGGAGATGAATGACGTTCAACGGCCCATCGAAATCCAGAACTAGGCAGTTCATGGAGGGCCACTGGCACCTCAATTTTCACGACTTCCTCTTTTGATGGAAATCTCAGGTTTTCGGAGCCGCTCCTGTAGTAGTCATTGCACCGATAGCGATACTGTCATGTGGACAGAGTACAGTCACAGTCTTACTAACACGTGTACCCAACATGCAATGCTTAGGCACACTTTGGCGGCATATTATGCAGTGGCAATGCCAGGATGACAACACCTCAACGGTCCATGGACCACATCAGGAGTTCGAATGCCAAGTCCTTCCACAAATCACACCCTTTGAATTGCACCCAGCCTGATGACGGCACTTATGGGTTATGACCTCTCAACAGATTAGAATGTTAAACATCGGTGTATCCTGAGATCGGGCGGCTTATCTGTGTGTGCTCACTGATTAACTTGTTTACTTAAGCTCTCCACAAAGGAAAGGCCTGAGTGGCGCTGCCCTTCTTGGGAGCTGAGGAATTCTGTTTTGCCATCCCCGACCCAACCCAACTCAACTGCTGCCATGGTTACACGCCGGTTAGTCCAACGGCCTCGTTGCTCCATGGACCTGCTGTCAGTTCCCAGCTAGCTCAGTGTCCTGGTGTCCTCCTGCGACCTACTGCACTATGCACAGTGCCCATAAAAAGTATTTGCCCCGAAAGTTTTCATATTTTATTGCAAAACAACATTGCATTCCATTGAATTTAATTTGGCTTTTTTCAAATTGACTAACAAAAAATGACTCTTTAATGTCAAAGTGAAAACAGATCTTGTGCACTGGTGTGATCTGCACACCTTAGTTACTGGAGCTTGTAGCTCCTTCTGAGCTCTCAGAGGTCTCTTGGTGACCTCCCTCACCCTTCTTCTTATTGCTTGGTTACTCACTTTTTGTGGATGGCCAGTTCTAGGTAGATTTACAGCTGTGCCACCCTCTTTTCACTTCTTAATGATTGACTAAAGTGGTGCAACCACACAGGGGCGTATCAGATCCCCAAACCCCAGATGCAACTTCTCAGGCACAAGTCCAGGGTTGAACTGAATGATTTTATTTAAAGAAATACCTTCACGGGATTTACTGTACACCCACAATGCAATTCTTTCCCTTTTTGTTTTTTTCTTCCACTTTTCCTCCAGGTGAGCATTGTTCTTCCTCCCAATCCAAATCCAAATCGCCTGTGTGAGGGCAGAGTGGCTTCCTTTAATCTGGACAAGGAAGTACTTTTGGTGCCGCCACATTGTACCCAGGTACTTTAAAATAAGGAATCCTCCTATCATGAAACCCAGCAGGGCCATCCAGAACTACAACTCCCATGCTGCCTTGAGGAGATCTGCCAGATGAATGCTGCCCCCTGTCGTGCTGGGAGAGAATTCTTGACCCCAAGAGGCAGTCTCCTTTCACCCTTCCACTATCAAGGTCTCTCAGCAGGGTGATAATCCACCCATCCTACCCATCCCAGCCAGTGAACTCATGTCCTCTATCACACTGGATATTCAGTCACTTGGATGTTTTCTTGTCTCCATTCCCTGACATCCATCCACCCATCCATTATCAAACCCGCTATATCCTAACTACAGTGTCACGGGGGTATGATGGAGCTAATCCCAGCCAACACAGGGTGTAAATCAGGAGACAAACCCCGGGCAGGGCGCCAGCCCACCGCAGGGCACACACAGACACCAAGCACACACTAGGGGCAATTTAGAATGTCCTTTTCAATCCCCTTTTCATGGAGTTGCTTTTTGTGTTCTTTTGTCTTCACTGTGTAAGTGAGTCCACCATACTGACTCACCACAACGTACACCTTCTAGATAAAGAGCAGTTAGACGACGATCAACTGATTTCCCAGACTGCTGACCTCAACTGAACTCATTCTGGGACTTGGAACACCAAAGGTCTGTTATATCTCATAGTGAATTACTTTGATGAATCATTCTGAATGCTGGTGACTTCAAACAAGGAAACAAGTGTTCCTGTTGTGGACACTACAAGTTGGAACTGCTAAATCCAAATATTAATAACTTTAAATATAAACCTGGGGCACAACCGAGCACAGCGATGTATTCCTGCCTTGTGCTGGCTGGGATTGGCTCCAGCAGACCCCCGTGACCCTGTGTTAGGATATAGCGGGTTGGATAATGGATGGATGGATGGACAATCCGAGCAGGTTTGACCTCACCTTACTGCCACCTACAAGCCTGTTAGTTACAGCAGCAGCTCTCTGTTACCCAAGCCAGAAGTTTTAATGTGTGTAGAGAGAGAGATGCTCTGGGGTCTGTGATTAGTGCACCTGTATCCTTATCAGCTTAAAAGGAGCCCGAGCAAGAGATAAAGGGGAACCGAAAAACCTGAGCACAACCAAGGCAGGATCGAATATGTCAGCTGGCGCCACGGACAGGAGGCAGAGAAGTTAGAAGCCCAACAGAGGAGCGAGAAGAAAGCGTGCTGAGGGGTGTTTCGTCCCCAGCTGACCAGTTTATAGGAGCAGGGGCGATCATGAGGTATGAAGTGTTAGCATCTGTGAAATCTGCTGAATTAGCTGGGGAGATGGAGGTAGGAAAACATGCTGGGTTGGAAGGAATGAGAACCCAATCTATATAAGGTTTTAATCGAGGATTTTAACTATTTGGATAATTTATAGTTGTCAGGTTTTAATATCCACAAGTACACAGTTTTTATTACGGATTATTTATTTATTATTAAGAAGATGGCACCAAATTTTATTTATTTGGACACTTTGTTTGTAATAAAAGCACTTTGCACTTTTTGCAAATTTGCTTTTGAATGTTTATTTGTTCTTGTTTAATTAAAATGAAAAAATTGGGGTTAGGGTTAGGGAAAAAAAAAAAAATTTGGACGTGAGCGTCAATAGGCCTGAACTATTCTATAACATTTCAGTAATTATTTACTACTCTGATGTTTCTGATCATAAAATAGGCCATTACAATATCAATTGATGAGAAAAATGAATAATTAATTGCAGAATTATGAGGAGTTCCTCTTGCTCTTACACGATTTGGCTCAAAAACTAATCAGCATGGGTGGCACGGTGGCGCAGTGGTGGCGCTGCCGCCTCGCAGTTAGGGCACCCGGGTTCGCTTCTCTGCATGGAGTCTGCATGTTCTCGCCGTGTCTGCGCGAGTTTCCTCCCACAGTCCAAAGACATGCAGGTTAGGTGCATTGGCGATCCTAAATTGTCCCTAGTGTGTGCCTGGTGTGTGAGTGTATGTGTGTGTGCCCTGCCCAGGATTTGTTCTTGCCTTGCACCCTGTGCTGGCAGGGATTGGCTCCAGCAGACCCCTGTGGCCCTGTGTTAGACTATAGCAGGTTGGAGAATGACTTACTGAACTAATCAGCATGTCGTCATCTCATAGCAGGCTTAAGTTTCAAGTTTGGTATTTTTCTGCCCAGCTGTTTTAGCTTTAGACCGTCCTCAAGAAACTGTGACACACAGACACACACCCATCATCGAGATATTGAAGTTTTCGGTATCAGGAGAACCTAAAACATCAAGATCTGTCGAAAACCGGAGATCGAAATCTTTCACTCCTCCCCCATAACTGGTTGTGTGAGCAGCACACCGACATCAAGAAACCCTTCTGTTTGTCCCCGCCGTGGAGGATCGTATGGAAAGAAGTCCTCATTATTATCACAGCACAACGCTATGCCACAAAGGTCACATCAGTGTGCCCTCCGTGTGTTATGATCAGCAGTTTTGATTCATTATTTTACCAAAAAAATGCAGATTTAACAAACGGATGGTCCACGCCCATACTTAATTCCTACAGATGTTACTCTACCGCACCATCTGTCAAATATCGCTCTCCAGCAATGTCTACATCCATCATTTGTAATTTAGATTTGATCACAGAACATATGTGGGCAGCATTGACATTCTTAGTATTTGTTACTTTTTCTGTATTTCCCATTATCTTGTAATCTGTGACATTGTGTTGATGAAGGACTCTCTTAGTGTTAATGAACACGTAAAGTGTGTGAGGATTATAGTGGATACAGAAAAAAAATTGGCAGATGAATAACAGAGGTGGCGACGTAATCTAAGATAGCAAGGGCTCAAAACCACAAGATTAAAATAACCAGCCAACCAAGAATGAAAAGGACATTAACTGAAAAGTCAAAGGCAGAACCTGAAAGACAATCCTACCATTAGGGCCTACTTGAAAAGAAGCCAACTACCCTAAGAGAATTTCTGAATGTAGAATATCCACAGAGGGATATTGCATTATACGATTGCCACAATATTTATAGCATAATTCATGTGATGTCACCAGCGAGATAATTGCTGTCCTGAAACACTTTTAAAGTGAGAAGGTGCAAAGATTATTTTGAATTGGAATCGGGAGATCAAGCGTAGTCAGAAATTTTTTAAGCAAGTATCAGTCCTACCTTTTGCCGAAGGCTAAATCTGAAACCAAAGGTCAGAGTCAAAAGGATCAAAATGAAAATGTTTTAAATCATAGGTCAAAAGTGAAGTGAAGTACACTGCACAGTAATTCAATTCAATAATGGATGAATAGAATGGATGACGTGAAAACACACAAAAGACTTCAAATATGTTTTAAACCAGTTTTTAGAGTGCAGAATCGGACTCAAAATGTCAAACCCCTTATGGTAAAAAAGACGTTTCAAAAACAGGTGAATAGAAAGACCAGAAAAAATGTAAAAAGGGAAAAAAATCATAACATCCAGACGGAACTGTGTGAATAAAGAAAATGAAAACAAGAACCAAAACAAATCATCAGCGTAAATCAAAATGAAAACCTTGGAAACTGAAACCTTCTATGTCAAAACCTCAAAATGAACAAATATATATACTAGGGGGTTCGCCCCCTGCCCGCTTCATTCGCCAACCCCCTGGCCTGCGCTACATGCCAGCCACTTTGTGTCTCTGCTGCTCATGTTGTGAATGGGGGGCTGAACGCACCCCAGGGAGATGCGGTCGCTCCCCCGAAACCCCCCCTTAAACGGCAACACAATGGGAAATATATTTTTTTATCTCCTCTTTGCTCGATCAGCTGCTGGTTTACTGCTGTTGCCGTGCCCTGTGATCTGCATATCGCACAGTGCTTTGACCATTTAAGAGCCTGCACAGTAGCTGTCCTACTCTTTGTCTTTTATTTCTGGCCCCGGGCGTGGTCAAATCTCTTCGCACAAAGTCTCATCTCGCTGGACGAGAGTTCTTGATATTTTTAGTTTAGAATTAAAAAATGGAATAAGAATATGAAAATCTAACATCACATTAAAGTTCGACAAATTCTGAAAAGAATGATACCAAATATATATATACGTAGGTTTTAAAATAAACCCGATTTAAAGCATGACAAAAAATTCACATAAAATCGTTGCACAAAATCATTGCACTTTTAGGTTTAGGATTATATATATATATATATATATATATATATATATATATATATATATATATATATATATATATATATATATATATATAGATTAGATTATTTATATATATATATATATATATATATATATACACAATTATGTCCATAAATATTTGGACAGAGACAACTTTTTTCTAATTTTGGTTCTGTACATTATCACAATGAATTTTAAATGAAACTCAGATGCAGTTGAAGTGCAGACTTTCAGCTTTAATTCAGTGGGTTGAACAAAACGATTGCATAAAATGTGAGGCAACTAAAGCATTTTTAACACAATCCCTTTATTTCAGGTCTCAAAAGTAATTGGACAATTGACTCAAAGGCTATTTCATGGGCAGGTGTGTTCAAGTCCATTGTTATGTCCTTATCAATTAAACAGATAAAAGGCCTGGAGTTGATTTGAGGTGTGGTGCTTGCATGTGGAAGATTTTGCTGTGAACAGACAACATGCGGTCAAAGGAGCTCTCCATGCAGGTGAAAGAAGCCATCCTTAAGCTGCGAAAAATCCATCTGAGATTTTGCTACAATATTACGAGTGGCAAAATCTACAGTTTGGTACATCCTGAGAAAGAAAGCAAGCACTGGTGAACTCAGCAACGCAAAAAGACCTGGACGTCCACGGAAGACAACAGTGGTGGATGATCGCAGAATCATTTCCATGGTGAAGAGAAACCCTTCACAACAGCCAACCAAGTGAACAACACTCTCCAGGGGTCGGCGTGATCGATATCCAAGTCTACCATAAAGAGAAGACTGCATGAAAGTAAATACAGAGGGTGCACTGCAAGGTGCAAGCCACTCATAAGCCTCAAGAATAGAAAGGCTAGATTGGACTTTGCTAAAGAACATCTAAAAAAGCCAGCACAGTTCTGGAAAAACATTCTTTGGACAGATAAAACCAAGATCAACCTCTACCAGAATGATGGCAAGAAAAAAGTATGGAGAAGGTGTGGAACAGCTCATTATCCAAAGCATAGCACATCATCTGTAAAACGGTGGAGTCAGGCAGTGTGATGGCTGCCAGTGGCACTGGGACACTGTTTATTGATGATGTGACACAGGACAGAAGCAGCCGAATGAATTCTGAGGTGTTCAGAGACATACTGTCTGCTCAAATCCAGCTAAATGCAGTCAAATTGATTGGGCGGCGTTTCATGATACAGATGGACAATGACCCAAAACATACAGCCAAAGCAACCCAGGAGTTTATTAAAGCAAAGAAGTGGAAAATTCTTGAATGGCCAAGTCAGTCACCTGATCTTAACCCAATTGAGCATGCATTTCACTTGTTGAAGACTAAACTTCGGACAGAAAGGCCCACAAACAAACAGCAACTGAAAGCCGCTGCAGTAAAGGCCTGGCAGAGCATTAAAAAGGAGGAAACCCAGCATCTGGTGATGTCCATGAGTTCAAGACTTCAGGCTGGCATTGCCAGCAAAGGGTTTTCAACCAAGTATTAGAAATGAACATTTTATTTCCAGTTATTTAATTTGTCCAATTACTTTTGAGCCCCTGAAATGAAGGGATTGTGTTAAAAATTCTTCAGTTGCCTCACATTTTTATGCAATCTTTTTGTTCACCCCATTGAATTAAAGCTGAAAGTCTGCACTTCAACTGCATCTGAGTTGTTTCATTTAAAATTCATTGTGGTAATGTACAGAACTAAAATTAGAAAAAAGCTGTCTCTGTCCAAATATTTATGGACCTAACTGTATATGTGTGTGCTTAATATTCCATGTAGGGATGCAGAGACTGGAGCCTATGCTGGCAGTATGGGACACCAGTCAGTAAGCTGCCTCAGACAGTGCCCACTCCCACAAGCACCCACACGGTGCCACTAAGGGTGCTATATAAAATAAAAGGTTACTTGATTGCTTCTTCCTTTGTTTGTGCCTGAGATTTTAACAGTCTGAACATGTGATGCCTGTATCTGACTTGAGATCTGCAGTTTCTCCACCCGATTCGAGCTAAAATGTGAAAATCGTCCTCTTTCACTCTGCTTTAATGGTATCTACGTCATGCACAAAGCGCATTGTTCGGTTTGTTGTCTCCTCATAGCCTGCTGCTGTTGTGTGCTGCTAGACAGAACATTGAGTTATTCCAAAACAGGTTCGACTTGTCCAGGTCTCAGACTCGCCTATCAAAACTCCATTAATTAAAGATTTTTGTTTCCCTGTAGCTGAATATCCTCAAGCAAATGTCAGTCAAATCTTTCAAGAGCTGTCTGCTGTTCTCTCTGATGTGTGTAGCAAAAGGTGCTCAGCATTCTTCACTTTTCAATGAAGCAGCTTTCACTTAATTAAAGTCAAACCCCTCATTCAGAAATGTCTGTGTTAAAATGTGCAGGAATCACCCTTTTTTGTGATTGTCTAAACAAAATGTACGTTCAGACTAACAACACAGCACCAGCATATGGTAAAAAATAATACAGGCTGCAATTTTTGTCTTGTTGGAATGGCAATGCAGCCCAAGATTGGTTCCCACCTTGCAACTAATGCAGTCAGGATAGACATCAGTGCTCTGTGACCCTGAACTAAATTAGGTTAGAAAATGGATGGTTTCTGCTTTATCACATTGGCGGTGGTGTACACAGACAGACACACACCTATCCTCGAGATATTGATGTTTTTTGTTATCAGGAGACCCTAAAACGTCGAGATCCGTCGAAAACCGGAGATCAAAATTTTTTGACAAAGCTAAAGCTTTCGCTCCTCCCCCATAAGTAACTGTGTGAGCAACACACCGACAGCAAGAAACCCTTCCATTTGTCCCCAACGTGCAGGATCGTAAGGAAAGAAGTCCGCATTATTAACACAGCACGTGGCTATGCCACAAAGGTCACATCAGTGTGCCCTCCGTGTGTTATGATCAGCAGTTTTGATTCATTATTTTACCTTTAAAGGTTTGTTATACATAAAAATGCAGATTTAGCAAATGGATGATCCACACCATACTGAATTCCTACAGAAGTTACTCTAACGCACCATCTATCAAGTATCGCTCTCCAGCAATGTCTACATACATCATTTGTAATTTAGATTTGACCGCAGAACATACGTTGACATTCTTAGTATTTGTTACTTTTTCTGTAACTCCCAAGACAAAATGCAAGAATCATTAAATACAGAACTACCACACACAAAGATACCAAGAAAACACGGAAAACAAAGTGGAAAATTATCAACATAAATGGAAACTGACAATATTTGTCCATCAGTTCACTGTAGAACTATGACTAGATGACAACGGAGAGTCAAACCAAAGCCCATGCCAGGTGAGGAGGCCGCACTGCCTGTCTCACTATGTTAATATTAACAAATTTTAAAAAATTCAAGTGGATTAACTGTGAGCAATGGCAACATTTGGCTGTTTGTGGTTATTTTCATTGCTACGTTTCTATAGTACACGCTGCCATCACACAAATGTCTTACAGTGTTATCAGACAGCAGAAGTCTACAAATGCAGGTTTCATTTACACTCCTGTAATAAAGTTCATAGTAACAAATACAGCCATTGTTAGTTGTTTTCTGCACTCAGTTACACGGGGTCTTAAATTCCATTCCTGCGAAGCTTGGCAAGCGTGGAATTTTATTCCGGCTGACTTTTAATGAGCTGTCTCTGTTAACTCTTTTATTCTTATCTAGGCCCCTCTGTGTTTAAACTTGAACAGAATGACAGCGCAGTGGTCAGTGTTGCTGCATCATTGAGGCAGCAAAGTCGGTTTAAAGTCTGTGACTGGCCATTGTGCATGTGGATTCTGCATGCTATCCCCGTCTCTGGGTGATTTTTTCCTTTCCACATTCCCAAAAGTGTGCAAATCATCTGGACTGGTGATTTCAAATTGGCAAGAGTGTGTGTGTGCACGAGTGGGCACCCTTGTAACCCACAATTAAATTAGGCCTGTTTAAAAAGGCATGATATGTATGCAGGAATAAGTCTGCTAGTTTTCAAGTCAAGGTTATTTCTTCACAAACATACGTGCATTTGCAACTTTAAATTGTGTTCTAAAGTTAAGCACTTTCTATACATTTTAAAAAATATCTTGCCCGTTTCGGTGCATTCCATTGGAGGCTATGGGGAATGGAGAAAAAGCTTCAAACTTGCCAGATATGTTAATTTTTCAAGCTAACACAGTTGTAGAGTATTAATCGGTATCTTGTGATTGATTCCACATACATTGTAAAATAGTTTATACTGTACATGTCATTTTTGAAGAAAAGAGATTCAGCCATTTTAAAAAGAAGACTGTGCAACAATCTTTCACCCTCTATGGGGGGTGGCTTCCTCTCGAAACATCAAATCACAGTAAATAAATATAAATATTATTTATGTGAGAACTCGAACAAGGAAATAGAAAATTAAATTTTCTTCTTTTTTGGTTTTTCCTTTCCTTTGTTTTTTTTCCCTGTTAAAATATGTTTTCTGTATTTTCTTCTGGGTTTTGTCTATAAGCCTAATGTTCATGCCCAAATATTGGTAAAAATGTATTGTTTTTTTTATAAAAATAAATAAGATTTTCCACCCCTCTTTGTATTTTATATTGACTACAAGTATGCACATTTGAAAAAAGGTCCAAACACGCTTGGAATCATTGACAGATGACCACGGTGCACTGCACACAGAAAATACAAAATGGCTCGTAGTATTTGGCATTTATGTATTATTATGTACATTTATGTAGTATTTGATGATTTGTGTGTAGAGCTCAGGTGAAAAAATAACATTTTGGTTTAGGCAATAATGTGTCTGCTTTTGCAAGAGATGTCTGACATTTGTTAAGTCGTATGAGTGTTTCTGGGGATTGTGTGTTGAGTTTTGAAAAAATAGTTTCAGAAATACGAAAAAATCTCTTAAGTAGATTTACTTTTCGTTTGAGCATTGGTTAGCAATTCTGTCCAAAATCCGAGGTCCAAATACCCACTTGGGCACTGCCTACATGTATAGTCTCCCTGTGCCTGTGTGAAATGCATTTTATTTTAATTGGCATTTCTGAATTAGGGCAGCATGGTGGCCTGGGTTTGCTTTAAGGGTCCTCCCTGCGTGGAGTTTGCATGTTCTCCCTGTGTCTGCGTGGGTTTCCTCCCACAGTCCAAAGACATGCAGGTTAGGTGCACTGAAGATCCTAAATTGCCCCTAGTGTGTGCTTGGTGTGTGGGTGTGTGCGCGCCCTGCCTGGGGTTTGTTTTTTCCTTGCGCCCTGTGTTGGCTGGGATTGGCTCCAGCAGACCCCTGTGTTAGGATATAGCAGGTGGGATAATGGATGGACAATCTGAGCAGGTCTGTCCTCACCTTATTGCCATCTACAAGCCTGTTAGTTACAGTAGCAGCTCTCTGTTACCCAAGCCAGAAGTTTTAATGTGCGTAGAGAGAGAGATGCTCTGGGGTTTATGATTAGTGCACCTGTATCCTTATCAGCTTAAAAGGAGCCCAAACAAGAGATAAAGGGGAATCGAAAAACCTGAGCACAACCAAAGTTAATTGAGGGTGCCTGTCAGATGGTTCCCAGCTCACATATTCTGCATCTTGGTTAAGGCACCAGCGTCCTATCACCCTGAAATGGGTAAAGCAATGGATAGATTGATAATCTTACAATCTCCAAACAGTCACATTTAGTCAGACTATCTCTTTCCATTAAAACCACAAAAGAATCACAATTTTTCAGAAGATTTGTATTGTTTGTTTTCATATCTAGTCAATATATATTACTAAAAGTAAAAAAATAAGTACAGTAAATGTCTCACAGTCCAACCCATAAACAAGCAATTAGTTTCTAAAGTTGATCTTTTAAAATTTTCAGAAAAAAATCACTGTTAATGACAATAATTATTTAAATAACTCTGTTGGTGAGAGGGCAGTGAGAGAATATGGCCTCTATGTCAAATCTATAAGGTCAGTTGAGCCAAATGTTTAAAGCTCTGGTGGTAACAATACAGGCATACAAGAACAAAGGAGGCCATGACAAGCTCAATCAAAAATCATTCTGATTAGCTGCATCACTGTGATTCACTTTTCACACACTCACTCAGCCAGTCACTCTTAAATAAAACAGCTCATTATGAGGGAATTTGGTCATGAAGATAAACAGGCTAAACGCCTTTTTGTAATGTAATCGTTTGCTTTTGGCACCTCTGCTCATAAATCACATCATAAGCACCTGGGTGGTGCCCTAAAACATCCAGTCAATGTGAAAGGGGTTAACACTGCACGTTAGTACCTTCTAACTCTAGGATATTACTCTCCGAGTTTAGCGGTCTTGAGTGATAGTACTAAGACTCATCACTAAACTGCCTTTTGTTCTAATTACACATGCTTCTTGATATACATATTCAGTATTACGAGAAAAAAAATCCTGAAAAATGTACCTTTTCTGAATGAAACCTGTCTGTTTTCCAGCTTCATCCATGTTCTGTGGAAAATGCTTGGTGCAAAACAAACTGGAATAATGGCCTTAAACGGCCCAGCAACAGGATGTTAACTTAAGTGTTGCCAGTGCTGGATTTTTTAGTATTATTACAGGAATCTTAACACTTTCTGAGCATTTCCAGCGCCATCAACCTTCGACCTATGCAATTTTCTTGTCAACATAGAATTATACATTATGGTACTTGCATTTTTCTTATTTTGGCTGATTTCATGTCAAGACAGTTCAATGCTGTACCTTCTATTCCCTCTGTTATGTACTCCTCTATATTCTGGGCACCATTACTATGCATGAAGAATATTATACAGTACATCATTTTGTATTCTTAAACTCGCACAAATATTACTTGCTTCATATGGTGCTTGCAAAGCATGACAAAAAAACCCATAGTGAGATCTCTGGGAATAACAAATTATGTTGATGCCAGTAAATTGTCCAGTTTTCCTAAAAGTTATTGCATTCCAGTGTGCTCTACCTTCAGTTCAAAGTCACTGTGAGTCCACTGTCATGATAACCTGGTTGTAAAAAAACCACCACATCACGAGGCACACCTGAAATTTGTGATCCTTAAAGCAAAAGATGATGTGCCCCACCTTAACTAAGCAGTCTAGCAGGTGTGCACCTTTCCGGACTGCTTGTCTGACTAAGTGATCTTCACAATTCTATTTCCAGATGATTTGTGACAAAAAAATACTTTCAGGCTGTTCTTCAAAGAGATGTGCTTGGCGCAATGGAACTGGCACACGTCATATGCCATTCTCCCCTTGTACTTCATGTTACATTGAGCATGTGCCATGCTACCACTGTCTTCTCTGGATTCGAGGTCGCATCCTTCCACTGTGTTGCTGCCTCTCCAGAGCTGCTGTCCCAGCCGATCTGAATCTAAAAATAAACACACAGCAAAAAACAAATCAGTCAGCTTGGTCAGAATTCCTTTTATGTCATCACATTTTAGAATTGTAATTATGGGTGGGGTAAAATGATATAAAAAAATACACACTGGTAATGTTTTGTATTTGGGTTGAAATATAAAATATCTGTTGATAATGTTCTGTTAGTAACGGTGTTGTGAGGCTGAGGATCAGGCCATTAGTGCTGTTCTGTACCAGGCCCTACCATATATAATGGTGCTACTGGTTGTATTTGACAAGTTTGCTCTTCTACCTGCGTCTCCAAAGGTTTTCCTCTGAATACTTGGGTTTTTCACCCATATCCAAAAAAGAGTGATCATTAAGTTAATTTTAATTATGTACCATGGGGTGGATACATGAGCAGGCAGTGAAGGGAGGTCCGGAAGAAGACAAGAGAGTAAACTGAATCGTGCTTTGTCCCTGGAAAAGAATACCCAGTTTGCAATGGCATTTCTAAACATTCTGTTCTTGGGTGGAATTCCATGAACATGCTTTACCAAGAAGAACAAACACTTGAATATGGGGAACAAAAAAGATACCAATCACAATAAAATTGTACCAAAAAATGCACTATGCTTTATTATAATACATACATTCTCCCTTACTATCCCAAATGATATTAACATGGTTCAATAAACTGTTTATATGACGTTTTTTCACATCCATTTTTCTTCTCCATTCAGTGTAAAACCATTATCCACTGTCAACATTCGCTCTCTTGGTGAAACCATTCCAGATCCACTATACTTTGTTTTTTTTTTAATTTTGAGGAGTACTGCACCCTCCACCCATCCTTCTGCTGATACCAGCATAGGAGAGACATCCCCACCCACAATTACAGCAGCCCAGGTAAACAGAGAGCTGAGGAGACTTCGTGCCAGCCTGCAGTGGGTCCAGATGGAGTATCGCCACGACTGCTGAAGGCCTGTGCGTTGGAGTTGAGGAGTCCTCTACAGCGCATCTTCAACCTGAGCCTGGAACAGGGGAGAGTCCCGAGGCTTTGAAAAACATCTTGCATCACCCCAGTCCCAAAGGTATCACGTCCTAGTGAGCTGAATGTCTCTCTGATGTCACATGTGATGAAGACCATGGAGCAGCTGCTGCTTCACCACCTGAGGCCACAGGTCCGCCACACCCTTGACCCTCTGCATTTCGCATACCAGGAGATGGTGGGCCATTATCTATATGCTACACCGATCCCTCTCCCACTTGGACAGAGGCAGTGGTGCTGTAAGAATTATGTTTTTGGACTTCTCTAGCGCCTTCAACACCATCCAACCTCTGCTCCTTAGGGACAAGCTGACAGAGATGGAAGTAGATTCATACCTGGTGGCATGGATCGTGGACTATCTTACAGAGAGACCTCAGTATGTGCGTCTCCGGAACTGCAGGTCTGATATTGTGATCAGCAACACAGGAGCGCCGCAGGGGACTAGACTTTCTAGAGTCCTGTTCAGCCATATATACTTCGGACTTCCAATACAACTCGGAGTCCTGCCACATGCAAAAGTTCGCTGACAACACTGCTATCGTGGGCTGCATCAGAAGTGGGCAGGAGGAGGAGTATAGGAACCTAATCAAGGACTTTGTTAAATGGTGCGACTCAAACCATTTACATCTGAACACCAGCAAAACCAAGGAGCTGGTGATGGATTTTACGAGGCACAGGCCCCTCATGGACCCTGTGATCATCAAAGGTGACTGTGTGCAGAGGGTACAGACCTATAAATACCTGGGAGTGCAGCTGGATGATAAATTGGACTGGACTGCCAATACTGATGCTCTGTGCAAGAGAGGACAGAGCCGACTATACTTCCTTAGAAGGCTGGCGATCTTCAACATCTGCAATAAGATGCTGCAGATGTTCTACCAGACGGTTGTGGCGAGTGTCCTCTTCTACCTGGTGGTGGGCTGGGGAGGCAGCATAACGAAAAAGGACGTCTCACGCCTGGACAAACTGGTGAGGAAGGCAGGCTCTACAGTAGGCACAGAGCTGGACAGTTTGACATCCATGGCAGAGCGACGGGCGCTGAGCAGCCTCCTGTCAATCATGGAGAATCCACTGCATCCACTAAACAGGATCATCTCCAGACAGAGGAGCAGCTTCAGCGACAGACTCCTGCCACTGTCCTGCTCCACTGACAGACTGAGGAGACCGTTCCTCCCCCACACTATGCTACTCTTCAACTACAATTGGGCTAAACGTTAACATTATACAAAGTTATTGTCTGTTATACCTGCATTTTTATGACTCGTTAATTTAATATTGTTTTTATCAGTATGCTGCTGCTAGAGTATGTGAATTTCCCCTTGGGATTAATAAAGTATCTATTTATCTATCTTTATTAAGAACTACTCCTAGAAGTTCTGCAATACCAGGATCAGGCCTTGGCCCAGTGGAGCAAACCCCACATATCAGGACCACTATTCCCAAACATCTGTTTAATAGTCAGCAGACGAGGAAGTCTGTCAGATAACAAACTGACAGGAGTAAGGCCACATACACAACCCAGTAAACACCAAGATGCAATGCAGATCCACTACACTGTGAGAGTATGTGGGATGTATTGCATCATGGAGCTTCTAAAAAGTGGGCATGCCACAGTACAGTACACCATTTTGTCTTCAGTACAAACCCATTCAACCCAGCAAATACAATGTTAAGCAGTTTTCCAAAGTGCATAATAGGACTGACATATATTAGGTGCACCAATCACAGTGATTTTTATTTTTCAAGATTTTGAATGTGTACAAAGAGCTATGATATGCCTCTTATGTTTGTAATAAGAAAATATTTATATGGCATAACATTTCAATGCTTTCAGGAACTTAGTTAACTCTACCTTTTATTTACCTTATCAAAGTGACAGATTTGATAATTTTATATTTTTATATGAATGAGCCATTCATACTAAAATATATCAGTGATAATATAATGTAATACTCATATTAGTAGAGTATTTAAAATAAATGCTTTTTAATAGCATTTAATAGCATTTTGGTATATAACATAGTTTAAAAAGCTTTCATAGACACTGGACTCCAACTTTAATGTAAATATTGCATTAAAATTGATGTACTATTAATAGTGGTTGGTTATGGAGTGGCTACTGCTAATTATAGTTCAGAAATCTTAAACATAACATTTTAGAAAGTTCCCAATGGAGGTTTAAAGTCTACAGTATGGTGAACAAGCGGCTCTACTGGTATTTCAATAACTTGTATTGGGGATTTATAGTTATCAGTTATTAAAAAAAGAAAAATATAAAAGTAGAAGTGCACTCCCTAAAGTTAAATTTAAAATGGTAAATTAATCAGTAACTGAACTCGTACAAAATTTATCTGTCTTAAGATAGACGGTTTTGAAGATTGAATTGTTTTTTAAATAGATGTTATATCATTTTAAAAAGGCTCTTTTTGAGATATCTCAACAAAAATGTCATTTTCCCAACAAATTTCCTTGAAGAAAAAGCGTATCAGATTTCAACAAAATAGGTCCACTGGGAGCCCTGGATATTTCATTCTCTCAGGCAGATAGACAGACAGGCATGATCACGATAACAGATTCTTTTCAGATTTTATTCAAATGCACCTTGACAACTAAATAAAATTGAAAATAAAATCAGAAAAACATTTCAAATTAAGGAACCGGGTGAAAAAAAAAATCATTAAGTAAAAGGAGTAAAATTCACAAGGTGTTCTGAAGAAACCAAAGACATGTGAAAGGTTTTACTCCAAGGGGACAAAAAGGTGCTACAACAGACATTTTAGAGGTAAAGTAAATAACATATTTGTATTTCCACCATTGGAATATACTGTATTATTAAGAGTTACAATGGAAAAGGACTTTCATAATTTTTAAGAAGATTTCTCCATGTTTTGTTCATATAAATTGTCTCTGGGCTATGACTTGAGAGCCTGCGCATTTGAAGCTCCATAAACAGAAGGCCGTGCCTTAAGACCAATTACACAAGAATTATCACACACCCCAAACACAAAAGCATCCTTAAATAGCGCAAAACGTCATTGCATCATTCACATTCTTCTTTCTTTCAAAATCCTAAAGCAGCTACGGTAAAACATTACCATGCATAAAAACACCTGTTTTCCGCTGTCTACTTGGGTCTATCTTAAGGAATAATTATGGCTTCATTAAAAGCATCATTATTTACACACGTAATATGCTGAGAATGTCAGCATGCCATAGTGACAATGTAAACTGCATATTTATTGTCAGACAAGAAGATAATCATGCACACCCATCATTTTCACTCTTAAGCAGACAGGGTTTGTGTTTGCAGTATTTCTATTTACCTTTCTTTGTGTTGTTAAACCTAAAAAATTATAAGAACAACCAGAAAGAAAACACTATGTATGATAGGGGCATTAGTGAAAAACTAAGATCTGGAGGAACACTGGTTTCTTCGGCCCAGGTGCCAAGCTGGCAGAGAAGGCTGAGCTGACGTCTCAAGGCACTTCTAACCTTTGTGAGAATGAGATTCAAATAACAATCTCAATTCCTGGCCATGGGTGGTTTTTGTGTGAAATGTGCACAGTTTTCATGTTCTTACTTGGGTTTATTCCTGGTGTTCTATTGAATACCAGCACTAAATTAACCTGGTATTAGTGAGCACGAGTATGTGCATGACTGCTTTCAGAAATGCACTGGCATTATATCCATGGATTGATGGATTGCTTCTTGGTTTGTGCTCAGTGCTGCTGAGACATGCTCTGGCCCCCATCTATTCTATCCTGGAATGAGCAGTTTTGGAAAACGACAATGCAAAGAACATTAGAACAATCTAGACGAGAACAGGCTATTCAGTCTAACAAAGCTCACCAGTCCCATACTGTTAATTCTTCTAAAAAACATCAAGTCGACTTTTGAAGGTCCCTAAAATCCTACTGTCTTCCACACTACTTTGTCACTTATTCCATGTGTCTGTAATTCACAGTGTGAAAAAAACTTCCTAATGTCCATCCATCCATCCATTATCCAACCCGCTATATCCTAACACAGGGTCACGGGGGTCTGCTGGAGCCAATCCCAGCCAACACAGGGCGCAAGGCAAGAATAAACCCCGGGCAGGGTGCCAGCCCAGTGCAGACTTCCTAATGTTTATGTGAAATTTGCCCATAACAGGTTTAATAATCTCAAACCACTGTGCTAATTTCCTTCATGATTGTAAACACTTCAGTCAGGTCAACTCTTGATCTTCTTTTGCTTAAACTGAAAAAGCTCAGCTTTTTTCATCTTTCCTCATAATTCATCCCCTGTGGCCCTGGAATCAAACTAGTCGCTCTTCTCTGGACCTTCTTCTAGTGCTGCTATGTCCTTTTTGTACCATGGAGACCAGAACTGCACACAGGACTCCCGATGTGGCCTCACCAGTGTCTTATAAAGATTCTGCATAACCTTAATTGTCTTGCTACAAATCTTAATGGCTTCTGAAAACTGTCTGGCAGTTGATAGTGTTGAGTCCACTACAACTCCTAAATCCGTCTCATTAGATATACGTTCAATTTTCAGAAATTCCATTGTGTATTCAAACCTAATATTTTTACTTCCTATGTGTAATACTTCACATTTACTTACATTATATTTAATCTGCTACAAAACCTGGGCAGCATGGTGGCGCAGCAGTAGCGCTGCTGCCTCGCAAAAGGAGACCTGGGTTCGCTTAACAGTCCCTCCCTGCGTGGAGTTTGCATGTTCTCCCCGTGTCTGCGTGGGTTTCCTCCGGGTGCTCCGCTTTTCTCCTACAGTCCAAAGACATGCGGTGCATTGGCGATCCTAAATTGTCCCTAGTGTGGGTGTGTGTGTGCCCTGCGATGGGCTGTCACCCTGCCTGGGATTTGTTCCTGCCTTGCGGGGTCCAGTGGCTGTGGGGCATCTGATGGCGAAGAAAGATTCACTGATCTGGACTTTGCTAATGATGCTGTGATCTTCACGGAGTCAATGGAGACTCGGATCACGGCTCTCGAGAGACTGAGTAAGAAGTCTGAGTGTCTGGGCTTACAATTGTCCTGGATAAAAACCAAGATCCAGGCCTTTAATGACCTCTTGGGCACAGCCATCAGCAGTGTGTCTGTCTGCGAAGAGAGTATCAACATTGTCGAGTGGTTTTCTTACCTTGGCAGTGACATTCATGTCTCTGGTGACTCTTCCTATAATGTAAGTAGACGGGATGGGAGAGCATGGGGGGTCATGAGGTTGCTGGAAAGGGGTGTGTGGTGCTCCAGATACCTATACCAAAGGATGATGGTTCAAGTCTTTACAATCCTGGTGCTTCCTGTCTTGCTATATGGTTGTGAGACAATGACGCCATCCAGTGACCTGAGATGAAGACTGGACTCCTTTGGTACTGTGTCACTTCGGAGAATCCTTGGGTACTACTGGTTTTACTTAGTGTAGAATGAGTGGTTACTCATGGAGTCCTGAATGAGGCACATTACCTACATTGTGAGGGAGTGTCAGTTACAGCACTACGGCCATGTGGCACGTTTCCCCGAGGGTCATCCAGCTCACAGGATCCTCATTGTTGGGGACCCGAGTGGCTGGACCAGGCTAAGGGGATACCCATGTAATACCTGGCTGAGGTAGATAAAAGGTCATTTCTGGAGTGTGGGAATGAACCGCATGTCTGCCTGGGGGGCTGCCAACTGGGATCTCATCGGGTGGTGGGTGCAGCACGTTCCCCAACCTGACCTATGCATCACTTAATAGAGGAGAAAGGCATATTGGATATACTGTATATATCACTAAGCTTACGTGACAACAATTCTATTTACACTGAATAGACAATAGATTGTAAACCTGCCAGGCTGGGACTTAGCCTACAGGGCTTAAGGCAGGAAAGCCTAAAAAGTGGGTTCGCCAGCAATCAGTTGACCTTATTAGAGGTAAAGAACAATTCTGATTAGTACAAGCCATTCATCTCGACAAACCTGGACAGCTACTGCCACATAATTTCTCCAAAATAGCACCATGTTGAGTTTTAAAGGTCAATGAAGTACTATTGTCTAGCACACTACTTGGTAACTTATTTCGTGTGTCTATAGTAGTCTGTGTGAAGGTAAATTTTCTAATGTTTATACAAAATGTGTCCCCACATTTTTGTATTGAATTTCTACCAAAGAATGCGACAGGATCAGATTGCTTGCCTGTTCTGTATGAGGGTCACCCCAAGGCAATACCTGAACATTGCTGTGTTTTTAATTGTCTGTGTTCAGTGAGCATCATCGTGCTGAAATGTAAGCAGACACGTGCATGTCTAAAGTACATGCGTAACAGGATCCCTGGGACTGACTGGCATGTCCATCATGCTGTCACATTTCAAATACACTTACGTACTTCAAGGACACCTATGTTAACACCATCTGCTTGTATAAATTTTCTTCTAATAGCCCAGAAAACATTAACTCTATTCTTTCATTGTAGTTTGTGTTGTGCACCTACCTTCAGCAATCATGCAATTTTGTCTTCTGTCAATGTAAGCAAAGTTGCCCTTAGTTATCTAAACAAACAATTTCACAATTTACCTGTCCAAGGAAGTTTTTTCTTCTCACTGAACTGCGGCTGTAGAGGCGGATTATAAACTGTACACCTTGATCGTTCTGGCTCAGAGGAAAGAGGAAGTTCTCATTCCATTTGACCTTCTGTCCGGTGGATGGCTTCAGAATCCGGGTTTTTTTCTTTAATACTAAACCATCAACATTGTGCATCTCCAGTTTAACAAAGAAGCCTACGGACAGACACACAGAGTAAGGATCAAAAGAAGAAAAGACCTAAACACATTATGTTTGAAAGTGGCCTCACATTTGCAAAGACTGCTTCTGAACTACCAGCAATTAAAATATTTTGAAAGTAGGCCACACATTTCTCATTAAAAATAGTTTCTCCAGAACTTTAAAAAAAAAAAAAAAACACCACCCTCCTTTCATGTAAATATTCCTATTCATAAGTTTCAGAATTGATATCTAAGAATTACAAATATTGGGCATTTAGCATTAGAATGGGATGAAGCACAAGAGGCACGGCACAGGCAGGACATACTAAGGCTCAGTGGCATGGAAGGACTTGGGAGGTTCTGCGCTGTCAGGATCTGGAGCAGTATCCTGCTACTGGCTGGCTGAAAACAGGCTCCAATTTGAAGTTCAGCATGGCACGTCTGGATAGGATAAAAATATAAAAAATAAAAGAAAGCATTAATCGTCAGTGAAGCCCAATTTAGAACAGATATTATCAGCTTGTAACAATGTAATACCTGCAGTATTATGCACATGATATAGCTAATGAAAGAGCATTCAGGAAACTGTATTAGTTCCAGGTTACAGATTTCAGATAGTAAATTAGCGTTGTGCCTTTAACAACGCTTATGTCCAGTTATAATCTAGAATTTATTTTTCTATAGTCATCTATTTGGAAGCAGCTTACCCATTCCTCTGCACGCCTTCTCCGCAACAAGGTGGAACACACACTCACCTAAAGGATTATTAGGACCACCATACTAATACGATGTTTGACCCCCTTTCGCCTTCAGAACTGCCTTAATTCTATGTGGCATTGATTCAACAAGGTGCTAAAAGCATTCTTTAGAAATGTTGGCCGATATTGATAGGATAGCATCTTGCAGTTGATGGAGATTTGTGGGATGCACATCCAGGGCACGAAGCTCCCATCCCACCACATCCCAAAGATGCTCTATTGGGTTGAGATCTGGTGACTGTGGGGGCCATTTTAGTACAGTGAACTCATTGTCATGTTCAAGAAACCAATTTGAAATGATTTAAGCTTTGTGACATGGTGCATTATCCTGCTGGAAGTAGCCATCAGAGGACGGGTACATGGTGGTCATGAAGGGATGGACATGGTCAGAAACAATGCTCAGGTAGCCGGTGGCATTTAAACGATGCCCAACTGGCACTAAGGGGCCTAAAGTGTGCCAAGAAAACATCCCCCACACCATTACACCACCACCACCAGCCTGCACAGTGGTAACAAGGCATGATGGATCCATGTTCTTATTCTGTTTACACCAAATTCTGACTCTACCATTTAAATGTCTCAACAGAAATCGAGACTCATCAGACCAGGCAACTGTCCAATTTTGGTGAGCTCGTGCAAATTGTAGCCTCTTTTTCCTATTTGTAGTGGAGACGAGTGGTACCCGGTGGGGTCTTCTGCTGTTGTAGTGTGTTGTGGCTTCACAAATGCTTTGCTGCATACCTCGGTTGTAACGAGTGGTTATTTCAGTCAAAGTTGCTCTTCTATCAGCTTGAATCAGTCGGCCCATTCTCCTCTGACCTCTAGCATCAACAAGGCATTTTCGCCCACAGGACTGCCACATACTGGATGTTTTCCCTTTTCACACCATTCTTTGTAAACCCTAGAAATGGTTGTGCGTGAAAATCCCAGTAACTGAGCAGATTGTGAAATACTCAGACCGGCCTGTCTGGCACCAACAACCATGCCACGCTCAAAATTGCTTAAATCACCTTTCTTTCGCATTCTGACATTCAGTTTGGAGTTCAGGCCATTTATTTGTGAAAGGGACTGGTAATAAAAATTGCTTATGTGGAAAGAAAACTGGAGTAATAAAATACAGTAGATGGAAAACAGTCTCCTCGTAGGAAGAACAAAGCAGTGGGTTGATTTATTAATATGAAATGTTCAGATGAATAATGTTATTTGCCACTCCACTTGCACAAAATGATGTTTAGAAAAGAATCGCACAATTCATTAGGAGGTTGCATTTGTGATATTACAAAATATTCGGGCCACACAAACCTGCCAGGAATATGATGGATTCTAGACCCCTACATGACCCGTTTATTACTAGTAAAAAGGTACATATACTATAGGTTATTAGTTTAAGAAAATGACAAGAATGTGTTTCTTTCTTTATTTTGAATGTGGCATAGTGCCAACCATGCTGCCACGTTTTCAGGTGCTCTTATTCTGTTATGTATATTGAGTGGTTAATATTTGTTTGTTGCCGACTTCAAGAATTACTTTTACTCGTGAAGAGCTTTTGAACTTAATTCCATCAGATTTATTTCCTATGTTTGTTTGTGATGAGGGAGATTTACTGCAAACCTTTTCCCTGTCTGCCTGCAGGAATGCTGCCAGTCAATCATGCTTCACCAGGAGATATGGAGGTAATTAGCCTGGTGTTCTGGAGACACAAAGGCTTTCTTGCTTCACTCCCGGCGATCTGCCTTTCAAATATTCGCTCGCTTGTCAAGTAAATTGACATGTTAGTGTTACTGACTAGAACTAACAAAGGTTTTGCTCGTATCCGCATCTTCTGTTTTACTGAAACATGACTTAACTCAGATCAACCAGATAATGCTGTTCAAATGGCAGCATATCAGTTATTCAGAGCAGACCATAACAGTGGACTTTGTGGCAAACAATGAGGTGGCAGCATGTGCATGTTTATATACAACAGCTGGTACAGGGATGTTTCCAAAATTCTTCCTTTTTCCTCTGCGTTTTAGAAGCTCTTGTCACTCACTCATTGCAAACCATTCTATCTACCCAGGGAATTTCATTCTGTTATACTGGTTGATACAGTACAGGTATATTACATTCCTCCTGTTGCAAATGCTCATTTGGCATAACAGTTGTCATGGGTGGCACAGTGGTAGTGCTGCTGCCTCGCAGTAAAGAGACCTGGGTTTGCTTCCCGGGTCCTCCCTGCGTGGAGTTTGCATGTTCTCCCCGTGTCTGCGTGGGTTTTCTCCCACTGTCCAAAGACATGCAGGTTAGGTGCATTGGTGATCCTAAATTGTCCCTAGTGTGGGTGTGTGTGTGCCCTGCCCGGGATTTGTTCCTGCCTTGTGCCCTGTGCTGGCTTGAATTGGCTCCAGTAGACCCCTGTGTTAGGATATAGCGGGTTGGACAATGACTGACATTACTGTCATTTTCATTATGGGATAATAGATGGATGGATGGAAAGATAGGCGGTAGAATTATTTTATAACTACTTACAGATTTCAATTGGTTCTTTGCCTTTTTGTACTGCTTTTTCTATGTGCGTTCAATACTTTTTCCCTGTGTCATTCCACTTTATTACACATACTTTATTTATGTCCATTAATGCTGTTAATTCTTTATATTTGTGGATTTCTTGAGTTAATACTAATATCTGTTGAGATGTAAAGAGCCTCATCAACCCAATTGCTTAATAAAAAGCACTTATTGCTCTAGAAACACTTCTGCTTCATTTTAGTTATCTCTCTCATTAAGATTTTGAACCCTTATTGCTTATTTAAGTCTTAAACAGCTACATTCTCGGTTTTTAATTGCTGCTTATTAACAATAAGATGCAAATGACAAAATAAACCAGCAGTTATCCATTTTGCTTGTTACCCTTTACACCTGTGTGTTTTTATCGTGCACTCTCTGGTTTAATTAAATACTTGGAAGGAAAGAGAAGAGAAAAAAGTGAAGGGTTGAGAATTACCCATCCGTATTACACTTCAAAGTATTTGGATGATATCCTTAGAATGGAAAAAAAATCTAGGATATGAGAATGACTTGACATAGCAGAGTTAAAGCACTAACAAGCCATGAAATATTATTATTGGCAAGGATTGTTTTCTAATTAAGCAACTGGGTTGGAACAAAAGCCCGCAGCCACTGTGGCCCTCCAGGAATGACTTTGCCCACCCCTGCTCTAGCATCTTCAGTTGAATAGCTGCCACTGACTGATATTGACTGTAGTTATCCCAAATCACACTGTAAGATTTGACACAGAAAGCTGCATTCTTCTGTACAGTGACTTTAGATGCTTTTGTGATAGGCAAGTCATATTCAGCAATAAACGTTTGTATAATGTTCAGGAAACATCAGAATTAAGACGGCAGCGCTTCATCTCATTGTTGACTTATCTTTATTATGCATTTATAACAAAGGTCAAAACCAAACAATAATTAAAAAAAAAAAAATCATTCAGAAGTCCAGGCAGTAGGGTGGCATTTTTGCATGGATGCACTGCATTTGTGGCCACTGAAAATATTCAGCCAAAAAACTGCACATGTGGTATTTGGCTAAGTGAGCTAAAATCCTACATTTTTTGACCAAATACGTTACATAGCTTCTGTTGCTCTTTCAAACAGTGTCTCATCTTCTGTAAAAGGTTAACTTTCCCCGTGGGGACAAATATATCTTCTAAAGGCAATGAGCAACATGTTATACAGCATTGCTTTGTGTGGTGTGACACCATCTTTAGAGTATCATATTGGCTTGTTTACAACAAGGAATACCAATAGAAATGACATACTGTGAGAAACCACAAAGTTTTTGAAAAAGCAAAAGCAAATGGACAAAGGGAAGGAGAAAGGATCATCCTGGGGTAAATTGAACCTGGAACGCAAAGAAGTGTTATTTAAACAAGGTGAGCTTAATAAACAACGTAGAACCATATAACCTGCTAGCCAAGGAACCCACAGAGTACCATGATGAGGATGTCCCACTCACATTAACTGATGTTGTCTACTAGTTCTTTTTCAACTCAATGCACACGTTACGTGAGAGTTTAAAAGCTCTAAATCATTGGAAGTGCACAGACAATTTCTTAATTGCGTGATGCAAGATCTTCATGTTAGAAGCCAGCAAACTGTGAGAGCATAGTCATTCTAGTCAAGGTAAGCTGGCCAAGCTATTGGTCCTCCGTCACCTATCCTCTTAACACTTTTTTATATTTGTCATAACTGGTTCAGGGATTTACAGTATATACGAGTACAATAAGTCATTAGTTAATATTTATAAAACTATATTTGGTTACTTTTTTATTGTATTTACTGTATCTAGCTATACTCAATTTAGATTTTTTAAATATGTCCTCTTTGAAAAGACTGAGTTCAACAATAAAACGTTTTATCAACTTGCAGTTTTATTATTCGGTTTCATTGGAAATCCTAAATCTAAAGTGAAACTGATTTAATTTTTGGCCCTACGCAATGGTACAACAAGAAACTGCCAAAACATAAGTGGAAGCAAGTTATTCAGCCCAGTGATATCTGAAATTGAGTTTTGGCCAAGAATTTTCTTTCTTTTTTTTTGGGTATTTCTCCAGCATCACTCAAAGACCTGCATGTTAGGTTAGCCGCCTGATTTTAAATTAGTATTGAGCATGTGGACCCAGTGATGTACTGGTGCCCTATCCATGGTTGGTTCCTGCTTTGTACCTGATGAAACCAGGACAGACTCCTCATCAGATCCCAAATTTGATCACACAGTTTTAAGAATGTAAATCTATATATTTGTACTCCACAAATGCACAGTAGCTGTATACAGATCAGATTATTGAGTCCTTGAAAAGTTATGAAGTGGGAGGAAAAAGTGAAAGGGTGAAGTTCCGGAATCAACATCTGAATCAGTCAGTCAGTCAGTCATTCTCCATCTCACTATATCCTAACACAGGGTCACGGGGCTGAATCAGTTCTAAAAAAAGTTTCAATCAATTTACAGATTTTTAATTATATATAAATTTTAATCAATTTATATATATAAAAGGGTGCTACAAAAGTCACACTGCTTTTTCAAGACATGTGATTTTCACTTTATGTCACTGTCCTGACCAGTAAAACAATTCTTCTTCCTTCCTTGATGTATTTTTCATCGGTTTAGGTAGCCAGCTGTTCTTTATTAGTATAATAAAAGAAATTAAGCTTATGTGAAAATGAGAATATTTAAGGTTATATTACTGTCATAAAAGGTGAAGTCTGTGTTTGCTGAGACTTTTAGAGCCATCACTGCTTACGTCACATCATCACATTAAAACAAATACTCTGCAGATATTTTCCTGCTCTTTCAGAAATAACCAGATGACAGCAGCTGATATTGGAGGTCCAACATGCCCTGCTCTCCCAGAGAAATAGCCATCATATAAGAATAAGATGATTTTGACACGTAAGGCAAGCAGTATGGTGTAGTAGCTAAAGCACTGAACCCTAAACCACAATGCTGCTGGTTCAAGTCCTGCTAAAGACTCCCTGTGTGACTTTGAGCAAGTCAATTCATATGTTTGTGTTCCACTTTAAAAAATAAAAAAATAACAACCGCAATTCATCCTAGGTTTGCAAATCATACATTATATAATACCAGTGACGGCACAATGCACGATAATGTGCAGTGAATACACTTGACTTGAGCATTCATAGTTAGGGGAAGTGACGGCAAAGGTGGTAGGGATAAGAAGGGCAACCCTGCTGGCTGCTGCCTAGAGCTGATATAAAAACCATCACCCGAAAGTGGACAGTAGACGTCACGTAGTCTACGTGTACCAAATTTCATGTCAATAGTTCAAACGGTTTGCGAGCTGCAGGTGATTTAAAATCCTGGACAGACAAATGAACAGCCACAGTAGCGTATTATATACGAAGATTAAGTAGGGGACAACAGCTAGAAAAAATGACCACATAATTGAATTCACATAATTCTAACACCACCTTTCAAAACTAAAAGGCTCTTACCGGGGCTTTAGGAGGGGTTGTAATATCCAACCAGTGATCTGTTTCTGCAGCGCCAAGATCACGTAGACTGAGTTTACATTCTCCCAGTGTTCTCTTCCGTGGGTTATGGGTATAAATTTTCAACACTAAGGCCACTGTCTGCAGCTGTTGAAGTTTTAAAGAAAACACAAATGTCTCCATGAACTCCACATCCTGTAAACCAAAGCACAGAATGTTAGGAAGCCGCTAGAGCTAGAGTATAAAATGTGTGTATAATTACTACATTTTTCTTTTTGTATGATAGCAAAATGTATCCACTATGGGAATAATAGCTCACTGGCATGACCCGAGTTCTAAAAACTACTTTTTTATTTAAGAAAACACAGATTTACAACAAGCCTGTACATAAGAAAAAATTCTGATCCCTGTATCCCCAGATATTAAGTAAAATCCTTCTAGCTCCTGCAGTTATTTCTCTTTTCTGTGTTGTCTCCCAGAACTCTTCTGCAAAAAGATGTCATACAGCTCTTTCAGGCACACTGTTTTTAAAGAACAGCTTGACTATCAGGTTTTAATTATCAATATGTATTTCCTCTTGCAACTGGTAAGCACAACTGTTATGGTTAATGTTCATACATCTGTAACCCTCCGCTCGGGTTAAAATGTGCTGCAAGAAACAATGCAGAAATAGCAGGTTTTTTTTTATTAATACAGGGTGCCCACAAAAACACTACTTGATTTTAAATGGTTTCAAAATCAAAAGTTATTGGAATATGTTTATAAATAAGATGACAGCAAATACATTAACTCAAAACATTTCTTCTTTTCCACAATTTACTGGGGTAGGTGACTATCTTTTTCAACAAGATGGGGCACCGCTGCATGGGCATCTCGCTGTCCGTAATTTTCTCAATGAGCGCCTGCCAAACAGATGGATTGGTCGCGCTGGACAAAATGACCAGGTGTTCCTCAAGTGGCCCACGAGATCACCGGACATTACTGTTTGTGACTTTTTCCTTTGGGGGTACATGAAAGACAGAGTGTATGTACACCCACTACCTGCAACTATGGATGATCTGAAGGAATGCATTACTGAAGCTATAAATGCGATCACGACGGATCGCATCAATGTTTGCGGAGTAACAGGTGGGGCGCACATTGAGTGTATGTAATCAACAAATACCATATGAAACTTTATGAGTTGATGAAACAGTTGCCTCAAAGGTGAAAGAATATTCCAATGAATTTTGATTTTGTAACCATTTAAAATCAAGGAGTGTTTTTGTGGGCACCCTGTATAATGTCTTTCATTGACATAATTTTCCAGGGGCTTGTACTGATACAATTTTAGCACGGGATCTAAAACAAAACCTTGTGATTACAAATGAGAATATACACCAGGCTACACACTCCATCTCCTTGCTATTTGACTTAAAAGTATAATAGTCCTGGAATGCTACTTACACACCAATCCAGCCAGACTGATATGTTACTTTAAATGAGGAAAAAGACAACCAACTATGGGGACCAATTCCAGCTCTCTATAGTCTGAACAGTCCAGGAGTGTTTTCTTCAAACCACTTAGTAGACATTAAATGATCATTTCTGCCAGGCTTATCATACTTACACTAAGGCCTTCTTTGATGGAGGTTTTGAACTGCACTGGTTTTGGCAGGGTGATTATTCCTTTAATGCTCACTTTATTCTGGTCTCCATAACTCATAGGCAAATATATGTCTTTGCACTGCCAAAAAAGAAAGGTGGTATGTAATGGGATTCACTAAAAAATCATATAAATATTTTAATACTGTTTTTAAAGAATGTTTTAATTTGGTCTGCTTCAGGAAGCACTTGTGAAAGACACTCATAGGTATGTGTTCAGTTGGTTTATTTCTGGAAGATTCTTGGTGACAATAACAGGTGTCCCAAGCCTTGTTCTCACATCAGATTAGCTGACACCAACACAGTAACTGATCAGGTGATAAAATGACTTGTAAAAGCCTTTTATACACTAGCTTTTTTTTGTTTAATAACTACAAGGAGTCTTGACAGGAACAGTCGGTGTTATTCAGATTACACTATAATCCATTTTTAACAATATACATTATGACTGGTCTCAATACTGTAACCTCCCTACAGAATATATCACTTCCAGTTCATGGATCTGCTTAACACCCAGAAAAAAAGGAAAACTACAGTATTTACAAGGCCTTTCCACAAGTAGCAGGATCATCAAAGCACTGGATGTCCACATAACAGTGGACTGTAGAGATACTTGGTTTTAATTCTCCTTCATCAAGGCCTTGCTGCCAAATTTGAATCTAGTTTCTAGAATATGCCCCTGAACTGATTTTGATTAATTAATTAATTAATTAATGTTAAAATAGCTAGATAATGAAATTCAAGGCCTCAAAATATTTGGCCAAGCATTAAATACCAAAGCTTGGCTTCGAGGAGCTCTTACAGTCAGACCATAAGAAATTCTCTCACCGGTTATTTCGAATCTTTTCAAAAATGTACAGTAAGTAAAATCTGAGAAACAAGTGCAACAAGAAAAACCTGAGACAGTGCCGTCATTCTGAAACAAGCTTAATTATGTAATTATCAAAATAAAAACCTACTGCATGGTGTTCAAGTAATAATACTTACCAATTAAAACATACCGTATACGGCATTTATTTGGCTTACCATTCTAAACAGAGAATTACAAGAGTATTGCAGCTTTGTGTGCGGGTACATTGCAGAGTCTTCTGCTCAGAATGTCTACCATGAAGAGGTATGTGGCAAACAACAGGCTTATTAAAAGCTCCATTACTTTCTGGCATGGGAATGCAGCACTTTAATCTTACCCTGACTATGGTGATCCAGATCTGCTCCAAAGATGTCTGGTAACTGAGCGATAGGTTCAGCTTCCCAAGCTCCCGTTCATCGCCAGAAAGATTTATTGCATCTTGAAGAAAAAAAGGCACAAGCACTCAAGATACTGCATTGTTTCCATAATGTAATAATTATTTCCAACTATGTCTTCTAGGCTTACAACGTGTAATTTATTTTACTTCAAAAATCTCAGACAATCTAGCTTGTAAAAATATTGTTTTAATGTGTTGATTTTTTTTGAGCAAAAAAATCGAAAGAAGCTAAAGGTTTGTTTATCTTCATATTTCTGCATAAAGGACACTTGCCCACACTGGATTGACTCCCATTAGGTTGGTATCCTTTTTTAAGAATCTAACATTTTACTGAAAATAATTGCCAAAATAAGAACTTCTAAGAAGTTGTCTTTTTATATTTGCTAGTGGTGGGACATATATTTTCTTCTCTCTTCTACTAAAGAAATAAACACATCAATTATTCAGGAAAAGCACTATATACTTCAGAATCAATAAACAGAATTACTGCATAATGTTGTATTAAAATCATTATGGATTTAAAGGAATACTCCACCACCCAGAAATGATATCTGTATATGTTACTTAATACCATGTTCAGTACTTTGTATTGATGGCCAAAAAAAAAAAAAAGATTAAATCTCATGTTTTCATCCAGAATGGAGAAAACTAAATTTCTAATATACTGTAATTGGGATTTACAGTGATCAACTGAAAACAGTATCAAAAAATCCATGAAAAAAGTGCATTACTTTTGTTATATAATGTCAAGTAATCCAACCATATGCACATAATATCCCAAACACTTGTATTTTTACAAAAATATTGTTAAATAAACAACTTCCAGAAAACCTTCCCATGAAAATGAAAATAAGGTCAGTTGTGCCCGACCGTTTGAACTGAAGATCTGCCTCTGCACCTCATACATTGGTCAGGAGTCCAGTCCAGTACCAGCTTATTCATTATCTAGCACTGTGCTTAAGGTGATATCAACAGAAAGCATGTACTAAAGAGACCTGTAAAATGAATGATTAAAAATGAAAAAAAAAAAAATAGCAAGTGAAAAAATGATCAGGAAAAGACTATGCCTCGTACTTGTGCATACCTGAAATTAGGGAATTCATTCCCGGGCTCCAGATTCCCAGACATTTTTCATGACCGGGAATGAAACTGCTGTAATTCCCGGGAAACCAGGAACGGCCAAGCTTGCATATATAGTGTGTAAAAATCGATCAAGAAATAATCATAGTTGAAAATAATTAAGTGGCACGATTTTTTGGCCCACGGTGTACTGTGTTGCTGATTAATTAAGTCAGCATTCAACAACAGACCAGCTGTAGTCAGTCTCCCGGCAGGCTCTGCACTCTGCAGCTCACGAATGCCGGGAATGGGCAGAGTTTATTGACGCCTGTCAGACAACAGCTTTGAACAGCATTTTGAAATTGCAATGCGTCAGTCGGTTGCATCCGCATTATCTGGGCCAAGAAACTTGTTATCACAGAATGATTACAAGAAACTGGATGCATCAGTAAAAGCTGAAATGGCGGTGTTTCAGAGCAACGGAAGCGCGGGCGTTGTTTAGAACAAGTGTATCAGTATCTGATGACTGTGCCGCCTACGTCAGTGGAGGCACAGTGTGCTTTCTCAGCAGCTGGCACACTCTGCATAAAGATGCGCTCTCGCCTGGACGACCGCACGCTGGACACGTTGTGCTTTCTACGCTCTTATTACCACAACTAACTAGATACATGTACTTATATGGCTTGTAGATAAGGTTAGTCTTTTATTGGTGTCAACATATTGCAGTAGTTTTATTAAAAATAAGTGTCAGTCGTTCTAAAACCGTTCACATGTGAGATGCCCATGCACTGTGTCATCCCCGGGATCCAGGGATTCCTGGTAATGACATGCAGGATTCCCGAATTCCCGGGAATGGATAAACCCATCTGGGAATGGATTCCCTACCTGAAATGCTTCAACAAGCAGAAGGTCAATTCACCTGTGTAGTTTCACAGACCTCCACTAAATAATCTCAAGATATTCCAGTTATGGATATGGATATAAATATCAGGACGGGAGGAAGGTCTACAATTCAAATGCTCTTTAATTTCTGTTCCATTTTCAGTCATGAAAGTGTTTTATTTAACAATGTTTTAGGAAAAATACATGTGTTTGGGATGTTATGAAAATATGGCTGGACAACTTGCCATGACGATAACACAAGTATCGTGAGATTTTTCTTCATGGACTTTTTGGATACTCTTTGATGATGCCCAGTGTTGGTAACCATCGACACTTTTTGTTGCAGAACATTTGTTATCTCTGTTCTGTATTAAAACATAAGAATGACATTTTTATTAGACACAAACTACATAATTTCAAGGTCCTTTATTGCATGAAAATCTCAATTTTGTTTCCTATGGATGGCATTCTATTCAGGGTTTGTATGTTCTCCTGATTTTTCACTGAGGTTTCAAGCCATAAATGATAAATGGGTAATAGAACTGAGATGCAAGGTGTTTGGTTTTCCATTTGTGTGTTTGTCAGGAACTTGTCCTGGACAAGATGCCAAAAAAAACCTATCTAGGAAGGTGTCGGGTACACTGCCTGAAGATGAGGACAGTGGTGTGACAGGAAGTAGTAAGACCTGAATTAAGGTTATACTAGCCCTCAAGAATGATATGTAGCAGCAGTAGCACGATGCTCTAATATATTAGACTCCTGCAAGGTGTAGTAGGATGGACTGGCATTATCCATTTTGCTATGCCTGGAACACACTCCTTCGCTTAAAAAGCCAATGCCAGACACTCTTAATGTTTGCGAAAGAGTCTCTGTCCTCCTAACAGAGCCTATGGAATGCAGTCTCTGTGCTGTATCTGAAAAAAGGATTAGTCACCAAGTTACACCATAGTGATGTCTTGTTGTGGTGCCAGTTAAAATACTTGCTCAAATAAAGAGCTGTAACTCAAAGATTGGCAACTTCTGTGGACAAAACTTTGCATTAATAGTCAAGAAAAAAGAATGTGTTTATGTGCATCCAAGAGAACAATGGCAAAATGTCTACTTCTTTCCTTAAATACTATTGCCAGAAACATCTGTGCTCTCTCAATAAGTTTACTGCTTGGCCTGGCTATAACTTCTGCTCTCTATAGCAGGTATTCTGTTGCCTAGATTGTGGCTGCAACAAAACATACGGTGCTCCCTTTTACTCCGAAGGGCAACCATGTGCAGGACTTGAAGAGAGAAAAGTCTTGTCATTAATTCAAACCTTAGTAAGGAAAAGCAGATGTGCAAGCAAGAGAGAGATCATATGTAAAACCCAAATGTTCATCTTGCTCACGTCAGGAGCTCACTGATCACTAGCTACCCAGCGACATGAACTTCATCCTAGCCAAAAGAGGACAACTGTTTAAAAACCTCCAAAAGAAAACTGTCATACAGCCTGAAATCATAAGGTGCAATCAAGGGAAAGAAAGAGAAAATCTCCTGGGCAAAGAAAGTAAAGCGTGCTTAAAGATCTTTCCACGTAAGCCAGAGAAATTAACAAAGCATCAATTGAACCATAAGTATATCTACTTTGATTCTGAGAAATATTAACTGTAACTTAACAGTTAGGATTAAGTCAGTTAATGTGTTACTGTATTGGTATCACTGTAATTAAAAGGTAATAATCTCTGTGAAGGATAAGTCTTTAGCTGTTTTAAGTTTCTTCCTAAATGCAGTAGGAAAGATCAGAGCAGCATCTCACATGCACATACAGAAGCTCTGTCTGTGTGTGGGTGTGTGTATGTGTATATGGGTGGTGGGGTTTGGGGTAACCCAGTGTAGAAAAGCTGTGAGCAAATGATTGTTGCAATGCAAGAATTAGAAGCTTTATAACTAGCTAAAGAACGTATTCATCTTGACCAAATGAATTAAAAGATCAAAATTCACAAATTATGTGCATTTTTCGATAGGAGAAAGTTGGGTGTTGTACTGTGTTAGTCATTATGGATGAAATGAGAAGCAAAATGACACCTTTTATTGGCTAACTGCTCAGAAGAACAAGTGTTTTTACTAACCCAGCTGTTAACTTGTATAGTTACTCTCCATTAATCCTGGCTGTTCTACAATAAATGCTCCAATAAATGATTTCTGGTCAGACTCTGGATTTGTCTGAAAAGTTGTTTAGGTCTGGGAATGGCTTCAAAGCCCCCTCAACAGGCTACAAAGCGTAAGCCAAAAATATAATATTAGGTTAAATGGTGTGAGTTTTGGGAGTGTGAGCATGTGTTAGACTTGGAGTTATGACATTGCCATCTTAGTAGTTTACTAAATAGTATCCACTTCTTCTAGATCAGGCTATTGTCTCCTGCGCCACAGAAAGCAGGATCACAAAATGGATGGAGAGATAGATGAAAATGTTATTTTGAACATGTTTTAATAACAGCTGGTGATTTTGTGTGTGTGTGTATCAACTGTTTTAAAATAAGAGAAGGACCTAAATGTTTTATAATAAAAAATGATCTTGTTTTATTTGCTTTCATCATTTAATAAAGTTTAATGTTCTATTTTTTTTCTAGGCCAAAAGTTCTAAGTAAACTTCATAAAAGAACTTCATAAAAGCCCACAACCTCCACGTATTGATTGTGTTTACAGTCTTCACTGTGAAAAAATGGACTGATAACTCTTTATGCCAGACGCAGACCTCATGTAAAACAATTTCATACTTTAATGTTAGCTTTCAAAATGTGTGGATCAACGATTGTGTAACCTTTGAATGCTGTTAAATATAATTAAACGTATTGACTTTTTCGTTCTGATTGCGAGTGACCTACTTTGGATTGCTTCCAAGCCAAGCAAAGGCCAAAGAGTAAACAGAAGATCTTTTTGTTGGAGTGAGTTTTGCAAGCAAACCAGTCAATCTACTTACTTGATTTAATAAGTCAACAAAAATCGTGTGCATGTTTTACAGCTTTTTTGAGTGTTGTGCCCTTGTGTACTTTTTATGACAAACCACATTACTGTACTTCCTTTAGAAATAGGAAAATTAAAATATGCAAAATTACGGGAGGAGTTGGGGTTGGGCGGCAGGAGCATTACTTTTCAAGCTGAAGGGCATTTATGCAGTGGAAGTTTTGTGGAAGTTTGCTTATGCACAGTTTTGCGCATCTACATTTTTTTGTGCATACACACATCCATTAGCCATGTTTTAGTGTGAATTCTACGCACGGCATTATGCATGAGGCCCCAAGTCACTCTTGCACTCACTCAAACTTACACTCAATTCAGGGTCTGATAACATTTTCTAATGTGCCTAACCTGCTCAACTGTATGGAAATGGGAGAAAAACTGGAGTACCCAGAGGAAAACCCACACAGACATGGGAAGAACATCCATTCCCTAACTTGCTTATCATAAGAACATAATATAATTTTTGCACTTAATCCATCTGAGGGTTTTGGGGAACTGCAGCCTAACTTGGCAGCACTGGGCACAAGGCATGAAACAGCTCAGGATGGTCCATCAAATCTCCACTTGTGCTCACAACCAAACACAAAAAACAATTTGGAATTAGCCAGTCAACCTAACATGCATATTTTGGTGGAAAAACTAAACTAACTATCCACTATGAGATATTGAAGGTTAAAATAACAGAGTTCAATAACACAGTCTGTCTTGAGAGGCGCTGCTATTTCTCTAGAATTATAAATAACAATGCTATTAATCCCAGAGTCTTATTCTCTACGATTGATCATCTGCTAAACCCAGGTCACTCAATGGAATGCCTCCAGAATACTTCCAGTGAAACTTATGAAGTTATTGCTGTATTTTTCAATCAAAAAATTAATGACATTAGAAATAATACAGTATATCTCCCCAATACTGCGCATCCTCTTAAGCCCCAGTATTTTGTTATAAACAAATTAAATTCTTTCACCAGGATAGATTTACCTGATTTATATAAAATAATTTCTCAACTGAGACTCTCCACCTGCGTCCTTGACCCAATACCAACAACTTTTTTCAAAGAAGTATCAGGTGTGCTAATTGATAGTATTCTTGACACTGTAAACTCGTCATTTGATACGGGGGTCTTCCCAGACTATCGTAAGACTGCTATAGTTAAACCCCTACTCAAGAAAAATTGTATTAATTGTATTTACATACAATCCTATGGGGGAAATTACTTCTGTTCATGACCAAATTGGGTTACGACCAGAGTTTTGGAATGAATTATGGTCGTTACCCGAGGTTCCACTATATAAATAAATTTTGTTGTTGTTGAAGTGGGAGGAAGGCCACAATAACTGGAGGAAAAACTACACAGACACAGGGACAATGCACAGATTTACTTGGACTGCATTTAGGCATGGGATTTAAGCTAAGCACATGGAATCATGAGGCAGCAGCATTATCTGCTGCACCCCTCTATACCAACCTACAACCTTTAAAATTAATCAGTGCTTTTAAAAAAAATAATCATGACCTTTGTGTCCTAGAAAAATATCCTGTGCACAATGGTGGCTCCAGTTCTCATTTTAAGGTCAGCCTTGACAGTTGATACTTCTAAACACAGCACAGTGACGTATGGGAGGAGGGGTTAGAAGAGGTGCAATAACTAATCACATCTTACTGTCACATGGTATCTCGGAAGCTTCTTTGGATTATAAAATCATTTTTCATGAAACAGTACTTCTTTACTTCTTTTATGTGACAACTGATATATCATCATTATGGCTAATTTGACCTAAATATTCTATGGACAGGAGATGAACAATAAAAAGATGTAATCGTAAAGTTGAAAAAAGAAATAATATGAATCAGGTGAGTAATGTCACCCTTTCACAGGTGTATCACAGAAAGTTGCCATGGTAGCTAGTGATTAGAGGGGCAATTACGTTGTTTCTCAAACCCAGACCTGATCTGAATGCAGTAGTTTCACAACATTAAATCTCAATGCTGACATCATTCCAGATAATACACAGAATAAAAAAAGAAAGGTGATGTAAAGCACAGTTATCAAAACCTTTAGTATTGAATCTAACACAGAACAGCCCAATCTACACTTCAAATGATACCTTAGAAATGTCAACTGATATACTATAGCACAATATAATCTGCATGTCTCCACAATAAATGACTTTTTTTTCTATTCAATAAGGGGATGGGTAGTTATTAACAAAAAAAAATCTCAGTTTTTTGACCAACATGGCATGATGACATCTTAAAGGATCTTTTTTCAATTATCTTGAAGTAATCGCACAATAATGGAAGTGGACACTAAAACAAGATTCATTTCTCTTTTTATTTTAGGTTACTTGCTTGTTAAAATTCTGCAATTTTAATTTTTAAATTTTTTCTTAACAAGCAATGAATTCACAGTGAGTTTCAAACAGCTAGCTCCAGATGACTCCATACCCTTTAAACAGCATATATTCACCATAAATTACATGTTTAAATATTAAGAAAAAAATAAGGTGTGGAGAGTTATTAAGCCACTCCAGTACACAACACTTTTGTTGATTTCCTCATAAAAATAAAAATAAATCACAAATACAAATTGTAAATGGAAGAGAATGGCAACAAACTGTACAAGCTATCTTATTAAAAACATAAAGATAAACACAAGAAGTGACTTCTAATCTACCTTAATAAAGGGATAGGTGTCTGTTTGTCTGTCTGTGGGTCAGTCCAGTTGCTATGTCTCAGTCATTCCAAAAGATGCCGCATCGCAAGCATTTTTATTAATAAAATGCATTGCATTTGTCACTCCAACAGATGATGCATCACAAACATTAACACTGCTTTTACTAATCCCATACCAAACAGCATATAACAGTAACCTATTCATTGCATGGTGCACTGCAAACATTAACGCTGAGGTCCATGTTGATTACTTTAACCCATTAGACAGGTAGCACAGCTAGTTAATAAATAAAATGGAATTATAACCTGCCACCACTCCCCATGCAGAACATGGCCTGCCAACCTTTGACCTGAACCAAAGGTAAATTAAGAAACAGAGCTGGTCTTGCAACAAAATACGTAAGCAAACCAGTCAAGAGAAGTAGCCATTAAATCATGACATTAAGCTCAGTTTTTGTTTGTTGTCACTGAGAATAAAGAGAGCACAATATCAGTGGAAAAAATATGCAGAAACAGACAGCAGGAATCCATAAGAAGCATGCTCATTTTGGTAAAAAGACCATAAATATATAATACAATATACTTTACATAAGTTTAATATATTTATATAACATAATATATATTTATATTTATAATATATAATATAATAAATTAAATATTCATATATTAGTGTATCTTCTATACAAAGTACTGTATTTAGATATCCATTCAAAAGTACATCAACAATATAAAAAATGAAGTCTAAATGCCTTATTTAGGTGAATAAAAAATAAAGCTCAGTCATTCTAAGAGCCCTAGAGAATAAGAATTTAAGAAACAAGTGTTCCATCAAAAACACTACTTGTCCCTCTGTTGCAAAAAGAAAAATGTTGTCAAGCAGACAGGAAAGAGCAAGATTAAGAACAGGAAACAGCAACAAATTGTTACCTAGGCTTCGATTGCTGTCTTGGGAATCCATCTTTGAGGATGCACTGCTTTGAACACTGGACACTGAATCATAGCGCTGAGAAATACAAAAAAAGAGACGCTCAGAGAGATAAAACCACCCTGCTGTGAACAACAACCCAATCTTCTTCAAGCAGCTATAAAAAAATAAGTCTACTGCTGTTTGCTTTCCATTTGTAAACCTTTGACAACAGTACATACTGTGGCAATAAAAAAGCCTTTGAATCTTAAAAGAAATATTTTAGGTTGAATAACTCTGTACTCAGTAAACTGTTAGTACAATTTCCAGGTTAGAAAGTATTCTTGCTGCCAGTAATCAAATACAAAAGGAAAAAAAGATTTGACCTGCAGAAAATGGCTCTCATCTCAGCAGTCTACCTTTATATACCAGAAATTGAAATGGCAGCACCCACTTAATACAAAATTCACCCACTTGATATCTCCCATTATTAAAAGAAATTAAGAAAAGGTAACAGTTAACCTATGCATACATTTACTTTACCCCAACAGATGAATTACAATGAATAAAGTAACTCTTGTTTAGAGGTAGCAATATGCTGTTACATAAAGGGAGGCCTGTCCACACCACCTGGAGTTTGATGGATATATTGAGTTTCATTACATTTCCAGCTATAATCCCCATATCATGATCTACCATCAGAAAATGGAGCGGTTTTCAAAATACTGAACTGAGATAAGCATGAATAAGTATGTCTCGGATTTGCTTGTTTTTCATGTAACTTTGACAATACAGTAGATTCAGAAAGTTTTTAAAGCCCTTCATGTTTTTCACTTTTTGTTATGCTGCAACCTTCTGATAAAATCATTTAAATTCATTAGTTCTCTTCAAGCAACACTCAGATGACAAAGTGAAAGAAGGATTTTAACATTTTGACAAATTTATTAAAAATAAAAAAGTTAAAATATTACATTGACAAAACCATTTCAGAGCCTTTGCTTTGGCTCAGGTGCACCCCATTCTATTGATCATCAATGAGATGTTTGTACACAAACATGATTCGAAAAGGCACACACCTGCCTATGGAAGGTCCCATAGCTAAGCCATGGGGTCAAAGCAACTGTCTGCAGAGCATAGGGACAGGATAGTACTGTTGCACAGACATAGGGAAGGCTACAAAAAAATCCTATAGAATTGAAGGTTCTCAAAAGCACAGCGTCCTCAATAATTCTTAGAAGGATGAAGTTTGGAACGATTTTGACTCTACATGGAGTGCACCACCCAGTCAAGCTGAGCAATACTGGGAGAATGTCCATGGTAACAGAGGTGACCAGGGACCTGACAGTTACTCTGGCCGTGTTACAGGGAACCTGTGTGAAGATGGAAGAAACGTCTAGAAGGGCAACAATCATTCCATCACTCCAGTGATCTGAGCTTTATAGTTGAGCTGCAAGAAAGAAGGCTCTCCTTAGTAAAAGGCACATGGAAGTCTGTTTGGAGTTTCCAAAAAGACACCTAAACGACTCTCAGACTGTGGAAAAACAAGATTCTCTGGTCTGGTAAAACAAATATTAGCACTATGTCTGAAAGAAACCAGGCACCACTCATCATCTGCGCTATAATATTCCAGTGGTGAAACATGGCGTTGGCAGCATCATTTTCTGTAGTTGTTTTTTAGTGGCAGGAACAAGGAAACAAGACAGGCTTGAGGGAAAGATGAGCAAAGCAAAGTACAGAGCTTTCCTTAGTGAAAATGTAATCCACAGTGATCTGGACCTCAGACTGAGCCAAAAGTTCACCTTACAACAGCACAATGACCCTAAGCACAATGCAAAGACAACATAAGAGTGGCTTAGAGAAAACTCTAGGAATGTCCATGAGTGGCCCAGCCATAGTTTAGACTTGAACCCAATCAAACATCTGTGGAAAAACCGAAAAACAGCTATCCACTGATGGTCTCCAGGCAAGCTCTCAGAGCTTGAGAGGATCTGCAGAGAAGAATACTGGTGCCCGAAGCTTATTGTGAAATACCCAAGAAGAATCGAGGCTGTAATCACTGCCAAAGGTCCTTCAACTAAGTACCGAAAAAAATAACTTAAAGGAGTTTAGCACAAAGCTGTAACACAGCAAAATGTGAAAGAAGTGAAGTGGTCTGAATACTTTCTATATCCACTGTAAAGGCAGTGGAAAGACAAGGATGACTAAACCGCAATAGGTTTTACATTTCTGTCCAGTGATGAGATGAAACATGTCACCTTTACATATGCTTCAATGGTATTGCCTATGAACACAAATCCGTAGGTCAAAAAATGAATGCAACTATGTATTCTAATGTATTTTATAACCATTAATGTGGCTTTGTTTAAATATATTTGCTAGCTCTGCAGCAACTGATATGCTATTTTTAAATAACACTGAGCACAAAAAGAACAATCAGAGCACCAACTACAAACACAGTTATTACAAGTATAATGTAATGAGAAAAAAATGAGGAAAGCAGAAGACTTCCAGTTTCTAGAATTTTTTTCCCAGTCCTCTTTTTTTTTGTTGCCAGCTTCCTTATTTAAAGTAATGAGGACATTATCAAAGTTTGGATGTGTGTTTTTACAGAGTTTGTTCAGTCCTGCTGATTTAAAATCAAATCATTTACAATTGTGACGTAATATATACTGAGCTACAAGTTCAACATTGCTAAAGCCTTCACAGGACATACAGATATTAGTCAATGCATACTAAAGCACAGAAAAGCAAAGCTGGACTTATTTAGAGCTCACCTGAAAGTGGGGACGTTGGGAAGGAAGATCAAACACAGACCATGTTAGACCAGCATGGTTCAACTGCTTGCCGCCTTTCTGGTCCCATACTATGGATAAATTAAAGAATATAAAAATGAACGATAATATAACAAAAATGCTTCAGTGGATACTGACATAATTTCTTTACAGCCTGAAAAATCAACTCCGGTACATAGAAATAAAAAATACACACCTATAGACAGAATTTAGAGCTTAAAAACATGATCTTGTATTTAGCGTGTTTTAAACTTGATTTGGATATCCTAAAGTTAGCAACAAAAATAATACAGTATAAATCAAATTATAAAATAATAAGGTTGTGAAAGTTAAATCTGTTAGACTTATTGCAAGTGTTCCAAAAAGAACTGTGGGTTCTCTCAAACAGAACTCACCCACTACATTTACTATTCATGTTGTTACCATCAGGTCACAGATTCAGCTTTTCATGAATAAAAAGCTACCAGTTAAAACACTCCTTCATCACAGCTACTATTTATCTTCTACATAAGTTTTACTTTAATAAACAGCTACAGGTTTGACTTGTGGGGCCAAATGTTCGTCATTCTTGACAATCATTGGATAAGCCTAAAAGCTGGTTTACTTTTAAAAGAGCTGATTTGACATTACAATTATTACGTTCACTACTATATATTATTCATTTGTACAAATTATGTGCTATGGATGAGCTACTGTTATCAGTGTTTTTAATGTGATGTTGATCTCTCTGTAAAAACCCTGTTGTCAAACATATTTGTAAGCATAAATTGAAATTGAATTGAACTGAAAGCTGTGGTCTACTTCATTTCAGAGGGAAAGTGTTTTTGAAAAACAGAAATAGCTAATCGTTGTGACGTACATTAAAAACTAATCATTAAGAAAGCACACCCTGCACCCAAGGTAGTCCTTCATTATTCACTCAGTATGTCTTTGATGCATTTTCCTTCAGGAATCTGCTCTGAATGAGGACAAATTGTTAATTGTAGTGCCCACCTGAATAAAACTAAAAAGGTTTTCAAATCTAAAAGCAAACAGCAGTGTCAATGAGAAGCTTCATACTGTATATTAATAGGGCACCTCTGGTTTTTCACGTAACAGTTCAGTTATTCATAAAGATGACAATTACACAATTTTGCACCAGAGTAAAATAATTTGGTGGGAGCAGCTAAGTGGCTAAGATACATGGCAACCTTCAAGTGTTTGAGTGCAAATTAAAAATAAGTTGTTGCCAACATACTAAGAGTATTATCTGCATTCCTTTATGACCCAAAACTGATGAAGCTACACAACAGATCCACATACTCACTAAAAGTACTGTTTCTGCACCAGACTCTCCTCTGCTTTTGAAGCAGGATACAAATGAGCTTGTTGCCTGTCTAGTAAATACATCTGTTCTGTATCATATGCTAAACATTTACCCATGTGCCAGGACAGCATATCCATTCACTGCAAGTGAACCACTCATCTAGATCCTATTCTCTTCTGTATCCTACAGCTTACATATACAGAATGACTGCATGGAACATTGCCCTGTGTAATCAGCCTTTAAGCATGGCTCTATTTTGTTCTGTACAACTTATTCATGTGCCAACATTGCAAATTCAGTGAAATCTAAATATTAACCAGGACTTAATTTTGTTCTGCATCCTTCACTTACACATTTTCCAGCACTCTATATTTGTACATTAATCCATTAGTCCACTAATATTTCTCCTATCCTGTTCTGTACCTTCTAGTTTATATATGTGCCTTTAGAGCACATTGCCGCAGTGCAATCAAACCATATAAATGGGAGTATTTTGTTTGGTATTATTTGTTTAGTAAACTGACATTTTTCTACTGTGCCGACTTAGCACATTTGTTTAGTGCAATCAAACTATTAATTGGAATGACATTATTTTTTGAATCAACTGCTCTGTATCCTAGAGTTTACATTCACTCAAGTGTATTCAGACATTAATCATAGTTCCATTAGAGTAATCAAAAGGAATAAGATTAGCAAACAAATAATATTTACCAAGTTCTGGTTTAAAGTATCGAACTAATGGTTTTTATCGAGTCCTGCCAACTGCCGCCCACACTTCCAAGCTTGAGTTCCTGCCTCAGCTTATCGAGCACTTTAGGACTACCACAACTCGTCCAATAGGAAAGGTCAAGAGTTTTACCAATACTCATGGAAAGATTTTATTTAGCATTTGAAAATAATATGAGGGAAAAAAAAAGCCTACTCTAAAAAGATTAGAGCTTGTCGTTTTCAGCAGAGTTCAGCAAAATCTCTTGTAGTGTTTGTAGAGGAGAAGTCCTTATTGATACTTGTGTTAGCTGAAATTTGAGTAGCAACAGCATGAAATCTGCGATGAAAAATAACTCAGACATCTATTTCATTTGTTTTTCCACCTCCACGCTCATCACGGCAAGGCAGTGCATTGTGCAACAGTTACACAATGATGTGAAACATAACATCCTGAAATATAAGTAGGAGCCACTCACTGATTTCCATTACATATTTACAATGAACTGGATGAGCTCCAGGGACCATTCACACGCAAACACACATACATACAGTATAAACAAAGGGTGCCCAACTCCAGTCCTGGAGAGCCCCAGTGGCTGCAGGTTTTCATTCTTAACCCTTTCCTTAATTAGTGACCTGTTTTTGCTGCTAATTAACTTCTTTTGAATTCATTTTATATGACTTGTTCTTGAAGAATCAGACCCCTCAACTGTTTCTTTTTACTTAATTAGCAGCCAAACAATAATGAGATACAAAATGAGCCAAAACAGGACCAGCAAACTGTGACCATCATGCATTGTCTGAAAATAAAGAAAGAGGAAGGTCTCAGGAATGCTGATCTGCTCTTAGAAAAGAGAAAATCCACAATTTCAGAAATGTCTGCTATTGCATGCTGATCATTTCTGTTAGGTAGAATGCCCAGAGGGAGCTGGGCGGTCTCATGGCCTGGAACCTCTGCAGATTTTATTTTTTCTCCAGCCGTCTAGAGTTTTTTTGTTTTTTTCAGTCCTCCCTAGCCATCAGACCTTACTTTTATTCTATGTTAATTAGTGTTCTCTTATTTAAATTCTTACTTTGTCTTTATTTCTCTTTCTTCATCATGTAAAGCACTTTGAGCTACATTATTTGTATGAAAATTTGCTATATAAATAAATGTTGTTGTTGCACAATGAGAGCTGTAGCAAGCCATGGAATTAAAGAACGTGTTTAATTAACAACAAGACTCAGCGCCTCATTAAGCAACTGGTTGGAGTGAAACTGGTTGGATTTTGAGGCTTAAGGAAAGAAATGAAGCAATTCAGAGGAACAATGAAGAAATTCAGGGAAACTTTCTTAAAAACCAAGTCAATTAAAATTAATTCAAAAGAAGTTAATTAGCAGCAAAAACAGATCACTAATTAAGAAAAGGGTTAGAATGAAAACCTGCAGCCACTGCGGCCCTCCAGGTCTGATATAAACACTAACATCTGGTTAATTCAGAGTCCTTTATTAACTTAAAATACAGATCTTTAAAATCATGACAAGAAACCAGAGTGAGTGAACGACCATGAAGATGCTCAACACAGAAATTTATAGGCAAGGAAATAGAAACCAGGTTTCTGGAGCTATGAATCAACGATGCTGATCATGACACCACTGTATAATACACCCATAATTCACAAAAAAAGTTAAAGCTTACTTTAATCCTGGGTATGTACCAAAGCTTGCATCATTGGGTACTACACATTAAAATAACACTATGTTAAATTAACAATTGATTGATCTGTGATCAATGTAATACTCTGTAATATAGATTTTGTGCAAATATACTTACCATATATACTCGAGTATAAGCTGACCCGAATATAAGCCGAGGTACCTAATTTTACCTACAAAAACTGGAAAAACTAATTGACTCGAGTATAAGTCTAGGGTGGGAAATGCAGCAGCTACTGGTAAGTTTCAATAATCAAAATAAATACCAATAAAATTACTGTACATTCATTTAAATCTTTAAAAACAAGCCAAGTGCATTCTTTAACTGCCTTCTCTGCCTTATGCTCACTCGCTCTCTCTCACGGTATGTGTGTGTGTGTGTCTCTCTCTCTCGCGTGGCAGTTGCGCGTGTGTGTGTGTCTATCTGTCTCTCTCTCGCTCGCAGCGGGACCTGACTCGAATATAAGCCAAGAGTGACGTTTTTCAGCACATATTGGGTGCTGAAAAACTCGGCTTATATTCGAGTATATATGGTATATTTAGCATACATACATTTCTGCAAGATAGTGTACTCCAGTGCATAAAAAGGACTTGCTCAAAGATGAAGACTTTTTCTTGGCAAATGTGACAATGTGAGGAGCCGTAAAAAGGGATCTTAAAAAATTGAGTGCTTGAACCGGGTGCAATGTTCTATTTTGACATAAGATGGTTACACCCAGTAGTGTCAGACAATCAAAGAATGTGCCATGCTGGTGGAAGGGGGACTAACACAGACAAAGCACTGGTCAAAAGAATATGCAACTAGGTCACTCAATATGCTAAACTGATAGAAGAACCAAACTAATTCATGCATAGTATAGGTCAGTAGGTGTTTATGGCTACTTTTCGAATGAATATATAAAATCTGACAAAGCCTCATTGAACCAGTTTCCACAAATGGAAGTCATCCAAATCAGGTATATGTTTAAAAGAAATGCCTATAGCTACTTCAAAGATGTGCATTGAATCTTCAAAGAGCCCACTAAAGAACTGTAATATAATTGTATTAAACTACGGCTTCTCTTTGGCTATATGTACTATAAGTATATTTTATACACAGCAATGAATATTAGTAGTGAAAGCTGCATTTTAAAGCAAGTTTAATGTGTTCTTATTCAATACCATATTTCTCGATTTAATATCTCCATCACAGTTACTGGAAAGGGATATGTATAGGGTCACATATGAGCTGAAATTATAAAAAAACACATTTCCAGGGAGCATGTGTACCTGTTGGAATGAATAATTCCTCCATGTATACACTGTATCTGTTAACACAGGTATTTTGTTTCTGTATTACCTATTTTAATTAACAGATTAAACTCAAGCCAATGATTTCAATCAATCAATCAACATTTATTTATATAGCACATATTCATACAAAAAAATGTAGCTTAAAGTGCTTTACAAGATGAATAGAGAAATAGAAGACACAATAAAAGATAAACATAAGTCAACATTAATTAACATAGAATAAGAGTAAGGTCCGATGGCCAGGGTGGACAGAAAAACAAAAAACTCCAAAGGCTGGAGAAAAAATAAAATCTGTAGGGGTTCCAGACCAAGAGACCGCCCAGTCCCCTCTATTTCTTATAAAATACTAGCTGTCCCCCGCAACTCTGCCCGCAAAGCAGGGAAAAAGGACAAACTATAAAAATCATTGAATAAATAGGTATTGCTAGCTAGTAGTGGGGAGGTACACTTCAACAAGTGGCGAGAGGTAGACTGACTCGAATGGAGTCTGGCGATTGAGTGAGTAGGGCCTCGCCCAGCTCCCCACTCCTGACGTCACGCTTCCCACTCCCCTCTGCCCGCAGCCACTGCCTCAGATTAGTGTGAATAAATCACTCCTGTAAGCAAACTATGATACTTAGCAGGATGAGAGAAGTCGCAAAATCAACCAGAATATTGAAGCAAATTATAGAATAAATATGTTATTATAGAAATATATATGTTAAGTAGTTCTCTCGTGAAAAGTGGACAGACAGACAGACGCTGGATTTTATATATATAGAATTTGCTTTATTAAGTTATTGTAAAAAAGTTATTGCATAAAAGTAAGAGGTGTGTTCAATAATTTATCTACCTGTGTATGAAAGAAAGTAGCAAGCATGTTGAAACAAGTCTGGGCTTCTTGTGACTTTTCTTAAGGTTTCTCACGCAGAGTTGTGGCTCAATGCGAATCTAACGTTCCAAGAGACAGGATATCAGGAGAGTCCTCGTGCAAATCAAATAAGCTTCTTCACGACAATGCGCCTACCGGTTCACATGTCACGTCAATCACAATCTGCCATCCAAGAATGTGGGTTCCAGCAGTTGAACTTTCCACCCTATAGTCCTGACCTGGAACCTTCAGATTATTTCCAGTTTTGAAGAAATCTCTCCGTGGACCGCGGTTTTCAAGTGAATAAGACGTCAAGGCAGCTGTGACGTCCTGGTTTGAAGGTCAAACAGAAGCTTTTTTTTCAAAGGGGATAAAGTTATTGCAGGAAAAGTTGATGAAGTGTATGGAGCTACCAGGGGACTATATTGAAAAATAAAACAAAAATTTTCTGAAAACTCTTTTCTTTCCTACTAAGGTAGATAAAGTATTGAACACCCCTTATATATTATGGACAAATGCATCCATTCATTGATTAGTGCCACAGAGAATCAGAGCCTCCACTGGCAGCAATGAACATAAGCAACCCTAAACAGAATGCCATCTGACTTCAGAGCACACATGCACACATGCCCACTTGTATTAATAACAATAAAACTAAAGTCAACTGATTAACATAACCTACATGGATTTGACATTTCCGTGGAAAACCACAGCACCCAGTGAAAAACCCTCAGACATAAAGAGAGAAGGTGCAAACTCCACAAGGACTGAGACAGTATTCAAATCCATTCTTCCGGAGTTATGAGGCAGCAGACATAGTGCGCTGCCCAACTTCAAATATTTGGAGTATCATCTGAACATGATATAGGAAAATTGGTATAGTAGATGACAAATATTTGGTGCACTTAAGGTTTGCAAGTGTATACTTTTTGTAGCTCTCAATACAACTGTAACAAAACCTTAACATGCCACTAGCAACGTTGCTCTAGGCCAGAGGAGGACTGATGTTTATTCACAATTTAATTCCAATACTATGCATGATTTAAAGTAAAAATTCCTAACAGATCTAAAAGTGTCTTGTGTGATTTTACGTGACATTAAGAGAAGATACTTTAAAGATTTGTAAAGATTTAATAAAGCAAAACAAAGATGTCTTGTTACGTTATACTGGAAACTATTTATACACATAAGGACAACACCTTTTGCCAAAACTAGTCTATAAAGCATTTGGGTAAAGAACAAAACAAATTCTGAAGCTACACAGTGTACAGTGTTTGTATTTATCAGGCCTGCCATAACACCGATATGTACTGCATGATGGGCAGGCATGCTATCTGTTGACTGTCCATCCCTTGATTTAATATCTTCAAAGAGCCATAGCAAGAATAAACAGGCAGATCAGCAGATGCCTGAATGTAATAATAAGGCTTGTCTGGAATCCAGTAACTATAATTTCCATATTATATAAACAGTGTCAGTAAAGAAGGTGATTAGACAAAAATGGCAAAGACTCTAAAAATGTCTGTTTCAAGAACTGCATATTTTGAACAAAGACATGCAGTCAAAGCACTGCTTATGAAAATATGGTAAATTCACCTTGCTAAATAAGCATGCTCACCATCTGAGCCCCAATGTGAGGCACTTCTGATCAAACAAATTCAATGCTCTGAGGTCCTTTACAAATTGTAAATATGAGAAAGTTCATGAAAAAGCATAAAAGAAACTGGGATGCAAATGTTTAGGCAGAAATGTGTGGAGGTTCACTGTGGCAGATTAAGACAGCTGTAGAGCTGAGAAACTGTATTGCTGTGGATGGGTTATGTGTTGTACTGAAACTGACTTAAGTGTTTTGGGAATGAGGAACAAAAAGCACAGATGGCTATGAAGGACATGAGATAAAGAGATTCATTCAAGAGGAAAAAAATGAAATGAGAATATAAGGATTCCAAATTTTGCAAACAGTGGAGAAAGGAACAGGGGCAGCCAACAGGCCAACTAGCTGCTGTTGTTATAGATGCCTGACATAGAAGCAATAAAGTAGCAACAGAAAATTATTACCTGACCCATAGGTGCCAAGTCCTTTTTCGTTTTGTAAGCGTTTGATTGTTCCTGGAGATATGTGCTGCATCATGTAGCTTGGGTGGTAAACAACATCAAAGTCATGGTTCAGCTGACTCTGTGTAGTCAACTCAGCCTTTCTGTCACTGAAAATACTTTGTGCTGGACCTGTACATAAAGAAAACAAAACATAAATGTGCACGGTTTAAATAAAAAATCCAAAGAAGTGGGTCATTTGGCACAAAAGATATGTTTTACAAAGATGCCTCATAATGGATTTCTTACAAAGTTAAGTTTGAAGTCATTTCTCAACAAAAACAGCTATTTCCTGTTATTGCAAAAATACCAGGAATTCATAAGGAACAAAATCAATGTTTTTGTGCCCTGAATTTTTAGAGGGTGGCTTTTCATTATTTTGCTTCCTAATTAAATTGTCACCATTTGTATGTGCACAGTTGGAGACAAATAAGAATACCATTACAATTTATTTTAATACATAAAAGTAAAGTAAAGTAAAGTAAAAAAAAAAGAAAGAAAGAAAGAAAGAAAGAAAGAAAGAAAGAAAGAAAGAAAGAAAGAAAGAAAGAAAGAAAGAAAGAAAGAAGTTTAATTAGAACACATAAATAAAAGAATCTATTCCTGTAACAGTGTGTGGGCAGAACAACTCTATGTTGTTGACTTTAGCGACCTATTTTAATGTCTTACTTTACAGAGCAGGTCCTTTTTTGTTAGGCACCCTTATGCCTAGTCAGTGTACACTATGCCATGGGAGACTACTATCACCAGTACTGCTTGAAAGTCAATATAATACTGTATTTGCACTTGCTTTAGAACACAGTATTTCACAAATAAAGTATATAGTGACTGTTGCATGACCTTGTGCTCTGTTGAATACTAAAGGAACATTGGCACTAGAGACAAAGCAAGTAGGGGTGAACAACAAAAGGATTTTTATCCACATAATCTATTCAACTACACATTTTAACTATGCTTAGAAAATTGTATGGTATAATCATACTGTAACAAGTTTCTGTGTGTGAGGGCCCTAATGTTTGACCAAAATAAACTCTTTCTAGCTTACAGTTGTAGCCTTTGCGTACAGTTTCGTACAGTAGGTTATGCAGCATTCCGTTAAGTTTAATGGTGGCTTAAGATGCAAAAGAGGTAGAAGTGCAACTGTCCTCTAGGCAGAAATGTACAGAACAGTATACAATTGCATTGTACATTGTTACAAAATGTAAGTATTGGTACTTTTGTACTCATAACAATAAGAACACTTGTTATCTCTTGTACAAGTTGGCAACACATACCTGGCAGTCCATCTGCATAACCAGGACTCAGTTGAGAGGAGGGCTGGATATAAGATGACCTGAAGGTAGGTACAATGAACGGGATTTGCCTACCATCAGGGGGTATCTTAGAAAGTAGATAATCCTCTGTACATCCAATTATATTTTTCTGATTGGGTGATGTCACTGGTGACTTTGCAGTTCCTGTTTCACTTACTGATTTCCAGGACTTGACTGCTTCAGCATTGACCACTGTGTCTGATGAACAAACACCAACAGAAAAAGGAATAGGAATTAGCTATATCCTGCGCTAAATTAAGACAAAAACCTTGAAGCCAACTTGGTGTATCAGGCAAAATTTGGACAGCAGCGGAAAGTGGTTTAGCTGATCGATCATTTAATTAATAACAATGTAAAATTAACTGAAAGCGGAGTTAACAAAGAGAAAACAAAACGAGAGTAGGAAAAATGTCATTCACAGAAACAGGGACAATTTTCAGCTAAATTATGCTGCCTTACATTTTCTTTACCTTCACATCATCTTCATTTAACTCACAGATGTGGTTCTTCCACTGTTTTGTCCGTTAACTTTTTCTTATGTCTTTCGTGAAAGTGGCCATCCAGGAAGAAAACATGATGGGGAATCAAAGATTTTCTTGGCATCAACAGATTTTTCAATGTAGCACCAAATAATTATTGAACTAATATTCAGACTTTCTGAAAATTGACTATATCAAGACATGCTATTAAGTGTAAAAGACACAGAAAATCTGCCACATTTGTGACTGTTATATAGAGTATGTCACTAGATAGAACTTTTTATTGAAGAAAGTTTAAAGCTACATCTGTTTTAATAAAAATAAATACCCACATTAACTCAATGTATTTTATAGTTGAAGTATATTTGGTTAAAGGCTTTGTGCATCTTTCCTTAATAGCTATCATGGATTAATTATAATTAACTAAATATGTTGTGATGAGAAAACATTATTTCAAAATTAATTTATCTTTAAAAAAAGCAAGAGAATAAAGGAAACTCACAATTACACACTAAGAAAAAAAAAACAAAAACGTCTGGCAACATCCTCTTAGGGATTAATTTGAGTTTTCAGGGCAATTATGTAATCATCCTCTTTAATAAAGCCCTTGTGTGCGTCCAGGTGTCCGTGTGTGTGTGTCTTCTGGTGAAGTGCGCATGCGCGGGGCCACACAGCACGTGTTCAGTCTCTTCCTGTGCATTCCCTGTGCAGTGAGAGAGACAGATACACACACACAGGTGCGCGCGCGTCACACACACACTCACACAGGTGCGCGCCCTTTACACACACACAGGGGCGCGTCACACACACACACAGGCGCGCGTCACACACACACACTCACACAGGCGCACGCGCGTCTCACACACACACACACACACAAAGGCGAGGTTCCACTGTATTACTGTCAGACAAAATTACAGGCATTTCACGGAAATACAAACCAGTATTACTGAGAGAGAAAATTAAAGGCACACAATACAGTGACACATATTACAGCCACATACAAGGTCTCTTGCCATTTAATATAGACTGTTCATACAAATGTTTATGCACTACTGTTCTAGCGCCCGTTATTTTAACGGGCTTAATGTCTAGTTTAATATAAATGCCTATCATTGATTTATAAACCTGGAAGTGGCATCACAGTGGCTTGGGTCAGGAAAAGGGGCTTTTTGTCAAGTTGCATTGAGTTATCTGTGATTCTGCTGCCTCATGCTGCGTTCCATTTACTTCGGAAGTTGGATGTTGGAGTTAGGAATGACATCACACCTGAGTTAATCGCATTCCAGTACAATATTTGAAAAAACAATACAGACACCACCAGGAAAACCTTTTTAGTTGTGCTTGCTCTTTCGGACAACTACTGAACAATGCATTACATGGTATTTTGTGCTGTCACACACATGCACATGGGAAACAGCCAAATAAATAGTAATTCTATGCCAGACCAGGGGGCGGCAGAGTGTGCTGTCTCACTCAGTTTCTTGCAGACCATTCTCGGGAAATCCGGCGCTGACGATGACGTCACTTTCCTGTCATGAAGACGTCACTTCCAGTTCCGTCACTGCTGACGTAATTTCTGGTCCTATCTGTTAAAACCGCCATCTTGTCTCAATGCAAGTTAGTTCTGTTTTGGACTCTGTTCTGTGAACATCTCTCATATAAAAGCAACTTTTACAGCCGGGAAAACAATATACGAGTGGCTGCCCCAAATCTTCATGACGTCTGTGAATCATTTGTTTGACAGTACACAAAAACACCGCAGCAATATGTCCACGGATAGAATTTGGACAATATAGTGTGTAAGACCGTTATAATGAGACACAAATAGAAGTGCTAATAAACACTATAATACTAAAGTTAGTAGTGTATGTCACCATTTTGGATTAACATCATAATCTGAATTTGGACAAACTCAAATTTGACAGATCAGTTCCAAGTAGGAAATCCACCTACCTACTTCAAATGGAACACAGCATAAACCACAAATGGCAAATCCTGAAAGCTGCCTTAGAGGTTTGCTTTTTAAAAGCCACCTAGGGGTGCTGGTACATGAAGAACCATCAAATGGTACTCAAATCTGTTTGCCTTGTAACTTTAGAATGTTGAACTTCACTTCCAGACTTATTTAGGTGTTTGAATCAGAAAGGGCATCAGAATTGCATTTTAAGATTGTTCCTTAATAGAAGTTAGAGGAATCTACTGCCAGGATTTAAGCAGATGGAAGAGACAATGTCTCATAAACTGGGAGGAAGAGAGGACAAACAAATGCAGCTTGTTTGACATGATAAAGCCACACCATGTGACAGTTATGGATAAAGTTCATATAGGCCAGCATGGGATAAGCAAAGTATTACAGTGTTTTTTTCCTATCCTCCTTTGTTAACTTTATGTTCTTATTGCAATAATCATCCACTTCTTTGTTTTGAAAATAAATCCAACAATTTTGATATTTCCCCCTTGGGATTAATAAAGTATCTATCTATCTATCTATCTATCTATCTATCTATCTATCTATCTATCTATCTATCTATCTATCTATCTATCTATCTATCTATCTATCTATCTATCTATTTTTGTGTTCTTTCATCAGTCTCCTGCAATGTAAAATCTGTAAAATGGATACAGCAAATCTACATATTTATGATTACAAGAATTGTACTGGCTGGCTTACGTACAAGAGAAAGGGCTGCTCATTAGGAATAAGAGAACATTTTGAAAATACAGCAGTTTATAAAAAAATTTAATATACACTTTACCAGGAGAACAGATATTACTACTGTGAATGGACAGATATTATGACTGTGCATAATGTATAAGCTAGGAACAAAATGCTATATTTTGCACTTATGATTAAAAAAAACTTCTACAAATATATTTCAATGTTGATACAAAGTATTAAAAATACGCCCTTATGTTAAGTAAATGCTGGATCCAGGAGAGGAGAAGGATTAAGAAAATCAAATCACTTTACTTGTAGCTTTTTGTGTGTCCTTTGCTTCAGATTACATTACCTTGTGACTCTGGTCCTTCATCTTTGCACAGTAGTCCTTTGCAGCAGCTTTTGATGAACTCTGTAGACATCACCCTTATGTTTACGACTTGTAGCAGGCAAAGTAAGATTCTGATGGCCACTGATCTGCTGGAAGACAAGCAGAAGCAGTTATAAACACTTTATTTACTAAACAAGAGAAAAATCAGCATACCACATTCCTGTGATCATAATGGAAGAATCATATCTTGTTAAAAAATGTATATCCTCCTTCGCCAATTGTGCTGCAATTGGATTGCAAATTTGCACGAAAAAGGAAAAGTCAGTATCTCTGTATAATAAACTCTGTAGGAGTATATTTGCTCAAAATCAACATGCATCTCACATTTTTACATTGCTAATAACCATGCCTAGTTTCATGTGAATTTAATCATTAGTTTTTTAATTACCATTTCAACAGGCACACCTTCTGACATACACGCTCAGGTAGACATCATGGTGAAACTGTGTGAATTGTAAAAGCTCATTGAAAACGCAAAGTCAACATTTTGACCTCATAACAATAGTTTTCCTGTACAGTGAAATTCGTTCAATCTATGTATGCAGAGAAAGCAAAAAAAAAAAATAATCATAGGATTCGGTAAGTTTAGCGTGCAGACACTACTTTTAGTTCTACAATAAGCCAAGAGAGAAAACGAGCTAGTAAGAAACTCAGAACAAACAATAGTACAAAGAACAAAGAAACCAAATGAGGTTGTAGTGAAAGTGGGACCAAGCGGGTGTTACAGCAGGAGTGGTTTATTACCAATGCAGCATGGAGCAAATAATAAAGCTACCTGTAGTAGAAACTCCGGAAACAATAAATTGTTAGTCCTAATCAGTCTTTGGGTTGGATGTAAAAGCAAGACACACCATACAGTCCAAACAGAGCTGATCCTAAAGTTAAACATTGGCCTCAAGGTTGAAAATGTTGTGGAACAGGATGGATCCAGAATACAAAGCACAAAATCATAATCTGTGTTAAAAAACAAAACAACAAACAGAAATTAATTATTTCTTTGTTATGCGCACAATGAGGCAGGCTGAGAGATACATTACTCCACTCTTCTCATTTTCCGGTGCTATCGTTATTCTGGTACTGTAATATATCTGCATTAGTATGATATGTGAAGAGTAGGTGCCAGCATTGTGTTTATGAGATGATATGACCCACTAACACATATGCGAGCAGCCTGCCCAAAGCGAGAAATGATACTTTTCTGAGAATTAGAGCTGGCGCCTCTGCAGCATGTGTGTTTACTCGGTGTGCACCCTACATCCCCACCTCTATGTGCTCACTCTGCAGTGCTCATTTTTCATTGATTCATAGAATTCCATAAAATGATGACTCTTGAACCTAATGAAATATTCAGCACAATGCCACTGCTAAATCAGTCTTCACTTTATGCCACATCTTTCACAGTGAGCACTATCTGAAATATCTCACAATATTATAATTAAAAGGAATGCAACAGTGCTTTCATATTTATAGAAAACTGTTTGATAAACAGAAGTAACAAGTAGGATGCAATCAGCATGACAAACTGATACTTTATACCAGGGGTGGGCAAAGTCGTTTCTAAAGGGCCGCAGTGGCTGCAGATTTTTGTTCCAACCCAATGGCCTAATAAGGAACACTTATTACTCAAGTAACACTTCTGCTTCATTTTTAATTGTCTTGCTCATTAAGATTGTGAACGCTTATTGCTTATTTTAGTCTTAAACAGCTGTATTCTTGGTTTTTAGTTGCTCCTTATTAGCAATAAGATGCAAATGACAAAGGAAAGCAGCAGTTCTCCATTTAGCTTGTCACCATTTATATCTGTGTGTATTTATCGTACACTATTTGGTTTAATTAAATACTTGGAAGGAAAGTGAAGAGAAAAAAGTGAAGGATTGAGAAATACTCAAACATTTTAGCCTTCAAATCATTTGGATGATATCCTTAGAAAGAAAAAAAAATGTAGGACATGAGAATGACCTGACATGGCAGAGTTAAAGCACTAACAAGCCAAGAAATTTAAATATTAGCAAGGATTGTTTTCTAATTAAGCAACTGGGTTGGATCAAAAACCTGCAGCCACTGCGGCCCTCCAGGACTGACTTTGCCCACCCCTGCTTTATACAATGGTCCTGGTAAGCGCCTTACCAAATGTCTTAGAAATTAATAGTTTCAGTATACTATTTAATTCTACTTTTACAACTGGGACACGTGCTTCACCCAAGGATGAATTCTGAACAGGAAATCTTGCAGACGAAACCACAGACAGTATGGTGTAGTCAGTGAATAAGGTGTTTGACCTTACACCACAAGGTTGCTAGTTTCTCCCCTTGTGTAGCACTCTGACCTTGAACAAATCACTTAACCTGTTTATGCTCTCTTAAAAAAAAAACAACCAAAGAAACTGTTGAAAATGATCTTAATGTTACAAGTTGTCTTGTATAAATTCATCAGCTAAATGCACAAATACAAAAGTCCCAAACTGTTCCCTGTTTGAAGTTTGCATATTCTCTCTGTGTCTGCATGGGTGTTCAAAACATGCATGTTATGTGATCCTAAATTGGCCTTGGTGTGTGTGTGAGTGTGTGTGAGTTCACCCTGTCAGGGACAGGTGACCAATCCAGGGTTTGATCCGGCCTTGCACCCTATGGTAGCTGGGATAGGGTCCAGTCCCAGTCCCATGACCCTGGTCTGGATTCAGATGGTTAGAAGATGACATGACATGATTTCACGCAATAGTTTAAACAACCTGCACGATGTAGGCAGATGGTGATGGCGTTGGACTATAAATGATAAGTTTCAGGTTCAGCCCTCTCCATTCTCACTATGAAAAGGTGAGAAAGCCGCTTAACCCGCAATGCCTCCATTTTAAAACTTGCTTAAACCAAGCTTTTGGAGTCATGGGAAGCCAAGATAAAACCTGACTGCATCAAGTACAAAGAAAAATCTGGCTCTGAATGCGGTACCAGTAAATCACAGAACACATACTGTACATGCACACACATGTAGTTTCTCCCACAATGGTTCTCTAAATGTACACATTTGTATATTGTACATGTGAAACTACTACTCCAGTCAGTCAGTCAGTCAGCCATTGTCCAACCCATTATATACTAACACAAGGTCACGGGGGTCTGCTGGGTCCAATCCCAGCCAACACAGGGCACGAGGCAGGAAACAAACCCCGGGCAGGGAACCAGCCCACCGCAGAACTACTACTCCATACTTGTTAAATGTATTATAATACAGTTAACTAGAGAAAAGCACTCTATAAAATAGGTTTATTCAGTCCTTACCACATTCTTCAACTATACTGTAGATGTAAGGAGCAACATACTAAAGCTGTAAAATGCTTTTAAAATGCCATTCCCTATGGACAGATGGTGCATGAAATTACATTTCTTTGTACACTTGTACAGTAAAGCTTTTAAAATGGCATTCCCTATGGACAGATGGTATATGAAATAACATTTCTTTGCACACTTGTAAAGTAAACCTATCAAGAGAAATGTGTGGTTCAGGATAACATAAAGTAAAGTGGCTCCAGAAAAAAAAAAATACAAATGCTCAATACATATAAAATATAAAAATGTTACCGTCTTTAAATCTACACACACACATGTTTCAGAGGGTATGTTAACAAAGAATAGCACGAGGATTCTGAAAAGTGACAAGCTCAAAAGATCCCAGCCATGTTAAGCCATACTGACAAACACTTTGAGATGCTGCATTTTAGGTTTTTTCCTGGTATTGATGATGAGCCTGAAAAATCCAAGAACCCAATGTACATCATCTTACCAAAAGATTATGACAAGGCAAAGCACACCTTATTAAGGAGTGTCAGAGGGGCACAAGGTTGTCCCTTATAGCCAGTCCAGCAATCACCAGCTGCTTTGAGTTTGTGACTAAGCCGCTTACCTAATGTATTGCCTTGTTGAACTCTACCTGCATTTTAAAGGACTGATCAGGGATTGTCTTGCTGATTTTCAAAATAATTCTGCATTATTTTTGATACTGTAGCATTGTATATGCTCTGGTAGCTTCACAAATGCAGGTTGCATCTGATGTGCAGATAGCTGACTAATTTACTAAATAATACTTTATCTATCACACCAGTATTGATACAGCAGAAACCTCCTTTAAGGAGTACTTTAGAAAGTAGTAGTTTGAATAAACCTAAAGAAACCTCAAAACTGTCCAGTGATTGTTGCAATAACAGACGTCTATGCTAATGTTTAAACGAAGAACAAAACAAACACAAAAAAATCAATTGTCACTATGACCACGGCACACAACCATGGGCACTATGGCCCAACAGATCAGAGTTTGCCCACAGTTAGTACGGGCGACAGTAGAGTTTGGTGTTGGGCTGTAACTTTAACCAATCATTGAGATCTGAATGTTAAATGTTCAAAATATGCTTAGAGGAAAGCTGTTTGGGCTATATGTATATTTCTTCTTAGAATTCATGACTATAACACTGAGACTGTTAATGTACTGTTAAAATGACTCTGTCTTTTTAATTCAACTCATCTTTTAAATCACATTTCAGTAAGGGCAGCACAGTGGTAGTGCTATTTTGCTTAGTAGTAAGGAGACCCGGGTTCGCTTCTCGGGTCCTCCCTGCGTGGAGTTTGCACGATCTCCCCGTGTCTGCGTGGTTTATGCTCCCACAGTCCAAAGACATACAGGTTAGTTGCACTGGCGATCCTAAATTGTCCTGTGTGTGTGTGTGTGCCCTGCAGTGGGTTGGTGCCCTGCCTGGGGATTTGTTCCTGCCTTGCACCCTGGGATTGGCTCCAGCAGACCCTCGTGACCCTGTGTGTTAGGATATAGCGGGTTGGGTACTGACTGACATTTCAGTAATTAAAACAGATCGATCAAAGATATGTTCAGTGCTACATCCCATGCTTTTTTGTCATCTATCAGTCTCAACATCCTTCCCCTGTCCAATTTAGTCAGCCACATGATCAGATAGTCCCATATGCAGTATTTCCTCAGAACTACTTAGACATCAAAAAGGCTAACAGAAGCATAGCGTATTTATTTTAAAACAGCATTAACTTTCTGATAAGGATTTGGAACATTTCTCATAAAGATTTTTTTTTTCTAATTTAAAATAAGTTATCCTTTTCCACCGCTTTATAGGAGGCACACTCAAGATTGTTCTAATTAAGTAAGACTAAGACGACAAGCAAGCAAGCAATATGGTCTAAGACGTCACAGTTGGTTGTTTTTGTAACAGACAGTTGTCCAATCTGGTGCAACATTCTCCACCTTGGATAATTTAGGTCAATGTGCTTTGGGTGGGTTGGGGTTTGGGGCAGCACCAACCTCAGGAGCATCAGGTGTAAAACAGGAATCAATCTACACAAAGCATCAGTCCATAATGGGTCACATTTACGCACACACACTTTTTTTTCCCTTGAAGAGCTTTCTTGTAACTACAGTAAGTTCGGATTTACACATCGTGCAGGGGTGAGCAAAGCACCATCAGAGTATGTAACACTTAAGAGTTTGTGTGCCATCATTTAAAGGCTATGCAGAATTTAACAATGCCCTCTTGCTAGAGCACCTTGGCATTGCTCAGGTTTTCTATTTCTTTGCTGTCCTCCTGGACCTACAGCTATTATAGCCCTGTTAACTGTGAAGCAGCTGAGGTTTTGTTAGATTGTCATTTTTCTTTCTAACCTGACTGCACTAAGCTTCTTGTGCACTACTTTAACATTCTGATTTCTATCATTTTCTAACTTTTTATATTAGTGATAATCACATTTATTTTGATTTTCTAAAAATCACTTTGAATAAAGGAACCTGCTAAATATAATAATGATGAGCTATGGCACATTCAGTTCTTAAATTTGAGAAATTTAGAGACAAAGCACCAGTTTTTAGTTAAATAATAATGATCCATGAAATCATACATTTTAGCTTCTAGCAGCACCCAGAGAATTGGTAGTGTGTAAAATGCTTCACCAATCACATGCAGTTTTGCAAAGGTTTTCCTGCGCTAAATAACTACTGCCTCACAGTGTGCACAGCAGGAGAGCGAAGCACATGGTATGATCTACATACTGCTCCTTTATCTCTTTAATTACGCTAGCCTTTGCAAACAGAAATATCTGAAAATTGTATCCACTTGAAATATACTCATCTTAGCAGGTGTTTAGAGATTAGGAATCCACTCAACTGAAACAAAAGTTCAGCACAGTAGCCAGCACTTAAAAGAAAAAAGCAGGTCTTTCTTATTGGACAGAAGGCTGTCTGTTTTACTGAGAATAATAGAACCTTTTCAACATCCCAGTGGTTAAAACCGATTCTTCAGATACTTTGTGAACCATAGAAAAAAGGCTAAATGAAGCTGAGAATAATACTTTAAGGATTTTGACCTGCTACTGATATCCAACTGGCTCATCACAGACAAGAAGAGAAGTAGATTGCCATGTCTGACATAATGACAAAACAGATTACCGTGTTTAATGGAGGACGTCATAAGTTAGATTGGTAGTGTTTAAGCATTTTCTGATGTCGACGAGCCAAATATTGAGACTGCTGATGCCTAAAGTGTGACCTTCACTAAAGAGCTGTATGCAAAGTTCCTAAACACCCTGGAAGTCAGGAGGAATGAAAATGTTAACATGCTGTCTATGCTTCTTAAATGTTCTTACAGTTTTTGGTACCTTTTAGAGCAACAAAACGGTTATATCAGCTTATATTTATTACCTTTTTTAAAGAAAGACAAGTCCTATAATTTAACAGGAGGATAAGAAAGGTATGCATACTTAATAAGCATGTCCAAGCAATTTCACTCTCAAATCATGTAATAATAATAAAAATGATTTAAAAAGGGATGGTAACTAGTGAGTAAAAACTAACAATCCATATCTGAAGGACATTATACCCGCTACACTATAACGTGAACCTAGATGTGACTGCAGGGCTGTGGAGTCAGTACACAAAATCTTTGACTCCAACTCTGACTCTGACTCCCCTATTTGTAATTAAACTCATATATTTACTTTGTTGATTGAAAGCAAACAAAATACAAGAGGCAACGCATTTCATCACTGCTGGCGTGAATCATCAGGTTGCTTTTTGGCACTCTAACTTATTAAAGTTTGGGTTAAAAGGCTGTAGCAATGCTGCTGTGGTTGCAAACACTGAGTGACATTAAACAAAAGACTAAACTTACCACATTAAAAAACAAGCTATATTTTAATCAAAAGCCTAGAAGAAAAAATAGTTTAATCGATTCGGTATATGTGAAATTGTAAATTTTAACTCATTATATTAAAATTTACATTTAGTCAGGGTCGGTGTTGGTACATTTTTACCGACTGCAACTCCAATAACCCAATTATTACTTTTGATTCCGATTCCAAAGCCCTGTATGTCTTACCAGTTGTCTGACTCAATGCTTTTCAGTTGCAAAACAAGTGAACAGTACATTGTAAAAAGATTGTGGTGGTTAGAAGAGGCCAAACCCACTGTAAAGAACAGACAAACATTAGCACAATATGTCGACAAAAGTACTGATCTAAGAAAGATTGCAGACAACCACAAAGTTCAATTAATATCAATGTGTCACCATGATCTGTGTACACAGTAAGCTTTAGACTTATATAACAGGTCATGTCAGGTTGGGGAGCATGCACTGGTACAGTGTGTTGCCACACCCACCACATCAGGAAACAATTTGGGATCCTGGTTGTCAACCCCCTAGGCAGATACGCGGTCCAGTCCCACCCAAACGAAATCACAATCTATCTGCAACAGCCAGTTGTTACATAGGCGTCCCCTTGGCACTCGGGTCCTCAACAATGTGATCACCCTCGGGGAATCGTGCCACATGGCCGTAGTGCTGTAACTGACGCTCCCTCACAATGCAGGTAATGTGTCTCATTCGGGACTCCGTGAGCAACCATTCATTCGACACAAAGTCAAACCAGCGGTACCCAAAGATTCTCCAAAGAGATATAAGGAGTTCAGTCTTTGTCTCAGGTCACTGGATAGTGTCCATGTCTCACAACCATATAGCAAGACAGGAAGCACCAGATCTCTAAAGACCTGGACCTTCGTCCTTTTGCACAGATATTGGGAGCACCACACATACCTTTCCAGCGACCTCATGACCCCCCATGCTCTCCCAATCCGTCTACTGACTTCATAGGAAGAGTCACCAGAGTCATGAATGTCACTGTTGAGGTAAGTAAACTTCTCGACAAATTCGTCGCTCTCTCTGCATTATCAATGCACGGAGATTGTTAGAATTTGTGGGTTTTTACTTGTCTACCAGCCTCCTGAGGATTGACCACAAGTTCTCCATGTGATTAAGGTCTGTGGAGTTTCCTGGCCATGGACCCAAAATTCTGATGTTTTGTTCCCCAAGCCACTTAGTTTTCACTTCTTTTTTATGGAAAAAGGCACTGTTGCTCACCAAACTGTTCTTGGATAGTTGAGAGAAGTTGCTCTCGAGTATGGTCAGGTCAGCAGTATGATCGCTTATACTCCTTTTTTATAGGAAATGCTACATGGGTTCCATATCCCCTCAAGTCTACTTAAAAGTATTTTTTTTAACATCCTCAAGTTAGAAAATAAAGCAGGCAATATGAAGAAGCACTGGTATAAATCCATTTTGGTACTGTAAATGTCATAATTAGGTTCTAATTTCTTTCTAAAAATTAGATGGAGAACTGTCACCCACTATAAAACAACCCCCATTAAAGATACATTTCAAGGTGGTGCAGTAATTAAAACCAGTTTAATTGTTCAGTTTTGAATTGCCATTCTTGAAAACGTGTGTTTGGTGATCCATAACTAACTTCAGTACTTGGGTCAAATATGCTTACGTTTTACCTCTGCTAAACATCATCACTGCTCTTACCATTGGACAGCAATATTTCATGCTTTATTTCATAATATCAAATTAAAAATTGCTTCCTTTAGATCAAATAACTGTAGATTGGTATCAGTTTTCATGATTTTATTTTATTAATATTCATAATATTTGGAGTTTGCATGTTGTCTGCGTGGGTTTCCTCCGGGTACTCTGGTTTCCTCCCACAATCCAAAGACATGCAGGTTAGGTGGATTGGTGATTCTAAATTGTCCCTAGTGTGTGCTGGGTGTGTTTGTGTGTGTCCTGCGGTGGGTTGGCACCCTGCCCAGGATTGGTTCCTGCCTTGTGCCCTGTGTTGGCTGGGATTGGCTCCAGCGGACCCCCGTGACCCTGTATTCGGATTCAGCGGGTTAGAAAATGGATGGATGGATGGATGGATGGAATATTTGGAGTTTGCATGTTGTCTGCGTGGGTTTCCTCCGGGTACTCTGGTTTCCTCCCACAATCCAAAGACATGCAGGTTAGGTGGATTGGTGATTCTAAATTGTCCCTAGTGTGTGCTGGGTGTGTTTGTGTGTGTCCTGCGGTGGGTTGGCACCCTGCCCAGGATTGGTTCCTGCCTTGTGCCCTGTGTTGGCTGGGATTGGCTCCCGCAGACCCCGTGACCCTGTATTCGATTCAGCGGGTTAGAAAATGGATGGATGGATGGATATTATTTTCTTTAAGATAAATTGCTTTGTCGTGATAAAGTACAGGGGTGGTGTAATATAGGGCACATGCTTTAAAATAACTGCATACCCCTGTAGTAAATTGTGAAGTAATATTGTTCCATTTATTAGCATATATCAGTGAAGTGAAAAAAATAAGTTTTTGCTTCCTGGAAAATGAGCCAATGTTTATTTTGACAGTCATGGGTATTCCTCAATGTGCTGCAACTTCTAACTTCTTACATCACCAGGTAACTATGGCAAAGGAAGTGGCCTACGGCAAATAAATTAACTCTTCAAACCTTAATGAAAATGGGTAGGTACACATACTGCTTGATGGACAAAGTGTTAGGGAACTAATCTTGATGGTGTGGTTTTTATTTATATATATATATATATATGATCTGGATTACAATTTAACACACTGACAAATCATACTTACATACTACACCAAACTAGGGGTATTAGAAGATATTCTAGAGTTGGCATATTGATTGCAGATGTAGAAGGACATAATGCAGGCTCAAGCAGATATGTGCCCAATGCAATTTTGGTGTAAATAAATTTACATTGTACCATTATGGACTGAAATTGTGAGATATTACACAAGGGGAGTCTGAAACTTGAAAGTATGAGAAAAAACTTTGGTGGATTGTGGACCTGCCACTGTTCACAATCAGAGACAATACAGAAGTGATTTAAACACTTAATAGAGTTATAGTTTATATTACAAAAGGAGAAAGTTATTTTTAAGTTGAAAAACACTTGTTTGAGAACAGATTTGAAATACTGCTTGCATTTCCGGTCTTCACAGCACCAAATTAGCATGATGGCATTGGAGAAAATCCAGAGAAAAGCTGATGAGGTAAGCAAACCAAGATTAAGAAGTGACATGAGAGATAATACGCTGTAGATCACGGGTGTCGAATTCCAGTCCTGGAGGGCCGCAGTGGCTGCAGGTTTTCATTCTGACCATCTTCTTCATTGCTGAGCCGTTTTTGCTGCTAATTAACTTCTTTTGCTTTAGTTTTAATTAACTTGACTCAGGCCCCTTAGTTGTCTCTTTTTTAATTAGCAGCCGAACAATAATGAGACACAAAACGAGCCACCACATGACCATCTTACCTGTGCCCGTCACACAATATGTGAAAATAAAGAAAAGTGAAGGTCTCAGTAAGGTTGATCTCTTAGGTCACCAAAAGATTTTGACGAACAGAAAATCAACAGTTTTGGAAATGTCTGCTGTGGCAGAATCAGAGCAGCAACAGGCCACAAAATTAAATAACGGCCATAATTAACAGCAAGAAGCAACTTCTCATTAATAGATTGGTTGGAAGTGAAATTGGTTGGAGTTTGAAATACCAGTTCAACTGCTCATCTGTTGGCTCATTTCACGTCTCATTTCTGTTTGGCTGCCATTTCATGAAGAAATGAATCAATTCAGAGGACTGAATCCTTAAAAATGAATTGAAATGAAGGGAAAAGAACTTAATTAGCAGTGAAAATTGGTCACTGATTAGGAAAAGGGTCAGAATGAAAACCTGCAGCCACTACGGCCCTCCAGGTCTGGAGTTTGACACCCCTGCTGTAGATACCATCTATTACCTTAAATTTATTTAAAACAGAGACATAAAACAAGTTACTAACAATAAAAAAAGAAGTTCCTTTGTTATTAGAACTTCATTGATGACCTGCAAATTTCAAATTGTAACAAGGTTGCAAATCAAAGGTGAATAAGGACTGGAAAGCATTGTTCGGCTAAATGGCCTAATTTTGTGTAGGCTTTTCTAATGTTTTTATGTACACCTTCAGACTTTAGCAGATTCAGATATACAAAATTACAGTAATAAAAAGAGTTCTAATGGTCCGCTATAGCATTTGTGTGTTTCAAAGAGATGTTATTAACTTGTGTGGCAAGGTATACATCAAAACTGTTTTGATGTGGAAGACGAGAATTTTCAGCAGCTACTATTCTGGCACCACTCAGCGCAGGGCAGGAATCTGAATTAGAATGCACACATCGCTGAGATAAGGGAGGAAATCTGACATACCTGGAAGAAAATCTACACAAGCAAAAGAATGACAATCCACAAAGACAGGAGTTTCTGCTGTCACTGTCAGGCAACACTATCCACTCTGGCAAAGTCTACTTCTTGTTCTTTTTACCAACTCGGATCCCTTTGCCAAGGACAGGCTACCTAGATGACTGTCCTCCATCTTTGCCTAGATAGATAGATAGATAGATAGATAGATAGATAGATAGATAGATAGATAGATAGATAGATAGATAGATAGATAGATAGATAGATAGATAGATAGATAGATAGATAGATAGATAGATAGATAGATAGATAGATAGATAGATAGATAGATAGATAGATAGATAGATAGATAGATAGATAGAGATACTTTATTAATCCCAAGGGGAAATTGCGTATCCTTTACCCTTAACTCTCTTTCCCTCATATTGCTCCTGAAACAGTCCACCCTCTCTTCTCTTGGCCATCTTTTTGTGAGAGGCCTACTCCATCTCCACTTGATCATCTTAACCTTTGTTTTTGCTAACCACATACCAATAAAATACAATACAATACAATTTATTTTTGTTTAGCCCAAAATCACACAAGAAGTGCCGCAATGGGCTTTAACAGGCCCTGCCTCTTGACAGCCCCCCAGCCTTGACTCTCCAAGAAGACAAGAAAAAACTCCAAAAAAAACTCTTGTAGGGAAAAAATGGAAGAAACCTTGGGAAAGGCAGTTCAAAAAGAGACCCCTTTCCAGGTAGGTTGGGCGTGCAGTGGGTCAATAGAAGGGGGGTCAATACAATACAATATAATACACAGAACAAATCCTCAATACATTGTAAAAATAAAAATGTTACTATTACGGAGCAGAATTTAACAGTACATGATATCACATAATATGATTTAGATTTGTTTAGTGTCCTGGAGACCTCAGCCATCAAGCAGCCTCCCCTATTTGGCCGTTCCACAGCTGAAACAGCGCTGGGCCAGCCAATCTGATGAAAGGACCCCTCTCCTGCGATCCTCCATCAGGGATGACTTTGCCTTAGGCAGGCAAAACAACTTGGCAGAGAAGAGAAACAGAATAGATGAGGGTTAGTATCCAATTCTAACTATCATGTTACTTATGTTTTAGTGCTAATGTCTAACAACAGAGATGCAGTCTGTACAGTTAATCAGCAGCTCTAGTCAGGGTGTGCTAAACTGAAGTAGCGAGTCTTCAGCCGGGATTTAAAAGCTGAGACCGAAGGGGCATCTCTTATAGTAGCAGGCAGACCACTCCACAGTTTAGGGGCCCTGTAAATAAAGGCTCGACCTCCCACTGTTATTTTATTAATCTTTGGAATCCTAAGCTGACCGGCATCTTGAAATCTTAATGTACATTCTGGTTTCTAAGTCATGATAGGTTCAGACAAGTAAGCCGGACCTTGGCCATTTAATGCTTTATATGTTAAAAGGAGGATTTAGAAATCAGCCCTAAACTTAACCGGGAGCCAAAGTAAGGATTTAAGAACTAGAGTTATGTGTTTGTATTTTCTTGTTCTTATAATAATTCTTAAAGCAGCATTTTGGATTTAACTGGAGGCTGTATAAAGAACAGTTTGAACATCCAGTGAACACCGCATTGCAGTAGTCAATCCTGTAGAAATAAATGCATGAATTAATTTCTCAGAAAGTAGTCTTCTAATCTATCTTCTCTACTTTTCTCACTGGTCTTCACTGCTCTTGCACTTCTCTAAACCTCCTTATTCCTTAGTCTCTGTCTCAGTAAGCCCTTAGCATGCTCTATTTTCCTTATTGCACATGTCTCGGCACCCTACACTAACACTTGTCTCATTGCTGTTAAACACATCTTTACTTTCATTTTGACTGACATGATTTTTTTCACATATCACCATACCACCTACTGTAATTTCTTCAATGCTGCCAATACGTTATCAACAATTTACACTTCAAAGCTCCAGTGTACCCCTGTGCTGCCCCCTAATTTGAATGAAAATATAACATTTAACTCTTTGAGGGCTAAATATTTTTTTCATTTTTCTGAATAGCACACAAAACAATGGTTTCACACATAAATCAACATAAAACGTCTTTTGCTGCATGTCGTGACTGCTGTTGGTGCCCGATCTGTGTCTCTGGTGCGTTGGGGCAGCTCGATGACCTGCAGGAATACGCGACAGGCCGTCTGCCTGGCTGTCTTCGTGTAGCAGTTTCAGTCTGATGCAAATTGGGTTGTACCTCTTGTCATCGTAAGAGCCGGTCCTCGAAGGTGCATTAGCTATACGGACATGTCCAGCACCACGATCAGCTGATGCTGGCCCCTCACTTTCATTTTCGATCTCCAGATCTCTTACATCAAAATCCGACAACCTCAAGTCCAACTCAGCGATATGATACACAAAATGTCATCCACAGAGTATCTGGCTTTCCGCATTCGCTTTAGTCTCTCGCCAGATGTCGATGCCAATTGAGGGGTTGTTTGCTCTTCGCTACTCATGCACGGACAGGAAATCTCAGTCAAATCAACGAAGCAAACTTTGAAGAGAGTCGAACTAAAACATAATGGTGAGTTTTGTCACCGTTTACTGCTAATTACCGTCCTCTACCCCTGAATTTCGATGGAAGTCGACATCCGCCCTGAAAGAGTTAAACACTGCCTACTGTAAGCTATTAACATGTTTTTTTCATTGTTGGTTATACATAATCACCATATAAATACTGCGAGTTAATAATACCTTCAATGGTTCAGGTATGGGCTGCCTTTAAGTTTGGCACCTTTAGAAAAAGGCTAGGCTGGAATGAACCTCAGGGATTTTTTCAACTGAACTTTGCACAAATGTTAACATCTGCTGTATAGCCAACATAGGAATGTATTTCGTCATAACTAAAAATAGACTTTTTATTTCATATTGACATAATATGCACCTTTAACTGCCAAGTTGCTAACAATGCTGTATTAAATTCAACAAATGCAGCAAAGGGACTAAGAAAGAAAATATTAAGCAAAACAACTTTACTGCCCAAGTATTCAGTTTACAATATTTAAGAAACAGATACACAGCCTCAAGATTAAGAACTATTTCATTCTTTTCCCGGTTTTGATGCAGAATTTCTCTTTCAATTCCACTAAAACCTGAAGCACTGCACAAGGTCCCAGGTGATTTCTCAGAATAATTGTGAATACGAGGAATTACATTACAGTTGAACCAAGTTGCCACGACAACCACAACTTTCTTAGCATAGTGTCATGTTTGTCCTAAATGTGTGATAGCGTCGAGCTTGGCTAATCACTCAAGTTATCCAAGGTCTTTTTAACCACAGAACTCACTTAGGTGTCTTGCCTTAGCTCCTTATTGCATTTATTTACTTGTCTGCCGAGTTCAGAAGAGCCATTATTCTGCGAGGATGAACATCTGTGACACTGCTGCTATCCTGTAAGATTTCAGATAAACAAAGGGAAATGGGGAACAAAGAACACTGACATCTGAAGAAAGTGGGACAAAAGGATGAGAGCAGCAGTGTTTGTACTTACATAAAGTACATACATAACCTTTCATCCTCACAGCTATCTGGAATGAGAGTAGGGTGTGAATCAAGAAACAAAAACCACTGCAGGCACATTACTTTCTCAGTTAACCCAAAATGCAATTCAGATTTAGACTGAAGGAATCACATTAACAAGCATGTAACTCATGTAAAAATGTCTACAAGAAAACTTAAGAGCCTTTGAAGATAGTTTTGTTGGCCTGAAATCTATTTTTTCTTAATTTGCCCGATTTCACCGCATCATCAGGTTGGAAGAAAACTGCCACTTTATGTAAAGCTTGGTATATTTAAAATTATTTGCTTTGAAATGTGTGAAAAAGGGCCTCCTAGTGGAGACATTTAATCATGCACCTTTTTTCTTCCTTCTGAGACCGGAGTATTTGTCAAATGGATTTTAGCTCATATGAAGATCCTTTGGCATACGTATATTTGCCATAAACATCTGTGAATTGATTCTTTCGAAACAAAAAAAAAACACACACATTCTCAAATGAAAAAGAATATACAGTATTAGGCATCTACAATGAACTAAAAATGCCTTTTATTCTTGAAAGCTCTTAACTGAATATCTGCCTTTCATGGTATCACAAAGACTGAGACCAACTAATAAACTTCATTTAATAGCCCATCATGTGAATTACTGTGTAAACAGATTTAAAAGTGAAAAAAATGATTTTAAAAACCTGCTTTTTGTGCTGTTTATACCCACAAAAAAGAAAAAATATGTTGCAGAGGAACATCTTACAACAATCTACATGGAAGACACATAATTATGAGCCTATATGCAAAATAGAATTAAAAAAAAATCACTCTTTGGGTCACACTAGCAGTCTTGTAAAAAACAGGAATGTTAGCTTTGTAGCTCATAAACTGGGTAAACTGTAACTTTATATCTGGTTTACAGTATACTTAAATCTGTAAGAAGGCATCATGCAGATATGGTATACAGTACTGTATGCAAGAAAAATAATTTATTTTTAGGAGTTCAGTACTAAACATTCAGAAAATGTGGCAAAACCTTGAACACCAATTTATGTGATGCAGCAGTAGAACAGCTTAAATGTTATGTTGCCTCATTATTAAGGAAAATATCCATCCATCCATTTTCTAACCCGCTGAAACCGAACACAGGGTCACGGGGTTCTGCTGGAGCCAATCCCAGCCAACACATAGCGCAAGGCAGGAAACAATCCTGGGCAGGGTGCCAACCCACCGCAGGACACACACAAACACACCCAGCACACACTAGAACCAATTTATAAACGCCAGTCCACCTAACTGGCATGTCTTTGGATTGTGGGAGGAAACCCATACAGACACGGGGAGAACATGCAAACTCCACGCAGGGAGGACCCGGGAAGAGAACTCAGGTCTCCATACTGCAAGGCAGCAGCACTACCACTGCGCCACCATGCCACCCTAAGGAAAATATACAAAATGTAAAACAATCATCTGCAATACTTACAGTATGAGTGTTGTGGAAGTGCTTTGCCAAGTAAAGAGTGCTAGATATTTGTATAATGCAACAACGAGAGGTGCTTCAAATTATAAATGGAGACTTATTGACATGGCACATTATTATTGAAAACTGACAAAATACATAACCATGTAGAACAATGACGGGTATAGTGCACATACTGGTGGTCCTTCACTGAGGAAAGGGTCTCTCTTTTTCATTTGGGACCATAGATATACAGTAAAAACTCTGAGTAAACTAAACCTTAATTCATGTATATCACACAAGCAGGAGTACACCTACACCAAGTGAACTTTTTACAAAATGAGCTACAATATTAAGGAATAGAAAAGAGATAACCACGTTTAGAACACTAACACTTGTAACATCCATCCATTATCCAACCCGCTATATCCTAACTACATGGTCACGGGGGTCTGCTGGAGCCAATCCCAGCCAGCATAGGGCGTAAGGCAGGAAACAAACCCTGGGCAGGGCACGCACACACACTAGGGACAATTTAGAATCGCCAATGCACCTAAGCTGCATGTCTTTGGGCGGAAACCAGAGTACCCGGGGGAAACCCACGCAGACACGGGGAGAACATGCAAACTCCACGCAGGGAGGACCCGGGAAGCAAACCCGGGTCTCCTTACTGCGAGGCAGCAACGCTACCCACTGCATCACCATGCCGCCCCACTTGTAACATGAGTACTGTAATTGCTAAAATGAGTAAATTACATCTTCTCTTTCCCATACAACAGGTTCAGTGAATGTGGACAAAATATGTACAACATATCTGTGTAATCTATTCTAGACTGTTACTGCCCTTTGGTATCTGGTCATTCATGGATATATAGGTGCGCGTATTTCTACTGCATTGGAGATTCTAAATTGTCCCTAGTGTGTGGGTGTGTGTGTGTGGGTCCTCCCCGGGGTTTGTTTCCTGCCTTGCGCCTTGTGTTGGCTGGGATTGGCTCCAGCAGACCCCTGTGACCCTGTAGTTAGGATATAGCAGGTTGGCTAATGGATGGATGGATTTCTACATTTGATCGCATTTGTTTTGTGCTCAACTCAGTACAATGTTTTTCCATCCATTGTCTAACCCGCTGAATCCGAATAGGGTCACGGGGGTCTGCTGGAGCCAATTCCAGCCAACACAGGGCACAATGCAGGGTGCCAACCCACCGCAGGACACACACAAACACACCCACACACCAAGGCCAATGCAGAATCGCCAATCCACCTAACCTGCACGTCTTTGGATTGTGGGAGGAAACCGGAGCGCCCGGAGGAAACCCACGTAGACACGGGGAGAACATGCAAACTCCACGCAGGGAGGACCCGGGAAGTGAACCCAGGTCTCCTAACTGCGCGGCAGCAGCGCTACCACTGCGCCACCGTGCCGCCCCACAATGTTCTTATATTGTTCTATTTTATTTAGTTATATTTCATGTAATTCTTAAAATTGGACTAAAATATTCAATCACTAATACAACAACAGACTACAATGTTTTGAAACAGACACGTAAACACACTTAGACCATCAGTGTTTATAATATGAAGTATGAGAGTACGTCAGTGCTTCTTGAACCTGACACACTATATCTTTAATAAACACGAAACAAAAGTATACAGTGCAGTACTGGGTAGCGCTGCTGCCTCAACAACTAACATTCTGGTTTCAAATCACTTGCCTGGATGTCATCCATGTTGACTTTATGCCCTCACCATTTGCCCATGTGGGTTTTTCTCACACATCCACTAAAGATGTGCAAGAAAGTTTAATTATCAGTTCTACAATTGTAAGTGTAAGGGTACGCACGAGTGTGCCCTGTGATGGACTGGCAACCTGTCCAGAGTTATTTCCTTGAGCATTGCTGGGGCAGACTCTGCTCAACCCTAAACTGGAAAAGACGTTTTGACAATGTTACATAAATGAACAGCTTTACCATGGAGACACAGTGGCCAGAGTCGCTGCTTCACAGCTTTAGAATACCGAGTATAAATGCCAGCCGGCCCCTCAGTCTGTGTTCAGTTCTGCATGTTTTCCCCATTTTCACTAGATTCTCAAGATCTTCTCCCATATTTTTAAAATGTGCATGTTAGGTTAACTAAACACGATTTTGAGGTACAGTTGATCTCTGTGTCTGAGTGTGCCCAGCAAAGGTCTGATGCTTCATTCACAGTTGCTTGATGCCACTTGACGCCAGTCCAGCATCTGAATTATACTGAGCAACATAAAAATATACATAGAGAGATGGATGCAGCTCTACACTTCTTAGAATAATGGCTCCTTAATGGCATTTTACAGGGCTGTCTGTATTCTTTCATGTACATGCCCTGCTTGACAAAGAGACATTTCATTCTGCGATTCTGTATGTAGATGGTCCTTCTGAGAACTACACATGGTTCTTCTATGGCATCAGTCTAAAGAACCACTTTGGCACCTTTATTTTTAAGAGTGCAGAATGGTGAGGTCAGTCAGTCATTTTATACCTCGCTTAATCCTGAACAGGGTCGCAGGGGTCTGCTGGAGCCAGCCCTAGTTAGCACATGGCTCAAGGAAGGAACAAACCCTGGAAAGGGCGCCAGTCCATCGCAAGGTGAACACAAACACACATCTGCACACACAACACAACCACACACTGGGGAAAATTGAGGATCGCCAATTCACCTAACCTGCATGTCTTTGGACTTTGGGAGGAAAGCAGAGCACCCAGAGGGAACCCACACAGACACTGGGAGAACATGCAAACTCCACGCAGGGAGGGAGGACCCGGGAAGAATTTGAGGTGTATGTGCAAATACTGTAAGTGCTTAACATAATAATTGTCTCAAATATATTATGGACTGCTTAATGGAGGATTAATATCCAAGCGCATGCAGAATGGAGAGGGGTAAGGAGCTAGAATTAGATGGGAATCCGTGTTTACAGAACGTTTTCTTTACGGAATACATCCATTCATCCACCCATTTTTGATGTGTATGTTGCTATTTATAGTTGAAGGGCAGTTTATATGGTATCAAAGAATACAATATGAAAACAGAATACTGCATTTTGTTGTTGTAGTTGAAATATTTCAGAGTAATGCCTGTGTCTTGCACTTGCCTACAAATGTTCGCTTCTCAGATGATTAGCCGCAATTTTAACACCACACAACGTGCCCTGTTTGGTTGGTTCACTACACAACTTTCCCTGCCGCTCTGATAAATTTTTTAAACAAACTGAAAGTAGTCATCTGTCCACACGTACTGCATACATGTGTAAAAGGCCGTAATGCAATGCAGTGATAACACTGCCATGAGAACCTCTGCCTAGCCCCGCGGACCCGAGCATCGTTTAGGACCGCTGCTGGCTCCAGATGACGGTCCTCGTTTCCTTGTGAATAAGGCAGAGTCCCACGTCCACTCACAACACGTCCGTTTCTGAACGCCAGCGAACCAAGTATACTATCTCTTAAGTGGCCAGTCCAGTCCAGACGAAATGTGGACACTCAGTTTCAGAACCCGGCGGCAACGGCAGACTCGGCACTTACGGCGTTACTTGTCGAAGTTGCTATAATCGCGAGTTCTCAAGACAAGGAGTGCCCCATCCGCAATTAACAACGTAAGAGAAAGAAAGGAGAGAAAAACACAACTGAGTAAAATATGACAGACCATTATAGCTTGCCAGTTACTTACCTCGTCCACGCTTCCAAAGCAAACCGCTCACTTCAGAGTAGTAAGATGCTTACATGAACGGCAGCCGCTCAAGACCACTGGCGCCTGCGGGAACGCGCAAACTTTTTGTACAAACCCTTTCGAGTCTGCCTCCGCGCGGTCCTAGCGCCGCCGTATTAGGCGAAGACATTGATAAGTACAGTAAGTACAATACATTAACAGAGATCTGGAATGATCAACACATTTTCTGAATTGTGAGGAGGTGGATCCTACTCTGACAGCATCAAAATCAACCCATTAGAGAAGTCACTATGTCATTGAGTAAAAAAAGTAGCTTATCCCGGTGGGCGAGCGAGGTAAGCAAGAGCTGCGGTAAGGGGTGCAAAGTGGGGGGCCCGCTTTTGATGTCCGCGTGTCCCGTTTGAGCGGATTTGTCAAGTTATATATTGGTCCAGATCTAACTATGCAGATCCAGATTGTCTGGATGACTTTGATTTATGCGGGGACGATTCCAGTTTGGCGTGAAGACGATTCTTCATGTCGACAGTTCGCACACTTCACGATGGTCCACGCTCATCTGGACCATATATATATATATATATATATATATATATTTGAGATGTTTCTAAGAGGGGCACTTTTAAAATCCCCCTTAAAGGTCAAACTCTGTACATGTGAGTCTTTGAAAACATTCCATAATCTACCTTCATTGCCCGAAAAGGGTTGCGAGTATAATCCCTACCTAAAATAGTTATAGCCCATTAGTCGCTGGGTTGGCGTCTCTACATATCTATAGAAAAAGAAAGTGCATCCAGATTGGACTACGAAGATGTCATCAACGAATTTTAAAATCAGAAGGCAATAAAAGTAGACTTTCTTCTTTAAACCTGGAAACCGGTAAGAGATTTCATGATGATACCTCTACGTTAATTTCACACTTCCTGTGGAAATAATGAAACTCAACATTTTATTTCAAGGCCATAAACATGTCCGAATATTTTTGCACGAAAACATGTATCGCTAATGATAATGACATCAACGTGATTTATGGCTATGACACCCTGCATATCGAGACTCGCAGTGTACTTGCCATTTGAGGACTTTTCTAGATGAGGCCCTGCTAATTTTTCCGCATGACACCGCATCGCATTTCGCACTGTCGTGGTATTGTCTTGAATTATGAATTGCACTTTTTTAATAGATTATATCGTTATATTTTGATAAAGTCCACGTGTTATCTTGCAAAAATTTAGCTGAGTACTGTAATGAGAAAATCCGGTGTATGTGAACATTATTTTTATTACATTCGCGCGCTAGTTTATACAGTTGGCACATACCTGTAACAGCGTTTGACGTAACCGGCCCCGCGTGGGGTTGGTCAGCCCAAGGCCCTGCACACCCCTAAGGCCGCCTCTGGAGGTAATGCTTGGGTAGGTCATTCAGCCTTCGCCAAACTGTTAGCGGTCATAAAAATAAAATATAATAAGTGCGTAGTGATTCTAAAATATTCTTTACGTTTTATTTAAAAACTGGAAAACACACAGATTAAATCCGTACATTAAAACTTTGGCATAAGTGCCAAAAATGCGTAGCCGGCATGAATTAGCTTCTTTACTCATAATGGTATTTTTGGAGTACAGATATTATGAAAAATCAAGAACGCATGTCATGACTTTCATTTCGACTTTCCGTGTACTACAATACATTATTATTACTGTAGCTACATTGTCTTCTACTTAGCCTGCCGTGTTGGGTTTCAAAGTGTTGAGATAGCCACGATCTAAATTACATCTGCTAACATTTCAGTTAACATTAGCTCACTACTGTTGCGACTTTGTCAGTTGATAAAACTTGGTTGTGTGCCCCTCGCGACTCAGAAGGACCGTTAGCGTCAGGGGTATTACATTACTCTCGATGAGCAAAAACGCCATTTGTGCGAAAATTAGATAAATAAAAGCGTGCTTATGAAATAAGCAATCACATGAAAAAGCGCAATTATATATGCACTCACCGGCCACTTTATTAGGTACATCTCTTCAACTGCTTGTTAACACAAATCAGCCAATCCCATTGCAGCAGCTCAACGCATTTCAACATGTAGACATTATCAAGACGACCTGGCTGAAGTTCAAACAGATCATCAGAATCGGGAAGAAAGGTGAAAGGTGTATTTGAACATGGCATTATTGTTGGTACAAGACAGGCTGGTCTGACTATTCAGAAACTGCTGATCTACAGGTATTTTCACCAACGTCCATCTCTAGGGTTTGCAGAAAATGTTCAGAAAAAGGACAAATATCCAGTGAGTGGCAGTTTTCTGGGTAGAAATGTTTTGTTGATGCCAGAGGCCGGAGGAGAAAGGCCAGACTGGTTTGAGCTGATCGAAAGGTAACAGTAACTCAAATGACCACTTGTTACAACTGAGGTATGCAGAAGAGCATCTCTGAATGTACAACATGTCAAACCTTGGAGCAGGTGGGCTACAGCAGCAGGAGACCACACCGGGTGCCACTCCTGTCAGCTAAGAACAGGCAACTGAGGCTACAATTCATAAGAGCTCACCAAAATTGGACTAAAGAAGATTGTCTGGTCTGATGAGTCTCGATTTCTGCTGCGACATTCAGATGGTAGGGTCAGTTGCCTTCAAGAACATGAAAGCATGGATCTATCCTGCCTTGTATCAATGGTTCAGGCTTCTGGTGTTGGTGTAATGCTGTTGTGGATATTTTCTTGGCATACTTTGGGCCCCTTTATGCCATTTGAGCATTGTTTAAATGCCACAGCCTATCTGAGCATTGTTGCTGACCATGTCCATCCCTTTATGACTGCAGAGCACTCAACACCTTAAAGGGTGTGTGTCTTATCACCATTACTGTTTACTCTGTACACAAGTGACCTGAGACAGAGCAATGACCGCTGCTCCATTATCAAGTATGCGGATGACACTCTGCTCATAGGACGCATATCTGGGGAGTATGAAAGCCGCTATCTAAATCAAGTGGACTGTACGGTAAACTGGTGCAAAAAAAAACTTTCTCACTCTGAATGTAAAAAAGACCAAAGAAATGATATTTGATTTTAAGAGACAGAAATCTGTATGTTCACCTATTGTAGTTCTGGGAGAGGAGGTAGAAATAGTGACTGAATATAAATACTTAGGAACTTACCGAGCATGACAGATAGGGGGCGCTATCGCTCCCTTGAACCCTCTGATCAAACGTCAGACACCAAGTAAAAGTCCAAATATTGACTTTATTAATAATGTTCAGTGCACAAAGCACCCTCCTCTCCACTATACTCATTAATAACACAATACCAATAACTTAATAAACTCTCCACCACTCCCAGATGCGTTGCCACCCTTCCACCCAGTTTAGCTCGCCTTCTGGGAGCTGTCACAGTCTTTTTATAGTCCCTGACCCGGAAGTGTTCCAAACCCCAGTTCATGTGATCCTTATCACTTCTGGGTCAGATAAAAAGTCCTTTTCTTCATCCTGGAAGGACGTCACTTCTGCTGTCGCTTTGTTTATGATGCTCTTTCGGGTTATAGGGCACATATAACTCTCTGGGCCTTCCTGCAGCATCCTCTGTTGGCCCCAGGGGTATCCAGCAGGTTTGTAGGGGAAAACTCCATAGTCCATGATTCCCTGCTGGTATCCGGGGCGCCTCCATGCTGCAGGGAGAGCTCCATCTGGCGGCCTGGGGGTAATGGCCGTGATGACAAGCCGGCCATAGACCACACTAGATAACAATCTTAACTGGAATACAAATACAAAAAAAAAATTCTCTAAATGCAACCAGCGCTTATTTCTTCTCCATAAACTCAAACTGTTTAAAGTAGACAAGGACCTCATGTTGTCCTTCTGTCGCAGTCTGATCCAGTCTGTCATTACTTTCAGTTTCATTGCCTGGTTTAATAGTCTGACAAACCAAAAATCAAAAAAGCTCCAGCAGATTACGAAGTATGGAGCTGAAGTTATTGGGGCTGATGGAGATGATTTGAGTTGTGTGTGTGTGTCAGAGGGCAGGCAATGTTAAAGAAACTGGAAATCATCTGATCAACTGATGACAGCCATCCATTACATGTACAAGTAGAACTAAAGTTCAGTAAATCAGGAAGGAGAGTCGCTTTGAAAACCCACACAAATCGCTCCACAAACTCCTTTCTTCCTAGTGCCATATGACTTTTCAATAAGAAATATCAGAGATAATGATGAAGGTTTTGATAGATATCCTGTAACCTTTTTTTTTGTTGGTGTAAATATGTATTATCTAACTGCCTTACCTTAACCTTTCTTGTTTCTATTTGTCTGTTTTATTTCATTTTGTCAGTAGTGACCGAAAGAACGAGATCACAAATACAAGCGGCTGAAATGAGTTTCCTCCGCAGGGTGTCTGGGCTTTCCCTTAAAGATAGGGTGAGAAGCTCAGTCATCCGGGAGGGGCTCAGAGTAGAGACGCTGCTTCTCCGCATCGAGAGGAGTCAGATGAGGCGGCTTGGGCATATGATCAGGATGCCTCCTGGACGCCTCCCTGGTGAGGTGTTCCGGGCACGTCCAACCGGGAGGAGATCCTGGGGAAGACCCAGGACACGCTGGAGGGACTATGTCTCCCGGCTGGCCTGGGAACGCTTTGGGATTCTCCCGAAGAGCTGGAAGAAGTGGCCGGGGAGAGGGAAGTCTGGGCTTCTCTACTTAAGCTGCTACCCCCGCGACCCGACCTTGGATAAGCGGAAGAGGACGGATGGATGGATGGATATTTCATTTTGTCTGTTATTAGATGCAACTGAGAAAGCAAATTTCATGTTTTCTTGTGTAAACATGACTAAATAAAGAAACCGTAAACCTTAAACTTCTGATGGCTCCTTCCATCAGGATGACGTGCCATGTCAAAAAGCTCAGATCATCTCAAACTGGTGTCTTGAACATGACAAGGAGTTCACTGCACTCAAATGGCCTCCACAGTCCCCAGATCTCAATCCAGTAGAGCACCTTTGGGTTTTAGTGGAACTGGAGACTTGCATCATGGATGTGTGGCCGACAAATCTGCAGCAACTGCGTGATGCTATCATGTCAATTTGAAGGAAAATTTCTGAGGAATGTTTCCAGCACTTTATTGAATCTATACCATGAAGAAATATGGCAGTTATGAAGGCAAAAGGGGGTCCAGCCTGGTATTAGCAAAGTGGACCTAATAAACTGGCCGGTGAGTATATAAATGAATCGTCACATTTTGAAAAACTGCAACAATTTACATAAAATACTTGAGTGATAGATAACAAAACCAGGTTAAAAGAGACCTTCTGAAATAAATAATATGGTTATATTTGGGATCAACAGTACAGAGTAATGGGGATTGTGGAAGAGAGGCGAAAAAGAGAGTACACGCAGGGTGGACTGGGTGGAGAAGAGTGTCAGGAGTGATTTGTAATAGATGGGTATCAGTAGGAGTGAAAGGGAAGGTCTACAGGACGGTAATGAGACCAGCTATGTTATATGGGTTGGAGACGCTGGCACTGACCAGAAGGCAGGAGACGGACCTGGAGGTGGCAGAGTTAAAGGTGCTAAGATTTGCATTGAGTGTGACGAGGATGGACAGGATTAGAAATGAGGACATTAGAGGGTCTGCTCAAGTTGAACGGTTGTGAGACAAAGTCCGAGAGGCGAGATTGTGTTGGTTTGGACATGTGCAGAGGAGAGATGCTGGGTATATTGGGAGAAGGATGTTAAAGATAGAGCTGACAGGCAAGAGGAGAAGAGGAAGGCCTAAGAGAAGGTTTATGGATGTGGTGAGAGAGGACATGCAGGTGATGGCTGTGACAGAACAAAATGATGAGGATAGAAAGATATGGAAGAAGATGATCAGCTGTGGCGACCCCTAACGGAACGTAGCTGAAAGAAGGAGAAGAAGAAAAGTCTCACTTTAAAATATAAACAGTCTTTAAAAATGAGGATGTTTTTAAATAAAACATGCAAAAGTCAAATTAAAAGTACAGTATCAAAACTGAATAAAAACCTGGATATAGCATTTCATGATAGTAGTATTCATCCATCCATCCATTACCCAACCCGCCATATCCCAACTACAGGGTCACGGGAGTCTGCTGGAGCCAATCCCAATCCCAGCCAACACAGGACGCAAGGCAGGAAACAAACCCCGGGCAGGGCGCCAGCCCACCGCAGGGTGCACACACACACACACACACACACCAAGCACACACATAACAGGGACAATTTAGGATCACCAATGCACCTAACCTGCATGTCTTTGGACTGTGGGAGGAAACCCACGCAGACACGGGGAGAACATGCAAACTGCATACAAGGAGGACCCGGGAAGCGAACCTGGGTCTCCTAACTGCGAGGCAGCAGCGCTACCCACTGCGCCACCATGCCACCCCAACAGTAGTATTAGTATTATCAAATATTTTTTATAAAGTTTTTTTTTATTCATGTAGATCAGTTATAATCAAAAAAACATTTGATAAATTTTCTTTTGAACTTAACGCAATTCACACTGTTTTAAGAATTTGAATGAGAAACAGACAAAGCTATGCACTGAATAATGAATGTCACTGTCCCAATAGGTCTGTCTTGTTGTATCTCTGTTTATTTGAACCTTTTCACAACAAACCCTTAGGCCGGGGAACATAGAAAATGAACAAAATGGTAAGGCAATTTAAATAAAGTGTATTTTTTTTTTTTTTTTGGAAAATAAGACTCACCCTACCTGGGAGGCTGGCTGCGCCCTTGTAAGATAAAACCGGGACAATTCTAATTATGCTTTAGAAAGTAGATGGAAACTGCAATACAAATAGAAAACAAGCACAGGTTGACTGAGAAGACACATTGTAAGTATTGTGAGGCCGGATAGCATCAGGTTCAAGAACATTATAAATCCTGGACAGGACTCTCACACACCAAGGAATACTGACATATATAGCATGTTCATCTTTGAGACAATTCAAAAAAAGCAAAGGACCTGAGGATAAACCGTGTTGACACAGGAGAACCTGCAGACCCCACAGAGACAGTGCTTAATGGCTTAAGGCTGGGTGTTAGAACGCAGTGTTTTGCAACTTTAAGGGAACAGCATTCCACAATGTGTGATATAGCGCCTTAATTGGAATGTAGTTAACCTTATCATATCGGAAAACCCCATGCAGGCATGAACAAAACATGTCAACTCCAGAAAGACACTAATCAGGTACAACATAAAGGATCCTCCATACTTCTCTTATCCTTTCCTTTCAAGAGAACCTTTTCTCAAGCATAAACTCTTTTACAATGATAATTTCTCTTGTAATGTATTATTAACCCTGCAATGGAGCGAAGCCCCCTCCAGGATTGTTCCTGCTTTGCACCTGAAGCCTGCTGGAATAGGCTACAGCTTCCCCCATGACCCTACAATCTGGATTTCCAGGTTTAGAAAATGGATGGACAGATTTACAAGTGTTCACTTTGAAGTTATCATGAAAAAATAAAGTTTGCGTCCTCCTCAAGTCCGACTCCAGGGGGTCGGACCTACCCCACACCCACTAACGGTGTCTAGTATTACTAGTAGGGGTTTTTGCGACTTCTACATACCTTGCCCCACCTAGTATTTCAGATGGCCCACTTACTATGTTGGTCTGGAGCTGGGGCTGGACCTCCTGTAATCTTCTGTCATTTCACTAAAGTCAAAATGAAACTGAACTGAGTAGCGGCGCCTCTTCTCCTCACTGGTTACCAGTAGCAGGCCCGTTTCAGGGTATCGGCAGTTTAGGCGAGCATCTTGGCGCCCTCTAGTGGTGCAACCCTCTGTAGCAAATCCTGTCTTTATTTTGTTTAGAAAAATTTGTCCGGGTCGGACCACAAAAGAAACACAAAGACATCTTTATGTTGTGCGTCTCAGCAGCGCCTATGCTGTCTGCACAATGCACAACACAGTGTGTTGCTCAGAGACGGTCCGGAGCGACGCGAAATTTTTTTAAACAACACAGACCTACGAACACTCGGGCTCAAAGCGAATGTCCGATTACATTGTTTTATATTATTTTCGCATAGATGTTCGGTCTTAACGTCTGTCGACCTACACAGTACAACAATAACTCGAACATGATACCAATGATAATAATCCTCAAGCTGTAGCACAGAAGCGACAGGCATGGGAAATAAAATTAACGGTAACAGGACTTTACCTCTTAAGTGAATTGGTAAAAGCTGATTTAACCCCAACTATGATCGTCTCCCAAATGGACATACATTAAAGCCTGTGTTAAAACCTAGCAAATAACGTCCTCTGTTGCTCACCATAATTTGTGAGATTCGCTCAGGACACATTAAAGCAGCTGTGCGTTTATTTCAATAGATAGATTACTTTATTTGCATATAGGAGCATACGGTAAATAGGAATTGTGGGTAAAGATTCCTATTTAAAGATAATCATTTCAGTGAATGTTGTCATTAAGCTAAATTTTATTTTATTAAGTTAAATGAAATGTATATGTTACGGTAATGTCTTAGTTAATATACTGTATATATGGAATTTTTTAAATTTTAGCAGTAACTGAAATGTTTATAAATTTTCTTTAGAGAAACGTTAAAAGCAATAAATAAAGCCTAGTAATACAGCCCGATTCCTACATATTTTTTGAAATGGCACCACTCAAGAACGTATTTTTCTGAAACAGTCTAGTAAACACACGTTGCCATAACTCGACATTCTCAGATTCTCAAAAAAAATCATAGATCCGTTTCCAGAACCACCCAGATCTCACGGATTTCATAAAAAAATCAATTCACAAAAAGCCGCTTTCTTCCCAGCTTTACAAAAGTGTGGCAGTGCTTTGGACCAAAATGCAACAAAAGGGGCGGATCTTTATGCATATATAGGATAGTCACGTGCATACATCAACTTAAATTTAGCTGTGTGTAGTGAAAATGGGCGTGACCAAGGCTGATTAAACCTATGATAATTGAAAATGATTTGACGCTTTTGTTTTAACATCATTTAATTAAATGTGACATCAAATAGAATCAATCATGCCAACGTAATTAGAAAAAGATACATAATATAAACAAACAGGACTATTTTAAGCTATATTACCTTAAATTAGATAAATAAAGTAAACAACTCTGTTACTTAATGTTTTTGAGTATAGATAGATAGATAGGTAGATATAAAAGGCACTATATAATAGACAGATAGATAGATATGAAAGGCACTATATGATAGATAGATAGCTATGAAAGGCACTATATAATAGATAGATAGATATGAAAGGCGCTATATAATAGATAGATAGATGTGAAAGGCACTATATAATAGATAGACAGATAGATAGCTAGATAGATAGCTAGATAGATAGATAGATGTGAAAGGCACTATATAATAGATAGATAGATAGATATGATAGGCACTATATAATAGATAGATAGATGGATGTGAAAGGCACTATATAATAGATGTTTTAACTTAATAGTATATTCTGAATCATTTCTCTGGCAGGATTAATTTAATTTCTCAGTAGGCATATGGCAGCTTAACTTGTCACTGCCTTTTCTAGATACTTCAATAATGAAGACTTCCCTCGCTCATCTTTCAGACTTTCTACACCATTGGACTCTTTATTGAGGCCCACATTCCACTGATGAAGGTCTGCTCATTGTCTGCCACACTAAATACTTGTCTCTGAACGGCCATGCACACAGTGCTACTGTCCCCAAGCTGTGGATTTCCCTCCCCCTTCACATATGTTGGCTCCTCAATCACTGCCATTTTCAAAATAAACCTTAAGACTTACCTATTGAGGCAGACATTTTTTTTCTAATGTCTCCCTTGTTTTAAATTAGTTATTTTTTTTCTATTTTCATTTTGTTTTCTGCACAGCATCACTGGATGTTTTGAGAGCCATTTTCAAACGAGGTGCTTCATCATCTCCATTATTGTTGAATGAACTGTTTTCCTCCTTGCAATGTTGACATTTTGTAAATGCCTTAATGCTTGTGTGCAGCAAATGTCTAATATGTCAGAAAAAGTTTGACAATTGCATGTTGGGCATCTATGTGTTGTCAATTTCTTCACAGTTCCTTCTGACTTGAAGATCTGAATGCTGGGAAGGTTCTGCACATGTCAGTGTGGGCTTTTCTCTAGATTTCTGCTTGCACCATCCAAAGTCATGCAGGTTGCATTGATTTGCTACTCTATTTTGGCAGTGTACGAGTGACCCTAACACAGGGTCACAGGGTCCAATCCCAGCCAACACAGGGCGCAAGGCAGGAATAAATCTTGGGCAGGGCACACAAACCCACACACCAAGCACCCACTAGTGACAACTTAGAATCGCCAATGCACCTAACCTGCATGTCTTTGGACTGTGGAAGGAAGCCGGAGTGCCCGGAGGAAACCGATGCAGACACGGGGAGAACATGCAAACTCCACGCAGGGAGGACCCGGAAAGAATGTGAGGTGGGCATGTGATATGACCTAAACTGAAGTGTAGTTATGTTTATATTGTGACTGCTGGAGAGTTAATAGTCAACAGTATACAGTTAAAACAATCGTGTGATGAGCTTCAGTGTATGTCTTCAGCTGAGCTTGTCTTCTTTTGCACACTTTGAAACGAGTCCTTTAGCGCGTAGTTTTCAAGTTAATAATTGTGGAAAATGCATCAATACGCAAACACAACTGTTGTCAACTTTCCGTGGTGTTTTTTTTTTTGCATGGGAAGAAAAAAATATTTATTGATGCTTCTGCATAACTTGACAGGTTTATAGTACGAAACACAACCGAATTATCTAGGAATTTAAACAAACTAAGAAAACAGACTACGAGTGTGAAATCGCCTGAAAGGAAAGCAGGCTGTTGACGCTTCAGGACAGAGTTTGCTGCAGCGCACTGTATTTCAGTCCACCACGCTTTAATGGTGCCAAACTACATGACATCAAACAGCCAATCACAGTCAAGTGCTGGCGCAGGGGGCGTGAACAATGTGACGAGGCCTTGCAGTTATGATGCACGTTCTAGCTATGAACTTGTTCTTCAACCTAGTGTATGGTGTGACTTGCCAAAACGGTGGGAGGTGTAATTCTGGTCTTGCCGAAAATGTTTATTCATGAGTTAAGTTCTCTGCTTTTGTTTGTGCCTAAATATCAATGCGGTTAAATGTTCCAGGTGTGTCAAGTTATCTGTTTTAACTTGCTAAATATAGAATACAGGCAAACATATGTGAACGTTAGTCATTAACGAATTTTTTTTTACTCTTTGTGATAGACAGATATTATTTTATTATGTATATTTTATCACCCTAATTTGCAGAATATTTGACAGAAGATTCTCAGCACATAAATTGACCAAATGCTCTTGATCAGCAGCAGCAGCACTCCAGGAGTGGGATAATAAGAGCACTCCCAGTCAACAACAACAAAATTTATTTATATAGCACATTTTCATACAAATTAGTCCTCCCTGTGTGGAGGTTGCATGTTCTCTCCGTATCTGCGTGGGTTTCCTCCGCGTGCTCCGGATACCTCCCACAGTCCGAAGACATGTAGGTTAGGTGCATTGGCAATCCTAAATTGTCCCTAGTGTGTGCTTGGTGTGTGTTTGTGCCCTGCGGTGGGCTGGCGCCCTGCCTAGGGATTTGTTCCTGCCTTGTGCCCTGTGCTGGCTGGGATTGGCTCCAGCAGACCCCTGTGACCCTGTAGTTAGGATATAGCAGGTTGGACAATGGCTGACTGACTGCTTGATTAACATAGAGTAAAAGTAAGGTCTGATGCCCAGGGATATACTTCACCAAGTGGAGATGCTTGTTCCACCTTGGCTGCATTTCCCGAACACTTCATAAGGGTAAATACTTTGTTATTTCTTACTTATGATCATGTTTGCCGAAACCCCTCATAATTAAAATCGTACTTAATCTCGTTCATAAATTAACGAGTGAGCTGACCCACTTGTTATTTTTAACATCGTTCTTTATTTGGACTTTTGCCTGCAATTCTCTCTCAGAAAGACAGGAGTCACCATAAGTAAATCACAAAAAACACTGATGCTTTCATTTAGATAATAATAATAATAATAATAATAATAATAATAATAATAATAATAGTTATTATTAGGTCAGGTCAGGTTGGAGAGCATGCACTGGTACCCACCACAAGACAAAACAGCTTGGGGTCCTGGTTGGCAACCCCCCAGGCAGGTACGTGTCCAGTCCCACCCTCCAGAAATGACCATCAGTTTGCAGCAGCCAGGTGTTATATGGTGTCCCCTAGGCCTGGTCCAGCGAGCCGAATCACCATTGGGAAATCACACCACATGGCCGCAGAGTCATAACTGACGCTCCCTCATAATGCAGGTAATGTGGTTTATTTGGGACTCCATGAGCAGCCGCTCATTCCACACAAAGTTAACAATACAATTCCTGAAGCCTACGAAAAAACTTGTAATCCTGGCCCACCTTGAATCCCTTCGCACCTCCACCATCAGCGTCTTTTGTTTTGTAAATGCGTCGATCAGCCTACTGGACGGAGCTCAGCTCGCGGGGAAAAAGTTCTCTCAGCTCAAGCCAAGGCTCCTTATCTGCATGTAAGGTGCCTGGAGTTGTACAGTATATGGTAAATAATACAGTATATCATTATTTGGAATACATGCATTTCATGTGTGTTCTGTCTCTACAAAGTTCTGGTTAAATGTAGGATGAAAGGAAATAAATGTGAGAAATGCAAGAAATTTCTGAACACATACCTAAAGCAGAAACTTTTTCCATGTTATACTAATGATGATGTGAAGTGTATAATGTGTGAAGACTTTAGCCCAAATATCAAATAAACACGTGAGCTTTTATTCAAGAATATAACCAAAAGAAAACAAAAAGCATTCGATTTACATGTGGCTGTCACTGAGTTAAAAACTCAAGCTGAAATGTCAATCGAAAGGGAGTTTACATGTATTCTTGAATTGTGCAGAGGTAAGAACTGCTGCCTTATAAACCAAAGGTCCTGGGTTCAAGACCGAACACTGTGTTTTGATTGGTAAGCTGCTAATATTATTATTATTTCTACAACTAGGGGGCTTTGCCCCCTGCTCGGTTCGCTCGCCAAGCCCCCCTCACTAGCACCATGTGCCGTTGTGAAGAGGGGGGCTGAACAAACCCCATGGTGATGCCGCCGCTCCTCCAAACCACCTCTTAAACGGTAATACAATGGGAAACAAATGCTGTTTTTTTTTTACCTCCTCTTTGCTCGATCAGCTGCTGGCTTGTTGCTGCTGCCATGCCATGTGATCTGCATTTCGTGCGGCACTTCAAACGGTTAAAAGCCTGCACAGCAGCTGTCCTCTTGTCTCACTGCCTTGTCTCTCTTCTCCCCCAGACATCACCAAACACTATTCTCTTTTCGCTGTTCCGTTATTTCACCGAGTAATATTTTCCGTTTGTTTGCGATCTTTCCTCTCATTTATTTGAGACTTTCGAATTTTCCTACTTCCATTATCTCTAACCTGCTCTGCATGTGTATCATGGGACTTGCTTCATAAGGTTGTAAGGATGACGTGACTCGACCGTCTCGCGGGAAGTGAAAGTGTCTCTCTGTCTCTCTTCAAAAGATCACGTCTTGTTGTAGGAAAAAAGTCTCATGTCGTCGCAAGTTTTTTTTTATAATAGAGAGATAATAAAATCATACATTTGATTTGAGTCTGTAGCACCTGGTGTAAATATTCTTATATTCTTATATACCCAAGGATTTACCGAAGAAACACAGTACTAATGGAGTCCAGTGTTCGTCTCAGGTCACTGTATAGCGTCCATGTCTCGCAACCGTATAGGAAGACAGGAAACACCGGGACTCTAAAGACTTGGACCTTCATCGTTTTGCAGAGATATCAGGAGCGCCACACACACCTTTGTAGCGACCTCATGACCCTCCATGCTCTCCCAATCCGTCTACTGACTTCATAGGAATGACATGAATGTCACTGCCGAGGTAAGTAAACCTCTTGATGAGGTTGACACTCTCTCCACAGACAGACATGTGACTGATGGCTGTGCCCATGAGGTCATTAATGTCCTGGGTGTTGGTTTTTATCAGGACATTCACAAGACCGGACACTCAGACTCCTTGCTCAGTCTCTCTCTCGAGAGCCTCCATTGATTCTGTGAAGATCACAGCGTCATTGATAAAGTTAGACCAATGACATCTCCCATTACAAGCTCTAACAGCAGTGAATCTTTTTTCACCCACAGACGCCCCACGGCTGCTCGACCAGAATGCCCCCTGCTCGAAATCTGGGAGGAACCACTTAATCAGACTCCACACAGGCCTGTTTCTGTTCTGTCAAAAACAAGCATGGGACCCTGCTAGCAGATTTTGCACATTGCCTCCATGAATTTCACAGAGGACAAAATGATTTCAACTGTTCATTGACATTTTGAAGTACAGTACAGTATATGCATTAAAAGAAAGAACAGATTCCAGTGGCTTGAATGCACATCTTAAACTGACGTTTGGATCTCCCTTTGTACAACCCTGTGATGGACTGGCATCCCATTCAGAGATTGTTCCTCACTTGCTTGGTGTAACAGTAACCCTGCTCCGGGTTAGCGGGCTCGTAAAATGTATGGCTGGACACACGCATTGAGCAATTACACAGTTAATAAAGTGCTGAACCGCTCCTCAGATACTTTTCCACCTCTGCTTACCTGCAGACTGTCACACCCTTCGGATGTTTCCAATACTTTATTGTTAATTCCTTTCAACTTAAATACAAGAGACCTTTTGTTCAACACAAAAGCCTTACGGTGACCTTCACCCTTTCCAAGGCTCTCCCTGTCCGTTTCAGTCAGATTAAACAGAGCAAAAAAGTCAACTTTAGAGAGGACAGGTGGCCTTGTCTGAGTCACGCACGTCAAATTCACTGATTGGCTTTATAAGTGGAGAGGCGATGGGGTCAGCGGTGTAGCCAGTGCAGCAGGGGACCCCATATGATATTAAGGGCAAGTAATAGGAAGACTTCAAGAAAAACAGTTTAATAAAATGTAGGTATAATTAATTGAACGTAGAGTTTCCTTAAAAAAAGGTTTTGAAAGTAAAATAGGTCATTTGACACTGTATATTTACTTCAGAAATATGAATATCCATCCATCCATTATCCAACCCGCTGTATCCTAACTATAGGGTCACGGGGGTCTGCTGGAGTCAATCCCAGCCAACACAGGGCACAAGGCAGGAAACAAACCCCGGGCAAGGCGCCAGCCCACCGCAGAGAAATATGAATAGGCTGCTTAAAATGGATATACAGTACTTGGTAAAATATTTCTGGCTGATCCACAAAATACTGTATGGGTTCGATTTTTACAAAAGATGTACGTTCGGTTCACATTCCCTTGTGGGTGTCCAAGAGCAGCGAATGTCCGATGGGATCTCAGTGGCTGAGCCTGCTTTGTGTTATGTGCTGTATGAATTGTAAGTGTCACGTTTACTGCACTTCTGACAATCCCATGAACTTATAAAAGTAGCAAATAAATCACTTCAATTAAAACAAAAAATATTGTGCATAACACAGAGCTGCCTGGCGTAAATACACAAACAGAATTTATCGTACCTTGCATATACGCATGTGGGCCTGGGGCTTCCCCTTGGGGTTCACTGAATCGAGAGGAGGTGCTGTCGCTGTCCTTTCTCTTCCACCTGTAGCTCTGAGATGACATCCAGTGAGGTTGTGTGGCCCCACCCATGGCACACGGCGGAGGCTCCACCCCTTCCTGTTGGGTCACCTTCCAAGAGGACGTGCCCAGAGAATGGCGTCTCATTTGAACCCGGGTTTTGGGTGAGAACAGAGCTCTGAGGTGACCTGGGATTAACAGCCGTCGTACAGGCAGAGTGGGCTACTTCTTTTTATTGTGCTTTTTGCTTAATTTGCCTTTTCTTTTGCCAACCAAATCAATTTGGCATCCTTGTTGGCACTCCAGCCTTTCTCTGTGGACCTCTTGCCTCATTCGGACTGCGACAACAGTTTTATTTACTAGATGGAATAAATACTGTGACCTGTAGGGGGCATTGCAGTACCCCAAAATCAGACACCACTGCACAGGCTCAAATGTGAAGTTCAATGCAATGAAAATATTTTCAACATGTGGAGTTAAATATTCTCTTCTTTTTTGTTCCTTCCTCTACTACCCCCAGGTGATTTTTTTCCCTGTCTTCCACTCCCGACTACAACTGGCCTGGCTGAGGCAGAGTGGCTCCTTTTATCTGAGACCCATAACTATTTCTGGTGCCAGGGCACTACCCACGAAAAACACTTTGGACTCAATCAGAAGTCCCATAAATTGAATGCATTTTATTACTACAAATCTTTGTGATGCACCATCTCTTGCAATGACAAATGCAATGCATATGTCCCAGTTATATGTCATTTGGTATGGGATTTGTCAAAATGGTGTTAATGTTTCTGTTGTGCCATCTGTTGGAATGATAGATGGAGTGCATTTTATTACTACAGATGTTTTGTGAGGCACTATCTGTTGGAATGACAGGGACACTGCAACTGGGCAGACATTTTTCCTTTTAAGGTGGATTGTGTATGCGTCTAACTTAATAACCATATTTTCTTTTATACAGGGTGAATCAAAATTATGTTAACATTAATGGTACTGCTATATATATGTATGCTATACAGTGGTGTGAAAAACTATTTGCCCCCTTCCTGATTTCTTATTCTTTTGCATGTTTGTCACACAAAATGTTTCTGATCATCAAACACATTTAACCATTAGTCAAATATAACACAAGTAAACACAAAATGCAGTTTTTAAATGATGCTTTTTATTATTTAGGGACCTACATGGCCCTGTGTGAAAAAGTAATTGCCCCCTTGTTCAAAAATAACCTAACTGTGGTGTATCACACCTGAGTTCAGTTTTCGTAGCCACCCCTAGGCCTGATTACTGCCACACCTGTATCAATCAAGAAATCACTTAAATAGGAGCTGCCTGACACAGAGAAGTAGACCAAAAGCACCTCAAAAACTAGACATCATGCCAAGATCCAAAGAAATTCAGGAACAAATGAGAACAGAAGTAATTGAGATCTATCAGTCTGGTAAAGGTTATAAAGCCATTTCTAAAGCTTTGGGACTCCAGAGAACCACAGTGAGAGCCATTATCCACAAATGGCAAAAACATGGAACAGTGGTGAACCTTCCCAGGAGTGGCTGGCCGACCAAAATTACCCCAAGAGCGCAGAGACGACTCATCCGAGAGGTCACAAAAGACCCCAGGACAACGTCTAAAGAACTGCAGGCCTCACTTGCCTCAATTAAGGTCAGCGTTCACGACTCCACCATAAGAAAGAGACTGGGCAAAAATGGCCTGCATGGCAGATTTCCAAGACGCAAACCACTGTTAAGCAAAAAGAACATTAGGGCTCGTCTCAATTTTGCTAAGAAACATCTCAATGATTGCCAAGACTTTTGGGAAAATACCTTGTGGACTGATGAGACAAAAGTTGAACTTTTTGGAAGGCAAATGTCCCGTTACATCTGGCGTAAAAGGAACACAGCATTTCAGAAAAAGAACATCATACCAACAGTAAAATATGGTGGTGGTAGTGTGATGGTCTAGGGTTGTTTAGCTGCTTCAGGACCTGGAAGGCTTGCTGTGATAGATGGAACCATGAATTCTACTGTCTACCAAAAAATCCTGAAGGAGAATGTCCGGCCATCTGTTCGTCAACTCAAGTTGAAGCGATCTTGGGTGCTGCAACAGGACAATGACCCAAAACACACCAGCAAATCCACCTCTGAATGGCTGAAGAAAAACAAAATGAAGACTTTGGAGTGGCCTAGTCAAAGTCCTGACCTGAATCCAATTGAGATGCTATGGCATGACCTTAAAAAGGCGGTTCATGCTAGAAAACCCTCAAATAAAGCTGAATTACAACAATTCTGCAAAGATGAGTGGGCCAAAATTCCTCCAGAGCGACGTAAAAGACTCATTGCAAGTTATCGCAAACGCTTGATTGCAGTTATTGCTGCTAAGGGTGGCCCAACCAGTTATTAGGTTCAGGGGGCAATTACTTTTTCACACAGGGCCATGTAGGTTTGGATTTTTTCTCCCTAAATAATAAAAGCCATCATTTAAAAACTGCATTTTGTGTTTACTTGTGTTATATTTGACTAATGGTTAAATGTGTTTGATGATCAGAAACATTTTGTGTGACAAACATGCAAAAGAATAAGAAATCAGGAAGGGGGCAAATAGTTTTTCACACCACTGTATATGTATGGTACTGCTAAATGTATGTATATACTTATAAACAATTTTTGTGGTCAATTTATGTGCCACATATGGTACATGTGTTGAACATGATGACGAACAGGTTGAGACATTCCTATAAATCATCTTGCACATATGAAGTATGTTTCATGAATAAATTGTTTCCGCCATTCAAATGTTAACATAATTTTGACTCGCCCTGTATATATCACAGTGTGCAGCGGCTCACGCTTGATGTCCAGTCACTTCCACCATTAGCCTCCATTGTCTCAAGGGCAGGATTGTGAGCAGAAGTTTGAAGGCGTCTGGTTTCAATGCATATGACCAATGACAGCTGCTGTTAGAGCTTGTAACTGGAGATGTCATTGGTCTAATGTTCTGAATTCATATGCTTTAATATTGCCAGTCTCTGGCCTGATCATATGTTCTTACTACATGAATAGGTAAACATGAAACGTCAGGAATTTTTGAGAGACAAAGAAAGGCACGTAGTGGGGCCCGTGAGATTTTCCACCTACTCCAGATGGTTGCTACTGCACTGGATGGGATGGCCTGTAAGTTTATTTATTTTGTGGTCAGTTTCAAAAAGATGCTTGAGGGCATCACCAAGACATTGCCACTTTAGAGCCTCTTGGACCTTAATTGCAATTACTTCCAGAACTATCTCCTTTGTGAAGACTACATGCCTTTTTCAGTTGTTGACTTTTATTTAGCCAGTTTTAGGACAGGAGTGTGCACCACGTCTGAATGGCACCCCACTGAGGGCACACTGCTGAACAGGAATAACGTGGCTTCAGAAGTGAAGTGCCTCGCCGCACAAAGCATCAGATGTGAGCATTTTAAAGTTTCTTTGACTTGGGTGACTTTACCCACCTCAGGATGTTGCGTACTCTGCTTTGCTTTCGCCACATCTACACAGTCCAGAGAAGGCAGCTGTTGCTACCCTTGAGGAGGTGCAGTAGAGGACCCATACAGAGTGGTGTGTTCTGCTCTTTCCTTATAGACGATGACATTTTAGGTATTGCATTGCATTTCAGAGGCGGTTAGAGGAGTTCAGTTGAGCACAGAAAAGCTCTCAAAGCCCTATGATCTGCTACAAGAGCACATCTTGTGGAGACTTGCCATGTGTTCTGAAATGAGGCTAGAATGAGCTTGAGACCACCACAGTGAGAAGCCATGCCTACCCAGTCATAACATACATACATGCATACATACATATTTCAATGCATTCTCAAACAGCTTAACTCAATTCAGGGCCAAGGGAGGCCGAAGCCTGTCTCTGCATTACTGACCGCAAGGAGGGACACGTCCCTGGACAGGGCACCAGTCCATCAAAAGGCTCACATGTACACACACACACACAGGGCCAATTTAGAGTTGTTACTTCATCTAACCTGGCACATCTCTGAGGATTTCAGAGGAACGCTCACCTAGATGTAGTGAGAATGTGCCAATTTCATACCAGAAGAGCAGGATTTACCAGATCCAGGATACACGAGACAGCATTGTTAGCCACTGCATATTTTTTTATTTGTTTATTTTTTTGGTAGCCATTACTGATAGAGCAATGATAGCCCATAGGTGAATAGTTTTGAAAATCACCATTGCACTGACCCAATGGATGGCACCATTTTATGCCATTTCTCTTGCTGACATTGCTTAAACAATGTGAATAAGGATTGGCGATGTGCTACCGAATGTCTCGCTGGCTGGGGTGGACCTTATTCAGTTACATGGCTTGTAATGGACTGTGAAGAAGAGATGGATGGGCATCCCAAGCAAGATACTTAATGGCTGGGATGTCATCAGGGATGAACCAGCTAATGAAATGGCATCCCAACCAGGATGGATGAACAGTGGGATTTTGCCACCTGGGACTGGTTGACAGCATTCCTCAGTGTGAGAGTTGTAGTCCCCATGCACAGCCCAGTTTGGGTCCAAGGGGGAGTCTCCTCTGTCCTAGTGAGGTTCTGGCTGATCTACAAGAGCTTCTTGGGGACAATAGTGTCACACTGGAAGTACTCCTGAGTCAGGAGAGGAGGAGAAGGTAAGCAGAAGAAGCAGAATTGTGCGTACCGGATACACATAACAATAAACTTAAACTTGAAACATGACCGGTTGAATATGACATAGCCATACCAAACAGTTGTCTACAGAGAGAAAAGACATTTCCATGAAGGACATGCTGGTGAGCAGACCACATGTATAATTGTGAACAATAGCACTCGCTCATCTCTGAGAAGATCACCGTAGCCTTTATCAACAAATCCTGCCACCTCCAACTCTATTTAATGGTGAACCTCAACTTGTTCTTACCCTCTGGTGTTGCTGCCAGTATGTTACAGGACTATCAATGAGTTCTCCAAAGAACACTTGATTGCTTTTATATCCTACATTCTGCATCATGTTTGTAACAGCTATGTTTTCATAATATTGTAATATTTTAAAAACATTTTGGAAGGTTTCCTATTCAACCACAGGACTCGGTAGTTTACTTTTTGGGTGAAGTTTTTCCAAGCTTCAGTCTGAAATTCACATCTCTTTAATTTCCACGACTTTGTGATTTAATATTTAATTGAAACAGTACATACTGACACTTTTGAGAATTTTTGCAGACCTCAATCAGGTCTTCACACCGCCTATTCTCTTCAAGACTAACATTAAATCCTGTTGGATCTGGGAGACATTTGCACCTTAAATGATGAAAGAATCTATGGCATGCAACTATTCGCTTATGACTGTGTGCGTTCACTGAAGGGTATTATATAAAACTAGCAGGCGCCCGCTGTAGCATATGGCGGTGTAAGAATAGGAACGGAAAACAGTGAGAAAGGAATTCAGAAATCAAGAAGAAAGAAATACTTCTTGAAAGACGCAGTTGTGAATAGGTGTTTTGCTGGAGAAGACAGATGAGTCGAAAGATCTAACCGTAGAAAAAGCCACGTACAACAAATAGTTTTGTTGCATGTATCTTGGACTTCCTGGAAATGTGGACGGTAATATGATCATTTTGCCTACACGTACGCTGTTATTTTCAGCCTTTGCTTGCAGTGCGTCTGATAGTCCTTCGTATTGTTCCACACACAGATCTCGTTAATGTAATCTGAGATAGTCGAGACGGGCACCCTCTGTTTTAACATACGCATCTACGACGTACTGTTGGTATAGTTTGCCACTGGAGTGCAAAATACTAAATGTATTCCTCTTTGATAATCTGTACGTGTAAAATTGGCATTGAGTAAGCCTGATTCGGTTGGCGGTTCTTTTATCGGGAACATGATGTAAATGTTTGTGCCAGCCAATGTCTCCGTAAGGGAATAAAAGTGGGTAAACCATAGGATCGCAATTCATATTGAGCATGGAAATCTGTTTACAGGAGTTGCCTCTGGGATTGATGCAAATGTCCCTTTTGGCAGGAGGTTCGACATCTTCTCTAACGAAAATCGCTGCAACATCGGTGTGACATGTCGGGGCATTGTATCGTCGTAAATCTTGCCCCGGGTTTTCCTTGAAAACCATTCGTACAGATGCTGTTGGATTGGACTGAGTGATTTCATGCATGTGTTTGTATGATTTAGCAAAGGGGTTGATGGTTCTGAGCATGGAATCTAGCTGGAGAAGTACATTTTCGCTGCATGCAGAGTTTGCTTTATTTTGAAAGCATACTTCAGTAGCTTGTGCTGTGTCAAAAACATACAACTGTCCATATCCTGGAGAGGTAGAAGTGTTAGCGTATAGTGGAGAGAATTGGTAATAAATTTGCCTGTGTATTTTAAAACAGTCCGTGGCCAGTAGGTTGAGTTATTTGTGGAAGAGGACGAATAGGAATCGAGAAATGCCGTGTTGGCTGCATGTGGGCGGGACCGGTTTTGAAGTGGAAGCAGGACAAACCAGAAGAGAAATATATATAAGAGATAAAGATTTAGTGACTGTTATCTCACTTCCAGACAACCCTTTTTTTTTTCTCTTGCTCGGTATGATGGGACTCATTCCTTCACCTTATCTGTGCCATTTGGTACTATTCAAGTCAACATAATTTCTTCACAATCAAGGTATACTGTATATAAATTTCACACATGAAATTGTGTTCTAAAGTGAAGCATATTTTATACATTTTAAATATTAACTAGCCTGCTCATGCATTTCATAATAGGGGTCCCTCACCATGAAAAAAAAAGCTTTAAAACTCACCAAATGTGTCCATTTTTGAAGCTGGAAATGATACAGAGTATTGATCCATGTCTGGAGATTGCACACAGGTTGCGAAACAGCATATCCACGTCGTTTTAAGAAGGAGAAAAAATTCGGACGAGTGTCTCAGTAGGCTTTGCACCCAAGGAACCAAGATACCCAAACTATCCTATAGCATTTCAGTAATTATTTACCGCTCTGATGCTGATCTTTCTGATCATAACGTTACCAATTGACGAGAAGAATTCATAATTAATTGCAGAATTATGGTGTTTGAGGGTTCCTCTAGAGTGCCTATTTCTCTTGCACGATTTGGCTCAAAACTAATCAGCACATCGTCATTTCATAACAGGCTTAAATTTCAAGTTTGGTATTTTTCTGTCCAGCTGTTTTAGCTCTCGACTATCCTCAAGAAACTGTGACACACAGACAGACATCCATTATCAACATATCAATGTTTTCAGTATCAGCAGACCCTAAAACGTTAAGATCCATTGATAACTGGAGATCGAAATTTTTTGAGGAGTCTAAAGCTTTCGCTCCTCGCCCACAGGCAATAGGTTATGGTAGGGGAGGTCAAAAAGCAAAACATGTTTGTGTGATTCTGGGATTTGAAAAGAAGGCTGACTGTGTGCTTGGCTTCACTTCACTGCTGGTCTGCCACTAAGGCAACCTTTCAGGACCAGGTGGCATGGATTCACCTTAGAAAGTCCTCACCAAGTGCCATTATCGAGAGTTGATGTAGCAAACGGACATGAATTCTGTAGACAACAATGACAGTAAAAACTTCACATTGTCACTCACATTATCCAGAAGTTTATTTCATTATTTTGCAAAGATAATGCCTGCTGCCGCTGGAATGGGAACACATGTGTGTGCTTCTGTGCTCAAGCGAGAGGAACATTGCAATCAAGTGACAAGAACTGCAGACATTCTAGCCGTACATTTAGTTTTAATCAGACTGGAGTTTGGTAAGTTTAGTCCAGAGCCTTAAGCATAGACAGAGTGGTAGTAGCACAGAGCTGTCATTCCTGCCTCACAGTGCCAGGGTCTTCATGGAGTTTTCACATTCTGCCCATGCAATTATGGATTAGTTGGTGTTAGCAAGTCTCAGTGAGTTTATTCATATAAGAAACACTGTCCTCAGTTCCTTTATTACCATATTCTATTTGATAATTGTTTTGTAGTACTTCCGTTGGCTCTGTTGCACAATCTAACCTTTTTTGAGTCATTTTTTTAAATAACCAAGCATGCGCCTCACACACCATGGGAAATGCGACATGGTAGTGGATTTCAAAAATCAAAGGCTCTTAGTAAAAACACAATGCAGTGTAAATCAGTACCAATTTATTTTGTTCATGTGATGGTCAACATAGTACTATCATACAACGTGAATCTAACTCCATAGGTTATTAGGACATTAGAACAATCCAGACAAGAACAGGGCATTCAGCCCAACAAAGCTCACCAGTCCTATCCACTTATTTCTTCTAAAAAAACCGTCAAGTCGAGTTTTGAATGTCCCTAAATCAGGGGTGCCCACACTTTTTCGGCTTGCAAGCTACTTTTAAAATGACCAGGTCAAAATGATCTACCTCCATTAAAATTAATATTTATATATATATATATATATATATATATATATAGAGAGAGAGAGAGAGAGAGAATATATATATTATATATTATATATTGTATACACTAACCTAAAGGATTATTAGGAACACCTGTTCAATTTCTCATTAATGCAATTATCTAATCAACCAATCACATGGCAGTTGCTTCAATGCATTTAGGGGTGTGGTCCTGGTCAAGACAATCTCCTGAACTCCGAACTGAATGTCAGAATGGGACAGAAAGGTGATTTAAGCAATTTTGAGCGTGGCATGGTTATTGGTGCCAGACGGGCTGGTCTGAGTATTTCACAATCTGCTCAGTTACTGGGATTTTCACGCACAACCATTTCTAGGGTGTGAAAAGGGAAAAACATCCAGTATGCGGCAGTCCTGTGGGCGAAAATGCCTTGTTGATGCTAGAGGTCAGAGGAGAATGGGCGACTGATTCAAGCTGATAGAAGAGCAACTTTGACTGAAATAACCACTCGTTACAACCGAGGTATGCAGCAAAGCATTTGTGAAGCCACAACACGCACAACCTTGAGGCGGATGGGCTACAACAGCAGAAGACCCCACCGGGTACCACTCATCTCCACTACAAATAGGAAAAAGAGGCTACAATTTGCACGAGCTCACCAAAATTGGACAGTTGAAGACTGGAAAAATGTTGCCTGGTCTGAGGAGACTCGATTTCTGTTGAGACATTCAAATGGTAGAGTCAGAATTTGGCGTAAACAGAATGAGAACATGGATCCATCATGCCTTGTTACCACTGTGCAGGCTGGTGGTGGTGGTGTAATGGTGTGGGGGGGTGTTTTCTTGGCACACTTTAGGCCTCTTAGTGCCAATTGGGCATCGTTTAAATGCCACGGGCTACCTGAGCATTGTTTCTGACCATGTCCATCTCTTCATGACCACCATGTACCCATCCTCTGATGGCTACTTCCAGCAGGATAATGCACCATGTCACAAAGCTCGAATCATTTCAAATTGGTTTCTTGAACATGACAATGAGTTCACTGTACTAAAATGGCCCCCAAAGTCACCAGATCTCAACCCAATAGAGCATCTTTGGGATGTGGTGGAACGGGAGCTTTGTGCCCTGGATGTGCTTCCCACAAATCTCCATCAACTGCAAGATGCTATCCTATCAATATGGGCCAACATTTCTAAAGAATGCTTTCAGCACCTTGTTGAATCAATGCCACGTAGAATTAAGGCAGTTCTGAAGGCGAAAGGGGGTCAAACACCATATTAGTATGGTGTTCCTAATAATCCTTTAGGTGAATGTAGATAGTATGTATATATATACGGAGTATCAGAGGTGGGTAGTAATGAGTTACATTAACTTGAGTAACTTTTTAAAAAAATTGTATATCTAAGAGCAGTTTTACTGCACCATACTTTTTACTTTTACTTGAGTACATTTGTGAAGAAGAAACGTTACTCCTACTTCGTTACACTGGGCAACACTCGAATCGTTACTTTTTTTTCCATTAGATAAAGTCTGACAGACAATTTTCAATCTGCTCTGTGTGGCGTATGCTGTCAAGTTGCGCACACGCCTTCCATTGCGTTTCCAGCTCAGACGCGAGGTTTTGGATGTTCCCCAAATCTAGGCTCTGCAGCTTTGAGGACAGATGTTGGATTTTCCTTTTGAAAGCATTAACTGAGCTAATCATATGGACCATATTGGTTTTCTCTTTTCCTTGCAGCTGTAAATTAAGCTCATTCAACATGTTGGTCAGATTGGAAAAAAATGCCAAGTCTAGCGGCCATTGATCGTTATTAAGTTGCTTGTATTCTGCATGTTTAATGACAAGGAGAAACTCCTTTTTCTCTGGCCTGGGGTCTTGAAATCTCAGCAGGAATTTCTCCCTAGCCATCTGTCTCAACGAAGGCCTCTTTTATCATCTCTCCATCTTGGAAGGACTTCTTATGCTTAATGATTGAGTGACTCGCCCTGAACGATGCTTCAGTGTGTCTGTCTCTCTTTACTTTTGATTTCAGCAGAGTGAAAAATGACGGCTGTCCGATTAACTGCGATTTTAGTTCCCTCTCCTTTCTCTTTCTCAGATCGGTTTTTGGAAGGACGTCAGTTTCATAGTTTTTATGAACAGTTCAGAAGTGCCTTTCCACATTTTCCCTCTTTGGAATAGCAATGATAGATTGACAGATCAGACAAATGCACTTCAGTTGTGACATTGTGAGAGAAAAAAATCCTCTTCCATTTCCACATTCAGCCCATACCCTCCCCGAACAATTTTTAAAAAAAAAATCCCTTCTTTATTATTTATTTAGGCTAACTAGATCACAGCTGGAGTTCTGCAGTAGCTCGCGCGTTTAATCGTGGGTGCGGGATGACCAGTGTGTTAGAAGAAAAGATCTCAGACTGGCCGCCCTGTATGTCAATCAAGTGGCAAATGCCATATGGAGGATACATGAGAGACTAACGTTTAAAAAAAATTTTTTTTGAATGCAACACGATCTACCTGCACTACCTTTCTGATCTACCGGTCGATCGCGATTGATGTATTGGGCACCCCTGCCCTAAATTATGTAAAATAACAACTCATGTAGATGCCAAATAATTTGTGTGTGTATCTGTCTTTTATTACAAGCTATGGCAGAAAATAAGCGGTGAAGAAACAGAAAAAGCAAAAGTAGGACGAGCAGAATATAATGCAGGCAGTGTGGTGTAGTGGTTAAGGCTTTGGATTTCAAACCCTGAAGTTGTGGGTTCAAGTCCTGCTACTGATACTGTGTGACCATGAGCAAGTCACATGACCTGCCTGTGCTTCAGTTGGAAAACCAAAAAGAAATGTAACCAATTGTGTCATAAATGTTGTAAGTCGCCTTGGATAAAGGAGTCGGTGAAATAATAAGTAAATGTAGCTTGATGAGATGGGGTTTGTTAGAACTCCACCGGTGACGAGAGCAAGAAACCTTGAGAAAATAAAACCAAGAATCCGTGACCACAAGTATTACTTTTGTTGTCTCAAGCGTTTCTCTGAATCATGGAAGGCACATTATCTTAAGTTGAAATCTTTGCTACTTCAGAATGGACGTATTCGGTAAGTTTCAAGACCTTTTTTTCTCCCCCCCACAATGGGACCTCAGTACCCATAGGCTTCATTATAAAACGCAAGGGCTTGCTAGATAATTTTTTTTTTTTTTTAATTAAACTTGCTAAAATAAGCTTCACTCTTAAATGCAGTTTCAAGTGGCAAATTAATATACACCACGATTGTGAAGAAATAACTTTGACTTGATAAATACCAAACGTATCCTTTAACTGTTCACCCTACAGGCCCACCCCGCACATGTGAACCACATCTTTATACACCATGCACAACTGGCCATGTTTTTTAGTTTTAAAAAAAAAAAAAAAAAAGTTTATTTGGTTTGCATTCTGTACATGGAGCAGATAGTGTGGAGGAAGGGGTGAAGATAGGTTCTCAGTTTTCATAATTCCAGCAAGGTCCCGGTGACTACAAAAAACACATAACTGGTATTAGATGCAGCAAATTCTAGAGTTGGGTCAAAGCTTGAGTCGTCCCCGCCAGATGATCACTCTACGGAGATCTTCTTCATCTTATTGGTCATTGTGCATTAACTGGTGTTCCGGTAGAGGATACGCTAACTTCTACCGATGGAGGATGGTCTTTCTTCTGTGCTCCATAATGCAAGTGCTAGTGTTACATAGCAAGTGGTAGTGCTCATCTGGGGTTCCACACTGATCAGCATAGGACAGGTAATGAAAAATTCAAAGCCTTCTCTTTCTACTGGTGTTCCACATGGGCCAGCAAGCTGGTGTGTCTTGAGAGCTTGGTGACAGTGGTGGGGCCGGGAAAGCATTCTGCTGAGAAGCAAGCACAAGCATCACTGGGCTGGAAATACATACAGTGGTGGTGAGGAGAGTCGTATGACCAAAAGAAGGGTTGGTAAGCCCTGTATCTGAGAATCCTTAACAGGCAATATTTAAGGCAGGAAGGGAGAGGAAGGTCCTCACGTCTCAGAAGTCCCATGAGCAGCAAAGAGAAGGGAGTCTTGAAACAATGGTGTATGAAGCTTGCATAGCTGTGGTGTTACCTCAGTTGACGTGGAGGACTGATGGTTTCAGACTCAATCAGAAGGTGCAGCTCATCTCTTAGATGCACGAGGAGGTAACAGCAAGGAAGAAGATTAGTAGGAGAATTCTGAGACGAATACCGTTAGCCTGATGACAGAGCTCCCCCTAAAGTTGATGACTGTGTGGACCGTGACCATTTCCAGGTCCAGAACAACATCTTTTGGCCCGCTGAGTGGGCGCGTAAGCACCAATGTGGCACTGTAAGGACCTGTTTGCTGTGAGACAGAGAAGAGTGAAACGTTTGAGGGGATAGAAACTGTGGTGCTGCCTCCAGCAGCACGCCTGCAAATTCAGACCTCAGCAATGAGTATCAACAGGCACGTCAGCACTCATCAAAAAAAGAATATGAACAGCACCAATTTAAAGAGTTTCAAAGGGCAAGCAAACACTCCACTTCCTCCACCATTACTCTAATAACTAGGAAACGACCCGGGGGCCCGACATTCATTTAAATATCTCCCAGTGCAGTGGTCTCCAACACCATTCCTGGAGGGCTGCAGATTTTCATTCCAACCCTTTTCTTAATTGGTGTCCAGTTTTTGCTGCTAATTAGCTCCTTTTCCTTTCATTTTAATTGACTTGTTTTTTAAGATTTGTTCCCCTGAATTTCTTCATTGTTTCATTTCTTTCCTTAAATGACACCCAAACAGAAATGAAATGCTTGCTGCTGCTCTCATTGTGCAATAGCATACATTTCCAAAATTGCTGATTTTCTCTTTTCAAAAGACCTGAGCAGATCAACATTCCTGAGACCCTTATCTTTCTTTATTTTCAAATATTGTATGATGGGCACCAGTTGTTTCGGCTCATTTTGTAGCTCATTATTGTTTGGCTGCTAATTAAGGGAAAAGAAACAATGAAGGGCTTGGAGTCTTCAAGAACAAGTTGATTAAAATGAACTCAAAAGAAGCGAATTACCAGTAATAAACAAGTCCCTAATTAAGTAGATGATTAGAATGAAAACCTGCTGCCACTGCAGCCCTCCAGGACCAGAGTTGGGGACCCCAGTCCCAGTGCATTCTCCAGCACTAGCCTGACCCTACAAAAAGGCACCAAGCACCACCACTCTCAAGTATGGAAAACAAAACACAACAACTAGGAGAAAATGGCTATGCCTAAAAGAAGTTAATCTGGCCAAGGTCTCACATGAGAGGCTTATGTACTGACAAGAAAACAGCACAACATGATGGCTGCATGCAGGGCTTAGTTTCAATGTTGACCCTTGAGCCACTTTGTCATGAAAACCTCCCAGCCTGATGACCTAATGCACTTACTCTCATGTAAAACTCGCGTCCTTCATTCCCTGACTTGATCTGGAAGATGAAGTAGACTCCAGGGTAGCGGGTGGTCGCCTGCATCTGGAACACATCAAGGGGAACGGTGCGGCCGCCAGCGATGTCCATGAACTTGTAGAGCACGGTGAAGGGCTTATCCCTGCAGCCAGGATTTTCTGATTGACACATGCAACGGCTGAAGGAGGAAGAACAACTCTATGAGAATAGGCACATGAACAATGGTGTGGGCTGCACATCACAGCTAGGGGGACGATGAATATTAAACCTTTTCATTCAGGAGTTTGAGTACAGATGTCAACTGGAAAATCTACAAAAGGAAGTAGCATATGGCTGTGTCCCTCGGCATTTGCTGAGGGAGATGCTGCAGGAATATGAGCTAAGGGGACCGCACTTCGGGGGTATTCGTTAAACACAGAGATAGATGTGTCCAAATGCTTGGTGTTAAGTCAAATTTGTTCACTGAGGATGTTGGACTCCATGAAGACTGTCTTGTCACCGCTCCTGCTTGGAGGTTTAACAGACCAGTTTATAAAGAGGATGTAAGGGTGACTATCTGGGGAGGCTATAGTTATCACCATTGCTTTATACAATTGAAGATGACATCTGACTAAGCCCTTCAACTCCCACTCACCACTGCCAAGTGTGAAGTGGCTGAGAGGAGGATCTGCACCTCCAAGTCTGAGGTCATGGCTCTCTCATGGAAAGGAGTGGATTACTCTCTCCAAGTGAGAAGGGGAAAACATCCTTTAGTGGAGGAGTTCAGGTATCTCGGGATCTTGTTCATGAGTGATGGAAGAAGGGAATATGAGATCGACAAGCGGATTGGAGTGGCGGCAGTTTTTCAGCAGGCACTCTACCAGTCTACGGTGGTGAAGCGGGAACTGATTCTAGAGACAAAACTCTTGGTTTACTGGTCGATCTATTGTACTGTATATCCCTGTCCTCAACCATGATTATGAGCTGGGGGTAATGATCAAAAGAAATAGATAATTAAAATGAGGTTTCATTGCAAGGCCGCTGGGCCGACACTCCATAACAAGCTGAAAATCTCAGCAATTTGGGAGAGGTTCAGAGTAGCAGTGCTACCCCTCAGGATCAAGAGAAGCCAGTTAAGGGGATTTCGGGCTGTCCTAAGGATGCGCCCCCCCACACGGCTCTCCCTGGAGCTGGTCCAGGCACATATAAATGGCTGGAGACCCAGTGACAGACCCAGAACATGGTGAAGGGTTTAGATCTCTCAGCTGGATTAGGAACATCTGGGATTTCCCCCAACAAGAACTGGAATCTGTTGCTTGGGACAGGAACATTTGGGCTGACCTTCACTAGGGGTAGCAGTTTCAGATTATGAGATGAGATGTCCACTGGCATTAGCAACTGACCAGATCTGTGCCTGATGTTTAACACCTGATAGAGAATAAGTTGTAATTTGAGTCTGATTAAGTGAGGGCAAGAGAACCAGAGAACTTCAGAGGATAGCTCATAGTGATTCCAAACAAGTTCACTACAGGCAGGAAGGGCCGAGGAGCAGTTACATAATGTAAGTAACGCCATCTTGGCGGGCACTGCATCAGAAGTAAACTCACAAGTTAACCAGACATGGCATGTTATAGTGATAATAAAAGGAAAACTTCTACACTCTTAAAAATAAAAGTGCCAGAATGATTCTTTAGAGAGATGCCACAGGGGAACCATTTTTGGTTCCCAAAAGAGCCATCCAAATGAAATTTCAAGAAAGGACCTTGTCACGCAGGTCCACTTATGGGCATCTTCAGGGTTCTGCAGAAGTAACCCTGTCCACTGTGGAACAAGCGGAGGTGCCGTCACTAACAATCTTGTTGTTTTGCTCCACAACTTCAAAAGATAAACATCAGAAGATCCCTGACCATGCTCTGCTATGGCCTCTAGAAACTCTGCCCCTTCTGGGACGGTCACTGTATATTTGTTCTGCAGACCGCAAGTGGATGTTCATTTAGGGATCAGACTGAGAGACAGACTGAGTAACTTAACAGAATCTACCTTGTATTTAAGAGTGTATCCTACAGATGACACAGGAGGCCAACCAAATGTAGGCACTTGCCTAGGATTTTTGATCATGCGTCATAATTTTCTTAGCTGATGCCAGAGGCCTTTGTGGTAAACTACAGACAGCTCCTTCTCACTTACTTTTCCCCAAACAGAATGTATGGCTCTTCACATCTGACTGGATCCAGACACTTGTAGCCCCCCTGATAGTTGAAGCACTCCTGTGTCCGCGTACATGTGGCATTGCCCGTCTCACACTCGTTAATGTCTGGAGAGGAACAACACCAAGTCATGAAGTAGTGTGTGATGAACTGCAGAGGTGTGTGTGCCCACACATGCATACAATCCTTACCTTGGCATGTTGTCCCATCTGCCATGATGGTGTATCCAGGTGGACAGATGCAGAAGAATGATCCAGGTTGGTTGACACACTGATGCTGGCACAGTAGGTTTGAGTAACTGCATTCATCAAGATCTGGAGAAAACAAAAATGGCTGTTCAATAGGAGTAAACAATATTTAAAACGTGAGAGAGAGGGGCGCTACTCACCAGTGCACGTCAAACCATCTGATCCCAGCTCAAAGCCGGCATTACAGCGACAGATGAAGGAGCCATACGTGTTCATGCACCCATGCTCACAGGAATTTTCTCCCTCACATTCATCCACATCTGTAAAGAAGAATTTCACTTGTGATTCTCTGACACATTCAGTTCTCAGGTTGTTTAGTCTCGCGGGGCCAGGCTTGATTTTCAAGTGAGAATACACATCTGAGGACAACTTGTTAAAAAGTGTGAAGTGAGCAGCAACAGAACTCACTCCTGCAAAGGCTCTGCCCACTGGTCTTCTTCATTAAACACTTGCCCCCCACCCCCCAATTCGTCCAGTCCATGCATTTTAAACTGCCAGTGGGGTTTCAGGGACAGATAAAAAGATATTGAACAGAAAACAACTCTGAGCAAAAATAAAAGGCTAAAATTATTGTCATCAGTATAGGAGCTCAGCAGAGGTGGGTAGTAACGAGTTACATTTACTCCGTTACGTTTACTTGAGTAACTTTTTAAAAAGATTGTACTTCTATGAATAGTTTTACTGCACCATACTTTTTACTTTTACTTGAGTTCATTTGTGAAGAAGAAACGATACTCTTACTCCGCTACATTGGGCAACACTCGACTCGTTACTTTTTTCCATTTACACATTTATATACGCTATATTTTAGTCAGAGAGAAGTCGCCAGTGGATCTCCTGAATGACTGTTTCACCAATCAGGCGTCGCAACAATAATCACATGACTCCATTTCACTAATCAGACGTAACCATGCAGTCACATGACCACATACAAACTTCCTGCGTCTGCAGCCTGTGAGAGACTTTTTAGTCATACAGGGCTCCTTGATCACTGCTAAACTGTGTCACAAGAACGAGACATAAACAGATAAAGGTTTGGGGCAGCCACCCATATAATATGGTATCCTGGCTGCAAAGTCGTTTTTATCAAATACACAGCACTGATGTGCATCCAACTGAGTCCAGAACAAGACTGAGGGAAAAGGGAAAGGGGCAGGCTTTTAAAGGGCAAGACAGGAAGTGAGGTCATAAGGATCGGGCACGTGTTCTTCATTCATTGGATCGAGCCCAGACGTGACGTCAGAGGGGCCGGAGCTGGTAAGGTCTACTTCCATTGGCTCGGTCCCGGAAGTGATGTCAAGAGAGCCAGGTGGAATCTCCCGGGAATGGTCTACAGGAAAGGGAGAAAAAGAGTCTGTGCACTCTGCCACATCCCGGCAAGCCTCAGAACTGCCGACACTCAAGCCCTTTAGCTGCCTCCCATGCGCACGTGTGTGACAACGGTCACAGCTTCACTGCAGGAACCTTGACAGCCAACTCCTGCTGAAGCTTAAACATCACTTCACTGAGTGAAGAACACACACGTTTTAACCAAACAGGCACAGACAGTCAGGGTGAAGTGAGATTTCTTGGACGTGCACAAGGTGCTTGTTCTGATGTTACTGTATTGTCTATCAGCTGTGCCATTTGGAGGGCACGTGAATCTGCAGTATGAGACTGTCAGTGTACAGGAGATCTCGTCACTGTAAGTAGTCTGCACTGTTCACACATACATGTTACCTTACTGTAGGTATCGGCTTCAAAAGCTTTGTTGTGAAAAACTGAGAATTGGAACTTTGTGTTATTTGTGCATCTTTATTTTGTAAAGATGTGATTTATTTTTACTCATTTTTTATTTTGTTATTTGGAAATAGCAGAATTTGCGCATTACTTTATATTTGTCTGTCTTATTACATTTCTAAAAAATAAATCATTTATTATGATCAAACAGTTACTCAGTACTTGAGTAGTCTTTTCACCAAATACTTTTTTACTCTTACTTGAGTAATTTTTTGGATGACTACTTTTTACTTCTACTTGAGTAATATTATTTTGAACTAACGCTACTCTAACTTGAGTACAATTTTTGGCTACTCTACCCACCCCTGGAGCTCAGTAGCACAAGGTAACTTAAGCTTAATGATGATTTTTTATGTTGAAGTTAGCGATACGACAGAAGAGGCACAGGATACGCACGTAGACCACAGCAGCTACCACTCCTATGATATCTATCAGTCATTTCACTATTGCATCACTATATGACATAACAGCAGAAAATGGTGTTTAGATCAGCTTTGTGCTCTGTGGACATACAACGTGTTGAAATGCTGTGGATATTCTAGCACGTTTGCATTTCCAGTTTGACAGTAATGTTAACTTACTTTAGTTACTTGTTTAGATATGCAGTCTGAGATTATATGTTGTACACTCTTGCCATACAGGCGGAGTGGTGGCTCTGAGGCTAGGGATCTGTGCCGGTTCAATCCCATAATCACCAGAAATGACTCTACTCTGTTAGGCCCTTCAGTGATACCCTTAACCTGCATTTGCTTTGTCCTGAGTTTGATGTTAATCTGCATCCAGTCCTGCAATTTACAGGGAAAACCTGGGGGTTGGTCGCAGGACTGGCACTCCAGCCACAGTAAAAATTCTCACACTGTTCCAGTATGGTGCCAAGGTGTCACCTGCTGCCCTCTGGTCCCAGTCCAGGTGGTCTGCGGTAACACAGTGTCAATGTCAATTTATTTATATAGCACATTTAAAACAATATATGAATGCTGTGGCCAAGGTGCTTTACAATAGCAGAAGAAAAAAAAATACAACTAACAGAAATAACAAACAGTATTAAAATAAATGAACATAAATAAAATAAATCATAAATAGAAGTAATGTTACATAATCACAATGAGGAAACCATCAGTATTACTGAAGGTCATGGAATGAAGTGAATAGAAATGAGTTTTTAATCTCGTTTTGAACAGTTCAGTTGTAGACGACTCCTTTATGTGACGAGGTAAAGAGTTCCACAGGCGAGGAGCAGCAGCTGCACAAGTCCTGTCCCCCTTAGTTTTACACTTGGTACGAGGGACAACAAGAGACAACAGACCAGAAGATCTAAGCACTCTGGATGGCTGGTGTAAAACATACAATTCAGATAAATAGGCAGGAGCCGAGCACATGTAAAGATTTAAAAACTAGCAACAAGATTTTAAAATCAATTCAAAAACTGACAGGCAGCCAGTGTAAAGAAACTAATATTGGAGAAACAGAATCGACTTTCTTGCCCCAACCAGAAAGTGAGCAGCATCATTCTGGACCAACTGTAACCTGCATATCAGGGATTTGCTAATCCCAGAATACGGCAAGTTGCAGTAATCAAGGCGAAAAAAGATAAAAGCATGAGTAGCTTTCTCAAGATCCCTAGAAAATAAAAAAAAGCTTCATCTTACCTAATAGACAAAGCTGGAAAAAGCAAACTCTTGTCTACAGAATTAATCTGTTTCTCAAAAGAGAGGTTATTGTCAAAGTTAACACCAAGATTGCAGACTTGAGGTTTGCAATAGACAGAGAAAGAGCCGAGAAGTCCAAGACCAATTTGGGCTTTAGCTGATGGACCCATGATAAGCACCTCCATTTTATTTTGATTCAGATCAAGAAAATTATTAGCCATCCAGGAAATTAGTTCAAAAAGACAGTTGGGCAGTTGGTTCATTGCAGAGTTGCAGACGGGAATATAAACCTGAGTATCATCAGCATAGCAGTGAAAAGAAATGTTCAATTTCCTAAAAATAGCTCCAATAAGGTGAAGGTATATAGAGAATAAAATAGGACCCAAAATGGATCCCTGAGGAACACCACATTTAAGAGGAGCAGTAGATGATAAAGAGGAATTTAAAGTCACTGAAAAGTGTCTACCAGTTAGATATGACCTGAACCAGTTAAGAGCAGCCCCTTTGAGCCCAACAAGATGTTCAAGCCACAACAGCAATGTCTCCTGGTCAACAGTGTCAAAGGCAGCAGTCAGGTCCAGGAGGACAAGGACTGCAGCGGCACCTGAGTCAGTAATAATAGAGATGTCATTAAATACTTTCAGGACGGCCATCTCAACGCCATGATAACGCCGAAAGGCAGATTGGTAGATCTCAAATAAATTATTGGAGTTAAGGGGATCAACTAATTTATTATAAATAAGTCTTTCTAATATTTTTTTTTATTTATTTTTTATTACAATCCATACAAAGCAATCAAGTTTTTACAAAGAGAAAAATTAAGTTAAGAACAGATCGATCCCCACCCTGAGAGAGAGAGCAAGCCAAACGGCGTAAGATTTAAGGCTTGTAAACATACCTAAATTAATAAATTCTCTGTGCTTTATGAACTTATTTTAAAATATTACTGATTAGATCCTGCCATGTTTTGAAAAAAGTCTGTACGGATCCTCTAACTGAGTATTTGATTTTTCCAATTTCAAATAATATAACACATCGGTTTCCCACTGACTTAAAAGAGGAGAGTTTGGGTTCTTCCAGTTTATCAGAATAAGTCTGCGTGCCAACAGTGTAGTGAATGCGATCACAATTTGTTTGTCCTTCTCCACTTTAAACCCCTCTGGAAGAACCCCAAACACAGCTGTTAATGGGTTAGGAGGGATTGTGAGTCCAAGGCTGTCTGAGAGGTAATTAAAAATTTTGTCCAGAATAATGTTAATTTGGTGCAGGCCCAGAACATGTGACCCAGTGAGGCTGGGACTTGGTTGCAGCGTCGCAGGTTGGATCATGCCCTGGAAACATTTTGAGAGTTTTAGTCGAGACAGATGTGCTCGATATATAATTTTGAGTTGTATAATTGTATGCTTTGCATATGGAGCTCGAGTGAATTCTCTGCATTGCTACTTTCCACTCCTTTTCTGATATATTAATTGAGAGATCTTTTTCCCAGTGTCCTCTTGGATCTTTGAAAGGAAGGGATTGTAAAATGATTTTATATATTGTAGAGATGGAGTCTAACTCCTTGAGATTGAGCAATATTTTTCCCAGCATGGATGAGGGTGCAAGATGAGGAAAATCTGGAAGGTTCTGTTTAACAAAGTTCCTGATTTGAAGATAGTGAAAGAAATGTGTAGCTGGAATGTTAAATTTGGAATGTAATTGTTCATAGGATGCAAAGACGCGTTGTCTATATAAAGATCTCTAAGCAAGTTAATTCCAAATTTTTCCAGATATTAAAACTGCATATGTTTGTGAGGGTTGAAAGAGGTGGTTCTCTTGCAGGGTGCCACAGATAGAAGCTTCTCCTCTTAAAATGCTTTCTACATTGGTTCCAGATTCTAAGTGAGTGGAGCACAATTGGGTTATTAGTGTATTGCCGATAACGTGTGTTTATTGGAGCACAGAGCAAGGAATACAAAGAAGTACTGCAGGATTTTACTTCTATTGCGGTCCAGCCTGTGTATGTTCTTCTATTTGTGTCCAGGTTCTTATCGACTGTATATTTGCTGCCCAGTAATAAAACTGGAAGTTAGGTAGAGCCATGCCGCCTTCTGCCTTTTGTCTTTGTAGGGTCGCTCTTTTGATGCGTGGATGTTTTGAATTCCAAATAAATGAGGTTATTGTTGAATCTAATTGCTTAAAAATGATTTATTAATGTATATTGGGATGTTTTGAAATAAAAAAAGGAGCTTAGGAAGAATATTCATCTTAACAGTGTTAATTCTTCCAGCTAGTGTGAGATGAAGGGTTGACCATCTATGCAAGTCTTGTTTAATTTTTTCCATGCAGACGCTAAATTTTGTTGATATAGAGCTTTATGTTTACTTGTGATGTTTACCCCAGGTATTTAAACTGTTCTGCAATGATAAAAGGTAGGGTGTCTAATCTAATATTATATGCTTGAGAATTCACTGGAAAGAGTACACTTTTATTCAGATTAATTCTGAGACCAGAGAGCTTTTGAAATTCTGTGAGTGCTGCTAAGACTGCAGGCACAGAATTTTCTGGGTCCAATATACAGTACCATATCATCTGCATATAATGAGATTTTCTGTTCCAGTCCTTCTCTGCTAATCCCCTTTATCTGATCAGTATTTCGACAATGTATTGCCAGTGGTTCAATGGCAATCGCAAACAGCAGCGTGACAAGGGCATCCTTGTCTAGTGCCACGCTCTAGTTTAAAGTAGTCTGAGCAAATGTTGTTGATGCAAACTGAAGTTTCTGGGTTAGTATACAGTAATTTAATCCATGCACAAATGTTTGGGCCAAACCCAAACTTCTCCAATATAGTAAAAAGGTATTTCCATTCAATCATGTCGAATGCTTTTTCTGCATCCAATGATAATAATATTTCTGGGGTGTTTGATTTAGTTGGTGAGTATATTACATTAAACAGGCGAAGATTTGAAGATAAGTGCCGGCCCCTAATAAATCCAGTTTGGTCTTGTGATATTACCGAGGGGAGCACTTTCTCCATCCTTCTGGCTAAGATTTTAGAGAGTAAGTCTTTCTAATAATTTAGCCAGAAGTGGCAATTGGGAAATTGGGCGAAAACTGGCTAAAACTCCAGGATCTAATTCAGCCTTTTTTAGACAGGGACGCGTCACAGCATGTTTAAAAAATGAGGGCACAACCCCTTCACTAATAGAATCATTGATAATGGCTAGTAAAGATGGACCCAAAACATCAAAGGATTCCACTAAGAGGCATGGTGGTACAATATCAAGAAGTCTGAGAGTAGGTTTAAGGGTGTCAATAGTAGTTTTTAACTGTGAAAGTGAGACAAGATCAAAAGATTCCAAGACAATGCCATGATTAACAGTAGGAAGTTCATAGTCAGTTGTATCAATACCACAGCAGATTGTATCAATTTTACTGACAAAGAATGAAAGAAACTGCTCACATGAAAGAACAGTGCTATTTAATCCCATCACAGAATGAGGGTGAATGGCTGCATTATTTGAATTAAATAAGATCCTAGGATTCTTAGAATGACGGGATACTAAATCAGTGAAGTAATCATGTTTAGCTTTCTTAACTGCAACCTGGAAATTGAACGGAGAAGTCCTAAAAATCTGTTTAGAAATAATCAGTACATCTTTGTTACCCCCAACGCCGTTCTGCAGTTCGACAGGCACAGCGCAGCGATCGCGTACTTTCATTTAGCCAGGGAGCAGGTCTTACCTTATTAGAGCGTATCTTGAGCGGAGCAATTGAGTCTAAAACCGTTTTACAAGAAGAATTAAATTCTAAGACAAAATCATCAATACCATCATATTGGACATGTACATCAAGACTAGAGAATATGGTTTTAAAATTGGATATAATAGAAGAATTTACAAAGCGCATGCTCTCAACCTAATTTGGTATTCTTGGAGTAGAACATACCTTACAAGATCTTATCTTTCTTTGAGTAGAGCAGGTTTTCTACTGGTTCTGATCCAGTACCATTTTGCAAAGTCCAGAGAAGAGTAAGTAGTTAATGCTAAAAAACCAAAAGTTAAATAACAATATAAACAAATTGAAATGCTTGCTAAATGTCTGCTTGAAGATCCACAATCTCGGACAACTTAGAAATACTGTCCATGCTTTATTATAGTACTAGCAACTTGCCGCGCGCTATGCTGTGCGTTGGATGACCACAGTTGAAGGACTCCTGGTTTAAACGCGGCTGCCAGTCGTGAACTGGGTCCTTCATTGCACCACATTTATGTCTGTGAGTGGTGAGAGCGTTCACTCGGAGTGTCTTGCGAGACCGTACGTTTCTGTATATTACGGTTGTTTTGCAATTGTAAGGACCTGTCGTCGGGTGTCTCATTGGCGCGCTTTTGCCTCTTTCTTTGGCGGTCACGGCGTAATGTGTCCTCTCTCTCTGTAGGAGTTTGTCTATTATGGTTGTTTTGCAATCGTAAGGACCTCTCGTCGGGTGTCTCATTGGCACGCTTTTGCCTCTTTCTTTCGCAATCACGGCATAATCTATCTGCTCTCTGTAGGGATTTCCGTTGCCTTCGTTGTAGCGGCAGAGACGCGTCGTTGAACTAATCTGTGTGAATGCTGAGTGTCCATTTCTTGCAAGCGACTGTCACGCCTTTGCCTCTTTGCTTCGTGATCACGCTGTAATGTGTCCTCTCTCGCAGCAGCAGGTTTAGTTGCGCTTCGTTTCGGCATTGTTCCATAAGGTCTCCTCCGTACAAGTGCACATGGGTAGCTGAAGATGGAAAGGCATAGTGGGCATAGTGAAACACACAAATTGGTGACCAGGGGAACCATCTTACTCAGACTCGGGGCTCGAAATACTCAAGTGCACATGTTATTTATAATTTAATTTTTTTTTTGTTATGAACTTCCCCAAAAGAGTTGATCCCTGTAAATAGTTAATAGTATATCAACAATATAATCTGTTGTAGTACGGGCGTTAATTAGCATCACACCTCATAACCTGCATACACCACGTGTTTGGCTGTAACGCCAGAAGCGCGGTGGACACTGTAAGGGTAGGTTGTGGTTTCTGTTTCTTTCGTGATTTTTTTATTTCATTTTATTGTTTATTTAATAGGCAGAGGGGAGACGACGTTAATGTGACGCTCTGTCTATTTCTTTACTTTTGTTTTGAAAAGATTTTTGGGAACAGGAAAAATAAAAGCAAAGGGGAAAGAACGGAGGGGGGTAAGCAGGAATTCTGAGAGGGGATGGACTGGGGCTTTTCTACGGGGCGGCTATACAGCCAAAAGGAACGCGGACACGGACAAGGACACGGACACCGCGCTGGGCTTTTATTATATAGATTATATGTAAAAGAAGAAATCAAATCACACCATCCTTATGTCAGCCTCAGTTTAGAATAACAGCTAACTTCCACGATGCTAATTTCCATCATAATTTTGTACATTATCTGTTTTAGCCTTAATCATTTCCTAGTCATAGCTCATACCACACAGTGCTGGGATTAGTCTACTTACCCTTCTCTGATCTTTGTCTAGCAGTACAATATCAGATATGTATTATGGAGATCAAGGCAATACCTCCAGATGAAGCCTAACCAGTGTGTTACAAAGTTTAACAATAACCTTGCTTGAATTGTATTCAACATGAGATACCATTGTGATGCAGTGAAGATTGTACGGAGTGGGCAACAAGGCTCAGTGGGTGAGCCTGTCACTGTGCAATATGATTTCCTCCTGCCTGCTTATTCAGTTGGAGGGAAGGATGGAAATGTCCCTTTCTCTCACTTGAACAAGCTCTGAGGAGAAGTTCCAACTTAGTAACTGGAACTGACTGAGACACCCCATGAAAGAAAAGGAAATTAGTAAGGGTGAGATTCTGACTGATTCCTCATCACTGGCACAGATCCAGCCTCCAGTGTTGAAATCTTGCACCCAGTTGTTATGCATGTGATTTTACACTTCTACCGGTGTCTGTATGGGTTCTCCTCCTGGTACTCTGGTTTTCTGCCCACGTTCACAAAAAATGACTGGCAATTCCAAATTGACTTTCTGTGAGTGAGCCATGCAAAGGGCTGGCATCCCACTCAGGACCGTTTCTTGCCTCTCAACCAGTTCAGCTGGGATAGACTTCCCTACCCCCATGACCCTAAGTTGAATGTAGTGATTGTGAGAAAGTTGGACTGTGGTATGCCGGACTATGAAAACCCAACCTCATTTAAGCTCTTCTTGAAGGCTCCTATACACTATCAGGATATGGACAATGACCAGTCCACCATGACTCCTAGGTCTTCCTCAAAGTGTTTCAGACTCCCATTTTACGTTTATTTAAATGAAGTTTCATCAGCCCAAGTCTGGATTCTGTCCAGGTCCATCTATGAAGATTCTACTGACCCTTGGATCTTTGACCTTTCACCTAGTTCAAAATTTAAGAAATATGTTTATTATAAATTTTAACTGATTATTATCACATACAATTTTTATTATTTTTTTTTAACATTTATTCAGATTAAGTTTTTGTTAATATCTGTTTTTGTTTTTTAATAAAGAACATGTTGCTATTGTTATTTTTCTTTCTGTGTGTTGTTTTGAATTAGTTTATATTTTTTCAAATCATATTTTGTTTATTATGAGACACTGTTTTGTTTTTCTTGGGCATCATCATTTATAAAGAAATTTTGTTTCTAGCCTAGCTATTATGATATAGTAACTAGAAGTGTGCAACGTGTATAGAATTTGTAGTTAATTATTTACAATCTATTACAAGAATAGATATGTATGAAGCTATAACAGAATTATTAAACATAAGGAAAATGATTGAACCTAACTTGAAGCTTAAGCACATGAAGCCTCTGCCTCTTCTTAAAGAAGCCACAAATGTAATTTTTCAAGGTTAGAATGAGGTAAATGAGTAAAGAAAACCCCTCCAGAAAGCAGCGATTAACTGATAGGAAAGCCCAAACACCCCTCTTATAAAGCGATGCTAAGAATAATAGGGGATTCCGTAAAAACCCCATCTTAATGAAGCAGTGTTCAGAATAAAGGGTGAATCAAAATGAGTCAGGAATTACTGGTGCCATTAGTTGATTGGAGGAAGTAATAAAGTTCTACATATGAAGAGTCAGAGGACGTGATGTATTTGATATGGTGAAGTAACAAGAAAAGGTAGAAAATATGATGATTTGTTTAACTGATTACTCACTCGATGGACTGAGACATTTGTGCATAACTCTATACACATAAAAAAATGTTCTAAATTCTCATCTGGACTCTGTGACTGCCTTCTTTGTAGATAGAGAAGGTTTTTGTTTCCATGACACATGTGACATCACTGTCACAACAGTATCATAGTACTTCCAGTTTGTCCAAGATTGTGGATATTGAAAAACACATTTAGCAAGCATTTCAGTTAAGTTTCATGGTTATTGAACTTTTGGCTCTCAACAGTGACTTCTTGTTTTGTATGTTCTCGGACATTAAAGAATGACCTAGGAATTATTTCGGACCACAAATATGTCTAACGATTAGGAGCTTAATTTATTACTGTGGCTACATTTTCATCTCCTGCTATTTTCTCTCGCATATACTTATACTGTTGCTTCATGTTAGTAAATCATTATTATATTGTTACTCCTGCTGCAGGTTCAGATTTTTTAAATTTTTTTTCTTATTATTTAAATATTTTGTTTTTAATTTTGTTTTGGGTCTTGTTATATTTATGGAATATTGTGACTTTTATTGATATTGTGTTGTTTTGCATTAACTAATTTTCTATGCTGATTGCCCTGACTCCTATAATTAGAGCCCAAGGAGGCAGGTCCACCTCATAACTATAAATGGAGACACTGCTGTTCCTGTAGCAGCTATGTCATTGATTTAGATGACTGGACTTCTTGTTTGTGAATCTTTTTGGTTTTTCTGGATTTTAGGCCACTACTCTTGTTTAACGGTACTGTCTTTATTTAGTGATTATTTTAACTTGTTTATCCTTTTGACAAGTCTATTTTTGTTCTGGCCTTCTGTTTTTGAAATTCTTTGTTATCTTCTAAATAGCTTTCAAATGTTTAATATTTATTTTTTGAAAGTCTGAGGGTTTCTGGTTTTCTCTCTTTCCCTTTTCTGTAAATATATAAAAACCTAAGCCACATTTATTAGGCCTGTATAGGCCAGAAAGCCTGTCTGTTGAGTTTGGAGGTAGGCTTTTAGGGCCTCAGACCAGAATCACGGGTGGTCTGGCCCCCTGTGTAGATTTTTGGAGGCCCGCTTCCTTTTCTGTGATTATTTATGGAAGGAATCATAACATAGGCACAACAGGGAAGGACTCTATAATTCTTTTAGTATGATTCTTCCATTTCATTCCATATAATAAAATATTGGCCTGTAGCATTTTGCTATTAAAACCACAACTTTATTCAGGAAAGGCCTTGAGGTGGACACTTCAGATCCTGGTCAGATGCGGACATTTGTTTTGCTAAAAACAGACAAAGTAAAACAATGAGACAGATAGACAGACTCACTATCCAGAAATTCTAATATATTTATACACCCAGTTATCTCTTAATAGCCCCCCAGAAAACCAATAATGACATCAATTTCTGGTTATGAGTGTGCCTCCCACTCAAGCGCCAATGGAGCCATGTCAAAAAGAAATGATAAACATGACAAACAATAACCAAAAGCATATTAAATATAAAAAATAAAACAGTATAAACATAGTGACACCTCAGCTTGAGCACAGAAGCTAGACTGTGTCATGAGCGTCCATCATGACCCTAAATCCAACTCATGAATGGCACAGAAAACGTGGAACTTCTTATTACCTTGACAGGACCTTCCATCAGGATTCAGAATGAAGCCAGGGTTACAGGTGCAGGAGTAGGAGCCAGGGATGTTGGCACACAGCTGATGGCAGTACCCATAACGGCACTCATCAATATCTGAAATGAAAAGAGAGTAGCAATGACTGCCAACAAAAGCACTTGAAGTATTGCAAGTACTGCATCCCCTGCCATATATAAGTCTGGATTATAAAGTGTTTATTAGCAGCATGTCCATTTTTTCTTAAGCATTATCAGTTTTTACAATTGTGGCAAATCTGAACATCCAATATATCTGCAATTTAGTTTTCGAACAGAAAATGAAGATAACCGAGAGGTTATGAAGATAACCAAAAGAACAGTCTGTAAACAATGAGAGTTCAAAGCTATTAAGGATTATTGTGAGCTCAGCTAAACTAGGAGATGATGAGTTGTGGTCCGAACAAACAACTGTCAGAATACCCTAAAAAACAAACAAAACTGAGAAACGAGAAAAAAAACGGGCAGATGAACTCCAAAGTCAACTGCAGAAAAGGATGCAACCAGAACACAAATCCTACCCTCCTAGGGCAACTTGTCTGATAAATAACAATGAAAGATTTTAACATCCACCAGTGGATAAGTAAAGGTATAATCACCACCATATTTAATTTGTCACTTCTTACAACATCGTCAGCATGACAATCTTGGTTACGAGATCAACTAGTTAGGTGTTGTGTGAACAAAGAAAAATAAAAACAGTAACGAAAATGTCACAAACACCAAAAAAGACAAAACTGCCTGATTAAATCAGACAAACACTACAAAAGCCAGAAATAAGAATTTAAAAACAATTTGTAAAATGTAAGCCAAGTTTTGTAGTCAAAAGAGACAAAAAGAATCGAAATCTATCTAGTGTCTTTTCCCAACGTGAACCTAACGATGAGAGCATTCATTTTTATAGTAACTTGTAACACCTTATAACAACTTTCATTAATGAGTGAGCATCAGACATATATGATGCTTCTTCATAGCTTTACACAGAGCTGGTAAAAGCTCATTTAAGGCTCCAGGGTGGGGATGGTGGCCCTCAGTATCCATAGTGCGTAGTCAGTATTAGACTTCGACAGACGTTTTGTGTACCCAGAGGTTTCCTTTGGTTACATAAATGGCACTCCTCTGTGTACACCCCTTTACCTTTCCTCTATGGTGCCCAAACAGTTTTAGTAAACTTCGACAACCAGGGCGTGGGAATCCCAGGAGGTCCTACTTGGTGTTCAGAGCGTGTGACCCTTATATAATGGCCACCGCTCTGTGCAAATAATGAGGACTTTACAGAGTGAGCACAACTTGGTGTTCAGCACACGTGCCTCTATTGGAGTGACCAGCTCAGGCTGTAATCACCATTCCATACTTTTTGGCAAAATGCTGCCAATGTCGCCTCTACCTAAATCTGCCACTGGCTTTACACATCATTTATTTATTAGTTCAACACTCAGAGCACAGGATCACATTATTACTAGCATGTGAAACACACAGGAATTGACTTACCGTATATACTCACGGATAAGTTCTCCTACGAATAAGTAGGTACTTGATTTTAATCGTATAATTTCTTGTATTTTATAATGTCGGTCAAATGCGGAAAACTCACGCTATTGGCCCAAGAGATTATGATATTCTAACGCCCCCTTTTTTTCTATGTGGGTGTGGCAATGCGCTGTATCAGCATGTGCTCCTAACCTCTCTCTCTCTCTCTATTGTGCCTACGTGACCACATAGTAATACCCAAACTATTCTGATGCAACGTTTGCACTGATTTGTGATGCGTCCCACACCCTCATACGCCGTTATCATAAGAGCATCCCTTATCTACGATGGAGCATTCGTTTTTAAATTAAACGTCGTTGAAGTAGCAAAAGAAATTGGTAACTGCACTGCTGCAACAAAATTTGATACGTCTGAGAAACTGGTGCGAGATTGGAGGAGACAAGAATGAATTGCCGCATATTTGAACGGGCGTAAAAGTCTGGGTTTGATTTTATGATCAATTTTTCGGGTTTCAAGACCCACCATATACGTGAGTATATACAGTAGGTGCAAATATGAAGTACAAGACATTACCAACTCAAAACAGCGCAATTACAACCCACCATTAACCTAACACGGTGCAAGCCACTACACAAATCAATTTCTTGAACAAAACATTTTCAGACTTCAATAGTTAAATGAAATAAATAAAAAACTACAAAAAATAATATAATTATCAAATAGTACAAGTTGAGCAAGTAGGAAGTATTTATGAATGGACAAACAGCACAGTTTCCAGTTTTTTTTTGCAAAAACAGTTAGGAGTGACCCTATGTAAGTTTATTTAGGACCTGAATACTTTGAGGAAAGAAACTGTGGAGATGGCATGTAGTTTGGGTCACAACAGAGCTGTACCACCTCATTAATGGCAAGTTAATGAACTGATGGCTGCTAATCAGCTGCAGTCTTTCCTGCTCTTTTTCACTCAATGTTGGGAGACAACAGCCAATCATTTTCTCAGCTGAACAAATCACCTGCTGCAACCGACTCTTAGAAAGAGAGAAGGCAGAAGGAAACCAAACGGTGATAGAGATGGTCACAATATTCGCAATGATGGCCGAGTTAAAATTTAACAATATCTGCCTTGATATGCTAAGCTTTTTTACCTGGCAAAAGAAGAACAATTTCTGCCTGGCTTTCTTGATGATGGAGGTGATGTGCATATATCGTTTGTGTGTGAGTTAGTAGACGTACATAGTAAAGAACTTAGTATTCATCAGCCCATGATAATACAATAAATAAATGTGTCATTAAACTCCTGTCTGTTCTTTCACTCCATCGGTTAGCGATGTAAAAGGGAAGGGAGAGGAACTGCTGAATGACAGTCCCTGCCATTGTGGTAAATGTAAGAGATTTGATGCATTCTGGTAAAGTCCACATACTGTAATATAAACTGGGAAAATAGTGTCATCTAGAACTAATACAATGAAACGCACAGAAACTTACCATTGTGATCTGCCTCCCAGCTGCTATCGGGGCAACCGCCTCATCCTAGCTGAAAATATGCACACTTCCAACAAAATATATTTTTTTTCCCCCAATTGAGATCTTTATTTAAAAACTAACTGACAGGCAGACACATGCAGAATTAACGCATTGAAATACTTCCACACAGGAGCTAAATGTCTTTCTTCTTGTGTGATTGGAACAGATTACATTTGACAAGTGACAAGCAATTTATTTCACTACCTTTTTTTCCAGAGCTGTGTGTCACTATAAATTCAGTTTTACGTGAATTGTTTCACTCCCCACTAGCGGTGATCATAAGAAAACCCAACTAGAAGATGGCGATGACCGCATGCAAAACAAACACAATGACATCATCAAGATTAAAAAAATAACAATAAAGTGGATTCAGAAAGTATTCAGACCCCTTCACTTTCTGCACATTTTGTTATGTTGTAGCCTTGTGCTAAAATCATGTAATTAAATTTTTTTCCCCTACATGGAAGAAAAAGTAGAAGAAGAAAAAAAAAACAGTCAATATCCCAAAATGACAAAGTGGAAACAGGATTGTAAAAACGGGGTCACACAATCTGTAAACAGACACTGTACACCTGGTGGTCCTCTCAGTGGTGACGCCTGTTGGTAAGTGACATTTTCCAGAGTAGGCAAACGGAAGTGTCCAGAAATCAGCTGATCGGGATGGCCCCTCGGTGGTGGCCGTCAGAGTGGTCTGCGGGACAAGAACTAGAATGGCGGGCCTGCAAGAGTCAAGTCGTTTGTCTTACCAAGGCACTGTCCCTCTACCAGCCAGTAGCCGTCTGTGCAGGAGCAGGTGTAGCCACCCTCCGTGTTGATGCAGATCTGCGTGGGGTTGCACTGGTGGCTGTTGGCTACACACTCATCAATATCTGAAAGACAAGAGCACATCTTTCACAGAAGGAAGATAACCTATATGAAAGAGAAATCAACAAAAGTCTATGGCCAAAAAAGAAGTTCTTTCATTTACCAAATCGTAAATAGAAACCAAAATGTGTAATGAGAGAACAAAGCTAAAGAAAATTAAGCAAAGTGCACACCACTTATAAAAGTATTTTTATTCAGCTCTGGTAGGAGTGCACGGTGTTGACCTTTAAAACTGTTGCATTGATGACAACCCGTGCCATGCACGCCCAGTTGGTAACCATGGCAACCAGCTTGACACAAATTTCACAAAATGGCATTTATGCTGAGTCACGAGAGACAGGAAAAAGAAATTGTAAATTACTGGGAAAATGAAAAGTCAAAATGACAAACTGTTGTGATGTGAGATTTTACATATAACTTGATAAATGTTTTGTATGTCTTTATTTATAATTTAGGCAAACCAATGTAATTTAGTGGTACCTTGGTGAGAGGCATTCTTGTTTATCCCCCCATGTTTACGACTTTTCTTTGTAATTTTACGACAGGATTTGGGGGATGTGTCTTAAACCAGTTTGATGAGGATTTCTTTGCTAAAGTCTTTTCCCCATCCCCCACACAAAGCCAGGTTAGTGTAATATATGGTCTTCTGGGGGGCAGGAGATAAGATGTTCTATTTCACCCATTGGTCTGAGGTATGGCTGTTTGGAATTAGCTTGTCTCAGAGGCCTTCAAGTACCATGATGTCCTATTGGTTCTAGGAATTGGAGAGAACATCTATAAATTTGCTTGCTCAACCACATTCTCTCTCTCTAACTGACCCACATATGAAGAAGCATCTCTCTTGCTAACCTGTGATGATGAAGACAACACAATGAAGAGCACAGCTCAGCAGCCATATTGAACAGGCAGGTGGCTGAAAGCTGAGCACCAACGATGCCTTAACTAGAGACATTTTTAAGTAACTGCAAGTCTGTGTGCCACCTGAATTACACGTCACCATTTGATCAGGTTGTATGGTTGCCAATATTCAAATGTACTTTGCATTTTGTTATTATTTATGAATATTATCAGTAATACATTATTTTATGTGTAACTTAACTCCTGCTTGTCTTTTTACTACATCTAATTGCCTGAGGTTATAGATATAGAAGGGAAGGTGGGGATAAGTTATATACAGCGGTAAGTCTGTGAGATTAGGCATTCTAAGGCTACATATTAATAATACAATAGGGGAAAGTAGAGCAATACATATATTACTCTACCAAGATAAAACACAAACCAAAGGTCAAAATTTGGAGACAAGGATGCGAAAACACGATTAGAACAACAGCAGGGATTCAAAAAACTAAGAAGGACTAAATAAAGATCTTTTAATGCAGCGATACAAGGTTTATATATATATATATATAAAACTTTATATACCTATATATCTAGATCTCTATATATATCTACTAGGGAGCTCCACCCCCTGCTCACTTCACTCGTCCACCCCCGGGTTTGGTTTACCGGATATACAATGGGAATTATAACATATGCATTAATTTCATTTTTACTTCAAAACATTTGTAAAAACAATACTTGTCCTTTATTTCAGGCCCCGGGCGTGGTTACATCTCTTTCTCGCAGGACTATAATGCTGCTCGCATTGTGAAAGGGGGGGGCGGATGAACGCACGCTAAGGAGATGCCTTCGGATCATCTGCTGTCTTCCAACTGCTGCTGCTGGCAAGCTGTGTGTTCTGCTTGTCATTGTTTTAAGAGCTGGGAGCACATGATGTCTGACTACCAAAAGCATTCCAGCAACTGCTTGGTTAGATGTCCGTGAACTTGTTTTAAATGTTGTCTCACTGCCTTGTCTCATGTGACGTTAAAGTGTCTCTCGTGGGACGTCAAATTGCAATCTCTTGGCACCAAGTCTCATGTTTAAGGTCCCTGCAAAACGCTCCATGGCCAATCTCTTTCATCTCGCGAGTCTTTTAAGTGTCTTCTGAGAAGATCACGTCTCATCTCCCTGGTCTCCCTTCCACCAAGATTTTTTTTATAATAGATATACAGTATAGATATATATAGATAGATATAATCAAAAGGAAAATCATCAGACATACATGGAACAAAGGCGATATATAGCAAGTGACGAGTGGGTTGGTCTTAAAGTCTTTCCTCCGATGATGACACCTAATAGATGTTGAAAGTTCAGGAGTAAAAGACTATTTTAAAATAAATGATTAATTTTCTCTCTTTGTGGATTACTAGCTATAAATATGCAAACCATATCATAGACCTTCAATACTAGAGATTATATATATATATATATATATATATATATATATATATATATATATATTGTGTGTATTTTGGCAACCAGGCGGCACTCCAGCTCCCCAAACACCTGTCACGAAAACTTGGACACAGGAATAAAAAAGCACCAAGAGCTTTTTATTGTGGGCAACTCTTCCAATAAGCGTTTCCCAGCATCAGCACAAGTACAAAGCACAATGATTTAGCACACAGCAATATGGTCCTCTGCAGTGCTTTCTTTCTTTCTTCTTTTTCTCTCTCTCTCTCTGTCTCTGTCACTCTCTCAGCCTCCACACCTCTATGACAGTGTTATCCTCCTTCCTCCCAATCCTGGTTCCTCAAGCAGTGGCAGGCAACTCCTTTTATCTGAAAGCCAGGAGTACTTCCGGTGTCCCACAATTCTGGTCTGGAAGCATTTCTGGGTTAGGCTGAAGCCTGACAAAGTAGGGCTCTTTAGTCCCCACAGCACCCCCTGGAGGCACCCATGGAACCCAACAGGGCGGAGTTCAAGAACTCCAATTCCTATGATGCCCTGTGGGAAACCATGGCACCGCCACAACACAGTGGGGGGGCTGCGATCTGGCAGTCCATGGGAGAAAATGTCCTGTGTATGCTATCTCCCTCAGTCTTTCCTGGCTGAGGGCATCCCAGTTGGGCCAGGTTCCCGGCCGCCCCTCAAAATAAGTTTGCCAACTGTCTGTAAGGGGTTGAAATGTAAATCTTCAACGTAGACGTCAGCCTTACCATTTGCAATGCACAATCTGTTGGAAATATCTTTTGTAACGCATTTTGTAATAAAATGCATTTGCATTTGTCATTCCAACAGATGCCACTTCCCAAACATTTGTAGTAATAAAGTGCATTAATACAAATGCTTTTGCTGCACCATGCAATGCACATGTCTCTGCTATATGCCATTTGGCCTGAGATTCATAAAAGCAGTGTTAATGTTTGTGATGTCCCATTTGTTGCAATGACAGACACATAGCAACCGGACAGACACATGGGTACACTAATCCATTTATTAAAACAAATGCTAACGGTTGTTTGTCTGTCACAAAAATTCATGAAACACTGGGCCTTGACCCTCGATCTTGGTCTTAATCAAGAACTTATGATGTGACACATGCAACACGACTCCAGAGTTGGAGGACCAGGCTTCCTGATACTGGAAATTGGGCTTCAGGTCCTTCTCACAGCCTGACAGGAGCACAACTGCGACACGTGCACACGGTGTTGACGGTGAAGCACATTGTACAGGCTGACCGATTGTTGTCACCACAAACTCACACGTGCACTTCGGGAAACACAATGCAACTGAAAGTATGATGAGGAAACCAAGCACTGCGCACTGCTAACCAAAAGTCAGGCACTCGGATTGCATTACAAAGCACACATACCAAAGTGAGAGGTCAACCACACGACACAAGCTTTATAAATGCAAGTCACTCACTTATTCCGAGCACAACAGACGCTCATACACGGGTTTCCTCCGCCAAATTATTCCCAGAATTGAGGAGCAACGCAAGCATCCAGCATGTTAAAAAAGCAAAAAAGATAAATCACACAGCACATCTGTCAGGAAGAGTCGCAGCGCTATGGGCTCTTAGTGAGGGACATTGCAGCCGCCTCAGCGGAGTGAGCCAGCATGATGTGTCTCGTGTTCAGGACCATAAATCTAAGTGTTTCTACTAATCCATTTAGAATTTTTTTTAAGAACTGTACAGGAATTTACAAAAAAAAAAAAAATATATTATATATACAGTGGTGTGAAAAACTATTTGCCCCCTTCCTGATTTCTTATTCTTTTGCTTGTTTGTCACACAAAATGTTTCTGATCATCAAACACATTTAACCATTAGTCAAATATAACACAAGTAAACACAAAATGCAGTTTTTAAATGATGGTTTTTATTATTTAGGGAGAAAAAATCCAAACCTACATGGCCCTGTGTGAAAAAGTAATTGCCCCCTGAACCTAATAACTGGTTGGGCCACCCTTAGCAGCAATAACTGCAATCAAGCGTTTGCGATAACTTGCAATGAGTCTTTTACAGCGCTCTGGAGGAATTTTGGCCCACTCATCTTTGCAGAATTGTTGTAATTCAGCTTTATTTGAGGGTTTTCTAGCATGAACCGCCTTTTTAAGGTCATGCCATAGCATCTCAATTGGATTCAGGTCAGGACTTTGACTAGGCCACTCCAAAGTCTTCATTTTGTTTTTCTTCAGCCATTCAGAGGTGGATTTGCTGGTGTGTTTTGGGTCATTGTCCTGTTGCAGCACCCAAGATCGCTTCAGCTTGAGTTGACTAACAGATGGCGGACATTCTCCTTCAGGATTTTTGGTAGACAGTAGAATTCATGGTTCCATCTATCACAGCAAGCCTTCCAGGTCCTGAAGCAGCAAAACAACCCCAGACCATCACACTACCACCACCATAGTTTACTGTTGGTATGATGTTCTTTTTCTGAAATGCTGTGTTCCTTTTACGCCAGATGTAACGGACGTTTGCCTTCCAAAAGTTCAACTTTTGTCTCATCAGTCCACAAGGTATTTTCCCAAAAGTCTTGGCAATCATTGAGATGTTTCTTAGCAAAATTGAGACGAGCCCTAATGTTCTTTTTACTTAACAGTGGTTTGCGTCTTGGAAATCTGCCATGCAGGCCGTTTTGCCCAGTCTCTTTCTTATGGTGGAGTCGTGAACACTGACCTTAATTGAGGCAAGTGAGGCCTGCAGTTCTTTAGACGTTGTCCTGGGGTCTTTGTGACCTCTCGGATGAGTCGCCTCTGCGCCTTGGGGTAATTTGGGTCGGCCGCCACTCCTGGGAAGGTTCACCACTGTTCCATGTTTTTGCCATTTGTGGATAATGGCTCTCACTGTGGTTCGCTGGAGTCCCAAAGCTTTAGAAATGGCTTTATAACCTTTACCAGACTGATAGATCTCAATTACTTCTGTTCTCATTTGTTCCTGAATTTCTTTGGATCTTGGCATGATGTCTAGCTTTTGAGGTGCTTTTGGTCTACTTCTCTGTGTCAGGCAGCTCCTATTGAAGTGATTTCTTGATTGAAACAGGTGTGGCAGTAATCAGGCCTGGGGGTGGCTACGGAAATTGAACTCAGGTGTGGTACACCACAGTTAGGTTATTTTTGAACAAGGGGGCAATTACTTTTTCACACAGGGCCATGTAGGTCCCTAAATAATAAAAACCATCATTTAAAAACTGCATTTTGTGTTTACTTGTGTTATATTTGACTAATAGTTAAATGTGTTTGATGATCAGAAACATTTTGTGTGACAAACATGCAAAAGAATAAGAAATCAGGAAGGGGGCAAATAGTTTTTCACACCACTGTATATATATATATATATAAAAAAGGTAGAGATCATAACAGTGTTGATTACTGGATTAGATTCAGGAGGATTCAAAACCCAAAAGAAACTAACGACGTCAGAAAAGGAAACCAAATCACGACGGCAGCCTGCTTTAGTGGGTCAAGCGAAACGATGCTCAGTCCTACTGCAGAGGCGAGCGGCGCAGGCGGGTACCGGTGCCACACTTGCCTTTTTAGGACAACAGACTCCTTTAAGTGCCAGCATTTTTCTGCAGTGAGTTAATTTCCAACTCAAGCAAATCCGAACATTTGGAGTACAGTAATTACCTCAGGCAAACACAGGGCGAGCCAAGTCTTTCATGGTGGTGCTGGGGCCCAATAATGGTTTCCACACTGACACACTGGGGGTCTGGCTGCCTGCCAGGTGTCACTTACAGGAGACATGCTTTTGCTCAGACTCCAGTGTGCCAGTTTAGAGCACAATGAGCTGCTACATGGCATGTGGGCCAGATGTCATTGTCCATCAAGCCAAATGTGTCACAACACCGTTACATTCCTGTGAGAAATAAGTACACCTTATGGAAATTGTCGACAACTCTCATGGGGTGTACTTACTTTTTCACAATATTACACACTTTAAGGTAACCTTAAAAATGACAGCATACATCTTGAACCCTCACCTACACACTCGTTGCCTTCACTCAGGGTGTATCCAAAGCGGCATATTACAGGCTGTCCAGAAGAGGGGTAGCTGGGTGCAGGGACAGGAGCAGGGGGTGGAGGGTATGAATTTGGGTAGGTCATGCCAGGGTAGGAGGGAGCATTTGGCCTTGGATAAGTCTGGGAAAACATGGAGCGTGGGATGCAAAGATATCCTCCATTCTGATTGATACATTGCATCTCGCCTCGGCAGGCATTGGGAATCGTCCGGCATTCATCAATATCTGAACATAAAAAAAAAAAAGGTTAACACAGATGTCACGTTGGCATAGCCATACCTGCATTGTGGCCTCCTCACCCATCCCTATGCACATTCAGTGTCAATTGTATGCCAGGCTTACCTATGCACTGCCGGGTCTGACGATCGACGTGGAAACCGTCTGAGCACGTCTGCAAAGAAAAACGTCACGGCCTGTGATTAGCCATTGGGTATCTGAATATTCCTCATGTGAACTAAACAGCGAGGACCATGCCCCATGGAGGACTCTCTGACTTAATTATAGTTAGACGTCTGTCAATTGTCTGAACGTACTTTTGTTCGGACACCACACTGGTGTGCAGATGGTTAACAGAGTGACAGGGAACTCAAACATAGCCGAAGTCGAAACCAGATAATTCAAGCTGATCTTTCATTCAATCAAAAAGGGAATTCAAAACTCAAAGTCAAAGAGCAGAACTGAAAGCCATTAGCCAGAAAGAAAAATTATATGAAGTTGCAAAGGGTAGCCACACACAGTAACCACAAGCTTGGCCTGTGACGTCTCCATGATGTTGGCTTAAAAACCGTCACTGTATTTGGCCAATCCATAGTCCCTCCTCATCAATAGTACAATTATACTGTCGACAACGACAAGGAGCATGTGGCACATCGATGGCCTGGACATCCCAGACCTGTCCTTAGCCTCCCGCTGAGATAGTCCCGTCGCTAAAAAGCCAAGTGAGGCGAAGATCTGTAGATGTTAATGGACTGGCACAGGTTTTGAGATTTGGTCCAAAACGTTACGGAAATGCAAAAAGAATTGGCCTGGGTCATCAAAAACAGCCACACATTTATCACTCTCAGCCAGCGTTATCAGTGCAATCCTTAAAATTGCGTTGTCTCGAAAGTACAGCCTGCGCCAAATCATCTAAAGGTGGAGAATCAGCCATTGGTATGTTACACTAGGGTACGGTACCATGTTATTGAAATTTTAATAAACAGAGACGGATTGATTTATAGATAGAATGGGCAAATTAATATGTGGAGATGGTCAACTGACACATGCGACCCGTAAAAAAATAAAAATAAAACCCAAAACCGCTTTCATTATACAGTATACAGGTCCTTCTCAAAAAATTAGCATATTGTGATAAAAGTTCTTTATTTCCTGTAATGTACTGATAAACATTAGACTTTCATATATTTTAGATTCATTACACACAACTGAAGTAGTTCAAGCCTTTTATTGTTTTAAAATTGATGATTTTGGCATACAGCTCCTGAAAACCCAAAATTCCTATCTCAAAAAATTAGCATATCATGAAAAGGTTCTCTAAACGAGCTATTAACCTAATCATCTGAATCAACTAATTAACTCTAAACACCTGAGAGGGCAGCAGTAGCTCAGTCGGTAGAGCGGGTGGTCCAGCAATCGGAGGGTCGCAGGTTCGATCCTCCTGTTGTGTCCTTGGGCAAGACACTTAACATACCTTGCCTGCTGGTGGTGGTTGGAAGGATTGGTGGCGCCAGTGTTCGGTGGCCTCACTTCTGTCAGTGTGCCCCAGGGCAGCTGTGGCTACATAGTAGCTTATCATCACCAGCGTATGAATGTGTGTGTGAATGGGTGAATGACTCTTGTGTTGTAAAGCGCCTAGGGGGGTTCTTGAACTCTAGTTAGGCGCTATATCAAATACAGGCCATTTACCATTTACCTGCAAAAGATTCCTGAGGCTTTTAAAAACTCCCAGCCTGGTTCATTACTCAAAACCGCAATCATGGGTAAGACTGCCGACCTGACTGCTGTCCAGAAGGCCATCATTGACACCCTCAAGCAAGAGGGTAAGACACAGAAAGAATTTCTGAACGAATAGGCTGTTCCCAGAGTGCTGTATCAAGGCACCTCAGTGGGAAGTCTGTGGGAAGGAAAAAGTGTGGCAGAAAACGCTGCACAACGAGAAGAGGTGACCGGACCCTGAGGAAGATTGTGGAGAAGGACCGATTCCAGACCTTGGGGGACCTGTGGAATCAGCGGACTTAGTCTGGAGTAGAAACATCCAGAGCCACCGTGTACAGGCGTGTGGTGCAGGAAATGGGCTACAGGTGCCGCATTCCCCAGGTCAAGCCACTTTTGAACCAGAAACAGCAGCAGAAGCGCCTGACCTGGGCTACAGAGAAGCAGCACTGGACTGTTGCTCAGTGGTCCAAAGTACTTTTTTCGGATGAAAGCACATTTTGCATGTCATTCGGAAATCAAGGTGCCAGAGTCTGGAGGAAGACTGGGGAGAGGGAAATGCCAAAATGCCTGAAGTCCAGTGTCAAGTACCCACAGTCGGTGATGGTCTGGGGTGCCATGTCAGCTGCTGGTGTTGGTCCACTGTGTTTTATCAAGGGCAGGGTCAATGCAGCTAGCTATCAGGAGATTTTGGAGCACTTCATGCTCCCATCTGCTGAAAAGCTTTATGGAGATGAAGATTTCAATTTTTCAGCACGACCTGGCACCTGCTCACAGTGCCAAAACCAATGGTTTACTGACCATGGTATTACTGTGCTCAATTGGCCTGCCAACTCTCCTGACCTGAACCCCATAGAGAATCTGTGGGATATTGTGAAGAGAAAGTTGAGAGACACAAGACCCAACACTCTGGATGAGCTTAAGGCCGCTATTGAAGCATCCTGGGCCTCCATAACACCTCAGCAGTGCCACAGGCTGATTGCCTCCATGCCACGCCGCCTTGAAGCAGTCATTTCTGCAAAAGGATTCCCGACCAAGTATTGAGTGCATAACTGAACATAATTATTTGAAGGTTGACTTTTTTTGTATTAAAAACACTTTTCTTTTATTGGTCAGATGAAATATGCTAATTTTTTGAGATAGGAATTTTGGGTTTTCATGAGCTGGATGCCAAAATCATCAATATTAAAACAATAAAAGGCTTGAACTACTTCAGTTGTGTGTAATGAATCTAAAATATATGAAAGACTAATGTTTATCAGTACATTACAGGAAATAATGAACTTTATCACAATATGCTAATTTTTTGAGAAGGACCTATATATGGTATTTACGCTTACTGCTTAAACAATCCTTAACTTAAAGCTGATAATTGCCAAATATTTTTTGCAGAATGCGTTGTATTTGAAATATTTTAGAAGCTTTTGTAATCATGTTTCAAAGGGGCAGCATGGTGGTGCGGTAACAGCACTGCTGTCTCACATTGACGGGGCCAGGGTTCACATCACGGGTGCTCCACGCATGGGGTTTTTCATGTTCTCCCCATGTCCACATGGGTTTCCTCCCTAAATTGGTCCCTATTGTGTGTTTGTGTGTGTGTGTGTGTGTGTCTGAGGATCACTGTCCAAGCTCTTCCCAGTTATGAAATACCACCCCAGGCTGAGAGAGGGCACTGCGGCCAACAGCCTTCTCATTTATTTCCACCGCAGTCTCGAAAAAACCACCCAGTGAGTGCAACTAACTTCAAAGGGACGACTGCCCGAAAGGAGGCATCACTGACCACTGAGACAACCGAGAGAAAGGGGCTCCAAGTTGAAAGAACCCAACGGCACAGCCGAGTGAATAGAAGCCACTTGGCTACGTGGCATTTGTTTTTGTTTATCGTTTTCATGGCAGAGCGTTGTTTTTGGGCTTGTTGGTAAACGGAGAAGGCCACGTTGGCACCACAAACTATTCCAGTGTTTGTCCACCCTTCTTCCCTCGGCCATCACAATGTTCACCCAGCAATGTTCAGGGCTTGTTCCTGCCTTGTGTCCTAGACTGTCTCGGAATAGGCCGTAGATTTCCCAGAACCCCACTCAGAGTATAGCAGGGTTTGGAAAATGGATGGATGGATGTTGTAAAGGCATCTGCATAGTATAGTGAGTATAACAGAGCTCAAAAAGAATTTAAATTGTGATTTGTGACAAGCAATATTTACAGTAGCTACATTTGCAATTTACACACACACTATGATCTAAGCTACTAGAGTATTAAGGAGTTCCAAAATGCACGGATATTTGCTCTGCTCCCGTTTCACGAATAAGACCCAATCATTTTTCGCTTGAAATTATATAATCCCCAAAATCGCATCTTAATTACCTCACATAAGTGGACGAAATATCCGGTGCATACCTGTCAGTGGACAAATCTTACCTGCTGCGCGTGTCCTCCATGGTGGTGCAACAGCAGTACTAAGAGCAGAGGCAATAGCATCCTGGGAAATGCGGGCACAGATGTCATCATTGAGTTTAAAGCAGAAGAGGTACAGCAGGCCAGCAGCAAGTCTGGAGTAACGCGGTCACCACCCTGTTTAGAACAACACTGATGAGCACAACATCCATTACTGGTCAGCACAAAAATACCCAAATTCAAGATTATTGTCAAGTGCACACAATTAACTGAAATTCTTACTTGCTGGTCTCCCACAGACTAGTGACAGTAGGACGACAGAAAATGAGAACACCACCAGATGTGAAGCACAACCTCAGGCGGTAGACTCATGAAGTGGTCTCAGTGGCTATTGAGGAGCCCGATTACTTGTGTCAGAATCTGATGGTCCTCTGTGTAGTTGATTGGACTTCTTTATCAAGTATGCAGTAAAGAGGTCGTTACTCCGGTCAGCACCCACTCAAAAACACCTCATACTTCTGGGGGGGCTGTGTGGTCTGATGTCTTAGATGCTGGATTTCATACCCCAAGGTTGCCAACTCAATTCCCACCTTGACTCCCTATGTGGTGTGGACTGATGTACTACCACATAACTCCTGTCCTTGTGACATTACAATGGCTTCCAGTCAAGTTTAGGGCCTGTTTTAAAATTTTAAACATAAAGCGTTAAATGTCGAGGACCCTACTTAATTAAAAGACCTCACAGGAGTGCATACATGCCAGACTGGACATTACGATCTCAAGATGCTGGTTATCATGGCTGTGATGAAAAGTGCAGACTTTAAAGTTATTTTATTTTAGAGTTTGGAGACAGAAAAAAGGAAAGGCCAGGAAAGGGAAAAATCTTTCAGAGCAAAACCAAAGATGTTACAACAATAACCAGGATTACAATATACGTAGAGGAAGAGATTTCGAAGATCTGAGTCGAGTAAACAGTGCTGTAATGAGAGACGTAAGCCATGTTCATAACCAGGAAGTCAAAACTAATATTCTTTGATTGACACTATAAAATGAGTGAGGATCCACAAACTCGGAGAGTGCAGATATGTGAGACGCTGACCTTTACCCACTCCATTAACGCCTATTAAAGACCCCACAGCAGCAACCATAACACAACTGACAATCTTGTTAAATCTCTCTGTAGCGAGAAGAGCGACCAGGCCCACTCCAGGGCTACATGGGATGAATCATGAGGTAAGGCTGAAAGAGTCGAGCCTTTTTAGTTCAAAAAAGAGAGGATTAAAGAGAAGACCTGACTAAAGTGTTTAAAATTATGAAGGGAATTAGTCCAGTGGATCGAGACGGTGACTTTAAAATGAGTTCATCAAGAACACAGGGACACAGTTAGAAACTTGTTAAGGGTAATCTTTAGGAAGTTTTACTTCACATAGAGAACCACTGACACTTGGAATAAGTGACCTAGTAGTGTGACAGACAGTAGTACTTTAGGGACTTTTAAAACTCGACTTGATGTTATTTTAGAAGAATTAAGTGGACAGGAAATGCAAACATTGAAACGGATGGTGACGTTCTTGAACAATTATGGCCTAATTGCAAGAGAGAGGAAGAAGAGCCAGACCTTCTTGAAAGCGAAGTAAAAGCAGCCATTATGAAGATCAAGATACGGAAAGCTCCTGCTATCGACGACATTGAAGGAGAGCTAATCAAAAGTGGCGGAAGAGCAATGGTTCAAATCATGCACAAGATCTGCAACAAGATATGGGACACAGAAAAATTTCCGACGCTTTGGACTGAGTCTCTTATAGTTACTGTTCCAAAAAAAGGGGACACCACTAAATGCGAGAACTACCGCACGATAAGTCTTATCTGTCACGCAAGTAAGATCATCTTGGAGATTATCAGGAGCCGGATGAAGAACGCGATAGAAGTGCAAATGGCGGAGGAGCAAGCCGGATTCAGGTCAGGACGTGGTACAATTTGAGCAGATCTTCTCACTCAGACTGTTATGTGAAAAGCATCTCTCATTACCGGATAAAGAGCTTCACTTGATTTTCATCGACTTCAAGAAAGCATTTGACCGAGTGTGGCACCAAGGCCTCTGGAAAGTATTACATCACTACGGCATACAACCAAAGCTAATCAGTCTGATGGAGAACCTGTACAAGAGAACGCAGAGTGCCATAATAGTCGGAAGAGAGGTGACAGAGTGGTTCAAACTAGCAATCGGAGTACGCCAAGGCTGCATACTGTTGCCGGATCTCTTTAACATCTATCTAGAGCACATTATGTGGGAGGCACTTGACGGACTAGAAAGCAAAGGAGCATGCGTGAATGACAGAACGATTAACAATCTTCGTTTAGCTGATGACATCGGTCTTATAACTGAACTCCGCAGTCACGCACAACTCCTGCTAAATAAGGTGGAAAGCGTCAGTTCTAGATACGGACAAGAGATAAGTGACACCAAGACAGTATGGATGCTGCTGAGCTCAAAGCCTGAGCAAGAAACGAAGAAAAGAGTTGAAGAGGGCATGTTGCTCAGAGGAAAGAAACTGCAGCATGAAGACAGTTCTAAGTATTTAGGATCAACCTTAACCACAATGTGCGACAGCTCAAAAGACATCAGAACGAGAATAGCCATAGCCTTAAGTTCAATGAGTGACCTGGACAGTATCTGGAAGAACAAGAACATCAATAAGATAACCAAAATGAGACTATAGAACTCGCTTATAGTAACGATTGCCCTGTACGCATGCGAAACGTGGACTCTTAGAAGTGCTGAAGAAAGACAACTGCTCGTGTTCGAGATGACAGCGCTCAGAAAGATACTTGGAGTACGCATCATAGACAAGATGAGAAACGAAGACATCAGGAAAGCCCTCAACCAGACAGAAACGAGTACAACGAGTGCACGAATGACAACATAAGTGGCTAGGTCATGTACTCCGGATGGACAAGTATAGGATTGCCAACATCACACTACATGGAAGAGTGGATGGAACCAACAAGAGAGGGCGCCCAAGAATGACATGGGTGTCGACGGCACTCTCAAGATATGACATGGGACTACAAGATATAACACGGAAGGCCCAAGACAGAGATCTGTGGCGTTTGATGTCTCCTCATGCTAGAGCCAATGTCGACGTGTAATTACAACACTGAGATATGGCAAAAGAAGAAGAAGTGGACAGGACTGGCAAGGTTTTTTTGGGTTGAATGGCTTGTTGTTGTCTAATCTGTTCCAACATCCTAATAGTGAAATTTGTACGTACCCGATCCTCGAAAACCTCCATAATGCTTTTGGACCTATTTTTAGGTCCATTAACACTGCAAAAAATGTAAACAGAGTTTAAATAATGACACTGGCCTACTTCTATTACAAGAATCCATTCAACAACAGTAGGAGGTCAAGCTTTTACTTACAGTGCCCTGAAGCTGTGGAATGATCTGATTGCTTATATAAGAGAAGCGCCTTCGGTCTCAGCTTTCACTTCTGGACTTTAGTCCGGCCGGCCTTGATTAGAGTTATCGATTAGCTGAGCATATTTCAGATCTACTTGGAGGTCATTTACACACAAATACACGTGTCAGCCATGAGGACCTGTTACTGGCCCTCTTTTGTTTCACTGCTCTTTTCAGTATCCTTCACTGGGGACACTGCTACAATGCCATGCTGTTACTCCGACCCATGGGAAGTGACACAGAGACAGTGGGAGCCTTCGCATTCTAAAACGCAGAGCCGGAAATCGTTAACCAGACATATTTCAAAACAACAAAGTGTGGTCACGAGGGCATTTTTTGGATTTGCTGTTGATTTGCAACATGGTCTGCAAAAAAGGCAATTCAATATAAACATATTTTATTATAGAAATAAAGAGCAAACAAAATACACTCACCTAAAGGATTATTAGGACCACCATACTAATACGGTGTTTGACGCCCTTTCGCCTTCAGAACTGCCTTAATTCTACGTGGCATTGATTCAACAAGGTGCTGAAAGCATTCTTTAGAAATGTTGGCCCATATTGATAGGATAGCATCTTGCAGTTGATGGAGATTTATGGGATGCATATCCAGGGCACGAAGCTCCCGTTCCACCACATCCCAAAGATGCTCTATTGGGTTGAGATCTGGTGACTGTGGGGGCCATTTTAGTACAGTGAACTCATTGTCATGTTCAAGAAACCAATTTGAAATGATTCAAGCTTTGTGACATGGTGTATTATCCTGCTGGAAGTAGCCATCAGAGGATGGGTACATGGTGGTCATGAAGGGATGGACATGGTCAGAAACAATGCTCAGGTAGCCCATGGCATTTAAACGATGCCCAATTGGCACTAAGGGGCCTAAAGTGTGCCAAGAAAACATCCCCCACACCATTACACCACCACCACCTGCCTGCACAGTGGTAACAAGGCATGATGGATCCATGTTCTCATTCTGTTTACGCCAAATTCTGACTCAACCATTTGAATGTCTCAACAGAAATCGAGACTCATCAGACCAGGCAACATTTTTCCAGTCTTCAACTGTCCAATTTTGGTGAGCTCGTGCAAATTGTAGCCTCTTTTTCCTATTTGTAGTGGAGATGAGTGGTACCCGGTGGGGTCTTCTGCTGTTGTAGCCCATCCGCCTCAAGGTTGTGCGTGTTGTGGCTTCACAAATGCTTTGCTGCATACCTCGGTTGTAACGAGTGGTTATTTCAGTCAAAGTTGCTCTTCTATCAGCTTGAATCAGTCGGCCCATTCTCCTCTGACCTCTAGCATCAACAAGGCATTTTCGCCCACAGGACTGCCGCATACTGGATGTTTTTTCCCTTTTCACACCATTCTTTGTAAACCCTAGAAATGGTTGTGCGTGAAAATCCCAGTAACTGAGCAGATTGTGAAATATTCAGACCGGCCTGTCTGGCACCAACAACCATGCCACGCTCAAAATTGCTTAAATCACCTTTCTGTCCTATTCTGACATTCAGTTTGGGGTTCAGGAGATTGTCTTGACCAGGACCACACCCCTAAATGCATTGAAGCAACTGCCATGTGATTGGTTGATTAGATAATTGCATTAATGAGAAATTGAACAGGTGTTCCTAATAATCCTTTAGGCGAGTGTATATTAAATGTGCATCACTTTGTGCCAAATGCAATTCAAATGGTATTTCTGGCTTACCAGTAATATTTTTATTTTATACAACTGACTAACGCTGATGTCACATTACACATATTCCAATCGTTGTGTATGTCAGACTTGCTGCTAAATGTAGGTTCAGATAGACAGATAGATAGGGAAAGGCACTAGACAGACAGGTTCACCGACAAAAGCACGATAGACATATGTGCCCCCACAAAACCGCGACCGACAAATAAGCGCAGACAAACCCGCTAACTGGTTTTCGACAAATGCGTGCGGACAAAATCGCGAGAGAGGCCAAGAGAGTGGGATGCCCATATGCAGGGCGTGATCTTAAGGACTATCTGTGTGCCGTGCTGATGGCATGCCGCGTCTCATAATATTGACTTCTAAAATATACATTATTATATATGCTTTAAACTAGTAATTCATATCTAATGAAACTTTTGCGATTTTGTCGGTGCGCATGTCTATCGTGCAAATGTCGGGTCACATGATAGACAGATAGATAGGGGAAGGCACAAGATAGACAGATAGGGAAAGGCACTAGATAGACAGACAGACAGATAGATAGGTAGGTAGATAGGAAAGGCACTGTATAAATTGTGAATTTCCCCTTGGGATTAATAAAGTACAAAGTATCTATCTAATAGGATAGACAGACAGACAGACAGGAAAGGCACTAGATAAACAGATGTAACCACAAGGGGCGCCGGAGAACCCCAAACCTCACACACAATAATGCCCACACACACTTCCAGCTCAAATTAAGGCTTTTATTGAGCCCAACACCTTCTTCACAGGAATAAAAACAAAGTAACGCACCAAGCACAACTCCTTCTTCTCCAAGATTGTAGCCCACTGCCTCCTTCCTCTAACTCATTAAACTAAAGCAGCAGGCTTTCTTTTAAAGTCAACCTTGGAACTGCTTCCAGTCTCCCCTCTAAGTCATCTAGTATACTTCCAGGTTGTATGGGAACCAGGGCAGTCCTACCACAGCAGCGCCCTCTGGTGGTCCCCAAAAATTTGATAGGGTTCCCATGCAACCCTGCAGGTATCCTAATCAGGTTTATTCCCAAGGAACACTGCCACCTGCTGCTGTGTGGGAGAATGACCTGCTCCTGGCAAGTCCGTTCTCCCAGTCTTTCCATTATGGCCTCTTGGCCAGGTATGAAAGCTTTGGTTATCCCGGGCCAAGATGCCTGTCCTTCTCCTGGGCACCCACGATCGATCGATAGAGGCACTATATACTAGAGACAGACAGACAGACAGACAGACAGACAGACAGACAGACAGACAGACAGACAGATAGACAGATAGATAGATAGATAGATAGATAGATAGATAGATAGATAGATAGATAGATACTTCAGCAATCAGTCCTTTTATTTCCAATAATTTATTTCAATTTAAAATGTCCTTTATTAGACAACGCTGTCAACCGTAACAGACATCTGTTAGAATGAAAAGTGAAATGCATTTTAAAAGCCCACATGACAAACGCCTTGGAACGGGCGGGTTGAGAATGGCGTTCATGAGCGAGTACGTTGTGAGTGACATTCTGAATTGTGGACCACAGTCCCGTACTTTCTCTCTCTGTTGAATTCATTTCAATCAGTTGACGCTTCTATTGTTTGATTTAAGCACTAGAACAATCAGCCACGACTTATCGCAGACTTGGTCAGCTTGTGCAAGAATGAACTAAATACTTCATTTTAACTGGTTCAGGTTCACGCAACGAGGCAGTGAAGTGGGCAGCTCGAGACCCCTTCAACACCTTCTTCACAGGAATAAAAACAAAGTAACGCACCAAGCACAACTCTTCCTTCTCCAAGATCGTAGCCCACTGCCTCACTGGCCACACTGCCAGTCGCGTCACTTTATTTTTATTTACGTCCTTAAATGTAGAAGTGTGACAGTTTACATTTTTCAAAGGTTGCACTCATTCAGAGCCTCCCGACGAGTGACTGAGCGGTGGGCACAAAACCCGCAACTTTGTGATTTTCTTTCCAAAGCCTCAGCCACCACGCCACAGTGATGTAGTTCTGGATGTGACAGGTTGAATTCAAAAGACACTTTGCTTTCTGTCCCCTTTTGCAGTGACCTCTCATGTTTAGAAATCAGAAACAGTTTTGGGATGAGGTGTGTCGTGTGCACATGACGATAAATTTGAACTTGGAAGGATGGACACCTACCACCAGCCAAACATGCAGACAGCGCAGTCACCACAGTAAAGCCTTATATAATTATGGTAAACGATTGTCATCAAGTGCCACCCCACCACACACCAGTCCCTGTTGCTTGTCACCATCCTTACCTGACCTTCTTGAGTCTGTGTAACTGGTGGGCCTTTTTCTTCACTCTCACCAGTGATTCAGATTGCGTCCTGTTGGTTGTGGACCCCGGAATGTTAGATTAGGTTTCCTGGCCTCCTGGATTCTGTAAAGCTCCTCCTGCAAACACACAAGTTAAAGGTGGTCCATTTTAAAAACAGACTGTCTTCTCAGTAGGTCCCCCGCCGCTCCCCACCACTTGCATTTCCCATTGGGCTGCACCATCCACTTGAATGAAGAGCAAAATGGAGCTCAAGTGTCAGACCAGCAGCTCAGCTCTGTCTCTCCCATTGGGTAACATACCAGAAGTATGGAGGTATCTTGATGCCCACAGAGGTATATGAACAAATGACCATGGAGCAATCAGTGGTCTTCAAGTAGACACAAAGGAGACCAGCAGCAGTTAATGAGATTGGAAAAGGAAACGTCTTCTTGTCTGCTACTTAAACCACACAAGTTAACTTCCTGGCCCACCTGACACCTCCACTGAACAAAAGTGAAGCTAATGAGGCTATGCAGCTAAGCATTATGGGATACGAGTGACTAGAGAGCAGATCCACTCAGCTGTGCATAACGCATCATGGCACCTTCAGAAAGCTTCACATTTTTGTTATGTTGCACCCTCATGCTAAAATCATTTCAACTCAGCGAACCTTCAGCCTGCAAGACAATCGGATTCAAGACATGACAGCTTAGTGGTCACCGGGGCCAGTTCTAGCAGATCTACCCAGCCAAGCTTTAGTCCAGAACTCCAAATGAGAAACAGGACAACAGAATACAATGCCCATGATGGTCATTGGCCAACTACTCAGCCAAGCTTCAGCTCATAACTCTGAAGAAGTAGAAAAATGAGATACAGTGACCAAAATGGTCTTCAGCCAATTCTGGCAGATCCACTCAGCTAAGGTTTAGTTCAGAACTTTGAATGAGTGGAGACAACCAGGCAGTAAAATGCAGGAGGTTTATAGGGTCATTATTTCCAACCCTAACACTAACCCTAACCCAGTGGAGTTCTTCTAATGTAATACATAATCATAATGGTCATCAGCTGAGCCCAGAACTGTGAATGATTGTAGAAGCAATGCAATACAATATGTGACCATAATGGTCATCAGCCTGTAACTATGAATAAGCAGAGACATGAGTGCAGGGGACCATCATGACCAACAGCTGATTCTGACAGATCTACTCAGCCATGCTTTAGTTTAGAATACTGAAAGAGTGCAGAAACAATATCACACAGTATAATGGCTGTAATGGTCATTAGCAAAGTCTGGCAGATCTACTCAGTCAAACATCAGCTCATAACTCTGAATGAATAGAGAAGTATTAAAATACAATGTAATGGCCATCTGCCAATTCTGTAATATCCACTCAGCCAAGCTTCAGCCTGTAACTCTGAATGAAACATTACAGTACAATGACCATAATGGCCCCCAGCTGACTCTAGCAGATCTACTCAGCCAGGCTTCAGCCATTAACTAATAATAAGCATGGAAATGAGATACAGTGACTGTAATGGCCACCAGCTTATTCTAATAGATCTACTCAGCTATATTTTAGTTCATAAAACTGACAGAGTGCTGAAACAATTCCACACAGTATAATGGCTGTAATGGTGATCAGCTGATTCCAACAGATCTACTCGGCCAAACTTCAGCCCACAACTCTGAATGAGTAGAGAAACATTAAAATAAAATGCAATGCCAGTAACTGCCATTGGTCATTTCTGCAATATCCCCTCAGCCAAGCTTCAGCCTGTAACTCTGAAGGAGTGGAGAAACGCCTCACTATAATACAATACAATGACCATAATGACCACCACCTGATTCTAGCAGATCTACTCAGCTTTGCTTTAGCTAATAAAACTGACAGAGTGCTGAAACAATACCACACAGTATAATGGCCGTAATGGTCATCAGCCGATTCTGGCAGATCTGCTCAGTCAAACTTCAGCCTATACCTATGAATAAGCAGAGAAATGAGATACAATGACCATAATGACCACCAGCTGATTCTAGCAGATCTACTCAGCTTTGATTTACTTAATAAAACTGACAGAGTGCTGAAACAATTCCACACACTATAATGGCCGTAATGGTCATCAGCTGATTCCAACAGATCTACTCAGCCAAGCTTCAGCCTTTAACTCTGAAGGAGTGGAGAAACACCTCACTATAATACAATAGAATGACCATAATGGCCACCAGTTGATTCTGGCAGATCTGCTCAGTCAAACTTCAGCCTATATCTATGAATAAGCAGAGAAATGAGATACAATGACCATAATGACTACCACCTGATTTTATCAGATCTACTCATCTATGCTTATCTAGTTAATAATTCTGAAACAATGACCACAATGGTCATCGGCTGACTCTAGTCCCATCCATTATGCTAGAGCCCCCACATCTAATGGACTCCAGACCATTCTCTTTGTGGCCATCGCGTCTGAATGGGTGAAGCAGGACAATCCATTCAATCTAATGGTCAACAGCTGACTGCATGGCCTCGTGCTACTGAACTTCACCCTGACAAGCCAGTGTTGACACACTGAGCCAGATCATACTCACTCGGCCATTCATAATGACCTGTAATGGCTCCCTGCACTCTCTGCGAGTCCGAGGTTAAGCAGATGATCCTAACAGCCATAACTTCTGGCACAGTTTGAACCCTGGTGTTTCTACTTATGTGTAAAAGAGAAATATGAGAAACTGAAACCTCGTCCAGACTAAACAGATAGCCATTTGACCGGCGCGATTTACAATGCCGCAGAGCAGTGAAGAAGAAGCGAGTCAGATGAACTTGAGAGTTGCCCTCCTCCATGATCCGGTGACCGAGTCCGAGCAGAACGAGCAAGATTTTGAAATTAAGAAACATAACCTGGCGACAAATAGAACTAAAAAGTTTAAACAACAAAGAGAAAGGGGGAAAAAACTGCAGAAAGTTCACATGCAGCCTCGACATTTCACGGCGGCTAAGCTCGGCGAGGGGCCCCGCACGGGAGAGTAAAGAGCGCATGTCGAGGAGACGGAGATACAGACGCACGAAGGAGCGCGAGCGCGCAGAGAACCAAATACGTGAAGGGTACGCGCCTCGCCACCTCACCTGGGAGACGCGCGGGCGCGCCGGTCTTGGGAACTCACCTGAGAGGGGCGGAGACGCGCTCAGGCGGCGGCGCTGGCGCTTTACAGCTGTTGTTTTGCTCGTGTTTTGGATGACGCCGTTGAAGTTTGGGCGAGGGGGGCGGTTTGTTGGTGCTGGTGGGTTAGGAAGGCGGGACACTGTGACTGGGGTGGGATGTCCAGCATGACACCCCCGCACGGCGCTGCACCCTTTACGCCTCAGGAGCGGTCCCGTTATTTGTGACGGGGGAGGTCAGTAGGAGCGCATGCGTGATGTAGACGCCTGTAATCATCGTGCGGACAGACTTACCTTACAGACTGGACCCGGTCGCTGAAAACTTTGAGCTCCGTCTTGTGCTGCAGACTGCGTCAGCTGTGGACGAATGTCCGTGCTACCAGCGACTTCTTCAGTTTAAGTTGAGGGTCATGGAGCATCAGTTGAACTCTGGAGTCCCGTTACTTTTTGGCAGACAGGTCATCGCTAAGAAACCTGAGAAATCCCACCGTCCTTCTGTATTGTTACCTGCAGGTAAATGTGTCTCTCACTGCTAAGCAACCAACAAGCAGCCTCCTGGTTAAAGTGGGCCAAATTCAACTTAAGCACTCCCCTCTGTCCAGGATCTCCTTTTTCAAACTGACCGTCAGGTAAATTCTAAAATCTTATTTTTTCCTCTACAGGCTATATAGCATGGAAACCCCAAAATATTACTGCAGAAGTCTCATGCTGTCCTTCTTCAAGTGGAGTCCACCTATTGTCCAGCTAATAGGACTACTGGAGCTGACCTGCTCAGCCCTCCTCTTCAGATAGGAGACCCCTGACCACACAGAGACATCCTACTCGGTCTTAAGGCGTGCGTCTCCACTGCCTGACTGACTGCCTGCCTACGAGTTCCTCGCCGCCTCTTTGCCCGCGTGGTCCCGCCCCCTGGTGCACAATGAGAAGGAGCACCTGGTTTTGATTTGCTCCCGTCTACGATCCAGCCACTGGAGGAATCGGGCTAGGAATGCCGTGCATTTGAAAATAATGCAAACTGGGGCCCTGGCCTCCTGGCTGGGAACAGCTGCTTTAAGTCAAAGTACGGCTGATTCCAGCAGAACAGCTTCAACCCCAAAGCAAACGCCGGAGAGGACCGTCCCACTTGGAGTCGCCCGTCTCCAACCTGCCTAAGCAGAGCGGTGGTCAGCCTGTCCCATGCAGTCCAAATTCAAATGTGTCAGCTTCACTCATTGTGTCGTCTTGGTTCAGGGAATCGGTCAGCCTGTCTGAGTCCAAGCTGGGTGGGATTCTTAAGTCATTCAGTTGTCCCACTTGAGAGAATCAGTCAGTCAGTCAGTCAGTCCGAGTTGATGTCTTTCAAAGGTGACAGCCAGCAAATCACTTCACAAAAATGGCTGACCAAACTTGCAAGGGCTAACTAATGCAGTGGCCATGTGAGATTGGATGGACGAGAAATTAAAAAGTGCAGTGCGCCTATAGAAAGCATTCACACACCCTTTTTCACATTTTCTAGTCCAACAACATTGAATCACGGTGGATTTCATTTAGATTTGCGGAAACTGACCAACAGAAAATGTCAAAGTGAAAACAGATCTCTGCTAAGTGGTCTCACTTGATGACAAATATGAAACACCAAAGAGTTAATAATAATCACATGATAAAATAATCATATAAATATTCACCCCCTTTAATGCAGCACCCCTAAATCATCACTGGGGCAGCCAGCTGGCTTTAGAAGTCCCTGGATGAGTTCCATGGAGCTCACCTGTCTCTGGTTTCACTTGATTGTCGTCTAAATGAACCTCATCTGGGAGGTCCGTCTTGTAGTGAGTCAATCTGGTGGACTGACCTACAGAATGAAGACAGAAGAACACAAAAAGTAACTCCATGAAAAGGGGACTGAGAAGCACAAGTCAGAGGATGGAGATGAGAAAATCTCCCTGTCACTGAATAACCAGTTAAATCAACCATTAAGAAATGGAAAGAGTACAAAACAGATGGAAATCTGCTAGCGCCGAACGTTCAGAAAAAACTGAGCGACCACAGAAGAATAAGACAAGTGAGGGAGGCCATCAAGAGGCCTCTGAAGGGGGTACAAGATACGGTGGAATAAATGGGAGAGACCATGCAGACAAGTGAGATACGTGAGAGTGGCAAAGACAACACACACACACACACACAGAGATGACATCTCAGGACAAGGCACAAGGGAGACTGAAATCAGTTGGAAGAAGGCGGTGTGGTCTGATGAGACCCCACTGGCCATCAGACTAAACACCACGTCTGAACACTGGACATGATCCAAAACACACCATCCCCACCGTGAAGCATCAGGCCGTGGAGACGTTTCTCTGCAACAGGCACCGGATGGCTTCTGAGGATGAAATGAAAGCTGTAAAATATGGAGGGGAACCCTGGAGGAAAACTTGACGTAGTCTTCAAAAATAACTGTAGCCTGGGAGAAGATTTGTTTTCTCGCTAGACAGCAACCCCAAGCATAAAGTCAAAGCTACACAAGGAATGGCTGGAAAACAATAAAGTGAATGGCCTGGAGTGGCCTCAGTCCAACTGAGAGTGTGTGGCTGGACTTGACAGAGGCTGCTGTTCACTCACGGCCACCATGACACCTGACAGAACTTAAGCACCTTTATAAAGAAGGAGAAATAATGGGGACCAGTGCCAGAGTGGAGAAGACAGACTGGAGCACACAAACCCAAGGCCGTCATGGCTGCCAAAGGTGAATCCACAGAGTCCTGACTTGAATACTTATATGATCAACAGTTTGATATTTGTTTAGACCACTTTGCAGAGATTTGTTTTCATTTTGACATTAAAGAGTCTTTTTTTTTTATTGATCGGTGTCAAAACAGCCAAATTAAATCCACTGTGATTCAATGTTGTATAAAGAGTAAATGTGAGAACTTCCCGGGTGTGCGTACTTCTTAACGCTATTGCAGGTGCCCTGAAAGCTCCTAGTTGGGCGATTCAGAGAACCAGTGCTAACAGAACTCCGAGTTATGCCGTTAATGCTGGCCTTTCACCTCAGTCAATAATCTCTCTATTAAATTAAGAAAGTCTTCTGTCGTGTCTGCAACATTCAGCCTTGACCATGCCTCCCACCCTTCGCCCAATAGTTACTCCTGCTGCGCACATGCTCTCTTCCATCCCACCCTGTGACACTCTCAGTGCTGCTATCTGGCCCATCAGCACAGTCGCTAATGGCTAAGTGATAATGGCAAGGCAGAAAAGCAAATGATCTATTCAAGAATGGCGAATTTCAGATCACTAAAAAAGAGCTGCATATAATAAAAATCAAGAACAAATGAACGAAAAAGAGAAAAATATCATTTTACTTTTTTACATCTACTATTACTTTCCACTTTAATTTATTATTCGTTGATATTTAAAATAGACAGTTGTAGAGAAATATTCAAGTAACCGATTTCCTATTTATAATTACTAAGGACCAAACCATTGTCCTCCGGCGCCCCGACTCTTCTATATACCAACTCTTTAAATACAATTGCTTTCTCTAACGGAGGAGCTCGGCCATGAGATAGCGGGCACTCCTGGGGATAGGCGAGCGAAACAAGCAGAGGATGGAGCCCACTAGTATAAAATAAAAAAAAAATAAAACAAAATAACCTGGTTAGCCAGAAATGTCATTTTTCAGCGACATGTTAGTGTTTTGATGTCACTACACTGGTTGCCTGTGTCATTCAGGATTGACTTTAAAATACTGCTTATGGTTTATAAAGCCTTAAATAATCTCGCTCCATCTTATATATCGGAATGCCTGACACGTTATATTCCAAATCGTAACCTTAGATCTTCAAATGAGTGTCTCCTTAGAATTCCAAAAGCTAAACTTAAAAGAAGTGGTGAGGCGGCCTTCTGCTGCTATGCACCTAAAATCTGGAATAGCCTGCCGATAGGAATTCGCCAGGCAAATACAGTGGAGCAATTTAAAACACTGCTGAAAACACATTACTTTAACATGGCCTTTTATAACTTCACTTTAACATAATCCTGATACTCTGTATGTTCAATTCTTCATAATAACTATTCATGGTGGCTCTAAAATCCGTACTGACCCCTACTCTCTCTTCTGTTTCTTTTTCCGGTTTCTTTGTGGTGGCGGCCTGCGCCACCACCACCTACTCAAAGCATCATGATGCTCCAACAATGATGGACTGAAAGCCAGAAGTCTACGTGACCATCATCATCAGGTCCTTCCATGAAAATATGATGATTTATGTTAGGTAGAATGCCCAGAGGGGACTGGGCGGTCTCTTGGTCTGGAACCCCTACAGATTTTATTTTTTTCTCCAGCTTTTGGAGTTTTTTTTTGTTTTTTCTGTCCACCCTGGCCATCGGACCTTACTCCTATTCTATGTTAATTAATATTGACTTATGTTTATTTTTTATTGTGTCTTCTATTTTTCTATTCATTTTGTAAAGCACTTTGAGCTACATTTTTTTGTATGAATATGTGCTATATAAATAAATGTTGATTGATTGATTAGCTTGCTCTCCATTTTCGCAGAATTAGAGCTTAATTTTAAAGGTCACTAGGGGGCTTCATTTTTGGCGTTAACTCATTTGACTTCATCGTTTCTCAGTGCCAGGATTGCGCGTGTACTCATTTTTTATGTTGATAACCCTTCGTGATGAAATTCTTCAATAAGATTTGGACATAATACGTCTTCTTTAATTGGAAACTTAAAGTGAGGAAAATGTTAAAATGTATAAGAGCTGAGAGCGCAGGAAGTGTGTCTGACAAAAGCATTCACATGAATGAGAGGTGAGGTCTTTGAAAATGTTTGAGAGGAGAGCGTGACTTGAAAATATGTCAAGGCAAAAGTCTAGTCTTGCGGGACTTGAAAAAAATCTCTCTTCTAAAATGTCTCATCTCCAAAAAGTCTTGTCATGTCGAAGGATTTTTTTATATAATAGAGAGATTATAAAAGTGAAATTCTTTCTTAACATGTGCTTAAAAAACATGACAGACATCAGCACTCCTCAGCTCTGTGATTAACACGACTACTGTAGCTGCCTTTGTTCAAATTTACCAAAGATCTGCAGCTTATAGTTTGCTTCACAGGACGGTTCACGCAATAGTATGATGCATTTTTAAATAATTCCACAATCCAAATAGCATCTTTGTACAAAAGTAGAAATTCAAAACAAAACAGTTCACACAAAAATCGAGAAAAAATTGATTTTACAAAGAAAAGAAAGGTTGTTGTCTAAGGAAATGTTCTGTTTAAGGCTTGCTTGTCTTGTTTCCTTTCTCTCCAAGTTTAGTTCTTCTTCCTCTTTTGGCTGCTCCCTTTATATGAGTTGCCACAGCAGATCATCTTCTTCCATATCATTCTATCCTCTCCATCTTGCTCTGTCACACCCACCACCTTCATGTCCCCTCTTATCATATCCATAAACCTGCACTTAGGCCTTCTTCTTTTCCTTTTAGCTGGCAGCTCTATCCTTAATATCCCTTTCCCAGTCTCTCCTCTGCACAACGCGATCTCGCCTCTCTGACTTTGTGTCCCAACCGTCCAACTTGAGCTGACCCTCTAATGTCCTCATTTCTAATCCTTAGCATCTTTAACTCTGCCACCTCCAGCTCTGTCTCCTGCTTTCTTGTCAGTGCCACCGTCTCCAAGCCATATAACATTTTGGTTATATGCCCATATTAACGTGTACAATGGACCTACTTGCAAACTTCCCTAACAGTCCATGCTAGCATTGAGACTATCACCTAACTAACTTTCTAAGATTTGCTCTTACAATTACCTTACTTTGAAACGTCGTCTTTCTTTAACTGTTGGTTGTGTGCTCCAAGTTGTAACTCAACAATCACCTCGGGTTGCTCCCATAATTCCAACCAGAAATTTGTGTGAATTTGGTGAACTCCCATAGCACGTGAACAAGATGGGGTTTGGGGGGGTTTGACATCGACTAGTGGGACCTCAGCTCATTCCACACAAGCAAGTCCACCATTGACATGGCCGTGAAGTTTAGGATGAGCCTTTGTGTCACACCGTGGAGACATTCAGATGATCCAAACCCCAATCTTTCAATTGAGGAAGGCCAGCGGAGTTCATTTAATCTGTTTAGGGTATCTGGAGGTCTGCTCCCGTACTCTCATCTAAAGGGCCAACATAAAAGGTGCTAACATGGACGTTAGGAGCCACTAGGAGAAGGCCGGTGTGGAGGGGATGTGCGCTTTCAGGCTGGCATTTCAAACCTATGGCTTTGGTGGTTACAGCTTTGGACTTCAAACCCTCAGGTTGTGAGTTCAAATCCCAGTACTGACACTGTGTGACCACCAGCAAGTTACTTTACCAGTCTGTGTGCCAACTGGAAAAACAGAAGAAATGTCAGCAGCTGTGCCGCAGATGTTTTAAGTCCACTTGGATGAAGGTGTCAGCCAAATAATGATGTTGGGTATCAACTGATATTTTTCCCCAATAATCTACCAAACTACACAACGTGTGCAGGTTCACCGGTTTAAGGCACCTAGATGCCCTGTGCTCTCATCTGTGGTGGTCTCACTGTGTGTAACTGATATAAGACACTGAGCCCTACAGGGGACCGACATCCAGATGCTGTCTGCACTCCCATAGAGAACAAAGAAAATGGATGGACTTTATGGTGTGGCAGGGACCTAATGGCGGGTTGGGGGGCCACATCCTGCTATTCAGTGTCTGATTAAAGTAGGGCAGCTGACATTACTAGTGGTGGTGGTCCTGGCTCCAAACTCTCACTGCTTTAGCGGACTTCCTCTGCACTGCACAACCATTCTTGAGTCTTTTCTTTGAACCATTTCATGAATTTACAAGTTTTATCCAGGCTCTTTATTCCTATATGGCACTTTTATATTGGCTTTACTACTCACTCATCTCTGGAGGGCTTCATGGTGGTGCCTCACACCTCCAGAGTTCTAGGTTGAGAATTAGAGACATGCTGTCTCAGCTCTGGCACATGCAGGTTAGGTTAAATGGTGGCTCTGAGCAGGTATAGACCGCAATGGACGCATTTCCCATTGATGGCCGATTCCTGCTTTATGGTTGATGCTGCTAGAAGAACCACCAGACCATCATCAGAGCTGGAATAAACGAGACAGGAAAATGAAAGATTGAAATCAAGTTCATGCTCGATTTTAATTTCCAACACAGGCTCTCAAGAGATTGAGCGAGGAGTCTGAGTGTCTGGCCTTGCGAGTGTCCTGATAAAAACCAAGAGCCAAGCCTTTAATGACCTCTTGGGCACGGCTATCAGCAGTGTGTCGGTCTGTGGAGAGAGTGTCGACCTCGTCGAGAGGTTTATGACATTCATGTCTCTGGTGACTTTTCCTATGAAGTCAGTAGACAGACTGGGAGAGCCTGGGGGGTCATGAGGTCACTGGAAAGGTGTGTGTGGCGCTCCTGATATCTATGCAAAACGACGAAGGTCCAAGTCTTTAGAGCCTTGGTGCTTCCAGTCTTGCTATGTTTGTGGGACATGGACGCTATCCAGTGACCCCAGATGAAGACTGGACTCCTTGTGTCTCTTTGGCAAATACTTGGGTTCCGCTGATTTGACTTTGTGTCGAATGAGCAGTTGCTCACAGAGTCCCAAATGAGGCACATTACCTGCATTGTTAGGAAGCGTCAGATACGGCACTATGGCCATGTGGCGCAGTTCCCCGAGGTGCAAGATCTTCATTGTTGTGGCTGGACCAGGCCAAGGGGACGCACATGTAACACCTGGCTATGGCAGATAGATATTTCCTAAAACTGGGACTGGACCATGAGTCTGCCTTCGGTGGGTTGCCAGCTGTTTTGTCGTGTGGTGGGTGCAGTAATGCGCTGTACCAGTGTATGCTACCCATCCTGTCCGGACATTAATAATTTACCATTCAAGAAAAAGTTGCAATAGCATTTATGGACTCTAGGGGGTGCCATGGAACCATCCTTTACTCAAAAGCACCAATGAGGCCAAAGTCCAAATATTTCTTTTAATAACAAAAGAATGGTCATTCATGCAAGAAACAACATAAGAGTAGAAATAAAATGGAAAAACACGAACCCAAATGGCCTACCTGTACACAGAGTTTCCAGTCCATTCTTGCATCTTGTCCACAGTCCTCTCTTCCTCACACTAGCTGAGCATTTGCCTCCAACGCCAAGCAAAACAAAATCACAAGGCTCTGCCTGCTTTCTCCAGGGGTTTCAAATGCTGTGAAGAAAAACCTGACATCCTATGCTTAAAACTCCCTTTAGTGGTCCCTGCTGCACTCACACTTTGAGTGGCTTGGCAATCTGCCCTTTACAATATCCAGCGGGGTTTCCTAACAAATACAAAAGATCCCCAGTGCCACCCCAAAACAGCCTGGCAGATATTCCATACTGCCATTCGGCTACTCTTGTTGTACCCATGGACCTCAGCCCTATCTGAATAACACCTGCTGCTGGCATTTCTACTCTACTCTACCAAGACCATGACCCCCTTATACTGCCTATGCATGTTCCCCCTTATATACTACTAGCTGTGTAAGCCCATGGTCCTAGAAACTATTGAAATAGTCGGTTTTATTTTGCAGATGTGCTCGCTTCCCCTTGTCTATCAGCAGCTAAGCGAGTTTCTCTCTGACTCGTTAACGTGGGGTCGCCTTGCCGGCTCTTTGAGTTTCATGCTGTAGCCTCGCACTTCCGGGCCGAACAGACAGACCCACACACACTTCCACGTGTAGACGTTTATATATAAGATCAGCATCCCGCAAGGTCCTGAGCCTACCTGACAGCACAACACCCCAGCCCATCCACAAATGTTGACTATTCTAGTGTTAGAGGAATCAATCATAGGGACATCAGTCATCACAAAGCAAGAACCAGCCTGGCGGGAAGACACCACTAAACAGTAAAGCAAATAGACACATTTTAGGCATATGGAGGCAAAGCCACACAAACAAGGGGAGGAAATGCAAACTACACACAGAGAATGCCTGAACAGAAACTTGCCAGGTAGACGTAGGCACATAAACACTGCATGACCTCAATTAAATAAAAGTACAGGACCTACGCAAAATCCTTCACAATTCAGAATCTATGAGGTTAAGTTAATATTAATCGGCACTTCTGTAATAATTTTTGGGCTGGCTGTACACCTCCCGTGGAAACATGGTGGGTCAGGTGCAGTGCATCTGTACTAGCAGTGGATTAAGACCAGACTTCTACTACAATACTAAGAGGAGATGGTCGTCATGTTTAAATGCCATCTCAGTAAACAGCAGAACAAGATCAGGCCAGAGTTGAACTAATCTGTAGCTAGTCTTGTGTTGACCTCGTGGTTCTCCTCGGTTTGCTCAACTGGCCGCCTGATTGCCTGTCAATGTCCTGCCTTCTCTTAATTTATTCCATGCCGCTACATATTCCTCTGGATTTCAAGGGACAGAACACGGGGTTGGAGTAAAGGGGGAAGTACATCATTATATAAACTTAATAAAACACAATTGCAATCATTAAGCTACGTTAGAATGAAGTCAGTGTCACTGTCGTCGTTGTAAACATCATTCACTTGGAGAGATTGTAAAGGTCCTAAATTTTTACACAAAGTAACAGAGATGACAAGAGGTACCCATTAGTATACTCATATCTGAAGCATAACTGTTAACCTGTAACTCTTTTTCCAATTACACAGATAAACACAGAAGAGTTGGCACTTGTTGTTCATTATATGCCCAGCTTTTCTTAAAAACAGAATTAATCCAAAAGTCACCAGAGCATAGGAAATACCTAGTCAAGGACTGGATGATATTCGTGAAGAATTTATTCCAGTGTCCCAGTGTAAACTTCACACTACATACTGTGACAGATCTCACATCACATCTGGAGGACACCTGCAAAGATACATCTGGCAACACTCCAAAGGAATCCCAAATGGAAGAAACTGGCAGAATCTTTCAGTAGCACTCAGTGAACTGGCAGTTGAACGATTTCTTAATTTGGCACACTGACACTACATCTTTTAACTGAAGACAAACGATTAAATGTACGGTGATTTAGATTTCTCTATTTCCAGTATCACACTATACTTTAGTTCAAATCTAAATATAAAACATGGTTTCCTTTTTTTTTTTTAAAAAAAAAAAAAAAAGGAATATTAGGACATCCTGCAGAGGAAACTCATTTCAGCCGCTTGTATTTGCGATCTCGACACGCTGGAGGGCCTATGTCTCCCAGCTGGCCTGGGAACACCTCAGGACTTCCCAGGAAGAGCTGGAAGAAGTGGCCGGAGAGAGGGAAGTCTGGGCATCTCTGCTCAAGCTGCTGCCCCCGCAACCCGACCTCGGATAAGCGGAAGAGGATGGATGGGTGGATGAATATTAGGAAGTGGCCGAGTTCGCTCAGAGTATTGAGGGCGCTGTACAATGGCTGACCCTGCACTCTGACCCCAAGGGGAATGTGAAAACTAACTAATACAAGAAATTGTATAAGGCAAAATAAAGAACAAAAAAGGACTGGGATAGATGGAGACGAATGACCCGCTGTGGCAACCTCTAAATGGGAGAAAAAGAAGAAGTGCTTTTTCATGTCTGTAACCGGCTGTCTGATGGGTGCAGAATTCACATCACCCATTGTATGAAGCTTGTTAAACCTGCTTATGAGGTGGTCCAAGTTAGCATACAGCTTTTTAATCCCTATTTCCGACAATGAGAAGCAGAATGCAACTACACTTAACTACACTTAGTCTTGGTCTGCTGTTATTCCATAACTCTGGGGCACACTGCAACAGTGCTAAACCTGAAAGCTAGTCTTATTATCGTAAATATGTGCCGAGACCAGATGAGATCATCCCGAGCTCATAGCACACTGCAACTGACCAAGTGTGTCTGTGGTGACAGTGGTAAAGGTCGAGCTTGATCAGTCAGTTTGTTTTGTTGTTTTCCAAAAGTAAGCATGGCTGCTGTGCTCTCTGTTTGCACCAAAGATGAACAGCGAGTAGTGATCTGCCTTTTATGGGCTGAAGGTGTACACTGGGCCAAAATCCTCATCTGTTGAATCATCGTATGGACATACTCAGTGCTGTCATTGGCTGTGGACATGGATGGGTATCCAACTTTTTTTTTGTGCTTAACACTTGTCCAACCATTTTTGAACTGCTCGATCCATTCATAAATACTCTGACATTGAAAAACACTGTCTTGATAGTGTGCAAAAAGCCTTTCATGGATTTTGATCCTGGCACACATATAACTCATTAAAAAAAACTGCTCGTCTCAAATCTTTGGTGCAACAAAAGGGTGGAGCGGCCATGTTTACTCCTAGAAAACAAGAGAGACAGACTGATCAAGGTGAAAAGTTTACCACCGTGACCACTGTGATGTGCGTGGGGAAAGATGAACAGCCAACCCAAACAAAATAATTACAAAAGTGTGGATAAGTATTGACTTACAATCTATCCTATTTTAGTACAGAAAAATTGTGAAAAAGCCTTCAAAAATGGCACATAACGTCAGTATGCACTGCAGTGTCTCATGAGTGAGCCAAGGAAGCAGTCTGTGGCAAAAAGCACATTTCATTTTAGCTTTTAATACAATAATAATTCTTGATGAAAAGCATGATTTTTGAGCACCTTTTAAATTGTGTGATTTGCTGATGTTTTTCTAATACCTTACATTACCCAGGTAAGAATGCACATATGAACAGGACTGGCTTAGACTGAATAAAGTATTTTATATAAGCAGTGGGTTAGCAATTCAGCCTACGAAGTAACTGTGAGAACACTGCCTGACAATGAGTTCCACACATGTTGATGTGCCCCATTGCAAGACATGCAACATAAACAAGTTACTGTACTCAGGAAAGTGGATGCCATGTCAGCTGCCACAATGGCTGAGCCTGCAAACTCCAAAAAGACGCAGGCCAAGGCTGAAGTGAAGTCGCATCTCATTCTCATTACACAAGCATTTCAGTGATTTCTTACAACAGTTCCCAAGAATTCAGAAAATATATTCTGGAAGCGTAACAAACTCCACCTACTCTTATTCATTCTTGGACGAGTTGTCCTTCTTGGAAAGGGAGAGGGGGATTCAGCCCAGATGGGAAACTGCTTCTGGTGCTGTGATCTTATGACAACATGATGAAAACTGCTAAAAAGGCTTCGAAGAGGAAGGTAGTTAAATGTAAGTTCAGATGTTTCAAACCCGAGCATACCAGCATGATAAACTCAGCCAATTAGGAGAACGCAGTGGAGGAATGCTGTGCAAATAAAATTTATTTGTATTTACATCTCGAGTATTATTAGGCTTTAAAAGCCACCCAGCAAAATATCACCCTTTGACTACACAAATTTTACAAACATGTGGCACACTGCACCATGACTCTTGTGCCACCTCATTCTGTCCCACTCAGGTTAGGGTAAAATTTACAAAGTGTCCTTAGTGCTCCTTGTACCTCTAAAACAGAACAAGTAGGGTTACTTGATAAGCACAATATCCTCTGGCATACTGGAGCTTCAGTAGCACTCAGCTCACTCTTATCTTGATCATAATCACAGCCTAAAGAGATACAAATAAAGGTGTGCCCTGGGCCTCTCTGATGTGTCTGGGACAGCATCATCTGTGACCTAACTACATTGTTCCTCACTAGGCACTTCAATTATAGGGATTTTCAGCTTGAGTCATAATGCATTCAAAAATACACTAATTTTATTGGATTGCTAGCTTTCTCTAGCTCAGTCTCCAGCTACGCCAGATAAGAAGCTTGGCTTTAAATAAAATGGAAAGGAAAATTAAATCCTGAACAATGATAACCAAAAGAAATGTACTGAATATAAAGGCTTCTCCCACATTATTTCTCTATTCTGATTAACACTGGTTTCCTCTGCACAACCTCATTTTTTAGATAACCACACTAAGTAGGCACAACATGAGACTGATCATATCAAGGCGATATACTAAAAATTAGGAGAGGTGTCACTTCATCTACACTCTCTTTCCACACATAATACCCTGAACAGATTTACTGATTGCATTCGCCTGCCTATAGGCAGGATAAGTTACATACACAATGCAAAAGACATAGAAAATCTTTTATAAGTGCTTAACCAAACCTGAAATCTAAGAATGTATTCTCATCAGAATGGCCTCTTTTAAACTGGTTTATTGCCCATAGCAGTAAACAGTATATCACTCTAATTGGACTTATCACAGTGGAACCAGATTTGTCTCATGGCAACAGTTAAACCTTTTCGTGCAAGACACATAAAAATACTGTCACCCACAATAGATAATCAGAAGACAAATTCTCTATACATTTTGGCTTCATTACTTCAACAATTTCTTTGCTGGCTGTTACCATGCATGTCATGGATTCACAAGGTGGCAGAGGAGGAAATGACTGAAGGAAGGCATGGAGTAGCATTAACTTAAAGAGAAGATCAACTGTGATGTCAAATGAGAAATAAGAAGGTGACATTTTCTGGTTTAAGCTGTGGTCCTGTGTGATGGCCGAAGTGCAAAACAAGCTGCAAATGTCATATTTGGCCAGCACAGGCAGCACATATGTGCTCACACAGTACAATGGGTTCGGTCAGCACATCAAGGGTGTTATGTGGACTGCCCTTCCTGCTTTAGTGTTGTGGTCAAAGTTAAACTTATAAAGTGCTTCTTCTCATTCTTTGAGTAGGTCCTTTAACACAGCTCCTGCACTAGCATCAGGAGACACAGGAAGAGGTGTGAATGTGGGAAGAGCATCCGAGATTGGCTTCATCAACAGATGTCCAGTGCTACTGCTGCCAGTTGCTGTCGTGGTGAGAGGAACAGCTGCTGAACAAGGAGCCAGAAAGGGATTGGAATCTGTCCGTCTATCTGCTCCAGCTGTACCTGTTTTTGAAAAGGGTTAAAAAGTCAGACATACAAACACAAAAAATAATCCAAGTTTGTAGAAAAACTATCTTTCATAAGCAAATTAATTTATCCTGATTTATCTCAATTAAGCAACCAAAATGTTGTTGCATTAAAAACAGCCCATGTATATCAGCATCAAAAACTACTACTATAGACTACCAAGCAAATGGCCAATATAACCTGCTCCAGTTTGGAATGTTACAGAGCATTGTATGTTCTTCCTTCTTAATGGAGGATTCAGCAAATAACACTGCTTAACTTACAGAAGAACCAGTTACATATTGGACGGGTTAAATGGTCACAAATCAGAGTCACAGAGTGAGTTAGTAGATGAAACTGAAAGGGGAACCTTATGGTGGACAGTCTAATGTCTTACCCACAGTAGCCACACTTCATTTATATTTATTAAGATTTAATTTTAACTTTTTGCATTAAAGTGAATTTCATCCAAAGATAATTTATATATTACCACAATGAACATTATTTCAAGCCTCTTGACAGATATAGAATCACAGAAATATTTACATATTTGTATAAGTGGAGAACGAACACCTGAGGCAGCCTGCTCTGGGTAGCACAGTGAGTTAGAGTAGGAACTGTACAACTTTAGATTCAATAATTCAGCTACTGGGAACACACAAACTGATATGATGAAAGGATAGACAGACAGATGCATAATACTTGATTTGATCCAATGGGTAAATTAAAACAAATATAATAAATTAAAATAAGTAGAACCGTACATACCTGCGAGATTGGCTGCTCTGACACCAGAAGGCTTGCCTGCTACAGCATCCCCCAAAGGCTTTATGTCAAACACTGATAACTTTGGAGGTGGTGGAGTGGGTCTGGACTCCACTTCCAAAAATTTCACAAACAGCTCTGAAAAAGACTGTTTGACATGAAATAAATCAGTGTTTTTAACTCTGAGGAAAAACTTGATGAGAAAAATATGCTTAAGAATGTAAAGTTTACAAAGAAGAGAGCTGCAATCAATATTGCCGCTTTTGTGAGATAATCACTAAACAGCTGTCCCAGTTTGCCCATATACTCATTTAATAAAATAGTAACGCGAACAAGGCTCACAAAACCTTCTTTGTAAAATACTGCTTCCTGTCTTGAATGCTGTTACCCTTTAATTGGAATATTTTGTCTTAAGTTACACTAGGCAATATTTAGTAGGATTCATGATATAGATCATTTGGTGAACAGAATATTTTTTCCACTTCTAATCTTGTTACGTGTTTAGGAGTCTAACAGCTCTAGCAACTTACAGTGTTGAATGATGAGGCAGGTGTCCCTTTCATCGGAGTGTTGGGGACACTTTGAACATTTCGACCACCTAGCCAGCCTGTCATCCAACCAGTGACACCACGGTGCTCTTCTATCAACAGCTGGATGTTTTGGGGAATAATAATAAAACAAAATGAGAAAGAAAGAGGGAATGTGAGAAAGACATTACATGAGCAGTCCTAAAGACAAGTCTGCCCCTTGAAAGCTGTTAACAGCTGCATTTTGGTGGGTTTCCCAACTATTACGAAACCTTTTCCAAAAACAGTTGATAATTTATTTCAATAAGCATTACAATTAAAAAGTGCAACACTAGTATACTGACAGCATGTAGAACTGTTGCTCACATAACATCATCTGAGAACCATTTGTAGCACAAAGTCACCTGGAGATAATACAGTGCCGAACAGTTTATGATACAACAGCTGGGTGTGTTGGTCTGTGGCTCCTCCCCCGAGTCTGCTTTATTGGCAAAAAGCCTTAGCAAACTTTATTAAAAAAAAAAAAACTAGGCGGACGCCAAAGATTTATAGAAGCAGACAGATCTCCAAGAGAAAAATACTTTATAAAAGCAAGAAAGTGCTTAGTATGCCAACTGCACTCATGTATCATGAAGCATCTGGTTCAGATCCCAGCACTAGGTTCATCATTCTGCTTGCAACGTACATGTCTGAGAACAGAAAGAATTGCAGTTCAGATTAATTAACCTCCTTAAGAGTGTATGCCGCACTACTCAACACTCCATGTATAGCTCACCAGACATGCTTTTGAAAAGCAGAAAGCAAACAGTTTAATCTAATGTCAAAATAAATCTCTTGAGCAATTCATTGCTAATTACTATTTTCATAAGCTCCAGTGTGAAAACACAGACCATTTACATGCCAGACTTGATGTCAAAGCCATTAAATTCCCACTTGACTCACTATAAAACAGTCTAGCCTTTTAAAGTAAAGTGTTTTTTTTTTTTGGATGACTCTGCCAACTACAAATTGTCTAAAAGTTATATACAGTTATGCTTGAAAGTCTATGAACTCTATAAGGTGGAGAGTACTTTTGATATAATACAATAAGTATATTAACCTGAATATCTAATGAATAATAAAGCCTTCCCACGTATAAAAAGGGATTTGAAGGCACAAATTATTGAACCATGACATTGAACAATTCACCAGATATTTAGGTATGAAAAAGGAAATTCATTCTTTTCACCTCCTTTAGTGGCAATCTTGTAACAGAGTCACCTTCAAAAGAAAATCACCGGCTTCTGACATCTTTCTGGATAGATTCTGTCCTCATTTCTCTTTACAGAACTCTACCAGCTCTGTAGATCTGAAGGATGCCTTGAACAATCATTTCAATAGGATTCTGGGTAAGGGGTTTGGCTTTGTCATTGCAATGCATGGAGTTTCTTCTTCCTAGGAGAACCTGTAATGGGCTTACTTGAATACTCTGGATCATTGTCTTATTCAAGTAAGTAGTTAGTGTCAAATTCAAGTTTTCAAATAAGGCCTACCACTCTTTTCATTAATTCCTTGATTATCTCCCAGAATCCACAGTTTCCAAAATAACATCAAATTGCTCAGGTCCAGAGTCAGAAAAACAGCCCTATACAAGGATCATCCCTCCAATAGGGACATGGTTTTGTTGGTGCGAGGCTATGTTAATTCTTCATGAAACATGGGTCCTCTCGTTGTGTCCAATCCAGACTTGCCAGTAAACTTTGAAAGACAGCTTTAATTCTTTTTGATAGAAAAGGCTTGTTCCTGGCGACCCATTCATAGATTGATTTCCATTCAGAGTTCTTCTTGATTAATTGATTGATAGACAATGGTAGATTGTGATCTAGGGATCACAACTGCACAATTTCTATATATTAGAAATATATATTGTACATTATTATATTACTGTTGATTATTTTGATGCACAGATATTTTCTTTCAAATTTTTGAAAAATGATATACTGTATTACTTCAACTAGGAAGAGGAAACAAATAGTTAAAATTTTAATTTCATGGTTAAAAATTTAAAATTGGATAAATTACTATACTTTTTTTTATTATTTTCAAGTTGGCTGCACCATCAACAGATGCAATATTGAAGAGTATGCCCAAAAGTAACCCAGGATGAAATCTTACTGAATTTTTCTTACCTCATCCATATCCTCCTTCTTCAAGCCTAAAATACTGCCCATCAATCGAAGAACCTCAGGCCTTTTGTTTTTTGGAGTATGAAACTGACCAACAAACAAATTCCTCATTAAGACTCTAAAGTTTGAATAGAAAAGAATAATGCAATATAAAATGTCAACCTCTGCCTTTAAACATTTTGCAAAGCTGAGTCAACAAGTATGATCTACAGTAGATGTAACTGGGAAGTATTTACAGGTTTTTCATAAACAGTAGAAAAGCTGGACTGCATATACTAATCTAACACAGGAAATGTCTTCCTTTTTTATATTTTAGCATTCATCTCTCTACAATCTGACTGGCCTAACACAGGTGCAGCTCTGAAACGCTGGTCTAATGTGGTATGTTAAGTTACAACTTGTCACATTTCCTGAGACAGCTTTTAACAGCCTAAAAGGCTCAAACATGGCTGATTATATATATTTTAGATAACTCTTTTCATATACACACAAACAGAAAATACCATATAAAAAAATAAAAGGTTAAAGGCAAAACTTAACATTTGTTAGCACTGAAGGTATCACTATCTCAGACGTCAAAAGTGTGAGTTAACAGTTCTTTTTGAAGATCTGAGATGGAACCAGCAGTTTTAGTTGTTGGAACACCACTGCTGGACTAAGGATGAAAAACAATAATCAATATTGCTTTATAACAAAGACTTCACCAAAGTACTACTGCAGGATGTCCACAGAGATACAGAGTGTAAAGTGTATGGGACCCAATCTCTTATAATCCTGTTTAGACATAAATTAGGATTTTAAAGTCAGCACAGGTAAACATTAATGATCAGTGGCGGCAGTTGTAATGCAGAAACAACCCTTGCCCAATAAGCAAGGTTTGTACAGAAAAAGCATCATAATATGTCACATTGCATACTATTATTGCAATGCTGGCTCATCCATTTTAAATCTTTCTCAAGACATTAACCCTTGTTGATAAGAGTCTCTGGCTTCTTGGCAATGGTTGCTGCTGCACTCTTATTTGAGCCAAGTTCCTATCCGATTATGCCAGAGAACTAAAAAAAAGTTCATTTAATATCTTAAAATGCCGATCTATAAAACACACATGCAATTTTTATTTCATCTAAATTATTTTTCAGTATTTTATGAAGAAAACCTGAACCTACTCCAATAAATGCTCTGTAAAACCATGCTGTGAACTGAATATGGCAACTGGAGCCACAAGTTCAGCAAAGTAAGCACCTAAAGGCTGAGTATTGTACGACCCTTAAGTTCTTGAGTGTTAGAAATTCAAATCAGGGACAATTTCATGACTGTGATTTGAATTTTGTATTAACTGATTTGGCAAGTACGGCTTCTTCGTTTGAACCAAGTTATATACATGCAAAGCTTATCAGGCTAATCCAGACAAAATTCACTGCCATTATCTACACACAAGAAAGGAGGAAGAAACTGGAGAACCCACAGGAAAACTTACATTAAGACAGATATAAGATGAAACCTCCACACAAAGTTACCAAACCGGGTTTCAAGAAATATGAAAAATATTGGTATTCTATTAATTTATGAACGAACATAACATTGATTGGATTTACATTACTGAAAATAATACTATGTGGAGAATAACATTCTACTCAAGGTGCAAGCTTACGGAGTCATGACTGATATTAAGTAAAATGAAAGCTGAATTTACTTGATTTTTCCCTGGTCTCTGACTCTGGAATTTCTTTCATTTTACTGGGAGTATCCGACTCCAGCTGTCTTTTTGATATTTCTTTTATCTTCTGTACTTGTTAGCATTCTTTCCTTTTTTACCAGTTCATGCTTGCCCTGAGTATATTTGTAATTTACCCTGAACCAGCTGCTGTGTCTCTTTATAGATCCTTACTAATATACCTTCACCTAGTAGCTTCAATCTCTCCATGACAGAAAATGTCGTTCCCATCCGTGTGCAAAAGGAGATTTTGGAGGCCATTCTTGCTCTAAAGCAATATATTTATCCAAGTCTGCCATACTAGCTCTCTCCTTCCAAGATTCCACTTTTGTAAATGCATGTTCTATTCTAAGTACACATACCCATACATCATCACAGAAACATGTAACACTTAAATCAGGTATTGACAGGGTATTGAATGTACCAGATGTCACAGTTTTTTCAGCTATATCAGTAAATTTATTAAAGGGCTATAAGGTGTGCAGGAGTATAAGATATTTTTAATTTATCAGTTAATACTGAGTACCTACTTGTCTATTTTCCCTTCAGTATTGTTCAAAAGATTCAAAAGCTTGTTCTGAGCATCTTCCAGCATTTCCTTTCGAAGACCCACTGGAAAGCAAAAACAGAATATTTTTCACATGCTGGAACCACACATTATTTCACTTGAGATACCTTTCACAGGAGACTCCCAGACCAAGTGCCATTAAGGGAATGACATTTTTAAAATAAAAAAACAATGCTGAAAGTTAGCAAGACTTTAGAAAAAGAGCAGTGCCTGTGAAACGAGTAACCCAGACTTGCACCCTTTTTGTGACCACCGCCTCAGCACAAGTCAAATTATATCAGGATGTCTGGCATTCTTGAATCTTATCCAGGGTTATAATAAGTAATACAAAAAGGCTGGCAAAAATCACATCTGGTTATCTGGCGATATAGATTGAACCTCTGCCACTGAAATAGTGTACAGATGGCGTGGGTAGGAAGGGGGGGATGGGGGTTATATAACAAAGAAAATTACTCCTGAACACATGAGGCTTGACTTTCAACTACTTTGTTTTAGCCAGCTTCGACCATAGCTGCAATACTACATTATATGTTCATTTTGTTCACTACTGCACTGCAAGCTGATAGTAACTTGGTACGATCAATCTGAGTATGTAACTCAGCCAATTGTGTGGTTTCACATTTAAAGTAAACTGACTCCATCATTCAGAAACAAAGACTCAAAAAAATATGGAATCATGTTTCTGCTGTAAGAATACATTAGTTTCATTTTTCAAAGAAACATTTTTTCTTTCTTTTCCTGAATTACAGTATTTAACTGTAACTCAACAACTTTTCTTCTTATGCACATGATCAAAGTATAATTAGATGCAGTACCCAAGGGACAATAATTGTCTTTTAGAATCTGCACACATTTTATTTTCTGGTTAATTCAGCCTTTTACTTTTTTTATGCTCAATACTGATTTCTACCTAAACACCTGAAGAGCACAATATCAGTGATGGCTAAGTGATGTAAAGACATAGACTGTGTTTATACAATGTTATTTCCTTGTGACTTGTTTAAAATTACAGGATTATACAATACACTTGATAAAAGCAATAAACAAATACATATTTAACCTGTATCACTGCCACACATTTTGTAGTATACAAAAAGCCCTATGTATTAGTAAAAAACTTTTAATACCCTTCCTATTTTAACTTATCTAACACTATCCTTTGCATTACAGCCTATCATGACTGAGGCAAAATATGTCATCTATAGTTTTACAGTTGGCAGATGCTGTTGGCTCCCATCATATATGGTTATGACTATCCCTCAGTGTATGCTATTTTTACCATGAGGTTTTTTGTATGTTATGGGAAGCACTATAATTCTCATCCATGGAGAACCAAAGAAGGACCAGGTCTCACTAGAAATAGGGAGTCTCTTATGGTTCTAAGAATAATACAACTATACAAAAATGTTTCTATGGTAAAAAGAATACACTACTGGTGCATTTGAAAATACTTGACACAAGCTTTTGAAAATCAGAAGGAAAATTAACACAATGCTTCAATTTTGTAGTATTACTGAGACCTTTGGATCCAGTAGAGATGTTGAAATGTACATAGTGTCAGTAATTGTTAATTTATGAATAGCACAATTTATGTGCTAGTGGCTTTTCAAATTATACTAATTCAGAGAGTTACAAAACTGATAAAAATTGCGAAAAAGGACATGAAAAGCAGGTCTTGTGTCATTTATTTTTGTTAACGCTCACTAAGAAATCTCAGCCAGTCTAGTATTATTGCTTGCCAACCTAGGTGGTACTTTCTCAGTACACAAGGTTATAACCTAGGATGACACAATAATTAGTGGAGAGGGAGATTGACTTCAAAGTTTCTACTCTCCAGATGTGAAAGATTTTTTTTCACTTCTGAAATAACTTGTTAAATAAACCATTGGTTTTCAAATATCCACCTTGTTTTTGGAGCTCTTCAATTTGCTCATCCTTTAGGTCCAACTGGTCAGTTAACCTAGAAGCAGAGTCTAAGGCAGCATTGGCTTCATCCAGTCTTGCCTAGAATAAATAAAAACAGTTACTCAATATCATACATCTACGCTTTTGCTTCCTCTCTCCTGTCCTTCACTTTTCCCAATTCTCACTACCTTTGCATGTATCTTAATGTACTGGAGGCTTACTGAAACATGTTAAATGAATTGCTTAGTCACTGATGGAAAATACAAAATTAAAGCAATACAGCTCTTTATGATTCACTCTATATACATCGATCTCAAACAAGTACTTAATTTGCTTACTTTTAGACTAGGGCTGAAAATCTCTGTTCCTGGACAACTACAGAGGTAATGGCTTTAATTTCTACTGAATTTTTAATTAAAGTCCACTCACAACAACACTGAATTTCTAAGCTAATTTGATGTCTTGTTTTGCCAATTCTTATTTTATGGATTTAATAGGTTATAGTCCTTGACAATGACATCAATTTGAATACAAAGAATAAATTGGCTGCTTTCTCATTCTTTTTAATTAAATATTAGTGTTTTATCATTTTGTGTTACTGTGGTGAAATGGTAGCGGTGCTGCCCTGCTTTAAGGAGACCAGGATCCAAGTCATTTGTGCTTTCTGCGGGTGCTCCAGTATACTCCAACAGTCCAAAATATGCAGGTTTGGGGAATTCTCATTACTAAAGTATATGGGTTCACCATGTGATAGATTGGTGCCCTGTCCTGGTGTTGTTCCTATCTTGTGATGGATAATGGGTGGAATGGGCCCTAGCTGCCACGCAACCCTGCCCTGGATTACCTGGTAAGGAAAATGGATGGATGGAAGTTTTACTATTGGTTGGCATTGGGGTTCAGGGGTTAGTTCTGCTGCCTCATGTATCCTGCATCAGTTCAGTTCTGCATGAGGTTTTTACATGGAGACTCCAGTTTACCTACCATGCCCCAAAGATGTGCCAGTTAGGTTAAATGGTCCTGCATGAGTGGAGGTTTGTATAAGTAGGCCCCGAAGATGGACTAGAACTTGCTTTGGTGTGTGGGTTCCGGCCTTGCACCCAGTACTGATAGGGTTAGGCTTAGGTTAGATTAAATTTAACTGAAGTGGGAATTAGCTGAACTTTTCTAGAAAGGACTCTATGGGGTCATTTTAAAGAAAACCAAACATAAAACACTCCATAAAAGTGCAGGTCAACCATGCATCCTCTTGGTTATGTGGTGCTAAATTTCAGAAAAAATAAAGATGAAGCTGCTTTGTTGAAAGATGGATAGGTGAGTAATCAGGTATGACACAATAGAACTAACTCTTTTAAAGGTATGAGGAAGAATGACTTTGTGCTTCACTTAAGTTTACTGCACTTCTATGCGTGTCAATAAGTAGCTACTTCAGAAAAAAATCAATAAAACAATGAAAAACAGAGGTATTAATGGTTATAAATCCACCCCCTTACACAACACTTTGTTAGTTTTCCAGAAAATAAAATACCCATGATAAACATGGAATAAAATAGCATGTTTCATTAAAAACAATGATAAACAAACTGGTTGGAACAAATGTTTGCTGATCGAGACTGGCCACTCCTGTCTCAAAATGTTATGTTTATGCATGTAAATGAAGGAAGCTTCTGTTTAAATTGGCACTACAGTTCAGTGCTCAGTGTTCTGCAAGGGAAGAAAATGGCACAGTAGCCTAGTCTTCATCTACCTCACTTTGAAAGTCCTTCCACCTTCACTGTTTCTCCCTTGTACCTGTAGATTGGACGCTCTTTCCTCCAGTTTTTCTGTTCTTCTTTTCAACTCTGAATTTTCTTTTTTGTGTTTTTCCAGTTCTGCTGAATACATAGCTTTTTCCTCTGAAACAAGAAGTCAAAGCATTAGCCAAAACTATATGAAAACATTTATCAATTTAAAAAAACAGTATATAACTCATCATATTCAAAGACAGAACTACATTTTATGCATTCAGTATCGAAATTCTAAAATAACTTCACTAAGCAGGAGGACTTTAAAGGACTGAACACATCCATCCAGGCAAGATACTTTTTAATGCTACATTGTTCATTTGTTGAGAATTGATACAATACAAGATATTAAGGACCACTTTTATTCCTATAACAATAGCACAACAAGAACAAAAACAGAACCACTTTACACTTGATATATAACCAAAAAACTTTACACATTGTTCATCAGAGGCAAATAAATGAATTCCAAGTGAATATGCTTTTAGCAAATGACTGCTATTTTCTCTTTTTACCAGAAGGGGGAAACACTGAGTCCCTAAACCCCAAGACAACTACACTGCACTATCCTAAACCGCCAAATCCTTTTCCAAAACAGAATAGTAAAATAGGTTTTCTTGCCTCTTTCAATACCTCCCATACAGTATCGGCCACCCTCCTCCAGTCTCTGACTACTCATGTACAAAATTTGACTTCTTTTATGCCAGACCCAAGAGTATTCCCAGTGCCACAGCAATGCACATTGGAAGCACTTCCGTGTCAGATATAGGCCCGTCAAGGAGAGTTTAACAATTCACTGCTGCTTCCCCCTGGTGGCAGCCAAAATCCCAGACAGGGATGTTCCATGGGACTGCAATTCCCAGCCTGTCCTGCAGGTATCCATGTGGGAGTACCACTAGTGGGATTCTGCAATCGTGTGCACATGGGAAGGCAGAACTTCTCTGAGCAGCCATCTTCTTTCCTTGCAAGGAGGCCTCCTGGCCTGGCAAGGAACTGGCACCTATCCTGGTTGGGACACCAAGCAATCCCGTCCTTCAATTATGATCTCCTGCATTGGCAAGGAAGCTGCATTCATTCTGGTCGGAATGCCAGTCCATCCAACATATTACTCACACTCTCTAATTATTGGCCAACTTTTTGGTTTGACATTCAAGACCCAAATAAATTTGATGAATCATTATTCTCTGAATAACTAAAGACATACAGTATGCCTAGTTTATTAAGTGCAATGTACCAAAAACCCTAAAGACAAAAAAAGGAGAAAA